>NC_133329.1:94964643-95564643 GCF_042186555.1 Aquarana catesbeiana
AGGTCAAGAAACTGGCAGTCATGTTCCCCTAGCTGCAACATACTGCCAAGTTTGCTCCAGTGACGAGGAGGGAGGGGATGATGAGGTCACTGACTCAACTTGGGTGCCTGATAGAAGAGCAGAGGAGGAGGCACATCTCCAACGAGGTAGGATGCCCTCCAGGGGGCAGCTTAAGGGCAGCCACCCTATTGCATCACATCGCAGAGCTAAGCAGGTGCAGGGTGCTGCTGACTCCCCGTATATTTTGAAGAGTTCTTTGGTGTGGGCCTTTTTTGACACGTGTGCAGCAAATCGCACCGTTGCTGTTTGCAACATATGTCTAAAGCGTATCAAGCGTGGCCAAAACAGCAGCCGCTTGGGCACCACATGCTTGACCAGACATATGACAACCTCCCATGCAGTCCGTTGGCAACAGCACTTAAAAGACCCACATCAAAGAACAAGGCGTACCTCTCCTTGCTCCTGATCAGCTGGGATCTCCAACCCCACTATACCTCCAGTCCTCTCAGAAACCTGCACTGAGAGGAATGAAGGTATAGAAATAGGTGTCCCAAGTACTTGCGGCCCATCTGCTAGCAGTACACCAACATCCGATTTTAGCAGGAAAATTTCCCTAACCCAGTTGCTAAACCATCGAAAGAAATTCGGTCCCAGCCATCCGCATGCTCAGCGTCTGAATGATAGCTTGGCCAAATTGCTAGCACTGCAACTGCTGCCTTTTCAGCTTGTAGACTCTGCCCCCTTTCGTGAATTAGTGGAATTTGCGGTACCTCAGTGGCAGGTTCCCAAACGCCATTTCTTTTCACAGAAAGGCCATTCTGGCTCTCTACCAGCATGTGGAAGGCAATGTCTTTGCCTCGTTGGACAGGGCGGTCAGCAGTAAGGTGCATATTACTGCTGACTCATGGTCCAGCAGGCATGGACAGGGATGTTACCTTACTTTCAGGGCGCACTGGGTAACTCTGCTGGCAGCTGGGAAGGATGCAGGACAGGGTTCAGTATTGTTGTAGCTTGTTCCGCCACCACACCTCCAAAATGCTAGTGGTGATTCTGCCACAGCTCTCTCCTGCACCACCTCCTCTTCTTCTTCTGCTATGGCCTCTTCCTCTGCAGATTTCTCCTCTGAACCAGCGGTGCTCCATAAGTGCTCAAGGGGCTACGCAAGCACTCAGGCAAAAAGATGCCATGCGGTGTTTGAGTTGGTCTGCTTGGGGGAAAGGAGCCACACTGGGGCAGAGATTCTGGCAGCTCTGCAGGGGCAGGCTCAGGTTGACACCACACCAGCTTCAGCCAGGAATGGCTCCTGTTCCCTGTTTGGCTCACATCCTGAATTTGGTGGTGCAGCGGTTCTTGAGCAGGTACCCAGGCTTACAGGATCTCCTGAGGCAGGCCAGAAAAGTCTGTGGTCATTTCCGCCGGTCATGCCAGTGCTTGGCTGGCTGACATTTAAAGAGAATGTAACCTGCCCAAGAACCAACTAATTTGTGACATGCCCACCAGGTGGAACTCAACGTTGGCAATGCTGCAGCTGCTGCACATGCAGCAGAGGGCCATCAATGAGTACCTGTGTGAGTATGGCGCCAGGACAGGGTCAGGGGAGCTTGTTTTTTTTCGCCATGCCAGTGGCTACTGATCAAGGATGCATGCACTGTCCTGTCACCATTTGAGGAAGCCACGAAGATGGTGAGCAGTGACAGTGCATGCATCAGTGATACTGTCCCTCTTGTCTGCCTCAAGTGCTCTGTCCATTATTCCACGAAGCATGTGCTCCAACAGGAAGAACAGCGGAAGGAAGAGGAGGACTTCCCTACCTCTCAAGGCCCCCTTTATCCAGATACTAGTATTCCTGCAGGCCCGCCGATCACACAGGAGGAGGAGGAGGATTGTGTCAGTATAGAGGTGGAGGATAACACTCAACATCAGCAGCAGTCTTCAAGGGATCATTTACAGTCCCCAGAAACCCATGGAGTTGTACGTGGCTGGAAGGAGGTGGTTGAGGATCATGTGATCCTTAATGACCCAGAGGACCCAGGATCGAATGACTCTACAAACTTATGCTGCATGGCCTCCCTGATTCTGCAAAGCCTGCGAAAGGACCCTAGGATTCGTGGTATCAAGGAGAGGGATCATTACTGGCTGGCAACCCTTCTTGATCCACGTTACAAGGGTTAAGTTGCAGAACTTATGCAGCCTTTGCAGAGAAAGCAGAGGATGAAACATCTTCGGGAGGCCTTGCAGAAAGGTTTGTGCAATGCGTTTTCAGAGCCTGGGAGGTTACAATGTCCTGGTGCTGGACAACGTGTTGTTGAGGCTTCGTTCAGTCACAGAAAGAGCAGTGGAGAAGGTGGCCGGCTGACCGGTGCCTTCAGGCAATTCTTCAGTCCTCAGCGCCCAGGTCTGATCGGCTCCAGCAACCATCGCCAGCATCTGGTACATGGTGCAGGAATCAGACTTGGAGACCTTTCCACCAGAACATCCACTGGGTTACTGGGTCTTGAGAATGGACCACTGGCCAGAGCTTTCTCAATATGCAATTGAGCTACTGGCCTGTCCTGCATCCAGCGTTCTTTCTGAACACACATTCAGTGCTGCTGGAGGCTTTGTAACCGATCAGAGTGTGCCTGTCCACAGACTCTGTTGATCGGCTCACATTCATAAAAATGAATCAGTCTTGGATCACCAGCTACCAAGCACCTGATGCTGATGTAATCAAATGATTTTTCTATGGATGTGGGATCCCTTGAATACTGCATATGCTGAGTGACTATCCTATTATGCAGAGTGACTATCCTATTCCTCCTTAATTTTCATGATGATAGCTTTTAAGAATATTTTCGGTTCAGAGCACCACCACCACTACCTAAGGCTTAATTTTTCTGTCCCTGTTTAACAGGGGCACGTAATTAAATTTTTAATCTAATATTTTACAGCAGGGCCTGTTCCTGCGCTCAACAAAAGTATCTGTGAGGCTTTACAATGTTGTGCCACCACCACCGCCTAAGGCCCAATTTTTCTGCCCCTGTTTAACAGGGGCATGTAATTACAATTCTTGATATAATATTTCACAGCAGGGCCTGTTCCGGTGCCCACCAAGAGTAACTGTGAGGGCAGTGTTCTGGTACCACCAACACCTAGGGCCCAAATTTCTGCGGAGTGTATAGGGCAGGCCGTATAGTATATACAGGCGTTCCCCTATTTTCAAACATCCGACTTACAAACGACTCCTACTTAGAAACAGAGGGAGACAGCAGGAAGTGAGAGGAAATCTACCCCTAGGAAGGGAAATTCTCTCCTGTAAGAGTTAATATGAGAAAAAGGTGTCTCCCCCACTGATGCTTTATCACCAATCCTTGTTTCCCTAACAACCCAAAATGTTCAAAATTCAATTGGCATTTGGGACAGAAAGTAAGGTGAAATCTTCTGAACGGGGCACAGACAGCAAAATAAATGTTACAGGGGTGATGATAACCCTTCCCAGAGGCGTAACTAGAACCTTCAGGGCCCCGGTGCAAGAAACAATGATGGGCCCCCCTTTCCATCCGAGCTCCAAGCTTCCAATTTTGGGAGGGTATCCATGAACATCCTCCCAAAACCGTGCTTCCAGCATGCCCCCTGGGACGTGCATCCAGCGCTATTACAGTGGCCCTTTACCATGTGATGTCAGATGATCACATGTAAACAGACTTGCCCCTCTATCAGCATAGACCCCCATCTATCAGTGTAGACCCCCTTAGTGCAGACCCCCATCTATCAGTATAGACCCCCCTCAGTGCAGACCCTCATCTATCAGTATAGACCCCCCTCTATCACTATAGACCCCAGTGTAGACTCCCCTCCCTCATTGCAGACCCCCCCTCAGTACAGACCCCCCCCTCCATTAGTGCAGACCTCCCCTCCCTCATTGCAGATCCCCCTCCATCAGTTCACACCCACCCTCAGTACAGACCCCCCCTCCATCAGTGCAGGCCCCCCACAATGCAGACCACTCCCCTCCATCAGTGCAGACCTCCCCATCAATGCAGACCCCCCCTCATTGCAGACCACCCCCCTCCATCAGTTCACCCCCCCTCAGTACAGATCCCCCTTCATCAGTGCAGACCTCCCCTCCCTCATTGCAGACCCCCCCTTCCATCAGTTCACCCCCCTCAGTACAGACCCCCCTCCATCAGTGCAGGCCCCCCACAATGCAGACCACCCCCCTCCATCAGTGCAGACCCCCCTCATTGCAGACCACCCCCCTCCATCAGTTCACCCCCCCTCAGTACAGATCCCCCATGGTGCAGACCCCCCATCAGACCCCCATCAATGCAGACCCCACTCAGTGCAGACCCCCCTCCCTCCATCAATGCAGACCCCCATCAATGCTGACCCCCCTCAGTGCAGACCACCATCCCTCCATCAGTGCAGACCCCCCTCCCTCCATCAATGCAGACCCCCCTCAGTGCAGACCACCATCCCTCCATCAGTGCAGACCCCCCCTCCTTCCATCAATGCAGACCCCCATCAATGCAGACCCGCCTCAGTGCAGACCACCATCCCTCCATCAGTGCAGACCCCCCTCCCATAGCGTTCCCCCAGCACATGTCTATTTGAATACAAACTTTACAGACCTCAGAACAGCGCGGGATAGGCACAGCGGCATGTGTCCCTCGGACTCCACCTCCACCGTAAACAGAGAGAAGGAGAAGGCGGCTTCGGTACGCTCCTCTGTGCGCAGCGCTGTGTAGGGGTGAGGACTGTGCGGCATGCGGTGCCGCTGCCCACAGGTGTCACCCCTCTGGTGGGTGTCACCTGGTGCGGCCTGCCCCCCCCCGGCAACGCCTGTGTGTCTCTCATCTAACAGCAGGACAGAGACACCGGCATCGTTTGTTTTATTTCCTTCTCCCTGTGTCCTCTCTCGCACGGGATGACAGAGGACAAACAGCTGATCTTCTCCCCCCTCCCCTCTCTGTGCTCCGCGGGAAATGTGAGCTCCTTAGCTTCACACTTGACTGCCCGCGGAGCACAGAGAGGGGAGGGGGGAGAAGATCAGCTGTGTGTCCTCTGTCATCTCGTGCGAGAGAGGACACACGGAGAGGGAAATAAAACAAACTATGCCGATGCCGGTGTCTCTGTGCTGCTGTTAGATGAGAGACACACTCTCCGCTCAGAGCCCTGTGAAGAGCAACCCCGCTGGGCCCCCCGCACAGTGGCGGAATGCCGGGCCCCGTCGCAAGTGCGACTGTTGCGACCCCGGTAATTCCGCCACTGACCCTTCCCTATGTTATCTAAAAAGCTTAAAAATAGATTTTTTGGCTGGAGCTATACTTACAAAATGCACCTGTTCCAAATTACAAACAGATTCAACTTAAGAACAAAACTACAGTTCCTATCTTGTTTGTAACCCGGAGACCGCCTTTACACTGCTGCTATTCAGAGTAGATAGGGCCTGGGGGCCCCACGCCTTTTTTTTTTTTTAAATTTGGGTGTGGGGGTTCACCTTAATATCCATACCAGACCCAAAGGGCCTGGTAATGGGCTAGGGGGGGCTAACGCAACATTATATTACAGCCGCAAGCAGTTTTAAATTACTTTTTTCCTTTAGAAATGTCATTTTGTGCAAGCACTGTTCTAAACACTGGAAAAATGCACCACTTTACAGGCATACTATAGACACCCCCAAGGCACGATATTTAAATGAATATTACACTTTTTATTGTTTCACTTTAAGCATTATTAAAATCACTGCTCAAAAAAAAATCGGCCGTTTTTTAAAAACTTTTTTTTTTTTTTGCATTGATACATGTCCCCTGGGGCAGGACCCGGGTCCCCAAACACTTTTTATGACAATAACTTGCATATTATCCTTTGAAATTAGCACTTTTAAATTTTTCACGTTCGAGTCCCATAGACTGTAACGGGGTTTGCGTGTTCACACACATTTTTGGTCTGTTCGCATGTTCTAGCCGTGAACCAAACCGGGGGGGTGTTGTTCGGCTCATCCCTACTAAAGACGGTGGTGGCCGCCAGCTCTGAATTTGCATCTGAACCGTATCTGAATTTTCAGCTGAACTGCTAAACAGTTGCTTTGGAAATTCAAAGTGCAAATGGAGGGGAAATTTGCACCGGACATCTGTGAACCTAGTCTTAATGGAATCTTTGGTGTGTGGAGAGAGACTACTGGAAGTGCAGGCCACATTCATCCCTTGCTGTCACTGGGCCTGAAAATAAGTGGAAATTAGGACACAACTGCAATAAATACTTGACAGAAGATCTAACCCTAAAACAATTTGTAGTGGAGTTTCACTTGACTTTCAATTTGGGCATTGATACAATACGGTCAATTTGCGCTGCAGACAAAATACACCGCCACACATGCTCAGTACACATTTCCTTCTGAAGCACAGTATGTGACTTATATTTATATCCCTCCAGAGATGCCTTTTTTTTTTAATTACAATGTTCTAGACAACACTATTAATTTGGCTTATTACGTAATTTGTTATGCAAGTCATTGTCTGGAAGTGTCTGTTTGTATCACAGAAAAAGCTAGATAAGTGTTGCATGTCCCTATCGCGTTGTGACGTACATTACAAATCAGATCGGTCAGATTGGCTTAATGTAGTGCTGAAGAAGAAGAGGGTGCAGGTGGACTGAAGTGGGAGCTCTAGTTGTTCAGCTTGCTGTAGCCTGAGTCTCAGGTGGCCATAAAGAGACACTTCAAAACCCTTCAATACCAGGAGCATCTTGAACAAAAATACCACTTTTAAGCCAATTTTCCATAATCCACCTTCTGTGCTTCCCAAAATCACTGTGTTGTAAGATCTAAAGCGAAGCTCTAGGCAAACATCAAAATGCTCAGGTGACATACAGTGAGGGGGAAAAAGTATTGATCCCCTGCCAATTTTGTATGTTTGCCCACTGACAAAGAAACGATCAGTCTATAATTTTAATGGTGAGTTTATTTTAACAGTGAGAGACAGAATAACAAAAAAAAATTCCAGAAAAACACATTTCTAAAAAGTTATAAATTGATTTGCATTTTAATGAGTGAAATAAGTATTTGATCCCCTATCAATCAGCAAGATTTCTGGCTCCCAGGTGTCTTTTGTACAGGTAACAAGCTGAGATTAGGAGCACTCCCTTAAAAGGAGTGCTCCTAATCTCAGCCTGTTACCTGTATAGAAGACACCTGTCCACAGAAGCAATCAATCAGATTCCAATCACTCCACCATTGCCAAGGCCAAAGAGCTGTCCAAGGATGTCAGGGACAAGATTGTAGACCTAGGCTGGAATGGACTACAAGACCATTGCCAAGCAGCTTGGTGAGAGGGTGACAACAGTTGGTACGATTATTTGCAAATGGAAGAAACACCAAATAATAATCTCCCTGGGGTCTGGGGTTCCACGCAAGATTTCACCTCGTGGAGTTTCAGTGATCATGAGAATGGTGAGGAATCAGCCCTGCAGTGTCCACAAGGTCCCCCTGCTCCAGAAAGTATGTGCACAGGCTTGTCTGAAGTTTGCTAATGAACATCTGAATGATTCAGAGGAGAACTGGGTGAAAGTGTTGTGGTCAGATGAGACAAAAATCAAGATCTTTCGTATCGACTCAACTCGCCGTGTTTGAAGGAGGAGGAATGCTGCCTTTGACCCCAAGAACACCATCCCCACCGTCAAACATGGAGGTGGAAATATTATGTTTTTGGGGTGTTTTTCTGCTAAGGGGACAGGACAACTGCACAGCATCAAAGGGACGATGGCTTGGACCATGTACTGTCAAATCTTGGGTCAGAACCTCCTTCCCTCAGCCAGGGCATTGAAAATGAGTCGTGGATGGGTATTCCAGCATGACAATGACCCAAAACACACGGCCAAGGCAACAAAGGAGTGGCCCAAGAAGAAGCACATTAAGGTCCTGGAGTGGCCTAGCCAGTCTCCAGACCTTAATCCCATAGAAAATATGTGGAGGGAGCTGAAGATTCGAGTTACAATACATCAGCCTCGAAACCTTAATCACTTGGGGGAGTGGGACAAAATCCCTTCTGAGATGTGTGCAAACCTGGTGGCCAACTACAAGAAACGTCTGACCTCTGTGATTGCCAACAAGGGTTTTGCTACCAAGTACTAAATCATGTTTTGCAAAGGGGTCAAATATTTATTTCACTCATTAAAGTGCAAATCAATTGAGTTTTCGTTGTTATTCTGTCTCTCACTGTTAAGTATATAATTTTATTAGTAGATTTATTTTATTATTTCTTTGTCAGTGGGCAAATGTACAAAATCATCAGGGGATCAAATACTTTTTCCCTCACTGTATGTGGGAGCTGTTCTCCCTGCCAAAGGATTTGTATTTCCAATCATCCAGTCCTGAGATTTATACAGCTCTATTAGGGCTCTTTCACACGGGGAGGATCAGTGATGATCCGCACCGTGAACACCCGCTTGCTCAGCGGGGATCGCTCCGCCGATCCCCGCTGAGCAGGAAGATGACAGGTCTATCGCTGCACACTGTGCAGCGTCGGACCTGTCAGAGCGCCGCTCTCCCCTATGGGGGATCGGATGATGACGGACCGTAGTGTCCTTCATCACCCGATCCAATCCGAAAACGGATGGAAAAGTAGGGTTTTCCTCCGTTACACTTTTCGGATCGGAGCGGGTCGGATGTCAGCGGACATGTCACAGCTGACATCCGACGCTCCATAGGGATACATGTATGTCCGTTTTTCATCCGAAAACGGAAGGATGAAAAACAGACATACGGATCCCCCATGTGAAAGAGCCCTTACACAGCAGTCTTGTGTAGCAGGACAGGACTTACCAACTCTTAAATGTGATGGCTGCATTTTTTTCCCCATTTAGTTATAGTTTGTGAAATTAATGGCTAGTAACACACTTACTATTTTAGGATGTCTCCACTTTGGATGGAGGAGCAACTCGGACACCTTTTGGACAGCAGTATTGTCAATCTGGGCAGAGGGTAGTATTAGATGCACTAGCAGATTTAGGTTGACTTAACTAAAAAAATAAAACCAAACTCCTTTTTAACCACTTTAAGGGCAATTTTCAGCTTTCAGTCCCGTTGCACTTTGAGAATTGCACGGTCATGTAACACTGTACCCAAACTACATTTTATTCACGCAACTAGAGCTTTCTTTTGGTGGTATTCTAATCACCACTGGGTGTTTTATTTTTTGCTAAATAAATGAAAAAAGATGGAAAATTACGAAATAAAACAAGTTTTTCTTTGTTTTAACATTTTGTAAATAATTGTTCTTCATAAATTTAGCCCAAAATGTATTCTGTTACATTTCTTTGGAAAAATTAGCCCAAATCAGTGTATATTGTTTAGTCTATAGGAAAGTTTTATAGAGTCTACAGACTATGTATATCTAAAAATTGGCCCTAAAATTCCAGTGTGACAGAACGGTCTAGCACCCAGCTTGGGTGCTTCCATCAAGATATAGCTTCCTCCAGGCTGGAACCAGGAACCAGATATTATAGCAGACCATCCAAGACTAGCCAACAATAGCTTAGATGCATACTGGAACTCTCTTTATTGAGAACTCACACAGAATTGATATACCACGCAATATCGAATAATGCTAATCCACATCTAACAACTAATAGCTGACAGTGATCTAATTAACCCGTAATCTAATCAACATAAACACATACCATCCCACAATAGTTTCATAACAAGGTAACGTGGACACAATATTAATCTCATCTCCAAGATGAGCAGGCAGAAACTATAGGTGAGTCAATTAACAATGGGAATGCACACCTAGAAGGCACACAATGGAAGAGACCCTATTACAATAAACACATTATAGCAGGAGACCCCAGTGGTTTGAGCTGATTATAACAACTACTCTGAGTATCACAATCTAAAGCAGTCAATGCTGGTTTTGGGCATAAAGGCCCTAAACATGTATATGGGTCCTCCAGTCCCAGTAGTTTTCCCTTTAAAAGCCAAGGCCTATAGTCAGTAGGCAAGAGGCCACGCTGCAATCCTCTCTAAAAGTCCCTGTCCTGGTTGGGTCTGTCACAGCCAGGATAGTAGAAATATCCCCCAAATGACCCCTTTTTGGAAAGTTAGATAGTCCAAGGTATATAGTAAGAGGCATGGTGAGTTTTTTTACGTCGTAATTTTTTGGCATCATTTTTGGAAAATAAAGAAATAATAAAAAATCCATTTTTTTTTTCATACTGTCACCAGTGCAGTACAGCGTTATCTTATAACTGGTGATGATGATCAGGGACACTGACTATTTTTTTCTTTTTATTACATTTTTTTTTTCACGATTTTTTTTTTTAACACACTGTGACCAGAGCAATATAATGTTACCATAGTAACATTGTACTACTCTGGGGAAGTGATCAGGATTTTACTGTTATTTTTTTCCACATTATGTTAGCTTATAGCGGTGAATTACATTGCTATAAGCAAGTATTTTAATGAATGAAACTGAATCATTCAGTTTGTTCTGTTGTGATTAACTGTGATTGGTCAAAGCTAATCACATGGTACAGATGGGCTGTGATTGGCCCTGTCGGTACCATGTGATAAAGCTGACCAATCACAGCTAGCAGCACAATGGGATGAAAGAAAGCCATCCACTGTGTACAACTGTCATGGGACCTGCTGTGATTTGTCACAGGTGTCACATGGTACCGGCAGCGAGTTGGTACACCGATCAGTCATGAGCTGTGTGACTGTGGATATGGCCGGTGACAGGTCGCGTCGATGCAGCGCTCGTGCAGCCCCAGACCATGACACTCACACCACCATACTTGACTGTAGGCAAGACACACTTGCCTTTGTACTCCTCACCTGGTTGCCGCCACACACGCTTGACACCATCTGAACCAAATAAGTTTATCTTGGTCTCATTAGACCACAGGACATGGTTCCAGTAATCCATGTCCTTAGTCTGATTGTCTTCAGCAAACTGTTTGCGGGCTTTCTTGTGCATCATCTTTAGAAGAGGCTTCCTTCTGGGACTACAGCCATGCAGACCAATTTGATGCAGTGTGTGGCGTATGGTCTGAGCACTGACAGGCTGACCCCCTCCCCCCACCCCTTCAACCTCTGCAGCAATGCTGGCAGCACTCATACATCTGTAGCGAGTTTCTCGCAATATAACCCGCAAATCTTGTGGGTTATATTACAAATAATTACACAACTCAACACTGCAGTATAATATCTGGCTAGCTGAAGACAAACTGCAAATTGAGGAACATTTATCACTTTATTCCTTTACAAAGCTTTACTGCTCAACATTGAATTACAGCCTAGGGGCAGCTCTTGAGTATAGGTTAAATATTGCATTGTATTATTGAATGTGAGAAACATATTGCAATTTGGTGTGTGTATTGAGGCTTCAGTGGGAAGGTGTTTAATATAGGTCTTGGAGAATGTCGAACACTTGTCCCATTGTATAGATAAACTCCCTACGGTGATTATTGAATCCACAGTTATATATATAATATATATATATATATATATATATATATATATATATATATATATATGCACTGATTGTTATCAACTGTCATTTATTGTTTGTGTTTAATCACATTGTTCGTTCTGTTAAATATTCACTCTAGTAAACTTTTTGTTTCATTGATATTGTGAGTCAGTCTCTATTCACTACCACAGTTGGTGAAGTGGCGGAACCCAGGGCTTCGGTAAATATACTTCATGGTTTATCATTACTGCATTTTCTCTCTAATGCTGGGTTCCACACTAATATTATCAAGCAGGTGTGCCAGAGGGGTTGAGACCGTTCTTGGGGTTGAGAGGCAGAGTACAGAACCAAACATACATTAAACGGCTCCCTAGGGGGTAGTGCTACACATTTATTTCCCAAAGACAACCTCTGGATATGATGCTGAGCATGTGCACTCAACTTCTTTGGTCGACCATGGCAAGGCCTGTTCTGAGTGGAACCTGTCCTGGCAAACCGCTGTATGGTCTTGGCCACCATGTTGCAGCTTAGTTTCAGGGTCTTGGCAATCTTCTTATAGCCTAGGCCTCTTTATGTTGAGCAACAATTCTTTTCAGATCCTCAGAGAGTTTTTTGCCATGAGGCAGGCATGTACTGGCCATTGGGACTACAGGGAGTTTCCCGGTGGGCCGATGGCTCAGTGGGCCGGTTTCAGTGAAAGCCTGTCAAAGTAATGGTTTTCTTGGTTCGCCCTCAACTTCACGCAGTGATGTGAGAAAGATGAGAAAAATACAGAGGAGAATAAGTGAAATAATAAAAGAGGTTAGTGAGGACTCCTTATGTTATGCTACTTATGTTTTTTTGCACAATTGCGTATAGTTTATATACTGTTTTTGTGCTTATTTGCACAATTAAAGTGGTCTGGTCTGGATGAATTCCAGGGCCAAATTTTTATCCCAGTCCAGCCCTGCCATGAGGTGCCATGTTGAACTTCCAGTGACCAGTATGAGAGTGAGAGCGATAACACCAAATTTAACACACCTGCTCCCCATTCACACCTGAGACCTTGTAACACTAATGAGTCACATGGCACCAGGGAGGGAAGATGGCTAATTGTGCCCAATTTGGAAATTTTCACTTAGGTGTGTACTCACTTTTATTGCCAGCGGTTAAGACATTAATGGCTGTGTGTTGAGTTATTTTGAGGGGACAGCAAATTTACACTGTTATACAAGCTGTACACTCACTAGTTTATATTGTAGAAAAGTTTTATTTCTTTAGTGTTGTCACATGAAAAGATATAATAAAATATTTACAAAAATGTGAGGGGTGTACTCACTTTTGTGAGATACTGTATATAAGTGTTATTTGAAGAGAAAATGTCTATTTTTGCTACAAATTTTTGATTATTTGTGTATAGCCCGGTGCAAGTTGCTTCCCCTTTCCCCTCCTACTGTATTTATTTATATGGCATGCCCTTGCTCCTGGAGGAGCTATTTATGTTTTTCTCCAGAGTGTAGCACCCTCTAATGTGCTAGATGTAATTAGGTTAGTTGTTAGAGTAGATGAAATTGGCTTGGCTGAGAGCCAGGCCTGAGTCGAATCTGGGTCAGGGCTATGTGACTCACGAAGGCTGGATGACTCAGCAAGCAGCACCTCTGTGTCAGGGCTGGGCTCAGCCCTTCCTTCTCTGAGCTGGCCGCTCAGCTGTCGGCTAATTGCCAGCTCCTATCTCTCCACAGTGACTCAGATGTTGATGATATCCTGCTTGTCAGCCCTGCTTACTTAACCCGTCCAGCCCAGATGACCTCTGCCTTCGCCTTGGTCAACATCGCAGAGACTTGCTCCTGTTAAAGACTTGCTTGGCTGACATTCCTTCTGGCTCCAGATCCTGCTTGCTGTTCCACTACGCTGATCTCTGGCTTCCTGACTTTCTGGCTTGTCTGACTATCCGTTCCAGTTACCAAACTTTGGCTATGTTTTGACTAGGTTTGTTCTATTTATTTTTATTATTAACCAAGTGTGATTTAACTGTACTTCTGTCTCAGTCTGATTCATGGTTTCTGACAGTAGGCGAAGGCCATGAATTCAGAAGATGCAGTTAATCCACTTGTTGGTAATATTTTTTCAAGATTGGATGACCAGGATCACTGCATGGATCTTTCAAGTCTGTAGTGTGGGGCCGGGTTGCTGAGAGGAGCGCGGTGCAGCGCGCCCCTGGATTTGTGTACAGGGAATGCGTTGCACAGAGGTGCACGGGTTGCCAGGGATACTGCAAGCTGGCTGGTTGGCTGTAAGTAGCTAGAGTGCGTTGTGGCAGCCATGCGGAGAGAAGTCTTGAACGGTAACAGCAGGGTAAACCAGGAACAGGGTCCGCAGCCAGGCCAGGGGTCAGATACCAAAAGACAGTCCAAGAGAGATACAGGAACAAGCCGGGTCATACACAGAGGGCAGAAGATCGGAGAGTAGTCAGCCAAGCTGGGGTCAGAGCGAGGAGATAAACAGGAACACAGGTCAAGCCGAGCAGAGGTCAAGCAGGGGTCTTCAGAGTATACAAGGCACAGGAACACAGGAGCTGTTTGATAATCCAGCAAACTGCAAGTGTCAGTGGCAGGTTTAAATAGGCCGGGGGGGTGTTCCCACAAGATCAGGGCGTGCTCACTAGACTCACCTGCCACCATGACGGTTACTGGCGGAATTGCCCACAACACGGCCATTTCCCTGATGGTGCCCCCCCCAAGGGGCAACCTCCGGATGCCCAACCGGGCCCATCTTTAACGAACTCGGAATCTCTGCAAAAGTCTAGGAGCATGTACATTGGCTGCAGGTTCCCAAGAACTTTCTTCTGCTGAGTAACCCTTCCATTTTATAAGGAATTGAATGATCCTACCTCTCCGGCAGCAGTCCAGGATGGCCTCAACTTCATACCCTGTTTCATCTCCCACAGAAACTGGAGGCAGAGGATCTTCTTTCCTTCCTGAAAAAGGACTAGAGATAACAGCTTTAAGTAAGGAGACATGAAACACAGGGTGCACTTTATAAGAACTCGGGAGTGACAGTTCAAAAGCTACTGGATTAATCTCCTGTCTAATCTTGAATGGGCCAATAAATCTTGGTCCCAACTTCCGGGAGGGACAAGGAAGTTTAAGATTTGCAGAGAAGAGCCAAACCTCATCTCCAACCTTAAAGCTAGGGCTCTCCCCCCTCTTTTTGTCATATTGTTCCTTGTAGTCCTCTTGGGCCTTTTGCATGGTTAACTGGAGAGTTTGAAAGTTAGTCTGAATGGATTTTATCCTGTCTTGAACTGCTGGAATTGAGGTCTCTGGAATGACATTAGGTAGAAATGAAGGATGGAACCCATAGTTGGCCCAAAACTGTGATTGATCGGTGATTGAGTGTACTGAGTTATTGTATGCGAACTCCGCACAGGGGAGTAACAAGGACCAGTCATCCTGGGAAGTGGAGCAAAAACAGCGTAAATATTGTTCTAAGGTCTGATTAGTCCTTTCAGTCTGACCGTTGCTCTGGGGGTGATAGGCAGAAGATAGGCAAACCTCAATAGACAAAACTTTGCAGAGCTCTTTCCAAAATCGGGAAGTAAATTGGACCCCTCTATCCGACACAATGCTGTCAGGAAGGCCGTGAAGTCTGACTATCTCTCTTATGAAGGCCTTTGCTGTGTCTGCAGTGAAAGGAGTACCTATCATAGGCACAAAGTGTGACATCTTGGACAGACGGTCTACAACAACTAGAATCGTTGTGAATCTTTCAGAGGGTGGCAGCTCTACTATGAAGTCCATAGATATATTCCTCCATGGTTGTTCTGGTACCGGCAAAGGACGTAGCAGACCCCAAGACTTAATGTTGGACCCCTTGTTTTGCTGGCAGGTAGTGCAGGAGCTTACATACTTTTTGCAATCAGTTTTCAAGGTAGGCCACCAAAAGGATCGCTGAATAAGATCCATAGTTTTCCGTACATCGAAGTGGCCAGCAAGTTGATGATCATGTAAAGTTTGTAAGACCTGGATTCTGGCTTGTTGGGGGACAAAGATCTTGTCCTGATACCAGAGATACCCCCCTGGCTTCTTAAAGAGGAAGTCTCTGGTTCCTGGCATTGGAGGGAGGCCTGTTCAAGAGAAGATCTTAGATCAGGATGAATCAAAAGAAAGTTCTGTGGAGACAAGGTCGTACTGGATGTTGTTTCTTCTGGGGTATCAGAAAACATTCGGGATAAAGAATCGGCCTTGCCGTTCTTAGAGCCAGGGCGGTAGGTGATGTGAAAGTTGAATCGTGAAAAGAACAGAGCCCAGCGAGCTTGACGGGGTCTCAGGCGTTTGGCAGTGCGGAGGTACTCGAGGTTTCTATGATCGGTGAATATCATTATTGGGTGCGTGACTCCCTCAAGAAGGCATCTGCACTCTTCTAAGGCTGTCTTAATGGCCAGAAGCTCACGATCACCTACGTCGTAATTCCTCTCGGCCTGGCTCATTTTCCGGGAGGAGAAGGCCACAGGGTGAAGCAGAGACTTGGGTCCCAGGCGCTGTGAAAGTACTGCTCCTGTAACTACCTCTGAGGCATCGACCTCTAAAATATAGGGCAGGGCAGGATCACTGTGTCGAAGAATTGGTGCAGAAGTAAACAAAGACTTCAGTTTCTCAAAGGCAGATTGGGCTTCGGAGGACCACAGGAAGCGAACATGTAGGCGGGGTACTTGGGTTATGGGCGAAATGATGGAAGAAAAGTTCCTTATAAACCTTCTATAGAAGTTTGCAAACCCTACAAACCTTTGTACACCCTTCTTGTCTGATGGAGTTGGCCAGTCTAGGATTGCCTGCACTTTCTGTGGATCCATAGCTACACCACCGGTAGAGATGATGAGCCCTAGGAATTGTATGGATTTCTTTTCAAAGTCACACTTTTCTGCTTTTGCGTAAAGTCCGTGTTTTCTTAGTGTGAGTAATACTGTCTTTACTTGAGTCCGATGGAGCTCCAAGGTGGTTGAGAAAATAAGGATGTCATCCAGATAGATGATGACGAAGTAGTCAAGATTTTCATGGAAGATGTTGTTTAAGAAGTGCTGGAAAGTAGCCGGGGCATTACAGAGCCCAAACGGCATCACCAAATACTCAAAGTGCCCGAACCTCGTTCTGAATGCCGTATTCCACTTATCGCCCTCATGGATGCGAACAAGGTTGTAGGCACACCAGAGGTCGAGTTTGGTGAACACTTGGGCTGAACAAAGTCTCTGGAAGAGTTCAGGGACCAGCGGGAGTGGATATCAGTTCTTTATGGTGATTTTATTTAATTCCCTATAGTCCACACATGGTCTTAGAGTCTTATCTTTTTTTTCGACAAAGAAAATGCCGATACCGGCAGGAGAAGAAGGACGGATGAAGCCCTTTGCCAAATTTTCGTCTATGTACTGTCGTAGTGTACCAAATGGAACTTCGGCCCCTGGAAGCAGCTCAATAGGACAATCATATGGCCGATGTGGTGGTAGAAAATCGGCCTTTCTCTTATCAAAAACGTCCAGGAATTCATGGTACGCCCTGGTTAGTGGAGGATACTGACTGGACTGTCAGACAACTGGTGGTATCTCTGGATTCAGGGATAAGGCAATGTTGTTGGCAATAGGGGAAGTGAACAGGACTTCCTTCTTGATCCAATCGATCTGGGGGTTATGGGCTTGGAGCCAAGGGATACCCAAGATTATTGGAGACATAGGTGAACTCAAAACGTCAAAATGTATGAATTCCCGATGGCCATCGGGAGAGGTAATAAAGAGAGGAGAAGTCTCTTGAGTAACAAGGCTGGAGTTAGGTAGGGTGCCATCTGCTAAACTGACTTCCAGACCCCGTTTCTTGCGGAGGAGGGGCAACCTAAGGTTCCTTGCCAGGTTCAAGTCCATGAAGCAACTGCATGCTCCAGAGTTGATTATACCCTGGAGCTGGATCTCTTCTTCTCCCAACTGCAGTGAAATGGGAAGAACGAGTTGTGAGGGAGAAGAATATGCTGGAGAGTAGGTAGGTGGCTTCTTAAACTTCCTGGGACAGTCGCATAGAAAATGTCCATTTCCTCCACAATAGAGGCAGAGATTGGCTAGGATACGACAACGTCTTTCATCAGGAGTTAGTGCGGAACGTAACAGGCCAATCTGCTTGGGAACTGATCCAAAGGTGGGTGTACTGGCGGGTCTGCAGGTTCGTGATCGTTCGGACTGTCTCTCCCGCAAACGTCGATCCAGTTGAATGGATAAATGGATGAGACCCTCGAGTGTAGTGGGAATCTCGATCCTGGCCAACTTGTCCTTGAGGGATTCGGAGAGTCCTAGGCGGAACTGGTGTAGTAAAGCTGCCTCATTCCAGGCTGTGTCTGCGGACCACCGCCGGAAGTCCAGGGTATAGTCCTCTACTGGTCGCCTACCCTGCTGCAGAGAGTGCAGAGCGGCTTCAGCGGTGGCAGTACGCTGGGGATCCTCCTAAAGTTGTGCCATAGCTGCCAGGAATGCGTCCACCGTGCAAATGACTGGACCCTTTTGTTCCCATAAGTTATGGGCCCAGGCCTGAGGTTCATCGGACAGCAAAGAGATGAGGAACCCGACTTTAACAGTCTCTAAAGCAAAAGTCTGGGGTTGCAAAAGTCTGGGGTCCACTGGCCTCAGTCACGGCTGGATTATACTGTCAAGTCTGTAGTGTGAGGCCGGGTTGCTGAGAGGGCACCCCTTGCGGCTGAGTGCAGCGCGTCCCTGGATTTGGGTACAGGGAATGCGTTGCACAGAGGTGCACGGGTTGCCAGGGATACTGCAAGCTGGCTGGTTGGCTGTAAGTAGCTAGAGTGCGTTGTGGCAGCCGTGCGGAGAGAAGTCTTGAACGGTAACAGCAGGGTAAACCAGGGACAGGGTCCGCAGCCAGGCCAGGGGTCAGATACCAAAAGACAGTCCGAGAGAGGTACAGGAACAAGCCGGGTCATACACAGATCGGAGAGTAGTCAGCCAAGCTGGGGTCAGAGCGAGGAGATAAACAGGAACACAGGTCAAGCCGAGCAGAGGTCAAGCAGGGGTCTTCAGAGTATACAAGGCACAGGAACACAGGAGCTGTTTGATAATCCAGCAAACTGCAAGTGTCAGTGGCAGGTTTAAATAGGCTGGGGGGGTGTTCCCACAAGATCAGGGCGTGCTCACTAGACTCACCTGCCACCATGACGGTTACTGGTGGAATTGCCCACAACACGGCCATTTCCCTGACAGGATCAGTTTGCCATGGCGTTAGATGCTCCGGAGTCGCACGGCTCACCTGGAATCTCCTACTGTGGCCGCTCCGGTAGAATTTGTGTTATGGGCTGACCCTGTTGTTGCCCAAGTCTCTGTGCAGGCACCCTCCTCGAATATTACCTCTATAAGAGGTATGTCTGGTTTTGCTCTGCTTCCCCAGTGATTTGGCAGGCAATCCAGTTCAATGCAAAGGGTTTCTCAACCAGGTTGAGATATATTTTGAGATGCTGCCCCAGGAGTTTCCCACGGACAGAAGCAAAGTAGGTTTCGTGATATCTTTGCTTTCTAAGAGAGCCTTGGCCTGGGCAAACCCTCTATGGGAGACGCAAAAACCCATTGTCTTGAGTTACCCAGAGTTTGTGGCTTCCTTTTTAAAAGGGTTTTTGATGTTCCCGCACGCTCCATTTCTGCTGCCAAAAGCCTCATGTCCATCAAACAGGGTACGAGAACTGTTTCCGATTACGCCATTGACTTCCGTACCCTGGCAGCAGAGGTTGCGTGAAACACTCAGGCCCTCGTGGCTGCTTTTTCTCACGTTCTCTCAGATAAAATCAAAGATGAGATAGCAGCCTGAGACATACCCACTGAGCTGGAGAGGTTGATCTCGTTTGCCATGCTTATTGACTCCAGACTTCGAGAGAGACCTTCCTTTTTAAGGAGTGCTTGCGGAAGCCTCCTGTACCTTTTTGGCTCCGAGCTTTGCAGTCCCACCCTTGCCTTCCTCACCTCCCATGCCTCCTGGTCCCAAGTCTGTCAGTGAAGGTGAACCCATGCACTTGGGCTTCACACGTCTCTCTGCAAATGAGAGAGCCCTTAAGAGGAGGGAGAGATTGTGCCTTTATTGTGGCCAAGCAGGTCACTTTTTGAAGTCTTGTCCTACCCATCCAGGGAACGCCCAAACCTTGAGGTCCTGTCATGGACAGACCTTAGGTGGCGTTGTTTCATCCCCAGTTATACAGAAGGATAAGCCCCTGGTTCTGGTTACCCTTTCTTGTCCTGAGTTGTCCTATCGAGATACAGGCTCTAATCGACTCTGGGGCTGCAGGCCTGTTCATTGATGCTGCCTTTGTATGAAAGCACTCGATTCTACTGCGTGACACACCACTTGCCATTGAGGCTCTTTACCGTGAGATAATCCAATTCCAAGTTATTTCCTCACCTAAGTTTCCGCTGGTTATTGGTTATCCTTGGTTACAGAGGCACAAACCCTCTTTTGATTGGCTCCGTGCTGATGTTCTCTCCTGGTCGCCACTATGCAGTAAGACATGTTTCCAGAAGGTAGCCAAGGTCCTGTGCACCTCTTCACTCTCCTATATGCCGTAGGAGTACCGTGATTTCAGCGATGTCTTTGACAAAGGTCAAGCTGGTAGTTTGCCTCCACACCAGTCGTATGATTGCGCAATTGACCTTCAACATGGTGTCATACCCCCTCGTGGCCAGAACCCTTTGTCGGTCTTGGAGGATAACGGCATGGAGGGGTATTTTGCAGGCACACTTTCTCGAGGTTTCATCTGCAAATCCTCGTCTACTACTGGTGCTGCTTTCTTCTTTGTGAAGAAGAAGAGTGGTGAACTGAGACCTTGTATTGATTATAGGGGTCTCAATCGTTTCACGATTAAGAATGCTTTTCTGATTCCATTGATTAGAGTTATTTGACCGCCTCAAGGGAACAACGGTTTTCACGAAGCTTGATTTGGGAGAGACATACAATCAAGTGGAAAACTGCGTTTAATACCAGAACAGGCCCTTATGAGTACCTCGTAATGCCAGTTGGCCTTTGTAATGCTCCGGCAGTTTTCCAGGAATTTATTAACAATGTCCTCTGAGATTTGTTGCAGTTATGTTTGGTGGTTTGTCGCGACGATATCCTCATATTTTCCAAGTCCCTGGAGAGCCACCACACAGATGTCTGTTGTGTGGTTTTGAAACTAAGAGAGAACAATCTCAGTTGTAAATTGGAGAAGTGCGAATTCCATCATGAACAGGTTAAATTCCTGGTTTATGTAATTTCTGCAATGTAAACTGCTGGTTTTTCGATGGACCCAGAGAAACTTTCAGCAGTCCTACAGTGGCCCTGACCCGTGGGTTTACATCCTCTGCAGAGTTTTCTTGGCTTTGCCAACTATTATCGGAAGTTTATTTGTAACTTCTCATCTCTGGTCAAGCCCCTGACTGATATGACCAGAAAGGACGGTAACCCACAGAGTTGGTCTCCAGAGTCCTTTAAGGCCTTTGAGAGTCTCAAGGCTGCCTTTGTTTCTGCTCCTGCGTTGGCACATCCTGATCCTACGTTACCTTTTATCCTTGAGGTTGATGCTTCTGAGACTGGAGTTGGCGCTCTTCTGTCTCAACATCCTAACTTTGAGAGCGCTATGCATCATTGTAGCTACTATTTCAAGAAATTGTCACCTGCGGAGTGCAATTACGAGATTGGGGGACAGAGAGCTGTTAGCAATCATTTTAGCCCTGAAAGAATGGAGACATCTCCACAAAGGTACCACTGTGCCGATTTTCATTCTTACTGACCATAAGAATCTCACATTCTTGTCTGAGGCTAAACGCCTCTCTCCCAGAAAAGCGCGATGGGCTCTTTTCTTGTCAAGTTTCAATTACATTGTCTCATTCTTACCCAGTACTAAGAATGTATTGGCTGATGCTTTGTTATGACACTTTTCCTCCACTTCCTAGATGGAGTCGGTTCTGGTTCCTGTTATTGCTCCTGATCGTATTCTGGCTACGGTTCGCACCAGTCTCACTTCTCCTTTGGGTGACAAAATTCTTGGCGCTCAGGTCCATGGTTCTCCTGAGAAACCTTGTGACCGCTGCTTTGTCCCAGAGAGTCCCTGTACTGCCGTGCTCCAGACTTACCATTTTCCCAAGGCTGCTGGCCACCCTGGGAAGAATCAACTCTTTTTGGCCATTTCCCAACAATTCTGGTGGTCTGGTCTACGTGCTGATGTAACTGCCTTCGTAGCTGCCAGTTCCGTGTGTGCTCAGAGTAAGACTCCACAACACCTTCCAGTGGGTCTCCTACAACCCATACCCAATAGAGAGGCCCTGGACCCACGTGTCTATGGATTTCATTGAGGAGTTACCCAACTCCCAGGGCAGCACAGTTATCCTTATGGTGGTTGACCGGTTCTCAAAATGTCTTATTTTATTCCAATTAAGAAGTTGCCCACTTCTAAGGAACTGGCTTCCATTTTTGGGAGATCTTTCGCTTCCATGGGCTACCCAAGGTGATCGTCTCGGACAGGGGTAGTCAGTTTGTGTCCTGGTTCTGGCGAGCCTTTTGTGCACAGTTGGGAATTCAGCTTGCTTTCTCCTTTGCGTATCAGCCGCAGTCTAATGGGGCCACAGAACGAGCCAATCAGTCCTTGGAGCAGTTCCTACATTGCTATATTTCTGACCATCCTAACAACTGGTCAGACCACCTCCTCTTACCGTGGGAGGAGTTTGCTTACAATAGTGCCTTGAATTCTGCTTCCCGATTGTCCCCGTTTATGGCGAACTATGGTTTCCAACCTTCCATGTTGCCTGACTCATTTTCAGAGTATTCCTGCATTCGAAGAGCATCTCCGTGGTCTTCGTTCCACTTGGGCACAAGTCCAGGAGGCTTTGCGACATGCTAATGATAGGTACAGACTCCATGCTGACAGCAGGCGCCTGCCTGCGCCTTCCTACCAGGCTGGGGACAGGGTCTGGCTGTCATTTCGCAACTTCCGACTTTGTGTTCCCTCTCTGAAGTTTGCACCTCGGTTTATTGGGCCTTTCCGTATTCTCCGCAGGATTAACTCAGTGGCTTACGCGTTAAACCTTCCTTCTAATATATGTGTATCTCAAATGTATTTATTGTCTCCTTATTAAAACCTTTGGTCTGCAACCGCTTTACCACCTTGGTGCCACGTCCTCACCCTGTACAGGTTGAGAACCATGAGGAGTGTGAAGTACAGTCCATTGTTGACTCCTGTAGGTTCTGTGGGCGCATACAGTACCTGGTGCATTGGAAAGAGTATGGTCTAGAGGAACGCTCTTGGGTCTCATCCTTGGACTTACATGCCCCTGTCCTCCTCCGTGATTTCCATAGACATTTTCCCCTCAAGCCTGGTGGTCCTCTGAGGGGGAGGGGTCGTTGAGGAGGGGGTACTGTCAGGGCTGGGCTCAGCCCTTCCTTCTCTGAGCTGGCCGCTCAGCTGTCGGCTAATTGCCAGCTCCTATCTCTCCACAGTGACTCACCCGTTGATGATATCCCGCTTACTTAAGCCGTCCAGCCCAAACGATCTCTGCCTTCGCCTTGGTCAACATCACAGAGACTTTCTCCTGCGCTCCTGTTGAAGACTTTCTTGGCTGACATTCCTTCTGGCTCCAGATGCTGTTTGCTGTTCCTCTACGCTGATTCCTGTCTTCCTGACTTTCTGGCTTGTCTGACTTTCCGTTCCGGTTATTGAACTTTTGCTATGTTTTGACTACGTTTGTTCCATTTACTTTTATTATTAAACAAGTGTGATTTAACTGGTCTGATTCATGGTTTGACACTCTGGTAACTCCCCCTGCTCTCTGGAACTTTGGAGAAGCTTCCAGAAGTAGAGGGTGGAGTTTAGGAGGAGCTGCATTGAGTATTGATGAGGGTCCCAGCCAATCCCCAGAAAGATGGGCTGGTAGTGGTCAGGTACTTCATAAATACTCATGGGTCAGGCCAGCAAGGGGAGTTGGGTGGAAGATGGAGAAGGAGTGCTGAGGCAGCTGTCGGTGGCCCTTGAGGGTGCCCCCTAGTCTAGGGGGGTTGACCTTAGGCCTGGAAGGTCAGCACATCCAGGAGTTCTCCTGAGAAGTCAGCTGGTGAGTGATCAGTCTGGGAGGACTGTGGAGAGAGAGAGAGAGAGTGTCTGGGAGGACTGCGGATTAGTAGCCAAGAGGACTAGTGAAAGGGGCAGCTGCAGCCAGGCGGGCTGGCAGTGCCTGAAGAGGTGGTGCTGGGAGCAGTAGCCACAGGGATGTAAGCTGGACACTGACTTTTTGCTACACACTTAAGGGGGGCCTTGGGTGCTGGAAGTGCTGGAAGAAAAGGAGTATATAGAGACTGTATATAGGAAAGCTATCCCTGAAGTTTTCTGAAGTCAGGTGGGCATCCCCTACTTTCCCTACCCCTATCCAAGTTCTTATTCCTCAATAAATAACAAAAACAAAGCACTGGACTGTTCTCTGACTCAAGTGTGCCTGTAAAAATTCAGTGTGTCTGGCTGTGCAGGGTGGGGGTTCCCATTCTACTTGCAGCTCCTTAGGGGGCTGCCACATAAAGAACAATTGTTTCTGCCCTTGCAGAACGCCTGCAGAAAAACACACATCTCAGCACATGGTGTGAACAAGATCTTAGGCCCCTTTCATGCAGCATTCCAATCAAGTTGGCCAGTCAGTTTTTCAGGCAGACCTGATTGGAAGGTCCATGGAGCCCTATGGACAGGTGGAGGAAAACAGATACGTGTCCTTTCATACCCGCCCATCTCTGGGTCTATCAAGGTCTGGGTAAAACTGCAGACCAAACACAGACACCTGATTAATGGACTAATTAATTAAATTAGAATTTGCTCTTGTGTTTAGTATTTAAATGCTTTCGTACTAAGTTGTTTTATGGCTATGAATAAGGTTTCTTGCCAAAACACGTAAGCTGCTGTAATTTGCACACTGTTTAATAAAGTATATTTATTGAGTGGATGAGTCGCCGGCTCTTCACCCCATATTTTTATGCTGTTTGAAGTGCCAGGATGACCCCATGATCTTTGGAACACCCTTGATCTGCCTCCAAGGGGATTTAACCTAGGCATATATCATACTTGCCAACAGTCCTGATTTTCCCGGGACAATCCCGATTTTTGGACCCTCATCCCGATCAGAGGCTGTCCCGATTAAAATCCTGGGATTTTCCTTTTTGTCCCGGGAAATCAGGACTGTTTTTTTGGCAACGGAGCTGCTTCTGGCTCCAAAAATATGGCCGCTGCCACTGCCGCAAGAACTTTCTTGTTTCCCACTAGCTCTTTCCTGTTTCCCCCTAGCTCTCCTCCCACTCTCCCTCGCAATGTTATTCGGCCGTCTACTGCCCCCGTGCGTGCCCCCGGTTTTCATGGGGAAAACTGTCTTAGTGCAACACCATGAATACAGGGGGTGTGTGGACGGGGGCGGTAAATGGCTGAATAACCTTGCAAGGGAGAGTGGGAGGAGCGGCAGTGCAGAGGGCTGGAGGGGTGGAGATTAGCAGTAGGCTGGAAGGGCGGAGTTCCAATCTAAGCCAGGGGAAACTGGTTTTCTGAGGGAAACTGATGTTGGCACAACATCGGTCTGTGGGAGGCAGAGCCAAAGGACGCTATTGCACTGTGTACACCTGATGTAAGGAGGGACTCCGCTGCCTGGGGACACCTAATGTAAGGAAGGACTCCGCTGGGGACACCTGATGTAAGGAAACACTCCGCTTGGGACGCCTGATGTAATGAGGGACTCCGCGGGGACACCTGATGTAATGAGGGACTCCGCTGGGACACCTGATGTAAGGAGGGACTCCTCTGGGGACACCTAATGTAAGGAAGGACTCCGCTGAGGACACCTGATGTAAGGAAGCACTCTGCTGAGGACACCTGATGCAAGGAGGGACTCCGCTGGGTACACCTGATGCAAGGAGGGACTCCGCTGGGTACACCTGATGCAAGGAGGGACTCCGATGGGGACACTTGATGTAAGGAGGGACTACGCTGGGGACACCTGATGTAAGGAAGTACTCCGCTGGGGACACCTGATGTAAGGAGGGACTCCGCTTGGGGCGCCTGATGTAAGGAGGGACTCCGCTGGGGATGCCTGATGGCATCTGGTGGCAGGCGACGTGACAAGTTACACGCTCAGGGCTCCCACTGATTCTGCATTATTGTGAGTTGAACTATTTCATTTTATCTTATGATGTAATAATAGAGATAATCCGCTTCAATCATCCTGACACCATAACAACCATGGTGTCGGGATGATTGAGTGCTAACACTAGGTGTTTCGAGTATCTTTATTTGCTGATTGTTAAACTTTCTGGAATACACATATGTATATTGTGGTGTAGGATCTAGGCCTGCTGTCCATCCATCCCTCTTTCTTTCCTTCCCTCTCTCTACTTCCCTCACTATCTCTTTCTTTCTCCCTCCATCCCTCATTCATCTCAGGCTCGGACTACACACCCCTTGAGCCACGCCCCTTTAAGCTTCACCCACTATTTTGTTTAAACCATGCCCATTTTTTTTGCCGTGGCAAAAATGAATGCCCCGCCCCTAATTATAACAAGACTCCGCCCACAGACATAAAAGTGTCCCTATAAATTTTTTTTACAATGTTGGCAACTATGGTATATCTTTTTCAGCAGAGTCCGTATGTACCTGGCTGCCCCTAGAGATGATGTCTGCTGGGCAGAAACTGAACAGGCACAGATATGACATCTGTCCCATTCAACTCCAATAAGCAGGGAATCTGCTTACAGATCCCCTGCTGATCAAAGCAGACTCCACTCCACGTGAAAGGAAAAAAGCCAAAAAAAAGCCTAAAACAGAGAAAACCAATGCAGCCACCACATCTAATGATTGGTAAAATATAATATAATACATTTTTGTTTTTTGGGTATAATGCCACTTCAGTTTGCATTTATAGGTCTTTGTTCTCCTCCAGCCTATGAATGGACACTCTGTCACTCTACTCTCTCCTACCTATAAGGTACAGGGCACTTTCCCTATTGTTTGTCGCATGGAAAGGGCACAGAGGAACCTGTAAAAAAAAAAAAAAAAAAAAAAATGTCAGAGAAATATTTATGGATGAGTCACAGATTCAGTCGTATCCATCTTGCACGGTAATAGCATCACTTATTTTCTGCCTTGTAACTTTCATTGTCTCATTTAACTAATGGCCCCTGAGAAGAAGTCCTTATTTCAGGCGGCACGTGAACCCGTTTAGCAATCACAAACCTGTCTTGTGGAACAATGCGACAGGCAATCATTTGCACGTTGCGTCATTTATCAGGAAGCACTAGAACAAACGTATCATCTCCAAGGACTGCGCTTGTAAATTATGTAGCGAAAATTACAAGTACATTTACTATTCTGCATTGTATATGAACATTAGCATCTGCACAAATGGGGACAGTGATCAATAATATACCCTTTAATGTGATGAAGTGATCGCAAAAGATCAAAACAAATAACACAGTGATTCATGTATCTGTATGAGTTTTAGGCATTCGTTATGTTTATATATAATTATTGCTATAGTGCCATCCCTTATGACCACAGATAGGTCACCTTGTTACAGAATAGAGTATTTAAAGAGGTCCTACAGTCATTTGTTTAAAAATGTAAAGTCAGCAGCTAAAAAAACTGTAGTTGCTGATTTTTTAAAAACAGACAATCACCTGTCCAGGGATCCAGTGCTGTCCTCACCCAAACTAGTTTCTTCACCAGTCTTTGGGTCCCGGTGCCAGCATGTCAACTGGGCAGCCGGCTGTGAGTCCTTGTGACTCCACAGCCAGCTGGCCATTGCACATGCGTAAGCCTGGCTGTCCCCTGTGAGTGGTCCCGCCTAGGTGGCCTGAGTGGAAGTTGGGGCGAGTACCTATCAAAACCAGATACCGGCTCCTCACAAAAAATTGGAGGAGGAGCAGAACCTTCCCTTTTGGGTGAAGTTCCACTTTATAACCGCTGGATGTGTTTTTTTATTTTTTTTTTTATTTTTTTACTACCTGCAAGGCAAAGGCATAATGTGCCATTATGTGGCAGACAGCTTCCATCTTCTTCTTCTTATTATTTAAGGTACTTTTATATAGCACCGTCAATTGTACATTCACATCAGTCCCTACCCTCAAGGAGCTTACAATCTAAGGTCCCTAACTAACATTCATATACTAGGGGCAATTTAGACAGAAGCCTATCAGCATGTCTTTGCAGTGCGGGAGGAAACCGGAGTACCCGGAGGAAACCCATTCAGGCACAGGGAGAACATGCAAACTCCAGGCAGGTAGTGTCGTGGTTGGGATTCGAACCAGCGACCCTGTTTACTGCTAGGCAAGAATGCTACCCACTAGCCTCCTATATCTGTGCCGCCTATATCTTCACCCATCTTGCTTCCAGGTTCGAGAACTGCAGCTCTGTGACTGGGTGGTGCCGCAATAACGTCACTCCCGTGCATGCGCGTGAAGCCGTCAGTCATGGCACAGGGCCCTGAAGGAACGGCACGGGTGGAAGTCTACTTCCTCTTTAGCCACTTGTCAACCATGTGCAAAGACTTAAATTGCCATGGGGCGGGGCCACCCAATGATGTAATTTGGAGGCCACGCCCCTTGTGACAACCTCACCCCATCATGCCATCATGCCCTGGGCGATGATGTCACAAGGGGCGTGGCCTCCAAAATAAGGCCATCGGATGGCCCCGCCCCATGCCAATATAAGTCATTACACACGGCGGACCCAGCATTACACCGGGAGATCGCGTTGAGACAACACTGGAAGAAGAGCATTGGGAAAGACCCAGCAAAAGAGCACAGAAGACAGCAGAGAGAGGACAAGAACCGGAGCGGGGAGAAGGACCGGCAGAGGGAGAAGAAGTCGCCAGAAGAGGGAGAAGAGCCGCCCGCAGACCCTGGCAAGGGTTGTCGGGAAGAGGCCCTTGTCGTCATCAGCATGGGGACAAGGGGCTTTGGGGTGGGGGGCGCAGAACCCACCCTGCCCCAAAGCACCCACCCCCCCATGTTGAGGGCATGTGGCCTGGTATGTGGCCTCGTTAAACCTCGTTTAACTCCTTTAACCGGCATCTGGCATTTTTACAGGTCTAGCGCTGCAGCCTCAGAACGTGCTGATCCTGGGTTTTTTTGGAACTTAAAAACGCCAATGCCTGTTACAGCTCAAAAACGCCACGGTGTGTATGAGGCCATTGAATAACATGGAGTGGTGTTTTTAAGCTATAAAAAAAGCTCAAAACCGCTGCTGTAAAAATGTCAATGTGTATGAGGACTGAAGGGGAAATGAGGCTGTCAATCACAATCAAAGTCATTCATCACTGCTGTCTGTAGATGTCAGTATGTGACCCATGATCTCATTGTGTGCCGTTTTTTCTCGGTTTGTGTGGGGTGTAAGTGGGAGTTCCTCAATCCCCATGACTAAGTTCCAGGGGGCGGAGCGAAATGCGCTCGGGGTGGCATGGCCTGGTAGAAGTCCAGGCTGAGGTTGCCACTCTGTCCACCATTATAGGATTTCATGGCTGTACGGCATTAGAGATCACCCCTTTTCTTTCTTGTAGATGTCAGCAGCCAGGGGACATAGTTTAGATGGAAATGCTGACTTTTCACAAAGTCAACCTCTCTATATCAGCATCAATGATGTTTACTGTGCTTAGGCTGTAAATGTTGAGGAAAGGAGGAGTAAGCTTTAAACAGCTGACTATAAAGGAACCACTATTTTTTACATGCTTTGGAAATTGGAAGGTTATAGTGTGTATTTGTCTTAGTACAGAGCAACTTCTCTCTATCTGCATGAGTCACATCTGACACTTTTCATGACACCAAGAGGTAAAAAGGTGATGGGGAGCTTCAGCACACAGTCTGTGATTGACAGCCTCAGCTCAGGGGAGTGTCCCTTCTCTTCAATCAGCTCTCACTGACCTCTGCAGAGTGTAACTTCAGCTCCCCGCCCCATGCTTTCTGGAAGATCAGACAAGCTTTATAAATCCTGGACTTTGAACATATTTAGAGAAGAGAAGACTTCACAGATAAACAGGTACAACTTATATAGGAGGATTTGTCCATGTAGCACCTGAGGCCAATAACTTCACTGGGTATATGTAAGGGCTTACAACCACTTTAAGTATGGTTTGATCAGAATAGAGAAACACTCTACATACCTAATACATTGCTGACGGTCTGTGGAGAAACTTCTGTTGCAGTAAAGAATCATCAGGAGCAGCTGAACTTCCCAGTATATGGCTAATGAGTAGTTTAAAGATTTTATTTTGAAGGAAAATAATGACTATTTTACATGTCCTGCATGGGAAGGAGAATCAATTAACATTGCTTACATGTTTCCTAAATAAATAATACATAAACATGTTTTATATGTCTCCTAGGATAAATTTTTTTATTTATTAATGATGATAATGTCGTCATTCAGACTTGTCACATAGATACTCCACTATGAAATAACCACCTGAGACTGATACTATGTGGGCGAGAAGACTGGAGCTACAGAATATGCATATTTGTCTGTTATTTCTTTTTCTTTGTACTCTGGGAAAATGATGACTATTAAAATGCCATTGTTACATCGATAGGCATCAGTACACTATGATGGCTGCCTATTACAATAGCCCTCCAGTCTTCTATAAAATGGCAGCCACATCTGTTTCTATTTGGTTTCTATGGCAATGATTATGTAAATGGGATTATAAGGCATCTTGCGTGCACTGGCCCCTTATCCCTTGATGTAATCATGTGATGCAACATGCTGGGAGGAGCCGATGACATCACGACAAGAGCCTAAAATGTATGGTCCGCCATTTTGTTGTTTCTTGGTGTAATGCCTATAAACTGCTGTGCACCAGGATATGTGCATATTTTAAGTTGAGTATACAGTGCTGTGAAAAACTATTTGCCCCCTTCCTGGTTTATTTTTTTGCATAATTGTCACACTGAAATGATTCTGGTCATCAAACTAATTTTAATATTACACAAAGATAACCCAAGTAAATACAAAATGCAGTTTTTAAATGAAGATTTCATTTTTAAGGGAAAAAAACTATCCAGAACCCTTGAATCAAAAAATCACTTAAATAGAAGCTGTCTGACAAAGTGAAGCACGCTAAAAGATCTAAAAAAGCAACACATCATGCTGCAATCTAAAGAAATTCAAGAACAGATGAGAAACAATGTGATTCACGTGTATTGGTCTGGAAAGGGTTACAAAGCCATTTCTAAGGCTTTGGAACTTCAGTGAACCACGGTAAGAGCCGTTATCCACAAATGGGAAAAACGGCCTGACAAAATTACAAAACAATAAGAAAGAGACTGGGCAAAAATGGCATCCATGGGAGAGTTCCAAGGCCAAAGCCACTGCTGACCAAAAAGAACACAAAGGCTTGTCTCACATTTGCCAAAAAACATCTTTATTATCCCCAAGACTTTTGGGAAAATATTCTATGGACTGATGAGACAAAAGTTGAACTTTTTGGAAGGTGTGCGTCCCGTTACATCTGGTGAAAACTAACACAGAATTTCATTAAAAGAACATCAAACCAACAGTCATGACTGCTGAGGTGCAAGGAGCCCAGGTCCCATCCAACTTACCATGACCACTTAGCATACCTTACCCCTTCTTCCCATCCAATAAAACCACATACAACCATTAACGTTGGAAAGGGTAAGACCACAGCTTTATTTAACTCAAACATAACATTAAATATTTAAACCATGCCAGTCACAGTTGCACTGTGAGCACTCAACTCCAAATGTAAAAGGGAGATGAAGAAGGGGCCTGTCCTTACCATAAGTGCCGGACCGGCCGTCAATCTCCCAATTACCATCAGGGCATAAAATAGCTTCCATATTTGCTGGCAAGGTCACCAAAACCGTAACACGCTGTGACATACCATCAAAAATAGGGCGGGAGGGTGGGCAGCTCTTCCATGCTTTCGTCCGAAAAGGACCATAATCCCCTGGGGTGCCAAACTCCTGAGCTCAGGCCCAACCCCTGTCCCCTCTTGTACCAATCCTGATTGAGCCAAATACACTTTAACTCCTCCCTGGCCATGCCCCCATCAGTCAGGGCTCTCTTTCCCGAGGGGCTCAAAAGGCCTTCATGACTTCTGAGGTGCAAGGAGCCCAGGTCCCATCCAACTTACCATGACCACTTAGCATACCTTACCCCTTCTTCCCATCCAATAAAACCACATACAACCATTAACGTTGAAAAGGGCAAGGCCACAGCTTTATTTAACTCAAACGTAACATTAAATATTTAAACCGTGCCAGTCACAGTTGCACTGTGAGCACTCAACTCCAAATGTAAAAGGGAGATGAAGGAGGGGCCTGTCCTTACCATAAGTGCCGGACCGGCCGTCAATCTCCCAATTACCATCAGGGCATAAAAAAGCTTCCATATTTGCTGGCAAGGTCACCAAAACTGCCACCAGCCAGTCAGTAAGCTACTGACGGGCGCCCCACCGCAGCCAGCGCCTGTTCCACCCCCCTCTGAAGTCCCAGGTTGAGATGAACACCATCCCTCCTCAGCAAGTCAGTGTTGTTCCCTTCCAAATCTCTGTGACGGACCACAACCCCCCGATCCTCCGGACAAATTTGGACACTTGGGCATTGACCTTTCTGCGAAAATTCTCCAAACAGGGGCCAGGGACTTCTCTTGCCCATATTGAGCGAGGGACAATTTCGGACCAGACAAAAGTCATGCTGGTGAAAATTGCAAAACACTGAGCAATATCGTCCTTTATTGCAGCAATGAGATCCACGGACTGGGTGTAACCAACATCATTTCCACCAGCGTGAACAACGAGGATAATGTGACCGGACACCTGTGGCATGGAGCTGCCAACATTCCGTCAAGACCTAATGCCAACGCAACCCACGCAGGCCAAGCCAGCGAATTCTTGCCACGTCGGATGAAAATCCCAGATTTTTCCCATAATTGCGGATCTCTGCACGACGAGCAGCCCAGAAGATAAAGGAATCACCCAGTATCCATATTTGAGCCGGGGGAAAACCTGAAATTTAACACAAAAGATGAGGGCGAACATACAGCGAGAAACGAGACGACTCCCATCTCCCCAGTCGCTGAAGTTCCGTATCGGAAAACCCCAAACCAGAAGCTGCGGTAGCAGCGCCTATACGAAACGAATGAGTCGAGAAGTTGCCCGCAGGTAAGCCTAAGGCCTCGAGGCAAAAACGAAAAACCCTCAAAAATTTAAACCGACTCAACGAGGATGAGTCAGCATGCACAAAAAACGTGGGGGATGGGGGGCGCGCAGAAACAAACGGAAAGGCCAGAGACACTGGGCAAAATGGGCCGCCACAGTGGTGCAGTGCCACTCGGCGGCCCCTACCAAAACTGTCGGTCTTGGATGAGCTCAACAAAACCGTGACGCTGCGCTCCGACAAAGAAACGTCCTCCGACCGAATACCCCTGGGGGACGACCTAGATTTTGCAACTAATTCCCCGATGCAAGAAGCCCCAAAAAACGCCCAAGAAAAAGCCACCCGAAAAAGCAAGGTCTCGAACTCAGATGAGCATACCTCCGGCAACATAGCCAAGATGTCCGATAAGATCTGAAGGGAAATAGGGCGCCTGGAATCGGGAAGGTGTGTGATGCGTTTCCAGCCTCGCAATATCCGACGTACCGGAAAAGCTTTTGTGACATCCTCCCACCCCAGGAGTTGGAACCAAAAGGATAGGGCAGACATGGCAGAAGAGACAATGGAACCCGACACACCCTTTTCTTGTAACTGGACCAGGTAAGCGAATAAGACCAAACGTCTATCATCCGGAGAAGAAATAGAGAACTCACCGCCCAACGCTTGGAACCACTCGTGCCAGACCCGACAATACAACGCCCACGTCAGCGGAGAAAGCGACGACCGAAGCAGCTCTAGCAATCCCCGGAAACGAGGTTCCATAAGTCGGCCGGACAGGGGAGGCCCTCCAGCGAAGCTGACGGAGCCAAGGAATGAAAACGAGGAAACTGTTGGCGAGAAAGAGCATCGGCAATATCGTTAGAAACTCCCGGTACGTGTTTCGCCTTAATATAAATGTTAAAATGTAAACATCTTAAAACTAAAAAACGCAACAGCGAAACCACCGGAGGGGAACTGGTCGATTGCTTGTTCACTACCTGCACTACACTCATATTGTCCGACCAGAAGATCACCTGATGATTGCGCAACTGTTCACCCAAAGCTCCACCGCTACAATGATAGGAAAAAGGTCCAAAAAGGTGAGATTGCGCAATAAGTCCATGCGGGGGCGGTGTGGGTGGGGGGTTTGCACCTGCACATGATTATCCCATTTGCCTGAATTTGGATATAAAGGGAGACTGGAGGCCTGATAATTAGATCATGATCTCCTACAGGCCAGGATGAATGCTACTGCTGCCAGGTTCTTTCTACACTAGAGCCCTTATTTTTGCATGATCGCCACCAAGCTTATCACATTGAACCTATCAACAAGTCCAACATTACCTTCAGCCTACACGATTTATACAACTTATAAGGTAAACTTTTTGTTATTTCACCTTCATTCCACACAGCACTCTCCACCATCCTACATACACACTTTCACATTTTGATTGGCTTTTCACTTTTTTAGTTCACTTTTCATTTTTGTTTTCACACAGTAGGCACCAAGCAAGCACCATGTCATGTTACCACACCATGCACCACCTCATTCACACCATTCTCCACCACACAATGCACTCCTCTCCATTTAGGCCATCGTTGTTGCTGTGTTTTTTGTTTTTTTTTCACACACACATCTTTTTCCCTCTTTTTCACCCATTTTATCCTTCTTATTTACCTATCCATTACAACAGTATAATAGACCTACCATACCACTGCATTGTTGGATCACACGATTATTAAATCTTATCGATTACATTCATGGAATGGAATTAACATTTCAATATATTTACATAGTAAAAATCCTATCCAACGCCAGTCTCCACATAGACAAATTGGAAACACTCAGTACATTACCAAGTTAATTATCAAACTTTCTCTAACTAATACATGGCTATTCTTGGGTTTCTGTTGCAGGTGTGGGCTCCTCCCCCTCATCTCCCCTCCCCCCCCCCTCCCCGGGGGGCGCGCTAAGTGTGGCTCCTTGTAAGCCCCCTGAGGCTGGCTCTCCTGGGAGAGTGAGGGTGGCCCCCTGAGCCCTCCGGTGTTTCCATCGGCCCTCAGCACATATCCTGGACTAGAGAACACCCATTCCACCATTTAGCGGTAAAGACTCATTATCTTGGTTTAATCCAAGTGATGCACAATAATATATATATTTATCTATTTGAATTTAATTTATGTAATTCTTTTTTAGATCCAACTGTCCCCCTGAAGAGACCATATACAGGTCGAAACGCGTCGGGGCTTGCTATTTATGTAACATTATGTAACCTAATTATGTGTATTAATATGTGTTTGTTACTGCACTGGGGAATAAGATGTGTGTTACTGTACCAGATGATTCTCTATACTGTACTTCAAACCATGATATTGGATAAAACTTTTTATACATCTATTAAGAACTTCCTTTCATTATGTGCATTGCTGTTTTAAAGCCCCATGGGGAAAATTATGTTTCTTTAAGTCCATGCGGGCCCATTAGGTCGGCCAACATTCCGCAGACTACTCCCCCCGAAAGAAAGCACCGAAACCACAGGAGCCTGCCGCATCAGTGTACAGCTCCAGCTGTGAGTTCGGTACCTCCTCCCGCAACCAACAAGACTGTCCGTTGTAAGACTGCAAAAAAGTTAGCCAAATACCCAAATCAGCCCGCATGGGCTTGGTGATCCGAATGTAGTGGTGAGGGGCCGTAACACCCTTCGTGGCCCAGGACAGGCGCCTGCAAAAAGCTCTCCCCATGCGTATGACCCTACAGGCGAATACTAGGTGTCCCAGCAAAGATTGTACTGTTTCAGCTGCAGTTTCTTTGACCCTTTCGCCAAACGAACCAAGGATAGAAGCTTGGTCAGCTTCTCCCTCGGCAGACGAAAGACCATAGCCACCGTGTCAATCTCAATTCCCAGAAAAGACAATACCGTTACCGGACCCTCGGTTTTGTCCGCGGACAGTGGGACGGCGAAACGCCGACAAACATCCTGAAAAACAGAGAGCAGGCATTGACACTGTCCACTGTCCGCGGGGCCCACAAAAAGGAAACCGTTCAAGTAGTGCAGCAGGGACTGAAACCCAGCCTCCCGGGTGACTACCAACTCAAGGAAGCTACTGAATAACTAAATAACACGAAATGGCGCGACCCATAGGCAGGCACATATCGAAGAAATAGCTTCCTTGAAAGTAGCAACCCAGGAGATGGAAACAGTCCGGGTGGACGGGAAGAAGGCGAAAAGCGGACTCAATGTCTGCTTTTGCCAACAGAGCGGACCGCCCTGCTGTCCTAACGAGGTGAAGAGCCTTATCAAACGACGCATAGTGTACCCGAGATTCCTCGCGATCGATTCCGTCGTTAACCGAGGAGCCAGAAGGGTAGGATAAGTGATGAATTAAACAAAATTTACCACTCGCCTTTTTTGGGACCACGCCGAGTGGGGACACCCGCAGGTTGTGGAATGGGGGGAAATCAAAAGGGCCCGCCATGCGCCCCAGTTCCAGCTCCTTCTGGAGCTTTTTGGCCACTACGGACTCGAATTCCACAGTCGATTTCAAATTTGACGACATGGTAGGGGTGTCCGACGGGGAAAAAGGGATCCAGAAACCTCGATCCAGGCCATCCTTCAGGATCAGGGCCTCCCTATGAAGGGGGTACCGGTCTAGCCAGGGAAGCATCTCTAAGACGTTCACTGGCGTCCCCCGGCTTAGGTAGGTCAGTCTTGGCTCCCGCTCTGGGAAGCGTCTGTTTACCCTTCCTAAAACACCGGCTGGCGGGGTGTGCGTCCCCACAGCTGGAGCACTCATGCCTGAAACAACAGGCGAAGTACCATTTACAGTGGCTTTCATTGAAGAGCCAGCAGATACCTTTCTTGGAAGCGGCCGACGCTCCGGATTGAGGAGCGCCGACCGCAGACTGAAAGGACGAAGACCTGTGGGGGGCACATGAGCAACAACCACAGGCTACCATCCTGACAGTCAAAGCGAAGCTCTTTCCTCGCCGCCATCTTTTGCCGAAATTGGGTGCCATACTGGAACCAGCACTGACCCCTGTAAACTTTGTACGCCCCCCAAATGAGGTCCAGATAGCAGAACAAAGAAGTCGCCAACTCTGGGAAACGCTCGCAGAGCACTCCGGCGTAGGCACAGAAACCCTGTAGCCAGTTCCCAAAAGTCCTAGGAAGCTGTTTGACTTTATCGCCCTGCGACGCAACGTCTACCCGCCGAGATTTGTCTACTGTTTCCCTATCCGGCGGTACTAGAGCAAGGAAATCAACTAATTCCTGTCGCCAGATTTTTTCCTTCGTCTCCTCCGGTATGTGGGTACCAGTGGGCGCTACTGCCCACAAGGCCCCTCCGGGAGGAGGGGAAGGATTTGGCGTTGCGCCCGAAACACCCATGCTAGAGAGAACCGACTTAACAACCGACGATATGCGGTCTTCAGGGCCCGATACAGAATCATCAACCGACCTACCCCAAATCAATTCACAATCATACTCACTGATCCTTGGGGGCATCACCGATGACGGGCGATCAACCGGCGAAGCGGTGTCAGATACGACTCCGGAAGACTGAAGACTGAAGCGGCCAGCACCGTGAGGACCAACGGGCCGTGTTCGTTAGGGCCATCCCGGCCTACGGAGAGATCCAAGGGCGGAGATCCCGCCACCGACACAGAAGGGTCCCCCTGGCCGAGGGCAGCAACTGCTCAGGTACAGGAGCGTCTATGGACTCTGGCCGGCTGATCCGGGGCGGAAGCTGCCGCCAGCCCGGATCCGGAGCCCGAGTCTCCCGCCCAGCCGGGCGCAGGGAGACTGGCGCGACCCACTAGGTTAACCGCGTAGGGGGGGTTAAGCCCCGGTGACATGAGGGGAGTCACCCGCAGGTCCTCCGCCCGTCTGGGCGCAGGAGGGCGGCAGAGAGCACGGGGCGGAGGGGGAATGGTATCCGCGAAGGTCGAAAAGCCAGCACCCACCCTGCCGGGCACAGAGGGGGCATACCCCACCCGGGAAGTGACTTGGCGTGGCCCGGCCTGGGAATGGAGCCTGTCCCCCGCCCGTCCGGGCGCAGAGGGGGTCCTAATCTGTGATAAGCCCGCTACTGATGGCCCAGGAGCCGCTTGAGACCCCGCCCATGAGGGCGCAGGGGGACATTGCGATCGGCCAACGACTGTATTGTAACTGCCTTGGGAGAAATTACCCCCCACCCAGCCGGGTGCTGAGGGGGTCATCCTCTGCGAAGTACCCTGGCCGGAAAACGGCTGCGACCCCGCCCAGGAGGGCGCAGGGGGATGCAGCCCGTGCCCATATGTCTCCATGGGGTTGCCTGTAGCCTGATCACCCCCCGCCCTCACGGGCGCAGAGGGGTGCTGGTCACAGGCACACTGTGCTTGATGCACAGCCAGTTCAAAAACTCCCACCTGGCTAGGCGCAGGGAGTGAACTGGCCGCTAGGGGGAGCCGGTCCCGCTCCGAAGCGCCGCTGACACCGCCAGATGAGGGATCCGCCGCACCCGAAGCCGCCGGAGCAGGCGAACGGCTCCGACCCCTGCCAGCCACTCTGCGAGATGACAGCCTGGCTGAGGAACGGAGCGGCCGCGCGCCCGCCGCCCCCCCGCTGACAGCAGGGGCGGAAGCAGGTACCCAATCACACGAGGCCAGGGGATGGAGCGCTCCGGCCCGGCCTTGCACCAGACTCTGGGAGGGGGGCAAGGGGGGACTACGAGAACGGGGAATTCCGGGGGGGGCGCATCGATCCGAAGGCAAGGAGAAGGGGACCGCCGAGGGGGGGCACGCCGAGAGCGGGCGGCCAACCCCCGCTTCCTCGCTACTGAAGCCCTGGGAACCCGAACCGGGGAGGAATGGAGGGGGACAGTAAGAGGCCGCGGAGGGGCTGAGGCGAGAAGGCGGATGGGCACGTCTGCGGGCCCTGCGTCCATCCACCTCAGGAGGGGGAACAGGGGAAGGGGCAGGAGAAGGCACCCCAGGGGATAAGAGGGCAAAGAGCCAGTCAGCCTGACCCCTGAGAGCCAGCTCACGGACCTTAGCTAGGAGGTGATCCGTGTCCATGGCTGGAGCCGCAGGGTCAGGTCTGAGCTCTTCCATGCTTTCGTCCGAAAAGGACCATAATCCCCTGGGGTGCCAAACTCCTGAGCTCAGGCCCAACCCCTGTCCCCTCTTGTACCAATCCTGATTGAGCCAAATACACTTTAACTCCTCCCTGGCCATGCCCCCATCAGTCAGGGCTCTCTTTCCCAAGGGGCTCAAGAGGCCTTCACACATGGTGGTGGTAGTGTGATATCTAGGGCTGCTTTGCAGCTTCAGGACCTGGATGACTTACCATAATTGATGGAAACATAAATTCTGCGCTCTACCAGAAAATCCTGAAGGAGAATGTCCAGCCATCAGTTTGTGACCTTAAGCTCAAGCGCACTTGGGTTATGCAGCAGGACAATAATCTGAAACACACCAGCAAGTCCACCTCTGAATGGCTCAACCCTCCCCCCCCCCTCTAAATTTAAGGTTTTGGAGTGGCCTAGTCAAAGTCTGCACCTAAATCCGATTGAGATGCTGTGGCATGACCTTAAACTGGCCATTCATGCTGGAAAACCCTCCAAAGTGGCTGAATTAAAACAATTCTGCAAATAAGAGTGGGCCAAAATTCCTCCACAGCAATGTGAAAGACTCATTGCCAGTTATAGCAAACACTTGATTGCAGTTACCGCCAAGGTTGGCACACCCAGTTATTAGGTTTAGGGGACAATTACTTTTTCATATAGGGCCAGGCAGATTTGGCAAACCTTTTTTCCCTTAAAGTGTTACTAAAACCACAAAAGTAAAATCAGTCTATGTATGCAGTAAAGCATGCTTGTTATATTCCTTGTGAAACCTAAGGGGTTAATCCTCTGCATTGTGTAAAAAGGCTGTTTTATCCTGTCTTCTCTGATCCTCCCCTTCTTCCACTGTCCCCAATCCATCTGCTGATGGTACAGAGCCTTTACAGTCACTCTGCACATGCTTAGTTTGATGTTTATTGTTAGAGAGTTTTCTTTGGCCCTGTGCTGATCACATGCACCCTCCAATCAGCACTATCCGGAGGGTCAGGGTTCCTGCAGCCTCATAGGATGGTCAGAGGAGAATGAAAACTCCTCCTACAAGCTTTAACCAGACACTGATAGAAGTCACAAGTCTGCTATATACTGCTGATGCAAAAAGGTATTTAGCAGTTTATATTTACTAAAATAATTGCATTTCCATGTTCTCTGTGTAGCACTAACTCTCGGTGGAGCTGCTGGTTTAAGCGGGTCTGTTACCTTCACTCTGCTTCCCTCTGTTTCACCGGCACCGGGTCTAGGATTCCGTTGAGTTTACTCCTGGACAACACACGCACCAACACTGGAGTACGTTTTCAATGCTTTATTAAACAAACGACTTAGGAAGTAGCAGGAAAGAGGTAGAAAGGAAACTTGCAGAAGAAACTCAAATATCCTCTTGTAGGGTTCTCTTGACAAAATGTCCTGGTAGAATTCAAATACTATTTGAAATGCGCCCCCCTCATGGGACACACTTCTTGCTCGTCTGGATAGGCCTCTCTCACCGGTCTAGCAGCCAGCACGCAGCATGAATCAAAGTCTCTGCCACAGCCTTGTTTGGGAATAAAATCCATACGATCCTCTGCCACAGGATGTATAGGTTTTTCTATAGTGAATGTCAGTCACAGTGCTTGAACCTTTAAGCCGAGCAGGCAACACTATGCTGTATAGTTACTTTTGGATACGTCCTCCAGCCGAGTCACCAGGCCCCTCTATAGACCAGCACTCTGCGTGATCTCTCCAAGACGGGTCCTCCCCTGGGATCTCCTCGGTTGTTCAGCTTCGTCACACAGGACCGACAGCTCAGGACCATTCCTCGGCCGCGGTGGTAGGCTCCAGACAAGCCTCTGGACCCACCCCTGCGCCGCTGTATTGTGGGCCTCCCGAACGGAGGACCACGAGGTAGCTCCTTAACGCATACCTGTCGGCCAGGAGGGCCAGCAGGTGGTTGTAAAACGAACCCCAAAATATGGCGTCTGTCCCATAAATACCCTCGCCCAGAATGCAACTCGGAGGACCACCTCCACTGAGCTTGCCTCCGGGACAGAGGAGCATCTATACACTTCAACACGTTGTCTTTCCAACCCTGACCAGTGACAACAGCGACACCCACTGGTCAGCATGTTAACACACACAAAGTCAGCCAAGCTGGAACAGAGGCAAACTTTAACCTTCCTAACGCACAATTTACTAAATTTACCTAACATGCGGTAGATTGCAAATCTACCAGCGCTACATGTGTACTGTGAGAGAATTTTTTTGATGATCTGGAATCATTTGAGTGTGATAAATGTGCAAAAAAAAGTCAGGAATCATAGCCCTGTATTTTTTTTCTAATTAAAAATATTAAAGTGATTGGCGGGTGACATCATCCTGACTTGCCCTGCCCCTCCTGGGAGAGTGCTCCGAGTGTACTCTACTTATAGCTGTTAAAATAACTGTGTCTTATTGAATCCCATGTTACAATCCGTTAAGTGCCCCACTGTATGTGCTTTTTAAAAAATATGTAGCTTCATACCAAATTTCTCAGAGTCCACGCCGCTCATGTGACAGCTACAGTCAGCGTTCGCGGGCCTGAGAATTCCCTGTTTACATCAGGAGGGAAGTGAGGTGGGGCTCTGAGAAATGCGGTATGACGCTACATATTTTTTAAAAAGCACATACAGTGGGGCACTTAAAGGATTGTAACATGGGATTCAATAAGACAGTTATTTTAACAGCAGTAACTAGAGTACATATGAGTTTCTACTCTACTTACACCTCTTACTGGCTCCCTGCTGACAGTTCCCTTGGGCTTCCCCATTTGCACATTCCACTCTGTTAACTCCTAGTGTGCTGAAAGGTGCAAATGGGGAAGCCCAGGGGAACTGTCAGCAGGGAGCCAGTACAGTGAAATTCACAGGGCTGTTTGTCAGCTGAGTTGGTTTAAAACTGCACCCTGAACTGAAATGTTTAACAGGAATTACATTTGATTGGTTGAGGGTCTGTGCTCTCTTTTGGGATTCCATCAACAGGCAGCTAGTTAACTCCTAAATCCTGGTTTAAATTGACTGGTCTTGCTCTGTCCTGTATTAGCAGTGACCATAGGTGTGCGCAGCCTATTGCATGAGGGTGTGCACATCAAAACTCAAACACACATGTCTTTCTCTGCAGCCTCAGCTGCATGGGACAGTAAATGAATGGGAAGTACCCTGTGCTGAGTGGCTTCCTGTTCATTCACAAAACGAAGCATAGTAAACACAGTTTACTATGCTTCAGTTATGTAAGAACACAGTGTGTGAGTGTGTTCACTTTGTTCATTTAGAAAAGGAAGGCGCTGGTAAATGACATATTTACTAGCCTCTGATCCCAATCTCCATCGTTAAACATCGCCCGCAGTAGCTGGGGGGAGAGGAGAGGAAGGAAGCCAGCAGCACTGCAGGGTGGGGGTGGGGGGGGGCAACACGGGGGGAAGCCCGGGCAGTAGCGGAAATAGACACTGCATTTAATGATTAGGGTGTGCCCAGGCGCACCTGGCGCACGCCCATGGCAGTGACTTCAATTTGTCAAGTGGAATGGGTGTTTGTCAGCTGTGGATTCTGTAACGACACCCCGAGTATGAAAGGGGTTAAAGTCATTTAGGACATTTCATACCCAAACACAAAGGCAGCTACCGAACACTTCAATCAGCCGAACAAGGAACCCATACAAATAATCCACCCCAAAAACGAGACAAGATGCTCTGTCTTCAGGGTCAAGCAGGAATCAACTCATTTTATTATAACACATGGACACAACACATAAAATAACTCAGAGACTCTCCCCCCCCCCCACCCACCCTTGGAAAAGAGGGCGGGTTAAACTGTCCAATGACAATGGACACACAGGTCAGGTGTGTTTAACGTCTCATCAGTACACAGTGTTAGCAGGGAGAGCTGTTGGAAGAATCCCCCCTCCCTCCAATGCAATACACATCCTGTGATCCAAGGCAGACAAACATAATAGAACATTGGAATACAGCCCCACCCAAAACTAGCACAGCAAACAGTACACAACACAATGAGACAGCACACATTATATATACACACATATACAGCATTGAGTCTCTGACTAGCACAGATCATAGTGGGGTTCTCATTCACCCTGTGCCCCTATTAGTGACTCCCATCACAATGGCATATCCAGGTTCCCCAGAGTCTGTGTGTTTTGGGGGACATGGACCTGAATCTAAAGTAATGCCACCTCCAGGGTCCCCAGGCATACAGCTCACAAAGAGCACTGTCCCCCCAAATGCCAGGGCCCATAATCGGTTTGCAGGAGGCTGGCATTAAGTCCCCTCCAGAAGCCTCTTTTCCGGCTAGGTCTGTCACAGATTCTATCCCTTCTGACCTCCAAGCAGCAGTGTGTGTGAATGCCTGTACCCTGTAGTGCACCGGATTTGAGCACTTTTTAAGTGAGTGAGATTATTTTTAATTCAAAGCGGAGTTCCACTCATTTTTTTGTTTATTAAGAGTCAGCAGCTACAAAAAGTGTAGCTGGTGACTTTTAATAAAAAGACACTCACCTGTCCCACAGTCCAGCAACATGGCCACCTGGAGCCTCTGTTCTTTCCCCCGCCTGTCCGTGGTGCTGGCAATACTACTGTGGGCATCCGGGTGTGACAGCTTGCAGCTTCACAGCCAGGTGCGCATGTCTCACTGCGCTGTCCTGAATGGCCAGGCAATCCCTGGGACCTGTGACTTATCCTAGAAGATTGCAGGGAGGGAGGGGCCGCCTAAGCAAAAGTGGGAGCTGGGTACCTGTCAAAACTAGGTACCCCCCACCCAAAAAAAAAAAATTACATGCCAAATGTGGCATGTAAGGGGGTCAGGACTCCTTAAAGCGGAAGTTCCACTTTTGGGTGGCACTCCACTTTAATAAAATATGTTTATACAAGAAGCACTATGACATCCCCAGCCCTGGACTCCAGGAGGAAACCAGCACACGCCCAACCCTGCCATGTACACAGCACAGGGGATCCTACCTCAGATATTCCTCACCTGCAGGACTCCATGATGACCATCTTAACATCCTCCCTTTTGATTCTTCCATCCTTGAGTCCCCCCCTCACCACCACCATTTTTATCTTTGAACTCTTCCATACTTCTGTTCCTATACATGGATTCCTCCATCTCCATCCCCAGCCTCTACCATCCTTCTGTTCCTATCCATGGATTCCTCCATCTCCATTCCCAGACTCTTCCATGCTTCAGTTCCTATCTCCAGACTCCTCCAGCCTTCCATTCTCTATCCATGGATTCCTCGATCCCCAGACTCTTCCATCCTTCCTTACTTATTCATGGATTCTTCCATCCTTCAGTTCCTACCCCTCCCTCATATCCTGGACTCTTCCATGTCCTTGTCCTGTTATATGAAGGGAGTGTCCTCCCTTTTTTTTTTAAAGCAGATAAAATTTTAAAAAATGGAGTTCCTCTAAATACTTGAATTTTTTTTTAATGGAAACCATCGGCAGTAATCGTGATGCATCGAGGAATCGAATCGAATCGTTGACCATATCTTAATCAAATTAAATCGTGATACCAGTAAAGATGCGCACCTCTAGTTTATATGGAGAGCAATATACTGTATATCCTCTTCTTTTTTGAGCCCCAAATAAATATTGAACAAAGGATTGTGGATTGAGGAACATCTGGATGCAGGAGAGAAAAGCAACATTTGTGGCATAGGAGACCACACTTAAAGGAGAAAGCGCATGAGACCTAATATAGACTATATTACCAAAAGTATTGGGACACCCGTCTTTACATGCACGTGAACTTTAATGACATCCTAGTCTTAGTCCGTAGGGTTCAATATTAAGTGGGCCCACCGTTTGCACCTATAACAACAATTTCAACTCTTGTGGAAAGGCTGTCCACAAGGTTTAGGAGTGTGTCAATGGAAATGTTTGACCATTCTTCCAGAGGCACTGATGTGGGCAAGAAGGCCTGGTTTGCAATCTACACTCTCTAATTCATCCCAAAGGTGTTCTGTTGGGTTGAGGTCAGTACTCTGTGCAGGTAAGTCAAGTTCCTCCACCCCAAACTCACTCATCCATGTCTTTATAGACCTTGCTTTGCGCACGGGTCCAAATCATTTGGTAGAGGGGGGAATTATGGTGTGGGGTTGTTTTTCAGGGGTTGGGCTTGAAGTGAACTCTTAAGGTGTCAGCATACCAAGACTATTTGGACAATTTTGTGCTCCCAACTTTGTGGGAACAGTTTGAGGATGGCCCCTGTTTCAACATGACTGTGCACCAGTGCACAAACCAAGGTCCATAAAGACATGGATGAGCGAGTTTGGGGTGGAGGAACTTGACTGGCCTGCACAGAGTCCTGACCTCCGATGGAAAATGTCCGATCGGAGCGTGTTGTCGGAAATTCCGACCGTGTGTGGGCTTCATCGGACATTTTCTATCGGATTTTCCGATACACAAAGTTTGAGAGCAGGCTATAAAATTTTCCGACAACAAAATCCGATCGCGTCAATTCCGACCGTGTGTGGCCTGTTCCGACGCACAAAGTGCCACGCATGCTCAGAAGAAATTCCGAGACGGAACAGCTCGGTCAGGTAAAATTAGCGTTCGCAATGGATACAACACTTTTGTCACGGTGCAATGTTAAAAATGGTTTAATACAGTGCACTCTCTTCTTCTTTATAATGTGAGAAGAATGAAGTAATTTTGCTGCTCATATTCATACAGACTTCTCACAAACTTATTTCTTTATTATTTATCGGGATTCCCTTAATATATTTTGATTTGTCACATCTGACAAAAATATTTTTATTATGTATTTTTTGTTTTTTAAAGGCAGTTTTTTTTTATATTTTAGGTTTGTATTTTTTCCAAGGCAGATCTTTGTTTTATTATTTTTTGAGTTTTACTCCAGAATATTTTTGTGTGTGTTTTGTGTGTCAAGTTACCACAGCACCATTATTATCTTGTATTATTTAATCTCAAGGAGATTGCTTGGTGTTGGTGTCCCTTGTTAATTTCACATAGTATTTTTGAAATGTACCTGAATCCTCACAAACAAACTGTCCTTTTTGAAGGAAAAAACACATAGGCAAGTATAATTGAAACCAAAAATCCTTTATTAAGGGCTCAGAACCAAACAAAGAGGGAGGCAACGCTGGAGAAACAGCAGACATTAGTGAAGCCTTGGACCCCCAGGGCAGACATCAATTCTTGAACATCAAAATTGGTAGCCTGAGGAGTCCTTATCTAAGGGAGTGCAGTCTGGTCCAGAAGTCCCAGAGATCCGGAAAGCAGCAGATGATATCTGTGTCCCCAGGCTGTGGTACCACAAGAGGCTGCATCTTTTGCCAGACCAGACTGGATCCAGGGTCATCACTTTCTGGTCTTCCTTCCACGCTTCATTCCCGGCTGTGGCTCTGCTGTTGGAGATGTGGCAGGAGGAGGAGTAGGACCTGGAGGAGGAGGAGGACTAGTAGGACCAGGAGGAGAAGGAGGAGAAGTAGAAGGACCTGGAGGAGGAGAAGGAGGACCATGTTTGAGGTCACAAATGTGGGTATCAGATGTTATTTGGTCCCTCAACCCCTTATTGAGAGCTTCCAAAATTAATGACTCACACATGAGTTGTTGGCCCTCCTCCATCCGCTGCATTTTACAGGCAATTATGCCAGCAAAGTCCTCCTCCACAGTGTGTGGTGCTCCCAGGGCCTCTGTAGCCTTCCAAAAGAGGCCTATGGCAGCCTCCTCTAGGGTACTCCTACCCGCAAAGAACTCAAGGTATCTTAACCGGACATCACGGGCACTCAGGGAGGGCAAGCCAGGACGGCCACTTTCAAGCGCCATCAGGGTTGTTTCATGTAGAATTCCGGCCTCAGGCCCAACTGAGCCAGCATAGTTGGCAGAATGTTGGCGCAAAAAGTTATGTAGAACACAGCACGCCAGGATTATATGATTAAGTTTATACTCCGCCATATGGATGGGTGTCAGAAATAGGCGGAACCGGCTGGCCATGATTCCAAATGTGTTCTCCACCACTCTTCTGGCTCTGGCCAGCCGGTAATTAAAAACCCTCTGTTCCGGGGTGAGGGTCCTCATCGGGAATGGCCGCATAAGATGGTCCCCCAGCGCAAATGCTATTCCGCAACGAAGACAAATGGGAGTCCTTCCACATTGTCTTCTGGAGGTGGCAAGTCCAAGCTGCCATTCTGGAGACGCCTGTAAAACTCCGTCTGGGCGATGGCTCCACCATCGGACATCTGGCCATTCTTCCCCACGTCCACATACAGGAAGTCGTAATTAGCCGACACCAACATCACAATACTATTGAACCCTTTGTAATTATAATAGCACGACCCCGAGTTGGGTAGTGGGACGATGTGTTTCCCATCAATTGCCCCTCCGCAGTTAGGAAAGTCCCACCGCTGGGCAAAGTGGGAGGCCACAGTCTGCCATTCCTGTGGCGTGGAAGGAAACTGTTGAGGAAAACAAAAAAAAATTAGTATTTTTGCACATAAACATGGAAAGCAGATTAGACCCAAACATTCTTGGCCAACATCCAGTTAACATTTATTAAGGGGAATTTTACAACACCAAAGTATAAGGTACACCTATCATATTCCCCCCCCTCTCATGGGCCATTTCTAATATTATTGGGGGGGGGGAATCTTGGACAGGTAACCCTCTCCACTTCATTGAGAGATGAATGCCTAAATAATGGGTATTACTTGGAACAGCCCCTCCTTAGTTACACTATTGGCAGCCCACTGGACAGGTAAGAAGTGTCATAATACAAAGATATAAATACACACTGTACACATTTGAGCACATTTGGACATTCTGCTATTACCTATCAAGATAATAATAGTATACAAAAACTTTAAACATTACCATTTGAAAGTATACAGGCAGGCCCTTGCACTACATGCTTTGGGGAATTCATCCATACATCTGAGCACAAAAGAGATGGGTATAGTGTATATGGGTTTGGCAAAGTCAGCAGATAGATGATTGAGGATAGAGAATTGGGATCAGCTGACTTAGCAGTTGGGGGGAGGGAGGGTTAATAATACTGATTTGGGGACACCACAAAAAAAAGCCTCTGGCACTCTGCCTGAATTTAAAGCACAAATCACATTTCTAAACATTTTAGGGGTTGTTTGGGGTAAAACACTAATATGGAGCTGATAAAATACATTGTTAAGTGACGACATGAGGTGACTATAGGGCAGGAGAGCATGCTGGGGGGGTAAGTGAAGGCAAATATGTATGAAGGACAAAAAAATAATTACATAAAAATCCAGGATGCATGAGGACAAAGGGGACATTCACAGCATATTACAATCATGGTAATTAGGGAATGAGGAAAGAAATACAATATATTAGCAAACATTCAATACAATAAAATGTGATATTAAAGGATAAAAATCTTACCTTCATATGCTCCTTCTGCAGGACCTGTATGATGGCAGAACAGGTCTCTGGGATAATGATCCCCAGAGCCTGGGGGGAGATGCCTGTCAAGAACTTCAAGTCCTGCAGGCTTCTCCCTGTCGCCAAGTACCGCAGGGTAGTGACGAGCCTCTGCTCCACAGTGATGGCTTGCCTCATGCAGGTATATTGCCTGCTGATATAGGGGGTCAGCAAAGCCAGCAGACGGTGAAATACGGGGTCCGTCATCCTGAGAAAGTTCCTGAAATCATCAGGATTATTCTCACGGATCTCACGGAGCAAAGGCATATGAGAGAACTGGTCACGCTGAAGCAACCAATTCTTGGTCCATGAACTCCTCCCCACCCTGTTCATGGACTGGACTTGTGTCAAGGTCAGGACCCCAACACCAAGCCCCCGCACAGCACGAACTCTACGAGGAGTACGTATAAGCAACATGCCTAGAAAATGGTCGGCTGCTCAGAACGAAGTAACAGAACGCACTGAAGAACAGCAAGGCCTGTGAAGAGCGACCTGAAAAACAGTAACGAACGAACACGAACACAATGACAAGTCAATTGTACTCGCTGCACGCACTGAAGAGCAGATACAAACCCACAAGCACAAACTGAACCGCAGAAAACGATCTGAAAACCACGAGTCTGAAAAAGCGTGAATCATCTCTCACCAAACTTTTACTAACAAGAGATTAGCAAAAGGGGCCCAAAGGGTGCCACGCTTGGTTCTGAACTGGCCTTTTCTAGTCTCGTCGGACATAGTTGACGTCACCGCGTTGTTGGCGATCAGAAATTCCGACAACTTTGTGCGACCGTGTGTACGCAAAACAAGTTTGAGCCAACATCCGTCTGAAAAGGATTTTGTTGTCGGAATGTCCAAGCAATGTCCGACCGTGTGTACGGGGCATAAGACTGAGATGCCATTAAATTTCATGAGCGTGTGAAGGCAGGCGTCCCAATACTTTTAGTAGTATAGTGTATGTTAAGTGAAAGCATTGGAGTGTTGGCGAAGGGGTTAGCACAAGTGGTGAAAGAATGTCCCAGAGATTTAAGTAATACATTGGAAACTTTGAAAAACACTTGACATTTTTGAAAATAATATTAATACAAATATTCACGTTTTGAGATCACGTTTAATAAGAATATATGGACACATTGGACTGTTGATTTAAATTCTAATTTTCAAGTTTTATTGCTGAAATATTGTTTCTGTCACAAAAAAATCGTTTTATTTTTCACAGTATTTTTAAGTACTGCGGGGCAGTGGTTTGATGCATATGATTTTTACTGATACTTGTGGGAACACAGGAGGTGTGGGCAGCAGTACTGACACTTACAATTGTATACATAGGCTTTAAATATCATGGTGATTATTCTTGCACAATTTAATGCACAATACAATTTAATAGTCTAGTTGATATAGCACATTCTCCTATATTGTAGTGATTGCACTTAGGTTTTTTTTTGTTTTTTTTTAGCATTTTTTTGTCACAGAATGTAGGCCTCGATCACACCTGAGCACTAAAAAAAAAATCTCCAAACTGCTTCTTTTGGGATGAAAGTAAGATGTCCTTGGGGGAAAGCTGTCACTACAAGCTTCAGAGAAAGCACCCACATGTAACCGCTCCATTTCATTGAAGCCTAAACCTCATAATTTGATTTACAGATCACAGCCTTTCCATATGCATTAAGCTGTAGTTTCCCATTTATTCAGAAAAGGAAATACAGACGCACTCTGACATCACAAAACCCGCCAATATATTCCAAGGTTGTGGAAAAAGTTTGGGACTTTAATTGAGGCCATAGACATGGTGGAGATAGATTCAATAAAGGTACACATTTATTGTCATAAAATCATGAAACAAATCAATAACAGAAACCACATAGGTAAAACACATTATAATAAATGTCATTTCATGTTTGTTCATACACACTATTGAAAGTATGCATGCAATACAGGCAACTGGGGTACATCCGAATATAGTAGCCAAGTGCCCCACAGTGGTCTGATTGATCAGTAATACATTCTAATGAGTTCATAATGGTACAAAATTGTGTTGACAATACTTGCAAATGAGACAATGAGACCAAACATTGCATAATCAGAACAAAAAAAGAAATTGTGAGGAATTTCATCGGGGTGTGGAGAGACATCCCAAGACCACCCAAAATGCCCAAAACAGATGGTAAAGGGGGGCTTTGTATCTGCATCCTAAAATAGTAATGCCCGACGCGTTTCGTGTGTTTCACACTCATCAGGGGCGGGTGCTGATAATATATCTACAAGATATAATAAAATATTATTAGTGGAATATAGTGGAACCTAACCAAGGGGGGATAGAGAGGTGTATCCCGAAATACTTACAAGGACTCACTGTAAATGAGGTATAGTACGTATGGCACTGGGGTCAACCAATCTATGCCGGGAGCTGAGGTGATCAAAAACAGCGTGCTGGCAGGGCATACATCCAGAACTCCCCAAAAGAACACGGGACACAGCAAGGGGGCGTGCGTGGTAAGTCAGAAAAATGGAACCAAAGTGGCCACCAAAAAGCATCTGAAAGGATAAGTAGTATTGAGATGTCATGAGTCTACAAAGGTACATGGTATCAGGATATCATGATGTTCATACATATTGGAAAGTGATATCTAATTTGTGGGGTGGTGAACAATCGTCCAAAATAGCTTACCAAGGTCACTGCTGGAGAATGGTAAGGTGAACTGCAGCGTCAGATGTTTGGAAGGCAGTGGGGAGCTGTGCCTGGGGAAGCCAGATATACCGCTCCACACACGTGTACGCTGCCCGCCACCAGCGTCACGCAGGCACGGCTAGAGAGGGGAGGAGCTCTGACGCCGGCGGTAAAGACCGCCCTTGACAGACGCTCACTTCCCCCGCCAAGCCGGCTAAGATAGCAACGTCACATGCTTGACGTGTGGGCGTCAACACCAGACGGCACACGGGAAGCAGGAGGCGTGGCGCCGATGCGATGTGGGGGAGCCCCCTCCCCCCAAGGCAAAGCACAGGGGGAGGGAGGGGACATGGGCCCGCAGAGCGCATCGCAGCTCCCGGCAAAAGACGGAAACAGACCCAGGACATACACCTCAAATGGAGAGGGACTCAAAGCACAGAAATCTGTGCTGAATTCTCTCACTGATATGCAAAGGAGACCAGTGTCTCTAGAGCATAAGTCCAGACATAATGATTGAATATGCCGGGCTGAATGATCTCACACCTGGGTGACAGGGAAAAAGAGGGGGGCTGTCAGTCCAGTCTATGGACCTCCATCCCTAATGTAAGGAAGCAATGGGAAGGTTTGGGACTTTATATGAGGCACATATGCCTCCATCCCTATTTGGAGGTTGTGGAAAAAGTTTGGGACTTTAATTGAGGCCATAGACATGGTGGAGATAGATTCAATAAAGGTACACATTTATTGTCATAAAATCATGAAACAAATCAATAACAGAAACCACATAGGTAAAACACATTATAATAAATGTCATTTCATGTTTGTTCATACACACTATTGAAAGTATGCATGCAATACAGGCAACTGGGGTACATCCGAATATAGTAGCCAAGTGCCCCACAGTGGTCTGATTGATCAGTAATACATTCTAATGAGTTCATAATGGTACAAAATTGTGTTGACAATACTTGCAAATGAGACAATGAGACCAAACATTGCATAATCAGAACAAAAAAAGAAATTGTGAGGAATTTCATCGGGGTGTGGAGAGACATCCCAAGACCACCCAAAATGCCCAAAACAGATGGTAAAGGGGGGCTTTGTATCTGCATCCCAAAATAGTAATGCCCGACGCGTTTCGTGTGTTTCACACTCATCAGGGGCGGGTGCTGATAATATATCTACAAGATATAATAAAATATTATTAGTGGAATATAGTGGAACCTAACCAAGGGGGGATAGAGAGGTGTATCCCGAAATACTTACAAGGACTCACTGTAAATGAGGTATAGTACGTATGGCACTGGGGTCAACCAATCTATGCCGGGAGCTGAGGTGATCAAAAACAGCGTGCTGGCAGGGCATACATCCAGAACTCCCCAAAAGAACACGGGACACAGCAAGGGGGTGTGCGTGGTAAGTCAGAAAAATGGAACCAAAGTGGCCACCAAAAAGCATCTGAAAGGATAAGTAGTATTGAGATGTCATGAGTCTACAAAGATACATGGTATCAGGATATCATGATGTTCATACATATTGGAAAGTGATATCTAATTTGTGGGGTGGTGAACAATCGTCCAAAATAGCTTACCAAGGTCACTGCTGGAGAATGGTAAGGTGAACTGCAGCGTCAGATGTTTGGAAGGCAGTGGGGAGCTGTGCCTGGGGAAGCCAGATATACCGCTCCACACACGTGCACGCTGCCCGCCACCAGCGTCACGCAGGCACGGCTAGAGAGGGGAGGAGCTCCGACGCCGACGGTAAAGACCGCCCTTGACAGACGCTCACTTCCCCCGCCAAGCCGGCTAAGATAGCAACGTCACATGCTTGACGTGTGGGCGTCAACACCAGACGGCACACGGGAAGCAGGAGGCGTGGCGCCGATGCGCTGTGGGGGAGCCCCCTCCCCCCAAGGCAAAGCACAGGGGGAGGGAGGGGACATGGGCCCGCAGAGCGCATCGCAGCTCCCGGCAAAAGACGGAAACAGACCCAGGACATACACCTCAAATGGAGAGGGACTCAAAGCACAGAAATCTGTGCTGAATTCTCTCACTGATATGCAAAGGAGACCAGTGTCTCTAGAGCATAAGTCCAGACATAATGATTGAATATGCCGGGCTGAATGATCTCACACCTGGGTGACAGGGAAAAAGAGGGGGGCTGTCAGTCCAGTCTATGGACCTCCATCCCTAATGTAAGGAAGCAATGGGAAGGTTTGGGACTTTATATGAGGCACATATAGAATGGGCCTCCATCCCTATTTGGAGGTTGTGGAAAAAGTTTGGGACTTTAATTGAGGCCATAGACATGGTGGAGATAGATTCAATAAAGGTACACATTTATTGTCATAAAATCATGAAACAAATCAATAACAGAAACCACATAGGTAAAACACATTATAATAAATGTCATTTCATGTTTGTTCATACACACTATTGAAAGTATGCATGCAATACAGGCAACTGGGGTACATCCGAATATAGTAGCCAAGTGCCCCACAGTGGTCTGATTGATCAGTAATACATTCTAATGAGTTCATAATGGTACAAAATTGTGTTGACAATACTTGCAAATGAGACAATGAGACCAAACATTGCATAATCAGAACAAAAAAAGAAATTGTGAGGAATTTCATCGGGGTGTGGAGAGACATCCCAAGACCACCCAAAATGCCCAAAACAGATGGTAAAGGGGGGCTTTGTATCTGCATCCCAAAATAGTAATGCCCGACGCGTTTCGTGTGTTTCACACTCATCAGGGGCGGGTGCTGATAATATATCTACAAGATATAATAAAATATTATTAGTGGAATATAGTGGAACCTAACCAAGGGGGGATAGAGAGGTGTATCCCGAAATACTTACAAGGACTCACTGTAAATGAGGTATAGTACGTATGGCACTGGGGTCAACCAATCTATGCCGGGAGCTGAGGTGATCAAAAACAGCGTGCTGGCAGGGCATACATCCAGAACTCCCCAAAAGAACACGGGACACAGCAAGGGGGTGTGCGTGGTAAGTCAGAAAAATGGAACCAAAGTGGCCACCAAAAAGCATCTGAAAGGATAAGTAGTATTGAGATGTCATGAGTCTACAAAGATACATGGTATCAGGATATCATGATGTTCATACATATTGGAAAGTGATATCTAATTTGTGGGGTGGTGAACAATCGTCCAAAATAGCTTACCAAGGTCACTGCTGGAGAATTATAAGGTGAACTGCAGCGTCAGATGTTTGGAAGGCAGTGGGGAGCTGTGCCTGGGGAAGCCAGATATACCGCTCCACACACGTGCACGCTGCCCGCCACCAGCGTCACGCAGGCACGGCTAGAGAGGGGAGGAGCTCCGACGCCGGCGGTAAAGACCGCCCTTGACAGACGCTCACTACCCCCGCCAAGCCGGCTAAGATAGCAACGTCACATGCTTGACGTGTGGGCGTCAACACCAGACGGCACACGGGAAGCAGGAGGCGTGGCGCCGATGCGCTGTGGGGGAGCCCCCTCCCCCCAAGGCAAAGCACAGGGGGAGGGAGGGGACATGGGCCCGCAGAGCGCATCGCAGCTCCCGGCAAAAGACGGAAACAGACCCAGGACATACACCTCAAATGGAGAGGGACTCAAAGCACAGAAATCTGTGCTGAATTCTCTCACTGATATGCAAAGGAGACCAGTGTCTCTAGAGCATAAGTCCAGACATAATGATTGAATATGCCGGGCTGAATGATCTCACACCTGGGTGACAGGGAAAAAGAGGGGGGCTGTCAGTCCAGTCTATGGACCTCCATCCCTAATGTAAGGAAGCAATGGGAAGGTTTGGGACTTTATATGAGGCACATATAGAATGGGCCTCCATCCCTATTTGGAGGTTGTGGAAAAAGTTTGGGACTTTAATTGAGGCCATAGACATGGTGGAGATAGATTCAATAAAGGTACACATTTATTGTCAGGCTTTGCCTTGGGGGGAGGGGGCTCCCCCACAGCGCATCGGCGCCACGCCTCCTGCTTCCCGTGTGCCGTCTGGTGTTGACGCCCACACGTCAAGCATGTGACGTTGCTATCTTAGCCGGCTTGGCGGGGGAAGTGAGCGTCTGTCAAGGGCGGTCTTTACCGCCGGCGTCGGAGCTCCTCCCCTCTCTAGCCGTGCCTGCGTGACGCTGGTGGCGGGCAGCGTGCACGTGTGTGGAGCAGTATATCTGGCTTCCCCAGGCACAGCTCCCCACTGCCTTCCAAACATCTGACGCTGCAGTTCACCTTACCATTCTCCAGCAGTGACCTTGGTAAGCTATTTTGGACGATTGTTCACCACCCCACAAATTAGATATCACTTTCCAATATGTATGAACATCATGATATCCTGATACCATGTATCTTTGTAGACTCATGACATCTCAATACTACTTATCCTTTCAGATGCTTTTTGGTGGCCACTTTGGTTCCATTTTTCTGACTTACCACGCACACCCCCTTGCTGTGTCCCGTGTTCTTTTGGGGAGTTCTGGATGTATGCCCTGCCAGCACGCTGTTTTTGATCACCTCAGCTCCCGGAATAGATTGGTTGACCCCAGTGCCATACGTACTATACCTCATTTACAGTGAGTCCTTGTAAGTATTTCAGGATACACCTCTCTATCCCCCCTTGGTTAGGTTCCACTATATTCCACTAATAATATTTTATTATATCTTGTAGATATATTATCAGCACCCGCCCCTGATGAGTGTGAAACACACGAAACGCGTCGGGCATTACTATTTTGGGATGCAGATACAAAGCCCCCCTTTACCATCTGTTTTGGGCATTTTGGGTGGTCTTGGGATGTCTCTCCACACCCCGATGAAATTCCTCACAATTTCTTTTTTTGTTCTGATTATGCAATGTTTGGTCTCATTGTCTCATTTGCAAGTATTGTCAACACAATTTTGTACCATTATGAACTCATTAGAATGTATTACTGATCAATCAGACCACTGTGGGGCACTTGGCTACTATATTCGGATGTACCCCAGTTGCCTGTATTGCATGCATACTTTCAATAGTGTGTATGAACAAACATGAAATGACATTTATTATAATGTGTTTTACCTATGTGGTTTCTGTTATTGATTTGTTTCATGATTTTATGACAATAAATGTGTACCTTTATTGAATCTATCTCCACCATGTCTATGGCCTCAATTAAAGTCCCAAACTTTTTCCACAACCTCCAAATAGGGATGGAGGCCCATTCTATATGTGCCTCATATAAAGTCCCAAACCTTCCCATTGCTTCCTTACATTAGGGATGGAGGTCCATAGACTGGACTGACAGCCCCCCTCTTTTTCCCTGTCACCCAGGTGTGAGATCATTCAGCCCGGCATATTCAATCATTATGTCTGGACTTATGCTCTAGAGACACTGGTCTCCTTTGCATATCAGTGAGAGAATTCAGCACAGATTTCTGTGCTTTGAGTCCCTCTCCATTTGAGGTGTATGTCCTGGGTCTGTTTCCGTCTTTTGCCGGGAGCTGCGATGCGCTCTGCGGGCCCATGTCCCCTCCCTCCCCCTGTGCTTTGCCTTGGGGGGAGGGGGCTCCCCCACAGCGCATCGGCGCCACGCCTCCTGCTTCCCGTGTGCCGTCTGGTGTTGACGCCCACACGTCAACCATGTGACGTTGCTATCTTAGCCGGCTTGGCGGGGGAAGTGAGCGTCTGTCAAGGGCGGTCTTTACCGCCGGCGTCGGAGCTCCTCCCCTCTCTAGCCGTGCCTGCGTGACGCTGGTGGCGGGCAGCGTGCACGTGTGTGGAGCGGTATATCTGGCTTCCCCAGGCACAGCTCCCCACTGCCTTCCAAACATCTGACGCTGCAGTTCACCTTACCATTCTCCAGCAGTGACCTTGGTAAGCTATTTTGGACGATTGTTCACCACCCCACAAATTAGATATCACTTTCCAATATGTATGAACATCATGATATCCTGATACCATGTATCTTTGTAGACTCATGACATCTCAATACTACTTATCCTTTCAGATGCTTTTTGGTGGCCACTTTGGTTCCATTTTTCTGACTTACCACGCACACCCCCTTGCTGTGTCTCGTGTTCTTTTGGGGAGTTCTGGATGTATGCCCTGCCAGCACGCTGTTTTTGATCACCTCAGCTCCCGGCATAGATTGGTTGACCCCAGTGCCATACGTACTATACCTCATTTACAGTGAGTCCTTGTAAGTATTTCGGGATACACCTCTCTATCCCCCCCTTGGTTAGGTTCCACTATATTCCACTAATAATATTTTATTATATCTTGTAGATATATTATCAGCACCCGCCCCTGATGAGTGTGAAACACACGAAACGCGTCGGGCATTACTATTTTGGGATGCAGATACAAAGCCCCCTTTACCATCTGTTTTGGGCATTTTGGGTGGTCTTGGGATGTCTCTCCACACCCCGATGAAATTCCTCACAATTTCTTTTTTTGTTCTGATTATGCAATATTTGGTCTCATTGTCTCATTTGCAAGTATTGTCAACACAATTTTGTACCATTATGAACTCATTAGAATGTATTACTGATCAATCAGACCACTGTGGGGCACTTGGCTACTATATTCGGATGTACCCCAGTTGCCTGTATTGCATGCATACTTTCAATAGTGTGTATGAACAAACATGAAATGACATTTATTATAATGTGTTTTACCTATGTGGTTTCTGTTATTGATTTGTTTCATGATTTTATGACAATAAATGTGTACCTTTATTGAATCTATCTCCACCATGTCTATGGCCTCAATTAAAGTCCCAAACTTTTTCCACAACCTCCAAATAGGGATGGAGGCCCATTCTATATGTGCCTCATATAAAGTCCCAAACCTTCCCATTGCTTCCTTACATTAGGGATGGAGGTCCATAGACTGGACTGACAGCCCCCCTCTTTTTCCCTGTCACCCAGGTGTGAGATCATTCAGCCCGGCATATTCAATCATTATGTCTGGACTTATGCTCTAGAGACACTGGTCTCCTTTGCATATCAGTGAGAGAATTCAGCACAGATTTCTGTGCTTTGAGTCCCTCTCCATTTGAGGTGTATGTCCTGGGTCTGTTTCCGTCTTTTGCCGGGAGCTGCGATGCGCTCTGCGTGCCCATGTCCCCTCCCTCCCCCTGTGCTTTGCCTTGGGGGGAGGGGCTCCCCCACAGCGCATCGGTGCCACGCCTCCTGCTTCCCATGTGCCGTCTGGTGTTGACGCCCACACGTCAAGCATGTGACGTTGCTATCTTAGCCGGCTTGGCGGGGGAAGTGAGCGTCTGTCAAGGGCGGTCTTTACCACCGGCGTCGGAGCTCCTCCCCTCTCTAGCCGTGCCTGCGTGACGCTGGTGGCGGGCAGCGTGCATGTGTGTGGAGCGGTATATCTGGCTTCCCCAGGCACAGCTCCCCACTGCCTTCCAAACATCTGACGCTGCAGTTCACCTTACCATTCTCCAGCAGTGACCTTGGTAAGCTATTTTGGACGATTGTTCACCACCCCACAAATTAGATATCACTTTCCAATATGTATGAACATCATGATATCCTGATACCATGTATCTTGGTAGACTCATGACATCTCAATACTACTTATCCTTTCAGATGCTTTTTGGTGGCCACTTTGGTTCCATTTTTCTGACTTACCACGCACACCCCCTTGCTGTGTCCCGTGTTCTTTTGGGGAGTTCTGGATGTATGCCCTGCCAGCACACTGTTTTTGATCACCTCAGCTCCCGGCATAGATTGGTTGACCCCAGTGCCATACGTACTATACCTCATTTACAGTGAGTCCTTGTAAGTATTTCAGGATACACCTCTCTATCCCCCCTTGGTTAGGTTCCACTATATTCCACTAATAATATTTTATTATATCTTGTAGATATATTATCAGCACCCGCCCCTGATGAGTGTGAAACACACGAAACGCGTCGGGCATTACTATTTTGGGATGCAGATACAAAGCCCCCCTTTACCATCTGTTTTGGGCATTTTGGGTGGTCTTGGGATGTCTCTCCACACCCCGATGAAATTCCTCACAATTTCTTTTTTTGTTCTGATTATGCAATGTTTGGTCTCATTGTCTCATTTGCAAGTATTGTCAACACAATTTTGTACCATTATGAACTCATTAGAATGTATTACTGATCAATCAGACCACTGTGGGGCACTTGGCTACTATATTCGGATGTACCCCAGTTGCCTGTATTGCATGCATACTTTCAATAGTGTGTATGAACAAACATGAAATTACATTTATTATAATGTGTTTTACCTATGTGGTTTCTGTTATTGATTTGTTTCATGATTTTATGACAATAAATGTGTACCTTTATTGAATCTATCTCCACCATGTCTATGGCCTCAATTAAAGTCCCAAACTTTTTCCACAACCTCCAAATAGGGATGGAGGCCCATTCTATATGTGCCTCATATAAAGTCCCAAACCTTCCCATTGCCAATATATTCCAAAGGAAACCACATCCTTTAACACATTTCATCCAATAGGGTTTAGTCGTAGTCTACGAAAATATACTGGCAGGTAGCCTTTTATCGCATAAATACTTCAGCTCTGGAAGATTTACCCCCTTCATAACCAGGCCATTTTTTCCCCACAAATAGAGTTTTCTTTTGGTGGTATTTGATCACATCTGCGTTTTTTTTTTTGTTTTTTTTTTCACTATATACAAAAAAAGACCGACAATAAAACACATCCAATAAAACAAATTTAGGTCAATATGTATTCTGTTTCATATTTTTGGTAAAAAAAAATGCCAATAAGTGTGAATTGATTGGTTTGCGCAAAAGTTATAGCGTCTACAAACTATAGAATATATTTATGGAATTTGTATTTATTTATTTTTTTATTACTAGTAATGGTGGCGATCTGTGACTTATAGCGGGACTGCGATATTGTGGCGGACCACTCGGGCACCTAACTGACACTTTGGGGGGGTTTTTTAACAGTAAAAATGTATTGACAAAAAGAAATCACGTTGTACATGAAGATAACAAGAAGGAGAATACAGCTTGCATTGTAATACACATAATTATACAGTTATATAGCTTTCATGGACACCTACATAAAACACCTAATAAGATACAGCATAAATCGAATTTAAAGATATCCAGACATGAACCCTGAAACATAAGCTACATTAAAGCATATTCCATAACAAATTTAGTAGTAGACTAAGACCTAGCATCCATTTGGGAGAAAGAATATAGCATGGGGGGGGAGGGGGGCGTGTAAGGGAATGTGAAGTGAGAGAAAGGGCAGAAGAATGGAGAGGGGGTAGGGGATAACTGACACTTTTTTGGGGGACCAGTGACACTAATGCAGTGATCGGTGCTGAAAAATATGCACTGTCACTGTACTGATGACACTGGCTGGGAGGGGGTTAACATCAGGGACTATCAAAGTGTTAAATGTGTGCTTAGTGAGTAGAATTATAGCGGTCTGATCATTTTGAGATATATATATATATATATATATATATATATATAGAGAGAGAGAGAGAGAGAGAGAGAGAGAGAGAGAGAGAGAGAGACTATCACTTTAAGAATTTGTAATGCACTTTCTTGCTTCTTTTTAGACACAGAGTTTTCAGTCCATGATGAGAAGTAATAGTTTACTCCCTTTTTGCTCCAAGAAATGGATGGTCTTATCTAGCTGGTCTGATCCAGTACCATTATGGTGGCGCCCATGTTTTCTTTCAATTTCTATCGGTCACATTATGTAACCACCTACTTAACTGTTCCTTTGCTGTTAAGAAGATATGAATGCTGATTAGACTAAACTATGCGGTCACACCTATAACACACCTAGAACTTATGCATATTCATATGTATATATTGTTAAACTTTGTGTTTGTAAGTCAGAAACACTTTCACTTTTACTTGCATATGTTGGCGAGAACTGTATTATGTCTCTCCACTGCAGTGTATGGAATAAACGGCACCATTTCCAGTTTATCTGATTTGGGCTCACTGTCTCATCTGAATGTCTTACTTGGAGACTCCCTAACCTGATTTAACACTAGACTGTGTTTTTGGACTGTGTTGGAGGTGCTTTTACCTAGGGGAAGACATGGATCCATCTCCCTGCTTTGCAAGAACACAGGATTCATGCCTTCCCTACTGACAGAACAGCAATCTGCCTTCTTTACATGGGCAGACTGCCATTCTGCCTCTGTACCGAAAGATCTGCGGGTGCCGGCAGACTTTAAGTCCACAGTACACGCTGATCGGCTCTCGCTGTGTGTAATCACAGCAGGAGTGAGCTGCTTGTGACGCGCTTCCGCTCCCGCTACCCAGATCGTATGTTTATCTATATATCATATATATAGATAGATAGATATGTGATTCTATGCACAACAGCTGCCCAGTAGCAGTATATCTGCTATAGGGTGGTTGGCAACTGGTTAATAGACTGGATGTGTCTCTTCTGCAATCAAAGATGTTCTTTTGCCTGACAGCTACTTGTCTCCAAAATGTACACTAAGCCACTTATGCTTTGCTCAGTGTATACAGTATTCTTGGCATGCCTTAATGGCAGGATGAATTGCTTTAACTCCCACACACATGTGCAGAAGTTACATCACCATTCAGCCAATGAAGATGGCCAAAGTTGTCAAACCTGCAAGAATACCGGGTGAAGATGGAAGCACCCACAAAGAAGCTTGAAGACAGGGCATTGCTGGAAGGAAGCTATATCTAGTATTCTTTTGTTCTGCGTTAAAGCGGTTGTATACCCCGCTTGCACATTTTTACCTACAGGTAAGCCTATAAAAAGGCTTACCTGTAGGTAAAATTAATATCTCCTAAACCTGTACAGTTTAGGAGATATTCACCTTGCATGCAGCCGCTGACGTCAGCAGTGCATGCGCTCTGAAGGTCCGGCGGATGCTGTCGGACCTTGCCAGAACGGGGACTCCCGCGTGCATGCATGGGAGTGATGTCATCACAGCTCCGGCCACTCACAGCACCGGAGCCGCGAACCTGGAAAAAACGCTGAGGGAACATGTCAGCTCCCTTAGCGGTGACCGGGAGATGGTGCAAACGCATCGTTCTAAGGTAAGTATTTCATAATGAGCTAGTATGCGATGCATACTAGCTCATTATGCCTTTGCCTTACAGTTTTTTGTTTTTTTTCTAGGGCATACAACTGCTTTAAGTGGTGTATTTTATATCTGCCTGCTGCTTAGCATTAATAACACCAGACTTACTGAGTAAAAACCAGACTTTGTTGTATATTACTGATACTCACTTTAAATTACCACTCCTTCGTTTCTGTCAAAAGACAAATGCCTTTAGCTCCGTAGAAAGATGGGTCAATTACATAATAATCATATAAATAGTGGAACGATGGCTGTGTCTAATCCCTTCAAGTGGGCGATGTGCCTGAATTCCGCAGATAGCAGGAGTCAAGCTGAGAGAATGCATTTCGCTGGGTGTACAAAAGTGATTTTACCTTTAACAAGAATAGAACACTAAATAATGCCATTTTAAGTGCCTTAACCCTTTCAGACTTCGGTGGCATACTGCAAAACTCTAGGCTCGATGTACGTAACCCATCAACACCCTACAATGGTATCCAGGGACACTTGACAGCAGATAATAGCATTATAGCATTAAAATGAAGAATAATGTCTTGAAAGTACACAGTCCTGTAAATCCAATGTTCAATGAACAGAAACATTATTTTTAAACACATTAAATGCTTCTTCTTTTAAATAAATATTACATTTTGAGTTTGGAACATCAATATGACAATATTGAATGTGAAAGTTTTTCATTCCGCTGTAAGAGCAGTTGTGAGGTCTGGTACTGATGTTGGGCATGAAGACCTGGCTCGCAACCTGCATTCCAATTCAACCTAAAAGTGTTCAATAGGGTTGAGGTCCGGCTCTGTGCCCTATATGAGTACTTAAAGTGGTAGTAAAGCATAGTTTTTTTTTTTAATAACATGCCTGTACTTTCCTGCTCTGTGCAGTGGTTTTGTACAGAGCAGCCCTGATCCTCTCTCCGCTGCCGCTCCAGGTCCCTCCTCTTCATCAGGTGCCCCCAAGGAAAGCTGCTTTCCATTGGGGCACTCATGCATTCTCACTCCCGAGACCTGCTGCTGCGTCCATTGACACAGACAGTAGGACTTGGGCCCACCCTCTGCTCCCGTGTCACCGCATTTGATTGACAACAGCAGGAGCCAATCTCTCCTATCAATCTGTCCAATGAGGAGAGAAACAGCGGCGGGAGCCGCTGCGCTTGTGCACATCGCTGGATCGGATCAGGCTCAGGTAAGGAAATGGGCAGGGGTCTGGGGGGCAGCTGCAGCACAGAAGGTTTCTCACCTTAATGCATAGGTGAAAACCTTAAGGCTTTAGAACCACTTCCAGCTCTCCCACCCCAAACTCCAACCATATCTTTATGGGGCTGGCTTTGTACACAGGGGCACAGTCATGCTGGATCAGAAAGCAGTATTCTCCAAACTGTTACCACAAGGCTAGGTGTGCAGGGTTGTCCAAAACTGTATGCTCTAGTATTATTGGTACCCTTTACCGGAAACACCTGAGCACAATGATTTGGAGGAGTGTACACATGCATTTGGCCATATAGTAGGTGGGATGGCAAAGTGTCAACAGACTTTTGCCCATATAGTGTATGGAGTGTTTTCTCTACTCCTACTACCAATAGAAGATAGAGACAAGTAAAAGAGTAGATGTCTTAATAAAAGTAATCTTAGGTCATTTGTAGACCTTTTTATTGTGGGTCCAAATATCTTTTTGCTCAGAAGTTGAAAATCAGCTTAAAGTGGGATGAAACCCAACACCAAAAATGTAATACATTGTAGCTTACCAGTCATTAGATGTTATGGCTGCATTTGTTTTCTTTATTTAGGTTTTTGTGCCTATGTTTTCATCTGGTCATCTGACCAGTAACACTCCTCCTGTATTAGAGTGCCTCCACTCTGGATGAAGGAGCACAGGGGACACAGCAGACTGTAGCATTGTCAGTCTGGGGGGAGGGGAGTCTTAGATGAACTAGCAAATTTAGACTAACAAATTGAAGCTAAACTCCATCTAACTCTTTATAAGCAGTTACATCCGTTTTTTTTTTCTGTTTTTGGGATAAAGGATTTACCAAAGTAAATAAAAACTGATCATTGTAAGCACCTCTGTCAGTGTTGATTGGTTTGTCTCATCTCTGTAACTGATATGCCCCGTATACACGGTCAGATTTTCCGACGGAAAATGTGCGATCGGAGCTTGTTGTCGGAAATTCAGACCGTGTGTGGGCTCCATCGGACTTTTCCCATCGGATTTTCCGACACACAAAGTTTGAGAGCAGGCTATAAAATTTTCCGACAACAAAATCTGATCGCGTCAATTCCGATCTTGTGTGGACAATTCCGACGCACAAAGTGCCACGCATGCTCAGAAGAAATTCCGAGACGGAAACTGCTCGGTCTGGTAAAATTAGCGTTCGGAATGGATATAGCACTTTCGTCACGCTGCAATGTTTTAAATTGTTTAATGCAGCGCACTCTCTTCTTCTTTATAATGCTAGAAGAATGAAGTAGTTTTGCTGCTCATATTCACACACACGTCTCACAAACTTATTTCTTTATTATTTCTGTTGATTTCATCAATATAATATTTGTATTTGTCACATCTGACTCAAAAATGTTGTTTTTTTTTTGGTTAGTATTTTTTTCAAGCCTGATATTTTTAGTTTTTTTTTTTTTTTTTTTTAAACTCCAGAATATTTTTGGGTGTGTTTTGTGTGTCAAGTTACTACAACACCATTATTATCTTGTATTGTTTAATCTCAAGGAGATTGTTTGGTGTTGGTGTCTCTTGTTAATTTCACATTGTATTTTTGAAATGTACCTGCCTCCTCACAAACAAACTGTCCTTTTTGAAAGAAAACACACCAAAACAAAAATGTATTAAGGGCTCATAACCAAAGAGGGAGGCAACACTGGAGAAACAGCAGAAATTGGTGAAGCCTTTGGCCCCCAGGGCACACATCAATTATTTCCAGGCAAAATTGGTGGCCTGAGGAGTCCTTCTCTAAGGGAGTGCAGTCTGGTCCAGAAGTCCAAGAGATCCTGAACAGCAGCAGATGACATGTATGTCCTCAGGCTGTGGTCATACAAGAGCCTGCATCTTTTGTCAGACCAGACTGAACCCAGGGTCATCACTCTCTGGTCTTCCTTCCACGCTTCCTTGCACGCTGTGTCTGTGGTGGTGGAGTTGTGGCAGGAGGTGGAGGAGGAGGAGGAGGATGGTCCAACTCGCACAGGTGGGTATTGGGTGTGATTTCGCCCCTCACCCCCTTAGTTAAGGTTTTATAAAGAAGGTCCTCACACATGAGGCATTGGCCCTCCTGCGTGCCCTGCAGTTTTGTAGCAGCCATGCAGGCAAAGGCCTCTTCAGGAGTGGGGAAGGCTCTGAGGGACGCAGAAGCCTCCTGAATCAGCCTGAGTGCTTAATCCTGCACGTTACTCCCCTTCCTGGGTCTTTTGTTTGGAAGGCGGAGGGGAGGGACCTGCGATTCTGTCAGGCTCCTACTGGGCCCGGCCTTCTCCTGGCTGGCACTAACCCCTTCCTCCTCTTGGCTGCCACATTCCACAGCCTCCTCCTGTGTGCCACATTCCACAGCCTCCTCCTGGCTGACGTCTTCCTCTATATGAAAAAGGGACATCGTTTTAGTTTTTTCTTCATCAATCACACACAATTTTCATCTCATGACTGTAGCAAATTGAATGTTAACAAATATAACGGACTATCATTCTGAGCTCAGCATTTTTCATTCTTTTACCAATTATTTTTGCCCACTACTGTCTATTGATATGTAAAACACTTTATTAAATCAGCAATTAGTGATTAATAATAACATCTAGTAAACCTCATTTATTTATTGACCAGAAATCTGTAGAACAATGCTATACCTGACTCCAGCTGGGCTCCTCCACTTCTTCCTGGCTGGAAGTCCCAGGTTGGACATCAGAAGCCTCAGCTGGGGTGGAAGATAGGGTGGAAGGAAGAGTGGAAGGAAGGGTTGAGAGGTATTTCCTGACTTCAGTGTGGTCCGACAGAAATCGCAGTCTCTCATAGTACCACAGCCTGGGGACATAAACGTCATCTGCTGCAGCTCCAGATCTCTGGGAATCCTAGACCTTCTTGCGCTCCCTAAGATAAGTGCTCCTCAGGCCACCAATCTTGGCTTTTAAATAGGGGATGGTTGCCATGGGGACCACCGGCTTCACCAACTCCAGCAGTTTCTCCAGCGCTGCCTGCCTTTTTTGTTTATGATTATAATGCGGGTGTTTGATCTGCCACAGACAGGGCAGCTCCCTGTACTTGTCTATGAACAGGGGGAGGAAGTTGTGGTCATTGAAGCCATTCATTTTATCTGCAATACACAAGACAAACCATAATGTCAGGCTAAAGTCTCCTAATCTTGTCCCAATATAGGCCTCAATCTAGAATCAGTATAGGCCCAAGTTTAAATGTTACCTTTGTTATCACGATCGGTGCTTCCAAAACGCCTTCCTCCGCTCACAGATCGTACGTACTACGCACGTGTGTTAAGCTTTATATACACTGCACATGCGTGAAACTCGCCCCTGATGTTCTTTCTTGTCTATACCCCGCCCCTTCTCGTTCGGCGCAGTGGGGGAAAAGCACATGGCGGTAACACAGCAGGTGCGTGCTAATTACAGCAACGAGGAGGAGGAGGAAAGCCCGAAGCCAGAAACATTCAGATCCCGGAGGAGACAATTTAAGGCATCAAATATGTCCTTTAGGGAGATGTTGGAGATGGTCGACATACTGAAGAGGACCGACTATGATGGGAAGTATGGACCTTACCCCAACCCCAATGTCAGAAAGGCCAAGATCATTGCGAAAGTAGTGAAGAGTCTGTAGAAGAATTTTGGGGTACGACGATCGAAAGATCAACTCAGGAAACGGTGGTCGGACCTCAAATTAAGGGAGCACGAGCAGTACAGAAGGATCAGGAGAGTGCTGCAAAAAAAGTAAGTAGTTGTGCTGTGTTCCTATTCTTTATTTTTCTAACGTTCGTGCTGCTCCATGTGCTTTTCTTTACTGTTGTATAGTTTAAAATGGCAACTTTCATGTTCATGGGCACATTATTCGTTCGTATGAAACATTGTTCGTTCAGCATAGAAAACACCATGTTTTGGACATATGCATTTGAATACATTTTTGCTAGCCTACTTCTCTTCAAATAATTTTGTTGTCTAGATGGGTTGTTAACTAGAATGAAATGCAAACCAGATTCTGTGTAAGGAGAGGACACCTATCAGCTGTTTACACATCTGGACGCTGGAGCACTAGTGTGGGACACCAGAACACCCTTTTTATTAGGGATCCCACACAGGTGCTCCAGTGTATACTTTAGGGGTGACTACATCTGTGAAGCTTGTACAAAACAGGTAAGTATTCAAGCTTGACAAAGTGACAAAAATAATTCTTCATCTTGGAACTCTGCCAAAACAGACAATTGTACCCCACTTCCAAGCAATGTTTCAAGTTCCTATTTCTGCCATCAGATATCTGTGTGCTAAGTATACCTATTTTTTTTTTTGACATAGGGGAAAAAAGACTTGGAGGACACCACTCATCCGAGGAGACCACAGACCCCCCACCTCATGAGGAAGCGGAAATCCACCAAAGTCAACAGGAGGAGGAGGAAGGAGACATGGTGGAAATAGTCACAACAACAGGTGAGTGTCTGCGACCACAGGCTCAGGTAAGAGATGGATGCCGACATATTTATAATACATGATGTGTTTTTGTTTTTATATTTCTAGGTGATTGTGATGTTGTGGATGAAGGACATTTCACCAGTGAGAGTGCCCAGATCCTGATCTGGGAGATCATGGGGCGTAATAGGGACTTGGAAAACATCCAGAAAAACATCAATGATGTTAAAACCAAAATGAAGAACATCATTGATGTTTTAGGGAGAGTTTTTAAAACACCTCTAAATCCCTTACTTTTTTTTTAGTTTTTTTTTAATTGAAAATTTTTTCTGATTTTTGGACATATTCAAGAAAAGCCAAATTTTGAAGATGCACACAGTGTGTCAACATGTGCTATCTGCCATCACGGGAGATCAATGTAGGGTTTTGTGGGTGCAACCCCTTCCTCAATAATAAAGGAGCTGAGAGGAAGGGGTTGCACCCACAAAACACGTCCCTTGATCCCCCGTGATGGCAGCTAGCACATGCCGACATTCGGCAATTTGTGTGCATCTTCAAAATTTGGCTTTTCCAGGGGTGACTTCACCCCATCTGAACGCAATATCAAACACAGTTTATAAATACTCATGTCTGATATTGACTTCAATTTCTAACAAAGTTGAACTTTGTAAGTTCCAGATTTGTGTATTTCTTGTTGCTTTTAAACATGCCTGTTTTACCTTAAATGCACATTTCTACTTTTATTAATGTGACCCAAAAAATTGTTATACGACAAACACGTTGGTTCGTTTTAAAAACCTTTTCTAAATGCACATGTGATTGTGCTGGTATTAAAAAGATTGATAATCAAGAATGTGTGGATTATTGTTTCAATGCTCCAAAACTTTTTTGTGTTCAAATTGGTGTTTTCTGTGCCAATGGTGGTTATTTCCTAAGGGCAAATCCACTTTGCACTACAAGTGTAGTTTCAGTGCAGTCTCAAGTGCACTTATAGTGCAAAGTGTATTTGCCTTTAGTAAATAACACCCAACAGTGCTTTATAATATTACACAATCACGCCATTTTCAGGACTACCCACATTTCTGTCAGGGTCAGCTAAAAGAAACACAAGCAGTAAATGTCAGCAAATATTCTAGTATTTAAAATTATTTTTTTATTTAAAAAAGGTCTCAGACATTGTCTGGCATATTGATGGCCCCCCTACCCACAAAGTATTCAAGGTATCTTACACGGACCTCACGGGCACTCAGGGAGGGCAAGCCTGGACGGCCAGCTTCAAGCGCCTTCAGGGTTGGTTCATTTACATGAATTCCGGCCTCAGGCCCAACTGAGGTAGCATAGTTGGCAGAATTTCTCCTTAAAAAGTTGTGGAGAACACAGCACGCCAGGATGATATGATTCAGTTTATACTCCGCCATGTGTATGGGTGTAAGAAATAGGTGGAACCGGCTGGCCATGATTCCAAACATGTTCTCCACTACTCTTCTGCCTCTGGCCATCTGGTAATTAAAAACCCTCTGGTCCGGGGTGAGGGTCCTCATCGGGAATGGCCGCATAAGATGGTCCCCCAGCGCAAGTGCTTCATCCGCAACAAAGACGAATGGGAGTCCTTGCACATTGTCTTCTGGAGGTGGCAAGTCCAAGCTGCCATTCTGGAGACGCCTGTAGAACTCCGTCTGGGCGATGAGTCCACCATCTGACATCCGCCCATTCTTCCCCACGTCCACATACAGGAACTCATAAGTAGCCGACACCACCGCCAACATCACAATACTATTGAACCCCTTATAATTATAATAGTATGACCCCGAGTTGGGTGGTGGGACGATGTGGACGTGTTTCCCATCAATTGCCCCTCCGCAGTTACGAAAGTCCCACCGCTGGGCAAAGTGGGAGGCCACAGTCTGCCATTCCTGTGGGTTGGAAGGAAACTGTGGAGTCAAACAAGAAAAATAAATTAATCATTTTGCATATAAACATGGAAAGCAGATTAGACACAAACATTCTTGGCCAACATCAGTATAACATTTATTTTAGGGAGTATTTAAAGACAAAGGTAAAAGGTCCACCTATCAGATTCCCCCCCCTCTCATGGGCCATTTGTAAAATTTAATGGGGGGGGGGATGTTTTGGACAGGTATCCACTTCATTGAGAAATGAATGCCTAAATAACGTGTATTACTTTGGCCAGCCCCTCCTTACTTACACTATTGGCAGCCCACTGGACAGGTAAAAAGTGTCATAATACAAAGATATAAATACACACTGTACACATTTTAGCACATTTTTACACTCTGCTATTACCTATCAAGATAATAATAGGATACAAAAACTTTAAACAGTACCATTTGAAAGTATTCAGGCAGGCCCTTGCACTACATGCTTTGGGGAATTCATCCATAAATCTGACCACGAAAGAGGTGGGTATAGTGTGTATGGCTTTGGCAAAGTCAGCAGATACAGGATTGTTATCAGCTGAGTTAGCAGTTGGGGGGGAGGGAGGGTTCCAAATGATTTTGGGGCACCAAAATAAAAAGCCTCTGGCACTCTGCCTGAATTTAAAGCACAAATCACAATTTTACACATTTTTAGGGGGTGTTTAGAGTAAAGTACTACTATGGAGCTGACAAAATACATTGTTAAATGACTACATGAGGTGAATATAGGGCCAGGAGAGCATGCTGGGGAGGTAAGTGAAGGCAAATATGTATGAAGGACAAAAAAAATTACATAAAAATCCAGCATGCATGAGGACAAAGGGGACATTCACAGCATATTACAATCATGGTAATTAGGGAATAATGAAAGAAATACAATATATTATCAAACATTAAATACAATAAAATTTGATGTTAAAGGATAAAAATCTTACCTTAGTATAGTCCTTCTGCAGGACCTGGATTATGGCAGAACAGGTCTCCGGGATAATGATCCCCAGAGCCTGGGGGGAGATGCCTGTCGAGAACTTGAGGTCCTGCAGGCTTCTCCCTGTCGCCAAGTACCGCAGGGTGGCGACTAGCCTCTGCTCCGGAGTGATGGCTTGCCTCATGCAGGTATCCTGCCTGCTGATATAAGGGGTCAGCAAAGCCAACAAATGGTGAAATACGGGGTCCGTCATCCGGAGAAAGTTCCTGAAATCATCAGGATTATTCTCCCGGATCTCACAGAGCAAAGGCATGTGACAGAACTGGTCACGTTGGAGCAACCAATTCTTGGTCCATGAACTCCTCCTCACCCTGTTCATGGACTGGACTTGTGTCAAGGTCAGGACCCCAACACCGAGCCCCCGCACAGCACGAACTCTACGAGGAGTATGTATATGCAACATGGCTAGAAAACGGTCGGCTGCTCAGAACGAAGTAACAGAACGCACTGAAGAACAGCAAGGCCTGTGAAGAGCAACCTGAAAATCAGTAACGAATGAACAAGAACACAATGACAAGTCAATTGTACTTGCTGCACGCACTGAAGAGCAGATACAAACCCACAAGCACAAACTGAACAGCAGAAAACGATCTGAAAGCCACAAGTCTGAAAAAACGCGAATCGTCTCTCACCAAACTTTTACTAACATGAGATTAGCAAAAGGAGCCCAAAGGGTGTCGCGCTTGGTTCTGAACTGCCCTTTTATAGTCTCGTCGTACGCGGTGTACGTGACCGTGTTCTCGGCGATCGGAAATTCTGACAACTTTGTGCGACCGTGTGTATGCAAAACAAGTTTGAGCCAACATCCGTCTGAAAAAATCCATGGATTTTGTTGTCGGAATGTCCGATCAATGTCTGATCATGTGTACAGGGCAATACATCTGCAAGAGAGCTTGCATTTGAAAAACAATAGACTTACTGGTCAGATCCCCAGATAAAAATAGAAGAAAAAAAAGGGAAAACAAATGCAGCCATCAAATCTAAGAATTGGTAAGCTGAATTATAATAAAAATGTTTGATTTTGGGTTTAATACCACTTTAATAGGGTGGTGTTTGCCTGTAAGCAATGTGAACACTTACTTGTCCCTAGTGAGATTTTCATTGCTTAAAAGGTTGATATGAGAAATGCTATAAAAAGTAAGAAGTACTCCCCCACTCCAAAAATCTACATTTTTCTTAGAAACTATCCTCACATTCTCTTAGTCATCCTGATTGTGTACTATGAAGTGCATAAACAATAGCTCACCTACTCAAGCATTGTGTCAGTGAAAAGAAAAAAATATATCACCTACAAAAGTCTTTTTGGCATTGTTGTTGTTCTAGGGGATGTGGACAGGCATCAGGCACCTTTTATGTAATCACTCAGCTTTTATAGGTATTATGGAAAAACAACTATTTGTGATATTATTTGAAACATGGACATTTTGGTACGCAAGGTACACAGCCTTCCCTTCAAGTAAATTTTGCATGAGAAAAAACAGATTCTGACATTCCAGTAAATGCTACTTGCCTATGTTAAACTAACCGCCTGAGTTTATACTTTGTCAGTCACTGATCCAGAGCAATGTAGATATGGAAAGTTAGGCCTCATTCACATGAGTAGTGACACATGCAATTATCTGCTTAACCACCTCAATACAGGGCACTTATACCCCCTTCCTGCCCAAGCCAATTTTCAGCTTTCAGCGCTCTTTAAATGACAATTGCGCGGTCATGCTACACCGTACCCAAACAGAATTTTTATCATGAAAAAAAAAATTTTTTTCTTTTGTTTCTGTTATAAAATTTTATAAATAAGAAAGTTTTCTCCTTCGTTGATGGGCACTGATAAGGCGGCACTGACAGGCACTGATAAGGCGGCACCAGTGAGGTGGCACTGATGGTCACTCACAATGGGCACTGATACGTGGCACTGATGGGTGGCACTGATTATGCAGCACTGATGGGCACTGATAGGTGGCACTGATGGGCACTCATGGGTGTCACTGGTGGGCACTGATACATGGCACTGATATGCGGCACTCATAGATGGCATTGTTAGGCATCACTGATGGCACTGGCAGGCATTGGGAATGGGCACTGACTGGCAGCTGCTTGGGCACTGATTGGCATTTCCTTGGTGGTCTAGGGTGGCATACCTGGTGGTCCAGTGTGAAGGCCATTCCTGGTGGTCCTGGACGACATCTGAGTGGTCCTGGGTGGGCATCCAAGGGGGGCTGATAAACAATCAGCACAGACCCCCCCGTCAGGAGAGCAGCCGATCGGCTCTCCTCTACTCGTGTCTGTCAGACGCGAGTGAGGAAAAGCCGATCAACAGCTCTTCCTGTTTACATTGTGATCAGCCGTGATTGGACACGGCTGATCTCGTGGTAAAGAGCCTCCATCAGAGGTTCTTTACCGAGATCGGTGGAGCGGTGTGTCAGACTGACACACCGCACCACTGATCGCTGTGATGCGCGCCCCCATGGGCACGCGAGATCGGTCATTCTGGGAGGCCATCATATGACGTCCACCCAGAACGAGAGCCGCGCCGCCCAGCCATCATTTGACGGCCGGCGGGTGGGAAGTGGTTAAAGTGGTTCTAAAGGCAGAAGATAAAAAAAACCTTCTGGGTGCAGCAACCCCCTCCCCAATACTTGCCTGAGCGATGTTGAAGAACCTCAGTTGTCTGGGACTCTCATTGGCTCCCACTGCTTTTAAACAAAGTCAGTGAGCCAATGAGGAGAGAGAGGGGGCAGACCGTGCTGCAGCTCTGTGTCAGAATGGACACAGAGCAGCGGCTCGCCTCGGGTGCCCCCATAGCAAGCTGCTTGCTGTGGGGACATTCGGAAAGAGGGAGGGGTCAGAAGCGCCGGCGAGGGACCCGAGAAGAGGAGGATCGGGCTGCTCTATACAAAACCACTGCACAGAGGAGGTAAGTATAACATGTTTGTTATTTTTAAACAAGAAAAACAAGACTTATCACTTTAACAACTAGCCGACCAGCTCACGCAGATATAGCGCGCCAGGTCAGCCCTCCTGCACGAATCGACGTACCTGTACGTCGGTCCATGCAAGGAGGATAGAGGGCACGTGCGCACTACCGGCGGGAGCGTGCCCGCGGGTCCCACGGACTCGATGTCCACCTGTGACCCGCGGTCGCGGTGAGGAGAGGCAGAACAGGGAACTGCCTATGTAAACAAGGCGAGTCCCGGTTCTGCCTAGTGACATGACAGAGATCTACTGTTCCCAGTGATCGGGAACAGTGATCTCTATCATGTTCCTGGTAGCCCATCCCCCCTACATTTAGAACACACCCAAGGAACACACTTAACCCCCTGATCGCCCCCTAGTGTTAACCCCTTCGCTGTCCGTGTAATTTTTACATTGATCAGTGCATTTTTATAGCACTGATCAATGTAATAATGTCACTGGTCCCCAAAAAGGGACATTTGGGGTCAGATTAGTTTGGCGCAATCCCGCTAAAAATCGCAGATCGCCGCCATTACCAGTAAAAACAATAAAAAATAAAATAAGAGTCCCTAAATCTATCCCATAGTTCGTAGATGCGACAATTTTTGCGCAAACCAATCAATATACGCCTATTGCGATTTTTTTTTTTCTTTTAGCAAAAATATGTAGAAGAATATATATCGGCCTAAACTGATGAATAAATTATTTTTTATATATTTATTTTTTTTGGATATGTATTATAGCAGAGAGTAATATATATATATATATATATATATATATATATATATATATATATATATATATATATATATATTTTTTTTTTTATTGTCAGTCTTTTTGTTGTTTATAGTGCAAAAAATAAAAAGCCTGCAGAGGTGATCATACACCACCAAAATAAAGCTCTACTTGTGGGTAAAAAAGGACATAAATCTTGTTTGGATACAGCGTCGTACAACCGCGCAATTGTCCGTTAATGTGACGCAGTGCCGTATCGCAAAAAAATGACCTGGTGATTAAGGGGACAAAACCTTCCGGGGCTGAAGTGATTAAGGGCCATTTCTAAGTGCATCTAAATGCATGTAATGATTTACTTGCGGTCATGTGCATTTAGTTTAATTGCTTTTAGAAAAAAGTAGTGCATTCTTTCCTTCTTTTTCTTCACCTCAAATAAGGATATGTGCGTTCTGGTACAATTTTTGGTACATTTTAATTTATACAAGCAAGATAGTGTTGTTTGTGCTTGCACTTGCTGAGAAAAAAACGAATGCAACCACTGCATCCAAGGACTGCTCAGCTGAAATATATTACATTTTTGTTCTTGGGTTTAGATACGTCTTAATATCCTGTACAGGCATACGTATTGAAGTCTGGTTCTCTTAAGCCTCATGCGCACGGGCATATTAAATTACTCCAATCTATGCTGGATCTCTGCCGGGAGATGGCAGAACAATCAAGATGAAAAAAATGCTCATTTTGGTGCGTAATTATGCACGTTTATGTGCATTTTATAGGTGTATCGCGTTGAGTGTAAACTCATTCTACTGGCCAGAATATTAATTCACATTTATGCGTATACATGCAAAAATTATCCCCATAGGCTCCTCTCTGAATGCAGCTTTTGGTGTATTTGTTTATGCCTCTGCTCTTAAAATACTGATCTAAATGCCCAATGTGCATGGCCACATAGGCTAACATAGAAGTTTGTTTAAAGGCATAAAAAAATATATTAAACGCCTGAAAAAATTAAGTTTTTTTTTTTTTTTTTATGCCCGTGTGCATAAGGCCTTACTCAGTTGAGAAACTGTTATATGTATTCATTTACCATCTGGCACACACAAAATATCTGAACAAAATGTATTGTTCAGAAAATGTTTCAGAACTGACTTCATGGGAACACCAACTTTTCTGTTATATATCCATCAGGATACATACCTGGGTTCTTATACATCTCTGACAAGCAGCTTGTAATATATAATAGTTTTTCCCCTCTGCTGTATTATTCAAGCTGAGCTGTTTGTGATGTGGATACTAAATAAGCCTGTGTTATAATGGGTGACATTTCGCACAATTTACTTCCCATTAAGATGAGTAATTAGAGGAGCTTTATTGCCGATCTTTGGCATCTTTTATCTTGCTTCTAAAGTTTAATGCGCTCAGATAATTTCTTTTATTAAAAGCAGCGCATCTCGGGCCTATTTATTTGCTGGATAATGAGATTTTATACATGTGTTCAGATGTTTAACAAGTCCACCAAATGCTCCACAATAGAGAGAATTACAATATCAACAAATCAGACTAATTGTTGTCTGTTGTTTCCTTTTTGGAGTTGGCGGAACAATCAGAAAGCTTTGTATCCTGTATAGCTACCTTGATATGTGGGCACGTATAGAGATCTCTGCTCAGAGGGAGCCTCAGCCAAGGCATATTGAAGTGTCAATTGATAAGAAGGCCGGATGTGCATAACTGATATGGCGGCTCACAGATCACATAGTCTGAAGTGCACTGCAGAAAGTTCTGAAACCTTTCTTTTAACAAAAGTCCACCACATTGTGCTAATAGTTTTGTTTGTTGTGATATTTAAAAAGCATACAATGTCCAACTCTGTTCTGAAACATACTATACAGGTGTGGGAAGCCTACAAATACTCGTGGGGTTAAAAACACCAAGCAGACCTCTTATGTCCTGTTGCATGGTGGCCACCCCCAGAGACAGGGAGGGCTGACATTTCACCTCAGGGTGCTGGTTGTTAGGCATGGTGGGTGTGTTTGGTTGCAGAAAAGGTGGGCAGTGGGCACCAGTCCCTTTTAGGCTGAACAAAAGTGAGTTCATTGCTCACAACAAAATGTAGGGAGAGAGGGTTGGGGCACAGGACACCCTTGGGGCAATTATCAGAAAAATCAGCAGACTCCTTAGAAAAAAATAAAGAAATAGCAATACAGGAAAATTAACCATTAGGGCCAGTTCACACCATAGAAACGCAGCCCGGATGCGTTCCAGGTGCTTTTCTGCATGCACATTTTTGATGTGTTCCAGTGCGTTTTTATTGCATTTTTGATGCAGTCCAGTGCTCTCCCCCTCTTTTTTAAATAAGGACAAGTATGTTCCAGTGCGTTTTTGATGCGTTTTGCAGCGTTCCAGTACAGTCCAGTGCAGAAAAAATGCAGCATGTTCTACTTTTTTTCTGGAACTGGAATGCACTGGAACTGCAAGCACTGGTGTGAACTATGCCTTTGGAAACCATATAACCTACTTTCCATGTGTTTTTGATGCAGAAAAAAAAACGTACTGGACTACATGTGGTGTGAACTGGCCCTTAAGCTGTAAACAGCTACCTGTACTTTTGTAAAAGTTGTCTCTTATAGCAACTGAGGAAAAAACTCTGCACTGTGCAGGGTTTTTCTTAGCGAGTCCCTCTGGAAGCTTTCCCACCCTCTCCACAGTCCCCAGCTTATGGAAGAGTAACACCTGGTACCGACAGAACCTCCCTCACACCTCCAGGCTACAGCAGGCTCTCTCTTACAGAACCTCCCTTACACCTACAGGCAACAACAGGCTCTCTCCCTGACAGAATCTCCCTCACACCTCCAGGCAGCAGGCTCTCTCTGACATAACCTCCCTCACACCTCCAGGCAACAACAGGCTCTCTCCGACAGAACCTCCCTCACACCTCCAGGCAACAACAGGCTCTCTCCAACAGAACCTCCCTCACACCTCCAGGCAACAACAGGCTCTCTGACAGAACCTCCCTCACACCTCCAGGCAACAACAGGCTCTCTTTTACAGAACCTCCCTCACACCTCCAGGCAACAACAGGCTCTCTCCGACAGAACCTCCCTCACACCTCCAGGCAACAACAGGCTCTCTGACAGAACCTTCCTCACACCTCCAGGCAACAACAGGCTCTCTCCGACAGAACCTCCCTCACACCTCCAGGCAACAACAGGCTCTCTCCTACAGAACCTCCCTCACACCTCCAGGCAACAACAGGCTCTCTCCTACAGAATCTCCCTCACACCTCCAGGCAACAACAGGCTCTCTCCGACAGAATCTCCCTCACACCTCCAGGCAACAACAGGCTCTCTCCGACAGAACCTCCCTCACACCTCCAGGCAACAACAGGCTCTCTCTGACAGAATCTCCCTCACACCTCCAGGCAACAACAGGCTCTCTTTTACAGAACCTCCCTCACACCTCCAGGCAACAACAGGCTCTCTTTTACAGAACCTCCCTCACACCTCCAGGCAACAACAGGCTCTCTCTTACAGAACCTCCCTCACACCTCCAGGCAACAACAGGCTCTCTCCGACAGAACCTCCCTCACAACTCCAGGCAACAACAGGCTTTCTCCGACAGAACCTCCCTCACACCTCCAGGCAACATTAGGCTCTCTGACAGAACCTTCCTCACACCTCCAGGCAACAACAGGCTCTCTCCGGCAGAACCTCCCTCACACCTCCAGGCAACAACAGGCTCTCTCCGACAGAACCTCCCTCACACCTCCAGGCAACAACAGGCTCTCTCCAACAGAATCTCCCTCACACCTCAAGGCAACAACAGGCTCTCTCCGACAGAATCTCCCTCACACCTCCAGGCAACAACAGGCTCTCTCCAACAGAATCTTCCTCACACCTCCAGGCAACAACAGGCTCTCTCTGACAGAACCTCCCTCACACCTCCAGGCAACAACAGGCTCTCTCCGACAGAACCACCCTCACACCTCCAGGCAACAACAGGCTCTCTCCGACAGAATCTCCCTCACACCTCCAGGCAACAACAGGCTCTCTCCGACAGAATCTTCCTCACACCTCCAGGCAACAACAGGCTCTCTCTGACAGAACCTCCCTCACACCTCCAGGCAACAACAGGCTCTCTCTGACAGAACCACCCTCACACCTCCAGGCAACTACAGGCTCTCTCCGACAGAATCTCCCTCACACCTCCAGGCAACAACAGGCTCTCTCTGACAGAATCTCCCTCACACCCCCAGGCAACAACAGGCTCTCTCCCTCACAGAACCTCGCATACACCTCCAAGCGACAACAGGCTCTCTCCAGCAGAATCTCCCTCACACCCCCAGGCAACAACAGGCTCTCTCCGACATAAACTCCCTCACACCTCCAGGCTGCAAACAGGCTTTCTCGCTGGCAGAGCCTCAAGCACATGGCCAATCCTCATCCAACGCAGCTGTTCCTCACACATCCACTTCAGACCAAGGTCTGGGTAGGCGGACCCTAATCACCTGACTTCCTCCAAATATATACTCTCCCCCAGCATGCTCAGTTGCCATAAAACTCCTACTGATTGGCTGAAAAAATATGCATATTCATAACTCAGTCTCACTGCAGCTCATCACACGAAAGCCAAAAGGAACAGCGTCACCTATTGACAGCAGGGAGGAACCTCTAAACCAGGCTTAGAGAGAAAACCCAAATGATCACAAAGAGTACAAATCAGCCAGGTTAGTTACCACCTAGCACAGTTAAACTTACCTAAACTTACCTTTCTCTAAAATCCGGCATGCGGCCCTGCTTTCCACTCTCCATCTTGTTTCCAGGCGTGGTCCAAGCATTCTCCACATTACAACAAACCTTACTGAAGCGCACCAATATTTTCAAATTGAACATTTCTTGGAGCACTATATCAAGTTCCCAGATGGATCAGTGTGCAGCCTTCATTTCAGAGTAGATATTCCCCTGGGATATTCTTGCTTATTTGATATATGCTGCGTACCCCACTTACTTCCCATATTCAGACTTACACACACCAGTGGGCAGCGGACTTTCGGTTTGACTTAGATACGAATGCCTGGTCCCGTATTTTGAACACAAGGAGCGCCTCCTCCCATAACACACTTGCTGTAGCAGTGAATTACAACGTTGTGGCACGTTGGTATATATGTTGCCTATATGGATCGCCAGATTTGGGCCCGGATACCCTCCTGTATGTTTCCGTGGGTGTGGACAACTGGGAACCTTTTTCCATATATGGTGGACTTGATTCCGCAATTCTGGCTGGTCATATTTTCTATCTTTTCTATTTTCTATGTTGATTACATTGATGGGACAGGATTCTCCTCTCAAAGCCGAATATGCCCTTCTTTGTGTAAAAACGAACTGTTGTTAATGCTTCATGTTCTCACAGCTGCTAATCAAGCAATCAGCAAAGAATTGAAGTCCCCCACTCTCTCTACACCTGAAGTTAAATGTTGGATCACGCAAACAATGCTGCATAAAAAGGTGGAGGCTAGGATAGCAGATACAGTTCAAAAATATTCTACCGTATGGCATCCACATTTTCTCCTTGCCGGAATAGTATCTTTGACTTGTAGGTGGGTCTGAAAGCTGCTGCTGTTTAGCAGACCCTTGGTGATTTAATTTATTCTTAATTGTAAACTCTCTAAAAAAATAAAAAATAAAAACAACCTGTAAGACAAAGGCATAATGAGCAAGTGTTCATCGCATACTAGCTCATTATGAAATACTTACCATAGAACCAAGCTAATGCAGCGGTCCCCGTTCACTGCTGTGACCGACGACATGTCTCCCAGAGTTTTTTCCAGGTTCGCGGGCTCCGGCGCTGTGATTGGCCTGAACCGCAATGAGGTCACTCACGGGCATGCGCGCGGGTTCTGCTGGTTACGGAACAGCTACTGAAGAAATGGCAGGAGTGAGCCATTTCTTCAGTGCGCATGTGCCAATGATGTCGGCACATGCGGATATAGTGAATAATGCCAAAACGGTGCAAGTTTAGGAGATATTCACAATACCTACATGTAAGCCTTATTATAGGCTTATCTGTAGGTAAAAGTGGTAGTAAAGGGTAACAGAAAGGTATGTTCTGTCATTCTCAAGGTACTGCCCACCCTGAAGCCTGCAGCACACTTATAAAGGTGATCGCTGGCTATCTATGGCATGTTTATTGACATCATATAAACATGCATTAATGTCACATAAACATGAACGCTTGGCTTATACAAGCGCTTGTCCAACTGCAAATCTTGAGATTCAAAAATATTTATTGGTTCTGTGAAAAAATGTCTGCATAAGTCATGACCTACAACAGCAGGGTCTTTAGGGATGGCATAGGTCATCTGCTTATGACTCTGTTCACAGGCAGTGAGTTTCATGCTGAGTAGAGTGAGCTGAGCTGCTGAGTCAATGCTGGGTGCGGAAAGCAGGTGAAGCTAAAATGCTGATGTAGCACCCTTCTAGCATATGATGCTAGGTAAATTTTGTTTTTGGCTCCTTCTGCAAACAAGGAAGCAGCAATCGTTTGTCTGGTCTGTTTAGGGTTTCACAAGCTGTGAGTTTGATTGCTTACCCCGCTTTTAGAAGAAGTTTCTAGAGATTAGGGAGGAGGAATTCAAATTACCAGCCTGAATATTGATCAGGGCCTGGCCTATCCCTGGGGAGGTGTGCCCAGATGGTGACTGGGAAGCTGATAAATTGTTTGAAGCCCTTTTCTTCAGGGTGGAGAGTTCCCAGTGAGGAGGATTCCCAGGGCTGTGGTGTGGACGGGAGCGGCTTCGCTAAGAGGCTGAGCCAGGTTCAGGTTCAGGGTTGTGGGTGGATCCTGACCATATTGTCAAGATCTTGCTCCAGCCCGGCCAGGTTCTGTAACGTCAGTCAACAGCAGACTTCAGCCTGCTATCTGCTGAAAACTGGGCACAGGAGTGTAGACCAAACCTTGTTCTTTAATAAATGAAAAAAGAAAACCCCTAAACTGTTTATTGGAGTTGGGGTATATGGACTGTTGCTTGGGTGGCTGGTAGCCTCTGTTCGAGCCTGTGGGAGAAACAGTTAGTACTAGCAGCCCCTGCGGGAGTAGTGCTGCACAACGATAACAAGCCACATCAGATCTCATACAGCACAGTGTGACATCAGGAGAGATTTCCTTGGAAGGCAGTGGTGGCATAGCCTTCTCAGGGCTGCAACTGTAAGGTCTGGGTGATGCCACCAGTGCCTCAGAGAAACCTGGAAAAAAAAATTAAGTTTACCAAAATTGTTTGAATTTACTAATGATTTTTATAACATTTATGGATGGTGATGCAGTGCTGCATGCACCATGGACTTTTCTGTTTGGAGTTGGGTTAAGGTCCCCCTAAAAGTAAATGAATAATGTTAGGGTATGCATTTTGCTTTATAGCTGAAAGCAACAATTGTTTCTTTTGGGTCAGATGGAAATGAAATATTGCATATGAATATTTGTAATTTATACTGCTATTTGGGAGGACTACACCAATCAATCAAAATCTTCAACATCAGTATACACACAAAGCAGGCTCCACTCCCTCTACCTGTATTTCACATTTGCACTGACAGGTAGCAGGTGCCATTTTACTTTCACCCTATTTGGGTGCTGCCCCTGGCTATATTGAGTGCTTAAATAAAATTTGGGGGCCCTCAGTTTAAACTAGTAGTTAGGGGTGTTATTTGGAGAGGTTTGCTAATATTCTCATGCCTCCAAGTCATGTTATGTCCAGTAATAGTCACATTCCACTGGATAAATTTAATAAACCGACTTCATAAATGTGCCCGAGGCAAGGGGAGTTGATCATTAATCAAATACCTGTAGCAGCCTCCTAGGTAGTTTGGTAGGATGATAGATATATTTAGTTTTGTTTGGCTCCTCTGTAATCCTTGAAGCAGCTGTTGATTTCTTTGGGCTGCTCTAGATCTCGCAGATTGCAGGCTTGAATGCCTCCCCCTGCATTGTGGAGGTTTCCAGAACATATGGGGCTGAATTAATCAAATGGACAGCTTGAATATTTATAATGATGCAGCAATTCCCTGGGGAGGTGTGCTCAGTAGGTGGCTGGGAGGTACATAAATCAATAAGAGAAAGTGTGATTGTGCTGCCTCAATAACAAGGTAAGATATTTACTGAAATGTGACAATAAATAACAAAAAATATAGACATTTCATATATATACAGTGCCAGTGTAAAAAATATCAGTGAACATACAAATAAATAGTGCCAAAAAAGTCCACCTAAATTAAATATAAATATTAAATCTTCTTATGCACTGTGCAATTGAGAAAGTCAATAAAGTGCTTCACAGAAAAAACACCCAGTGTTTAGACAAATTTCCAACTTGTGCTCCTTTGACCAGGTGAAGTACAATATATAAGAAAGAGAGGGCACCCGGTTATAGAGGTCCGGGTAAGAGGTTACTATAGCAACAATGTTAGTTGCTGGTTTTCAAGAATGCTGATGGTATTACCAAAAAGTATAAATTTATTTATTTCATAATGATACAATTCATCACAAGTAGGACAACAACCTTAGATTAAAATGTGAGGTAAATTGATAGATGGGGAGGGGGAGGGATGCAAATAAACTTCCTCCTAATTGATGAAGAAACCTTGTATTGTGTGTGTTTTGTTTTTGTTTTTTTGTATCGTTTTGGTTTTTTTTTGTCTAGTCCAGTTCGTCATTTTAATGCATGCAATAATTGGGTTCTATGGACCGAACCAGCTTCAATTTACCTCACATTTTAATCTAAGGTTGTTGTCCTACTTGTGATGAATTGTATCATTAGGAAATAAATACATTTATACTTTTTGGTAATACCGTCAGCATTCTTGAAAACTACCAACTAATATTGTTGCTATAGTAACCTCTTACCCGGACCTCTATAACCGGGTGCCCTCTCTTTCTTATATGTTGATTATGGTTACAGTAACAGGTACTATATTTAATTACCAGCAGTAGATCACTTCATTATTTGCCCACACTTAGGTGTAACTTGTTCCAGTTTCCCCTTCCCTTTAGTTTAGTCCAGGTGAAGTACAAGCTTACTTTCATTATAGACCCCAAAAGAGTCAACTAAGTGTAGCGCCCCTCTGGGTCTACTGGGAGCAAGGAGGTACCTCCAGAGACACGGGGCAAGCTTACATTCACCCCAGGGCTGAGTCCATGGCTAAAATAGGAATTTAGAATAGAAATTGGGTGCCAGTCACTTTATATATTTGTAATGCTTTAATAAGGAACTTGAAAGAAGTAGTAGGAGAGAGGGTTAGGGGAGGTTTCAGATACCAATTGCAGATCACTTACAGACTCCTTGAATCCAAAGGTAAAACAGCTTTATCTTTAGCAGACCTTGACTACCTGGATAGGCCTCTCACACAGACCTAGCAGCTGGTAGAATTTCTGGACAAGCCTCTCTCACAGACTTAGCAGCCAGTAGCACTCTTGGATAAGCCTCTCTCACAGACATAGCAGCCAGGAGCTAGTTACCACAGTTTAGATTGTAGAATAGGATTCAGCTTCACAGTGTCAGTACCTTTAAGCCATCTGGCAACACTGTAATGCCGACAGATGTTGGCTCAAACTTGTCTTGCATAAACACGGTCACACAAATCTTGTCTGAATTTCCGAACGTCAAGAATGCAGTGATGTACAACAGGTACGACGACCTTAGAAAAATGAAGTTCAATAGCTCTTCTGCTTGATTCCGAGCTGTGCGTCGGAATTGTGTACACGCGATCTCAATTTACGACAACGGATTTTGTTGTCAGAAAATTTGAGATCCAGCCCTCAAATTTTGTTTGTCGGAAATTCCAACGGAAAATATCTGATGGAGCCTACACACGGTCGGAATTTCCGACAAATCGCTCCTATCGAACATTTCCTGTCAGAAAATCCGACCATGTGTACACGGCATAAGAGTAGTTTAAGGTATGGGTGCTTCCTCCAGGCCCTCCTGAGAGACAGGCCTTCATCCTGGCTCTCTCCAGCAAGGGTCCTCCCCTGGATCTCCTCAGCTTGGCTCGGCTTCTTCCAGACAGGCAAGACAGCCTAAGGACCACCGCAGGATTAGTAAGCCCCAGACAGGCTTCTGGGCCTACTTGCAGAGCTCGCAACAACACATCCTCAGGCCAGGAGGGCCCCTGAGGTAACAGACAGAGAACCCATGGCTCTGCCCAATAAATACCCCCTTCCCAGAATGCACAGGAACCAGGAACCTCCTACTGGGCTATTCTGGAAAAAGAATAATCATGAACTAGAAAAGGTACAATTTCTGGGGAAATTGTGAAAGTGTTCTTGCCTCTACAACTGGAGTGGGCGGAGTAACTGGGTGGGGTGGAGTGGCTTGAGTAACTGTGAAAAGTGTTAAAAAGCTTAATATTTTAAAAAGTATAAATAGTAGTAAAAAAGTTCCATCATTCGCTGAAAGAGCTGAACATTTTTTTCAAAAGTAATTTTTTTTTTCAAAAATGAATTTTTTTTAATCAAAAATGATTTTTTTTTCTTCAAAAATGATTTTTTTTTTCAAAAGTAATTTTTTTTTTCAAAGGTAATTTTTTTTTTCAAAAATGAATTTTTTTATTTCAAAAATAATTTTTTTTTCGAAATTATTATTTTTTTTAAAGTAATTTTTTTTTCAAAAATAATTTTTTTTTTTCAAAAATATTTTTTTTTTTCAAATATATTTTTTTTTCAAAAATAATTTTTTTTTTAAAAGTAATTTTTTTTTCAAAAATATTTTTTTTTTTCAAAAATAATTTTTTTTTTTTCAAAAATATTTTTTTTTTCAAAAATATTTTTTTTTTTTCAAAAATGATTTTTTTTTTCAAAAATTATTTTTTTACTTTTTTCAAAAATTATTTTTTTTTTTCAAAAATATTTTTTTTTTTTACATGGGGCGGTCATAATGTTTTGGCTGATCATGGGGTGGTCATAATGTTTTGGCTGATCATGGGGTTGTCAGCTTTTGTCACTTCCCACTCTAGTTTTGAACATTTCGCCATTCATTCCTATGGGACCAATTTCGCCGCAAAAACGTCATTTCGTGGACCATTCGGCAAAACATTCCACAAAGTAATAACACACCAATCGGGAACAATCCGCTCGTTTCGGTATATTATTTGTCTCTGTAGTGTGAAAACTGTGGGAGGAGTCTACAAGCATTATCAAGTCTAGCAGATGAAGTCACATGCATTTGGAGTGTCTCAGCATCTTGTGTTTACAACCACTGTTTCCTAGCAACGCTCATGCCCTGTTTATGCTTCTCAAATACTGCTTCATCAAAACTGCCCCATCAGAATTACCCCATCAAAACTGCCCCATCATATTCCTCTATTATAAATCAGTGCATGGTGTGTCTGTCCCCTCCCCCGGGCTCTGTAATCAGCTGAGATGCTCCAGCCACCTTCCCCCCTGTGTATAACAGAAGCTTTGGTAACCATGGCAACAAAACAAACACTAACAGTACACTCTGATTAATGGCTAAAATTTCCTGAAATGACCTCTAAACAAATGGCCGTATTTTAAAAACTATACATCCTACAGCGAAGATCTTTATATTGTGAGAATCACAAGACCCAGACCTAGATTTTGATGTATAGTATGTCTCTGAAATATTAAAAATGAAGGCACAGTCGCAGTTTAGAAATTGCCCTTCAAATTTGGAGGGGGCTAGAGTGTAGTTTCAATGAATGTCAATGGACGGCGTGAGTTGCAAACAAATGGTCATATTGTGAAAACTATCAGGACTATGGCTTAGCCGTGGACATGTTTAGTGGCAGCAGGGATAGCTGAACGTTTTGATATAAGATTTGTGTAGGTGGGCTTGAAAATGAGGGAGTGGCGGCAGTTTAGAAATCATGTTCTGATTTTCCAGCTTTTGTCATCTCCCACTCTAGTTTCCCCATTCATTCCTATGGGACCAATTTCGCCGCAAAAACGACGATATTTCGTGAACCATTCGGCGAAACGTTCCACAAAGTAATAGCACACCATTCGGGAACAATCCGCACGTTTCGGTATATTACTTGTCTATGTAGTGTAAAAACTGTGGGAGGAGTTAGGGTGGTAAATTTGGCTATAATAATAAGAATAATTAAGTGTTCTTGCATAGCAAGACCACTTACTGTTATCTCACATATATATTATTCTTATTATTATAGCCAAATTTACCACCCTAACTCCTCCCACAGTTTTTACACTACATAGACAAGTAATATACCGAAACGTGCGGATTGTTCCCGAATGGTGTGCTATTACTTTGTGGAACGTTTCGCCGAATGGTTCACGAAATATCGTCGTTTTTGCGGCGAAATTGGTCCCATAGGAATGAATGGGGAAACTAGAGTGGGAGATGACAAAAGCTGGAAAATCAGAACATGATTTCTAAACTGCCGCCACTCCCTCATTTTCAAGCCCACCTACACAAATCTTATATCAAAACGTTCAGCTATCCCTGCTGCCACTAAACATGTCCACGGCTAAGCCATAGTCCTGATAGTTTTCACAATATGACCATTTGTTTGCAACTCACGCCGTCCATTGACATTCATTGAAACTACACTCTAGCCCCCTCCAAATTTGAAGGGCAATTTCTAAACTGCGACTGTGCCTTCATTTTTAATATTTCACAGACATACTATACATCAAAATCTAGGTCTGGGTCTTGTGATTCTCACAATATAAAGATCTTCGCTGTAGGATGTACAGTTTTTAAAATACGGCCATTTGTTTAGAGGTCATTTCAGGAAATTTTAGCCATTAATCAGAGTGTACTGTTAGTGTTTGTTTTATTGCCATGGTTACCAAAGCTTCTGTTATACACAGGGGGGGAAGGTGGCTGGAGCATCTCAGCTGATTACAGAGCCCGGGGGAGGGGACAGACACACCATGTACAGATTTATAATAGAGGAATATGATGGGGCAGTTTTGATGGGGTAATTCTGATGGGGCAGTTTTGATGAAGCAGTATTTGGGAAGCATAAACAGGGCATGAGCGTTGCTAGGAAACAGTGGTTGTAAACACAAGATGCTGAGACACTCCAAATGCATGTGACTTCATCTGCTAGACTTGATAATACTTGTAGACTCCTCCCACAGTTTTCACACTACAGAGACAAATAATATACCGAAACGAGCGGATTGTTCCCGATTGGTGTGTTATTACTTTGTGGAATGTTTTGCCGAATGGTCCACGAAATGACGTTTTTGCGGCGAAATTGGTCCCATAGGAATGAATGGCGAAATGTTCAAAACTAGAGTGGGAAGTGACAAAAGCTGACAACCCCATGATCAGCCAAAACATTATGACCACCCCATGATCAGCCAAAACATTATGACCGCCCCATGTAAAAAAAAAAATATTTTTGAAAAAAAAAAAAAATTTTTGAAAAAAGTAAAAAAATAATTTTTGAAAAAAAAAAATATTTTTGAAAAAAAAAATATTTCTGAAAAAAAAAAAAATTATTTTTGAAAAAAAAAAATATTTTTGAAAAAAAAAATCATTTTTGAAGAAAAAAAAATCATTTTTGATTAAAAAAAATTCATTTTTGAAAAAAAAAATTACTTTTGAAAAAAATGTTCAGCTCTTTCAGCGAATGATGGAACTTTTTTACTACTATTTATACTTTTTAAAATATTAAGCTTTTTAACACTTTTCACAGTTACTCAAGCCACTCCACCCCACCCAGTTACTCCGCCCACTCCAGTTGTAGAGGCAAGAACACTTTCACAATTTCCCCAGAAATTGTACCTTTTCTAGTATATATGTGAGATAACAGTAAGTGGTCTTGCTATGCAAGAACACTTAATTAGCTCAAGCTAGTTGTAATTCTCATACTGGTCTGTGGTACCAGTGACACCTACTGGCAACATTGAGAAATGCACAACTCAAGTTTAGGGCAGAACCAAATAAACTATACAATCAATCCAAGCTGTTTACAGCTCAGCCAAAAACTACATTTACACTATAGCCCCAATTTTAGGAACAGGGGGCTACACAAGCAGGTCATAGGCAACAAACAGAAAAGAACAGCCTCCAATAGTGCAGTACCTGGGTTAATACATTCAACAAACCAGTGGCAGCCTGTCCATAGGGGGCGCCTGGGCGCCGCACCCCCTCCAGGCAGTCTCCAAAAAAAAAAAAAAAAGTCAAAAAATAAATAAATAAATAAATATTTTTTTAAAGCTGGCCCTTTAAAAAAAAAATACACAAAAAGGTCCTTAAGTGCACTGTGTTCGGACGCCGGATACAGTGCGACGCCGGACACAGTGCACTTATGGGAAGCGCCACGTCTATGCAATCACGAGATTGCATACTTGGCGCTTCATTTGCGGGCGTTTAGCCCGGCTTGCGGTGCTTTGTGAAGCGCCGAGTAGCTTCCGCCCGGCCCTAGTAGCTATTACTAGGGCCGGGTGGTTTAATTGACATCTGAGTATGATGTCACTTCCTGTTTCTCTCCAATTGCGCCCAGGAGAGAGAAGCAGGAAGTATGAGAACAATGGAGCTCTCCAGCAGACAATACACAGCAAGGTAAGTAACCGGGGGAGGGGGGTTTGATGGTGACACACGCTGTAATCTGGTGACACACTCTGCAATCTGGTGACACACTCTGCAATCTGGTGACACACGCTGCAATCTGGTGACACACTCTGCAATCTGGTGACACACGCTGCAATCTAGTGACACACGCTGCAATCTGGTGACACACGCTGCAATCTGGTGACACACGCTGCAATCTGGTGACGCAAGCTGCAATCTGGTGACACACTCTGCAATCTGGTGACACACGCTGCAATTTGGTGACACACTCTGCAATCTGGTGACATACGCTGCAATCTGGTGACATACGCTGCAATCTGGTGACACACTCTGCAATCTGGTGACACACGCTGCAATCTGGTGACACACTCTGCAATCTGGTGACACACTCTGCAATCTGGTGACACACGCTGCAATCTGGTGACACACGCTGCAATCTAGTGACACACTCTGCAATTTGGTGACACACGCTGCAATCTGGTGACACACACTGCAATCTGGTGACACACTCTGCAATCTGGTGACACACGCTGCAATCTAGTGACACACTCTGCAATCTGGTGACACACGCTGCAATCTGGTGACACACGCTGCAATCTGGTGACGCAAGCTGCAATCTGGTGACACACTCTGCAATCTGGTGACACACGCTGCAATTTGGTGACACACTCTGCAATCTGGTGACATACGCTGCAATCTGGTGACACACTCTGCAATCTGGTGACACACGCTGCAATCTGGTGACACACTCTGCAATCTGGTGACACACTCTGCAATCTGGTGACACACGCTGCAATCTGGTGACACACGCTGCAATCTAGTGACACACTCTGCAATTTGGTGACACACGCTGCAATCTGGTGACGCACGCTGCAATCTGGTGACGCACGCTGCAATCTGGTGACACACGCTGCAATCTGGTGACACACTCTGCAATCTGGTGACACACGCTGCAATCTGGTGACACATGCTGCAATTTGGTGACACACGCTGTAATTTGGTGACACACGCTGCTGCAATTTGGTGACACACGCTGCTGCAATTTGGTGACATGCTGCAATTTGGTGACACATGCTGCTGCAATTTGGTGACACATGCTGCTGCAATTTGGTGACACACGCTGCTGCAAGTTGGTGACACACGCTGCAATTTGGTGACACATGCTGCTGCAATTTGGTGACACATGCTGCTGCAATTTGGTGACACATTCTGCTGCAATTTGGTGACACATTCTGCTGCAATTTGGTGACACATGCTGCTGCAATTTGGTGGTGACACACACTGCAATTTGGTGACACATGCTGCTGCAATTTGGTGACACATGCTGCTGCAATTTGGTGGTGATACATGCTGCTGCAATTTGGTGGTGACACATGCTGCTGTATTTGGTGGTGACACATGCTGCTGCAATTGGTGGTGACACATGCTGCTGCAATTTGGTGGTGACACATGCTGCTGCATTTGGTGGGACACAGGCTGCATTTTATGTGACACAGGCTGCATGTAAGGAGGGATTCCGCTGGGAGCACCTGATGTAAGGAGGGACTCTGCTGGGGACACCCGATGGCAACTGGTGGCAGGCAACGTGGCTAGTGACATGCTCAGGGCTCCCACTGATTCTGCATTATGGTGAGTTGAATGATTTCATTTTATATTACAATGTAATAATAGAAATAATGCACTTCAATCATCCTGACACCATAACAACCATGGTGCCGGGATGATTGAAGTGCTAACACCAGGTGTTTGAAGTATCTTTATCTGCTGATTGTTAAACTTTCTAGAATACACATATTTCTATTGTTGTGTTGGATCTGGGCCTGTTGTCCCTTCATCCCCCTCTCCCTCTCCCTCCATCCCTCGTTCATCTCAGACACTAACCACACCACCTTATAGCCACACCCACTATTTCGCTGAAACCACACCCATTTTCACCAAGTGGTTGGGGTCAAAAAGGAAGGGCAGGGCCTGGCACCCCCCCATCCTAAAACTTCACCAGCCGCCACTGCAACAAACTATACAGACCCCGCTTTATAAAGTACATTTTGGTAAAAACAAGCATGTAATAAACATCCAGCATCTCATGTAATCCAGTGAATACTCCTTTCGCCAGGCTCAACCTCTACACGTTACGCCACCAACGCATGCGGCTTCCACCTGGTGAAAGGAGCACAAGTTGGAAATTATCAAAACACTGTAGTGTTTTTTCTGTAAAGCACTTTGACTTTATCAATTGCACAATTCATAAGAAGATTTATTATTTATATTCAATTTAAGTGGACTTTTTTTGCACTATTTATATCAAGAGTAGGCAACCCCCGGCAGGGGTGCTGCAAGTGGCACGTGAAGCCTCTTTTGCCGGCACTCGACTCCCTCCCCAACAGCGCAGGGAAGTGTCAGTGAGACACTAATGCATTCCAATCTCAGAATTACCCATGCTGCACCTGCACTGAGGGGGAGGCACTGTGCCCCCCACACATTGTAAAAGATGGGAAATATTGTTTGGTTATCTAACTTTGCTGTAGCTGCGATCATCAGCTTTTGTGATGGGGAAGAGATTGGCTACAGTTCCGCGGGGGGGGGTAGGGCGGGTGCCCCTGTTTCCAGGAGGAGGAGGACTGTCATTGGCCACTGCTAAAGCCAATCACAGTTTTGCTAGCCCCGTCCATTATCTGGGGGAAAATGATGACTCACTTGGTTGCCACTACCAATCTCAGGAAGAAGAGATTTCACTGATTGAGAATACTACAATCAGGTGACCGTTTGTGGAATTACTGTTGAGCTTCTGGGAACTTTGTTGACATTATTCCTGAACCTTTGCGTCACTTACTGCTGAACCCCTGCACTCTGTGTCCCTTTAAGCCACAGCCAGTATTCAGTGCAATGAAAATCACACCCAACCTTTGCTGTGGCGCAGAGCGCCACACTTTTTCTCAGCTGCGAGAGCCCAACTTATGAATCCTGCACACAGGCCCACGAAAATGCCCCTGACCTGAGCTCATCCATTCCATATGCTTGTATGTAACATCACATACAAGCACGTGGGCTGTATGCGAGAGGTGGATCGGCTGGATGAGTGTGACAGGACAGGTAGATGTGTCTCATCTCTGCTTCCTTTCACCACTCTGCATATCATAGATGAGAAGAAGATACAGTGATGGAGCAGATGAGGGTACAGCGGAGGGGAAAATGAGCAGGAGGGGTTCAGAGGTGGGACAGAAGAGCAGGAGGGTACAGCGGTGGGGCAGATGTGCAGGGAGGTACAGCGGTGGAAGAGATAAGGGGGTTCAGCAGTGAGACAGAAGAGCAGGGGGCTACAGTGATTGGGCAGATGAGCAGGGGGGGTTCCAGTTGTGGCAGCTGAGAAGGGGGTTGAGTGACAGAAAAGCAGGGGGTCAGAGCAGTGGGGCAGATGTGAAAGGAGATGTATTGGTGGGACAGATGAGCAGGGGGTTACAGCGGTGGGGCAGGAGAGCAGGGGGGTACAGAGGTGAGACAGATGTGCAGGAGGTACATTGGTGGGGCAGATGAGAAAGCGGGTTACAGTGGTGGGGCAGATGAGCAGATGGGTTCAGTGTTAGTACAGATGAGCAGGTGATTCAGTAGTGAGACAGAAGAGAATGGGGATACGGAGGCGGAGCAGATGTGCAGGGAGGTACAATGGTGGGGCAGATGAGAAAAGGGGTACATTGATGGGGCAGATGAGCAGGGGGGTTAAAGTGGTGGGAAAGAAGAGCAAGGGGGTACAGTGGTGGGGCAGATGTGCAGGAGGTACAGTGGTGGGAGTGATGAGAAGGGGGTTCAGCGGTGGGACAGAAAAGCAGGGGGGTACAGTGATGGGACAGATAAGCAGGGGGGTTTCAGTGTTGGGCCAGATGAGAAAGGGGTTCATCGATGGGAAAGATGAGCAGGGGGGTTCAATGTTAGGGCAAATGACAACAGTGGGGAATATCTGAAAGGAGGTGCATTGGTGGGACAGATGAGCAGAGGGTTACAGTGGTTGGGCAATAGAGCAGGGGGTACAGAGATGGGGCAGATATACAGTGGGTACACTGGCGGGGCAGAGGAGAAAGGAGGTACACTGGTGGGAGAGATGAACAGGGGGTTACAGTGGTGGGGCAGAGGAGCAGAGGGGTACATAGGTGGGGCAGATGTGCAGAGGAGTGCAGAGGAGAAAGGAGGTACATTGATGGAACACATGAGCAGGGGGCCCGAAGAACAGGAGGAACAGAGGTGGGACAGATGTGCAGGAGGTATAGTGGTAGGGCAGATGAGAAAGGGGGTTACAGTGTTGGGGCAGATGAGCAGATAAGTTCAATGTTAGGACAGATGAAAAGATGGTTCAGCGGTGAGACAGAAGAGCATGGGGGTACGGCGGTGGAGCAGATGTGCAGGGAGGTACAGTGGCGGGGCAAATGAGAAAGGGGGAACATTGGTGGGGCAGATGAGCAGGGGGTTACAATGTGATTGGTGGCCTCTGCAATGTTTGGGGAAGAACCAGGTAAAATCAGTGGCTCCTACGGGCGTAGCGCTACACACCTTTTCCAGACTTCTGCTGGGCTTCCTTATGCCACGTACACACGAGCAGAATTTCCGACAGAAAGAATCCGATGGGAGCTTTTCATCGTATATTCCGACCATGTGCATGCCCCATCGGACTTTTTCTGTCGAAAATTCAGACGGACTTAGATAGAGAACATGTTCTATATTTTTCTGACGGAACAAATTACTATCGGAAAAACCACTCGTCTGTATGCTGTTCTGACGCACCAAAAACGATGCATGCTCTGAAGCAAGTACGGGACGGAAGCTATTGGCTACTGGCTATTGAACTTCCATTTTTTTTAGTCCCGTCGTACGAGTTGTACGTCACCGCGTTCTGGACGGTCGGAATTTGGTGTGATCGTGTGTATGCAAGACAGCTTGAGCGGAATTCCGTCTGAACTCCGTCGTAAAATCCTTCAGAGTTTATTCCGACAGCAAAACCGGTTGTGTGTACAGGGCATAAGGCTCAGTAGTGATTGTATTGGCTGCTGTATCTGTAGTTACTGTATGTCTTTACATGAGTGTACATGTTTATGTGAAGGTAGTGGGAAGAAGTAGTGCAGACTGTTCCCTAGAATGCCTTATTTCAGGGGAAGAATAGTGTTTGCCTCACCCTAACCGCTACCCCCTGTAGAGGCAGCACAGCAGGTGAACACATGCCACAGCCATGATGCTTTGCTATGGAGACCATGGCAGGGTTTATACCCTCTGTCGCTTTTGATGGGTGTAGCATGCGCAGATTGTGACCCATTTGAGTGAATGGGGCTGCTCTGAGAGCACGCAGTGTGCAATGCACAGTGTTGTGGTGTGCTAGTACTGTGTTCAAGTAATGCAATGCCTCCTCACCACCTGTTAATTGCTCTCTGAAGAGCAATTTGAACGTGGATCACTCTTCAGACACCAAAGCTTGTGTGAATGAGCTCTAAAACAAAACATATAAAGACCAATTTTTATTCAGTTCAGTAGCACAATTATCAAAACACACTTAAATTGTATATAAAGGCAGAAGTTTTTTTCTATCTTCATGCATTCTATGCATGAAGATAAAAAGCCTTCTGTGTGCAGCAGCCCCCCTCAGCCCTCCTAATACTTACCTGAGCCCCCTCTCGATCCAGCGATGTCCACAAGTGCCTCGGCCATCTGGTACTCTCCCTCCTGATTGGCTGAGAAACAGCAGTGGGGCCATTGGCTCCCGCTGCTGTCATTTAAATTCAGTTAGCCAATGAGAGAGAGGGGGTGGGGATGAACCTTGCCTCCGTGTCTGAATGGATACACCGAGCTGCGGCTTGGCTTGGGTGCCCCCATAGCACGCTGCTTGCTGTGGGGGAACTCAACAGGTGGGAGGGGCCTGGGAAGAGGAGGATCTGGGCTGCTCTGTGCAAAACCACTGCACAGGGCAGGTAAGTATAACATTTTTACATTTTTTATACAAAAAAAAACTAGACTTTACAAATCACTTTACGGTACAAACACTTCAAAAAGAAACGTGCAAAAAACGTGCTACAAAGGCAAATCACACTTGCAGTATCACCCCAAGTGCAGTTAGTAGATGAGCTACAAATGCTACAAAATGCATAGCTCCAAACTGTTCCTGATTTCGAGGGACTGTCCCTGATTTGGAGCAATATCCCTCTGTTCCTCTTCCCCCCTCATTTTACCCTCATTTTGGTCTGATCTATATAGTCGTATATAAAATGCACTTTTTATCTAATGTTTCCCAGTGCTAAACCAAATTCTAAATTGATGCATTTGTAAATTTTAAAAGCCAATATAAAGGAATAGTAGTGGTAAAAAAGCACTTGTGGATTTCATTAACTTTTTTTTTGGTTAATTCTCCTTTAAGGGGGTGTGGCAGGAGGTGTGTCCTATGCCTACATACGTTTGCTAGTAGGTGTCTCTCATTCCCATCTCAAAATGTTGGGAGATATGCAAAATGCTCATTGAAAAAACGTATGACATCCCACATCTGCAAAAGGTTCTGGCGCTTCTTTGGTGCGTTTGTCATGCATTGGGCAGCCCTTTGCGCATCCTGCCAGCGAATGCATGTGGGAACGTGGGTTCCCACTACAGTAGGTGTAAATAGGGCCTTAGCCTGCATCCAGAACTGAGCAAAATGTATACAGAGAACATTACTAGTAATTTCTGCTCTGCCCCAACATTGAACCCCCCTGCTCATCTTTTCCACCACTGTAACCCCCTTCTCATGAGGTCCAACACTGAACCCCCCTGCTCATCTGTCCCACCACTGTAACCCCCTGCTCATCTGTCCCACCGCTGAACCCCCTTCCCATCCCTCCCACCACTGTACCTCCTGCACATCTGGTCCACTGCCTTATTCACATGCTCTTCTGTCTCACTACTGAATCATCTTCTCATCTGTCCTGACACTGAACCCATCTGCTCATCTGCCCCACCACTGTAACCCGCTTTCTCATCTGCCCCACCAATGTACCTGCTGCACATCTGTCTCACCTCTGTTCCCCCTGCTCTTCTGCTCTACCTCTGTTCCCCCTACTCTCCTGCCCCACCACTGTAACCCCCCGCTCATCTGTCCCACCAATACACCTCCTTTCACATCCGCCCCACTGCTCTACCCCTCTGCTTTTCTGTCCCACACTGAACCCCCTTCTCATCTGCACCAACACTGAAACCTCCTGCTCATCTGGCCCAACACTGTACCCCCTCTGCTCTTATGTCCCATTGCTGAACCCCCTTCTCATCTCTTCCACCGCTGTACCCTTCCTGCTCATCTGTCCCACCTCTGAACTCCTGCTCATTTTCCCCAATGCTGTACCCTCCTGCTCATCTATGATATGCGTGATATGCAGAGTGGTGAAAGAAAGCAGAGATGAGACATATCTACCTGTTCTGGCACATTCATCCTGCTGATCCAACTCCTGCATCCAGCCCCCTTGCTTGTATGTGATGTATGTGATGTATGTGATGTCACATACAAGTATCTGGAATGGATGCGCAATGATGAGCTCAGGTCATTGGCATTTTCTGAAAGCCGTGGGCCTGTGTGCAGGATCATCAGTTGGGCCCCCGCAGCTGAGAAAAAGTGCGGCGCTCTACGCCACAGGAAAAGTTGCATGTGATTTTCATTGTGCTGAATACTGGCTCTGGCTTAAAGGGACACAGAGTGCCGGGGTTCATTAGTAAGTGACGCAAAGGTTCAGGAATAATTTCAACAAAGTTCCCAGAAGCTCAACAGTAATTCCACAAACGGTCACCTGATTGTTGTATTCTCAATCACAGTGAAATCTCTTCTTTCTGAGATTGGTAGTGGCAACCAAGCGAGTCATCTTTCTCCAGATAGTGGACGGGGCTAGCAGGACTGTGATTGGCTTTAGCAGTGGCCAATGACAGTCCTCCTCCTTGTAGAAACAGGGACCGCCCCCTAGCAGAACTGCACCCAATCTCTCCCCCATTACAAAAGCAGCTAGAGCAAAGTTAGGTAACCAAACAATGTTTCCCATCTTTTACAATGTGTGGGGCACAGTGCCTCCCCCTCAGTGCCGGTGCGTCGTGGGGAATTCTGAAATTGGAATGCATTAATATCTCACTGACACTTCCCTATGCTGCTCTGCTGATGGGGACGGAGTTGAGTGCCGGAAAAAGAGGCTTTGTGTGCCGCTTGTGAGCACCAGTGCCGGGGGTTGCCTACTCCTGACTTTGGAAATGGAATGATTGTATATAGATAGGGAAAAATAGATATAAAACAGTATAAAAATGTGTACAGTTCCCTGGATAATAGTTGCAATATAGAGAAATCTAAACAACACCCCTGTTGGGGAAATTATAAGTGCGGTGTGAATATCCATTAAATATGCATTCTGAACTTACTGTACATAAAACAAAAATGTGTTATTTTTATAATAGTTCTTTAACCACTTGCTGCCGCCCACCGTCAAATGACGGAGGGACTGTGCAGCTCTCATTCTGGGCGGACGTCGTATGACGGCGCACCAGAATTTCTGCTCTCGTGCGCCCACTGGGCCGCGCCATGCCCTAGCAACTCTTGATCTCTGTAAAAAGCCGCTGTCCAATCACAGCCTGTCACATGTAAATGCGGAAGTGTCATAAATTGTCTCTCCTCGCCTCACACTGACAGTGTGTGTCGAAGAGAGCTGATCAGGGAGAACAGGGAAGGTAATCAGGGCAATGATCATCAGTACAGGAAAGCTACAGCAGTGCCTCCACTCAGTGCCCATGAGTAACCATCAGTGCCCATCAGTGGCACAAATCAATGCCCATTACAGGTGCCAGTCAGTGCTGTCTTTTAGTGCCCATCAGTGCTTGCTCATCAGTGCTGTCCCTCAATTCCCATCAGTGCTGCCTATCAGTGCCCACCAGTGCAGCATAATAGTGCCACTTATCAGTGCCCATCAGTGCCGCATAATAGTGCCACCTAATCAGTGCCACCTCATTAGTGCAGCCTATCAGTGCTGCCTCATCAGCACTCATCAGTGAAGGAGAAAAATTACTTATTTACTAAAATTACTGACAAACTAAGAAAAACTTTTTTTTGTTTTTTTCAGTCTTTTTTCTTTTTTTGTAAAAAAATTAAAAACCCAGCAGTGATTAAATACCACCAAAAGAAAGCTCTATTTGCATGAAGAAAATGATTAAAAATTTCATTTGGGTACAGTGTTGCATGACTCCGCAATTGTCATTCAACGTGCAAAATTCATTCAGCGCTGAAAGCTGAAAAATGGCCTGGGTAGTAGTGTTAATTTTGGCAGCAAATTCCAATTTAGTTTTAGTCTTAGGATTGAAATGGCATTTTAGTTTTAGTCCCATTTTAGTCTTCTGCAATTGTTTTAGTTTTAGTCGTATTTAGTCAACTAAATCTCCAGTACATTTTAGTCGACTAAAATGTCCTACGTTTTAGTCGACTAAAACTTTCCGTACATTTTAGTCGACTAAAACTCATTTTAGTCATCTAAAATCGAATGGGTGTACTTAAATTGTAATGCATTAGTTAACATTTCTCTACAATATCCAAACTCATTATATACTGCTGGAGTGAAAAATCTCATATGTTATTATTTATGGCATTGAGGTATGAACATGCACTACAGACCAGTGTTCATTTTGAAGTCAAATTTCAATTTAGTTTTAGTCTTTTGACTAAAGTGCCATTTTAATTATATTCGTATTTTAGTCATCTCAAGTTGTTTTAGTTTTAGTTGTATTTTAGTTGACTAAAATATTATTCATTTAGTAGACTAAAATGTTTTAGTTGTTTTAGTCGATGAAATTAACAATACTGGGTAGGAAGGGGGTGAAAGTGTCCTGTATTGAAACAGTTAAAGAAAAATTTCAGCCATGTATTTAAAAACTTATTTTCTTTTATTACATGCCCACTTAATTTATTTTTGGTTCCAGCCAGTGTTATTACCAAAAATCTGTCTTTATGCTAAGCTGACACACACGGTTATTGTTATTGTTAGAATTTGTTCACACATGTGTGAAAAGCGTGAGCGTGTTTAGCTAATGTCAGTCAAGGCTGATAAAACGCATAGTGCACTCTAACAGTCACTTTGCATTTTCCTTATCATTGCACAAGGATGTTTGAATAAGGCCCTTTAAGAAAACTGTTTTACTCACCAAAGTCCAGCTAAATTACCAAATTCTGGCAGCAGTGAGTATGCAGACCATAAGAGTTTTACACTTTTTCCATCACTCAAGCTCTATGTCATGAGTTCTATTCCATGGGTGAATAGTAAGAGTCATGCAAAACCACAACCGACAACTACAGGGACACATCAGCACAATACTGACAAAATTGTATCATGAAGGTACAGAGTGTACATTAGACCCAATACACACATACAGACTCCCTCCCTTTGAGTATGAGTCTCAGAATTAGCTGTTAACTGTGACGATCTCATCTCTCCTACCCCCTCCTCCAGATTGTCTTTATAAAGAGAGGAGCAGGGTGCTCAGAGATAGAAGTCTATACTCAGGCTGTGTGCAGGGAAGGGACTCCTGTGCCCTACTCCTTTCGCTTTCTGCATTGCTTCTTCTGGACCTTTGTGATCCACCTCTTCTCTGCACTTTTCAAAGAGTCCCCAGCATTCTCCAAAAAACTCTTTAGCAGCTGACAGAGTGTCCATCTTTGAATGCTCCACTGAGACTGCTACAATATTTTTAAGCTGCTGCACAGGTATAGTATGGGCAGGCTAATAAGCACAGCTGGCTTTTGGTTTTTAGGCTCCCTACTTCTGATGGCCCCCCAACCAGGAGACCTTTGGTACAAGCACTCTGCCAGTCCCAGGTACCACACTGTAGGCAGAGCATCTGGACTTCTCATTGGCGTTCGGCGCTCCCCTTACTTATGGCGCAGAGATGTTACAACTGGCCAGAAGTGGGCAGGAGAGAGAGCAGGGGTAACATATGGACTGTGGACGGGAGTAGGACCTGACCACCAGCTGTACACAGATCCTAGAAAAAGGAGCATTTTGATGGAGAAGCTCTACAGAAACCTAGAGGAGAGAAGTCTGGCTGATGGCGAGGAGGCAATTCAGGATAGTGAGAACCTAGAAGAAGCTGGATGGAATTTTAACAAAATTAAGCAAGAAAATAAAGATTTTGAAGAGCAGAGCTGGCACACCGGAGACCGAGATATAGCGAAGAGAAGTTTAGGAGAAAACAAGTTGATGATTATGGAACCAGCAAAGGAAGAATTGACAGGTCTGGAAGAACAAGGGTTGGCAGTAAAAGACCCAGAACTTGTACAGAAAAATGTAAAAGGAAACAACTTACTTTTTATAGAACCAAGAGAAGAAAAGAGGATGCCAGAAGAGACATGGCTGAATGATCAACCAGGGGAACAAGCTCAAAGCTTGGAAGGGGAACAGTGGGTGTTCACAGAGCCCATGAATGAAGCTAGGAGCTTTGATAGAGAGTCAAGGGGGCAACTGGAGCCTGGAGAAGACAAGGCACCCAACAATGAAGGCATGTTGCCAATGTACCTGAAAAAGTACCTACATGGAGACAACAGAGCATACCCCAAGTCATGGAGAAGACACCTTCCAAGAAACATGCAGGTAAGATCAGTTCAATGTAAATCCTGATTTAATTGTGCATAATGCTAATAACCCACAGCAACCAATTATCAGTTATTGTTTCATCGATTGTAAACAAAAAAGAGACAGAATTTGGTTTCTATGGGTTATTATATCTTATTGCACTTGGTATATTATATTTCTTAAAACAGTTTATGTGTTATGGAATGCAAATCAATATCATATGCACAGGTTTGTATCATACAACAAATACAGGGGTAAATTTCAGGATTATTTTTTTCTAAATTTGATTAGATTGCATATTTTGTATATCAGTGGTACAGTTTAGCATGTTACTTACAAACCTTAACACTCAAACATTTAAGGAAAGCTGTAGTGTTTATATGTTTTGCAGATATATCCATGTAGTGATCTATTTAACACCCATCTCCAGCTTTAAGTAGACCCCCCTTCTCCTGCACTTATTTTTTATTGAAAAAAAGAGTACTGTATGTATACCTTTTTTCATCGGTTTTCTGACTGGACACATAATCCTTCCCCCTCTTATCCGTCTTCAGCTGTAGCTGGTATATACTGCAGTACTGAACGTTGCTTAGGTAATGATGTGTAAGCACAGTTCAGTGCACTACTACTATGATCCCAGGCTGGTGCAATGATGCACCCTTAGGGGTGTGTCCATGACAGCCTGGAATCAAATAAAATAGTTAAATGGCAGGTAGCAGGGCCATCTAGTGGAGAAGGGGACTTTCTTCAAGGGACAATTTAGAAAGCAGGGTGAATATTACGGTGAAAGGTGTTTTTTATTTATTTTTACTTAAAATAAAAAACTATATATATATATATATATATATATATATATATATATATATATATATCCTCTCTCTCCTCTCTACACAAACACCACACAAACCCCAGTAGCCAGCTAGAACTAATATGTAAAAGAAGAACACAGGGGGGCACCAGCTAAGTGCAGCATCAATGGGTTTATTACGATTAAAAAGCCAAATGCAAACTCACAGAAATATAAAATGAATGAGCTTATCTGCAGCCATGCCACATTGGATGGAAGCCCTCCACCAGAAGAGCCGCTTGTAACAGCAAACGGCATGTTGTCGGTGAGGAAACCAAGTCCAAATGTTCCAGGAAGTAGGGAAAGCCACTGTGAGACACAAGGGAGCATGTGATGTCACACCTAGGGTGGGCCAGTTGCTATGGTTATATGTTTCGGCTCCTTTCTCAAACCAAATGGTTTGAAAAAATATTTAAGAAAATATTTGCTGTAACTGCATATATTGAGTTTTATCTGGAGTCTAGCTTTAATTTGTTAGTGTATTTAAATCTGGTAGTCCATTTAACACTCCTGTTCCCCCAGACTGACAATGGTGCTGTTTAACCTGCTCCCGCCCGTGCTATAGCCGAGTGACATCCTTTCGTGCACAAGCTGCCTGTAAGCTCCCTGCGGGGTGCAAGAGGCACGCTCTGTGATCACCGGGTCTATGAGACTCGGCTGATCACAGATCAGAGTAAGGGGCTGATCCTGGCTCCTTACCACGTGATCAGCTGTCAGCCAATGACAGTTGATCACGTGATGTAAACAGAAGATCTGTAATCATTTTTTTTTTCTGACAGCATGTGGGGAAAAAAGCCAATCACCAGCTTCTGTCAGAGGGACATCGGTCCCTCACACATAGGGCCGCGGCTGCCTCATCTGTGCCCACCAGTGCCACCTATCAGCACCCACCAGTGCCACTTACCAGTGCCCACAGTGCTACCTATCAATGCCCACCAGTGCTGCCAATCAATGCCCATCAGTGCCTCATCATCAGTGCCGCTTGTCAGTGCCACCTATCAGTTCCACCTCTCAGTGCCCCCTTATCAGTGCACATCAATGAATGTGAAAAACTACCTGTTTTCAAAATTTTATAACAAACTATGAAACTTTTTTTTTTTTTTTTCAAAATTTTCTGTCTTTTTTCATTTTTTTTTTTTAAATAAAAAAATCAACAGTGATTAAATACCAACAAAAAGATTTATTTGTGTGGAAAAAACAATGAAAATTTGATATATTTAATATGACTGCGCAATTGTCATTCAAAGTGTGAGAGTGCTGAAAGCTGAAAATTGGTCTGGGCAGGAAGGGGGTTTAAGTGCCAAGTAAGCAAGTGTTTAAAGCTGCCCCCTGTGTGCCTTCATCCATAGTTGGGACACTCTAATACAGGAGATGTGTTGCTAGTCAGATCAGCAGGTGAAAACAGATGGAAAAAAGCCTTGGAAAAGAAAACTAATGCAGCCACCAAATCTAATAAGCTTTTTTTGTTATTGCTGGTTTTTTTTTCTTTTTTTTTTTTTTTAAATAACAAACATGTTATACTTCAATGCTCTCTCTGTGAATGGTTTTGCACAGAGCAGCGCCAATCTCGGGCCCCCTGCCGGCGCTCCTGGCTCCTCCCACTTGGCCAGTGTCCCCAATAGCAAGCCATATGCTATGTGGAGCACTGGTTCATACTAATTTCTGAGCCCTGCTTTATTTATTAATATACAAGATTTACATAGGGCCAACAGTTTCCGCAGTGCTTTACAACATGAAGGCAGACAGTACAGTTACAATACAATTCAATACAGGAGGAATCAGAGGGCCCTGCTCATTAGAGCCCATTCACACAGGGACGACTTGTTAGGCGACCTAGTCGCCTGACAAGTCGGCTCCCGTTCTGTGCTATGGAACCGTTCTAAGGGGAGCGACGCAAGTCCCTCCGACTTAGAAAAAGGTTCCTGTACGACTTCGGGGGCGACTTGGGGCGACTTGCATAGACTTCTATACAGAAGTCGTTTTGCAAGTCGCCCGGGCAGTCGTTTGCAGGTCGCCTCGCTGAGGCGACCTGCAAGTCGTGTTGCCCCTGTGTGAATGGGGTCTTAGAGCTTACAATCTAGGTGGGAGGGTCAAGTGATACAAAAGGTAATAACTGTGGGGGATGATCTGATGGAGAAAGTAAAATACAGTTGTTAGATGAAGGCAGAATAGGCTTCTCTGAAGAGAAGGGTTTTCAGGGATCGTCTAAAAGCAAGCAGAGTAGGAGATAGTCTGACAGATTGGGGTAGGGAGTTTCATAAGATAGGAGAGGCTCAGGAAAAGTCCTGGAGGTGAGCATGGGAGGAGGTGACGAGGGAACTACAGAGCGGGAGGTCTTGGGAGGAATGAAGAGAACGATTAGGTTGGTATTTTGAGACTAGGTTAGTGATGTAGCTGGGGGTCGAGTTGTTGGTGGCTTTGTAAGTTGTTAGAAATATGAATTTAATTTGTTGGGTGATTGGAAGCCAGTGGAGGGATTGATTGAGGGGTAGCAGACACAGAGCGGTTGGTAAGGTGGATGAGCCTGGAAGCAGCATTCATGATGGACTGAAGGGGGGATAATCCCGTGAGGAGGGAATTGCAGTAGTCGAGGCAAGGGATGACCAGGGAGTGAACTAGGAGCTTTGTGGTGTCGTTGGTTAGAAAGGGGCGTATTTTAGATATGTTGCAGAGGTTGAGGCAGCAAGATTTGGAAAGTGTTTGTACGTGGGGCCAAAAGGATAGTTCAGAGTCCAGGGTTACACCTAGAACCTTGGAATGGGGGGATGGCCTGATTGTAGTGCTCTTGGCAGAGAAATCAGGGGAAGGGGCACGTAGAGGGGGAAAAATCATGAGTTCAGTTTTGGATAGATTGAGTTTGAGGAAGTTATGCGACATCCAGGCTGATATATCTGTTAGTAAATTAGTGATACGTGAAGAGACTGAAAGAGTGAGCTGAGGGGTAGAGAAATAGATTTGGGTGTCGTCAGCATAAAGATAGTATTGGAAACCATGGGAGGCTATTACCTGACCAAGGGAGGAGGTGTAGATGGAAAATAAGAGGGGTCCAAGAACGGAACCTTGGGGGACCCTGATAGAGAAAGGGAGCGGAGAGGAGAAAGTAGAGTTGTAAGTGACACTGAAAGTGTGCTTGGATAAATAGGATGAGAACCAGTGAAGAGTACAGTCACGGAGACCAAAGGCTGGGAGTTTTTTGAGGAGGAGGGGGTGGTCCACTGTGTCAAAGGCAGCAAAGAGGTCTAAGAGTACGAGTACAGATTCGTGTGCATTGGATTTAGCTGCTAGCAGATTGTTTGTGAGTTTTAGAAGAGCAGTTTCCATGGAGTGTTGCAGGTGGAATCCAGACTGAAGGGGATCAAGAAGATTAATTTTGCCATGGTGGTCGCTTAGTCGGTTGTTGACCAGACGTTCAAGGAGTTTGGATAAAGAGAGAATCAAGGAGATGGGGCGTAGGTTGTTAAGATTGGTGAGGTCTAGTGAGGGCTTTTTAAGAATAGAGGTGACTAATGCTTGTTTTAGATAGTTTGGGAGGATTCCAGAAGAGAGAGAGAGATTGAAGATGTGAGTTAGGTAGTGTAGAAAAGAGCCAGAGTGTGAACGTAGCATTTGTAAGGGAACAGGGTCCAGGGGGCAGGTGGACAATAGAGAAAAGTTTAGCAACCTCGTCTATAGTGGCAGGGTTGAATGAAGGAAGTAATGATTGTACCTGTGGACATGGGTTGTCAGGTGGAGAGGACAACTGTACAGTGGAGCTCTCCTCACGAATTGTATCAATCTTATGTTTGAAGTGATTGGCGATCTCCTGGGCAGTAAGTGAGTTAGTGGGTGGAGGCAGTGAAGGACGAAGCAGAGAGTTTAAGGTAGAGAGGAGTTGAGGGGGACGGGATGATAAGTTGTTAATGAGCGTGATAAAATAGGTCTGCTTGGCAGTGAGGAGGCGAGAATTGTATTTTTGGAGGGCAGATTTATATTGGTTGAAATCTTTCTGAGACTTAGTCTTACGCCATAGGTGCTCAAGAGCCCGACTATGTTTTTTTAGACTTCTAGTGACACCTGTTTGCCAAGGTTGTAGGGGTCATGGACTGATTCTGTGTGTAGTGAGGGGGGCCAGCTTGTCTAGGGCGGATGACAGTGAAGTGTTGTAGACAGAAGTGGCTAAGTTGTGGCAGGACAGGGATGAGATTTTGTCATAGAGGTGATCAGTAGCAGAGTAGAGAAAGAAGGGTTGAGGTGGCAAAGGTTTCTATGGGTAACTGCTAGGCGGTTGGAGGGAGAGGAGGTGGAAGAGAGGGGGAGAGTGAAACTAATAAGGTAGTGGTCAGAGAGAGGGAAAGGATAATTGGAGAGGATGCACGAAGTGCATAGGTGGGAGAAAACAAGGTCAAGGGTGTTTCCGTCAGAGTGAGTAGAAGCATGTATCCATTGGTTCAGGTCAAAGGAGGAGGTTAGACTGAGAAGTTTAGAAGTAGCAGGAGTGTTAGTATTAGCTGGGATGTTGAAGTCAACGAGAATGACTGTGGGGATTTCAGAAGACAGAAAGTAGGGAAGATAGGCAGAGAACTCATCAAGAAAGGCTGATACTGGTCCAGGGGGCTGGTAGATCACAGCTATCCTTAGAGAAACTGGAGAGAAAAGACAAATGCAGTGTGCCTCAAATGAGGAGAGTGACAGAGGGAGGTGGGTGAAGTACCTGAAAGGTGCTATGTGGGGGTAGAAGGATTCCCACTCCCCCTCCCTTCCGTCCATTGGATCTGGGGGAGTGAGTCCAGCGAGGGCCACCATGGGAGAGGGCAGCAGGAGTGGTGTTTATGCGTTCCTAAGACACATGGAGCCACAGCTTGGCCCCACCCACCACTCTCTCCTTATTGGCTCACTGGCTGTGATTATGTCTCAGCCAATGAGGAGAGAGAGGCCTACGACAACTGAGACTCCTGTGCACTTTGCTGGATCAAGAGGGGGCTCAGATGAGTATAAAGGAGGGGCTGTGGGGGAAGCTGCACACAGAAGGTTTTTACCTTCATGCATAGAATGCAGCCTTTAGCCTTTACAACCGCGTGTATCTAACACAAAAAAAAACTCTCTTCTTTAGTTTTAAAGCATGGAAGAGTTAAAACTTCTGTCCTGCTTACTATCTGTGTGAGATCTCACCAAAGTAAGGGCATCTTCTCAGACATTGGAAGAGTTCCCTTCTATTCCAGTTTTAGTGATCACTCACATGTTTGGATTTTCCTCACTTTCAGCACCAGCGACAATGGACAACACACAGGGAGGGTGTTTCACCCAAGTGGGGGAAACTGACAGCAATAAAAACAGATGTTCTAAAGCTTCCCTACTCTATCCAAAGGTAAACAAAATTGCTTTAGATACTCTATACAAGGTACATCTAAATCCAATAAAAAAATATGAAATGTAATAAATATAATATATATTGTGGCTTATCAATCCTTAAGGTGGAATTCTGGTCTAAATCCATCTAATATTAAACCTGCTCCCACCCCCATTCTAATTCCAATGCTAAACAGCCTGTAGTGGAAAGATGTGTATACTTTCCTTATCTAAGAACGCTCTAGTCCGGTCACGTGATTGGCTCCCAGCGACAGTGACATGGACGATGTCACCCATAGGCTTGCTATGGATGATCTGTTGCTGGCTGTCCCTTCTCCCCACTGAAGCCTGCACTGTATGCACAGTCTGCAGTCCTTATTCCTACAACACTGCTGTGTCCTGGAAAGATATGGAGGCCATCAGTAGAACAATTGAGAGCTGTGGAGGAAACAGCAGATTGACTCGCCTGGAAGAGTTGGCTTTCCAGTGGACTTCGGGGGGATGATTTCTCAGGATGGAAGCAGTGTTTGGGGACACAGGTGATGACTGGTGGGGTAATCATTACAGACATCCCAACCTGCAGAAACTCATTTCAGGGAGGTGGCAAACTCATTTTGCAAAATATAACCCCCACGGCAAAATATTTTTTAAATCACTTTTTCAATATTTTTTCACAGTGCTTCTGGGGAAGGGAGTGGGGGGTGGGTGGTATGTGGACAGTGTCGGTAGTTTTTTTATTTTTAATAATTGATTTTTTCATAATTTAATTTGTTTTTAATTTTTTTTTCACAATGCTTTTTGGGGGGAGGGGGTTGGGGCAGTGGACAGTGTTGGTAGGGCAGGGGAGAGTGGTGTCAGTAGTTTTTTATTTTATTTTTTTACACTTTTTCATTTTTTTTTTAATTTCTTTACAATTTTTTAAAATATTTTTTGGGGGGCTTTGGTGAGATGTCAGGGGTCTAAACAGACCCCTGACATCTCCTCTTTGAGACAAAGGGACTGAGGACACAGATTCCCCAGTCCCTTTCTCAGCACTAAAGATGAATGAACAGGAGACAGAGGCTCCTGTTCATTCATAAACTGAGCAGAGTAAACACAGTTGCTCAGTAATCACAAGACACAGGAGCGATCTCACCCACTGTGTCCGATTACTAGTTCCCCCCCGCAGCCGGTGGGAGAAGAGAGGAGGGGAGCCAGCTGCATTGTACGAGGGGGGTCGGAGGAGAAAGGGGGGGTGGAGAAGGACACAGAGGGGTCCGGAGAACGCGGTTGTAGAAGGACACGGAGGGGGCCGGAGGAGAACGGGGGTGGAGAAGGACACGGAGGGGGCTGGAGGAGAACGGAGGTGGAGAAAGACATGGAGGGGGCTGGAGGAGAACGGGGGTGGAGAAGGACATGGAGGGGGCTGGAGGAGAACGGGGGTGGAGAAGGACATGGAGGGGGCTGGGGGAGGAGCACACAGAGCAGCTGGGGATGATCGGTGCGGCAGGAGGGACAGCTGTGATCACCGATCTCCCTGTATAGCTTTTTAGCTGACAGCCGCAGGAGGGAGAGAAGGAGAAGCGACTGTCAACTAAAAATTGATACAAAGGAGATGGGGGATCACAGCTATTCCCCCGCCGCACCAATCATTCCCAGGAGATCGGGAGGCACTTGCGGGTATGCGGGAGCCGCCGCAGAAATGCGGGAGTCTCCCGCATCTCACGGGAGACTTGAGATGTCTGTCATTAAATAGCAGGAGATGTGGAAGAAGATACACAGAATAAATGAAGCAGAAGCAGGACAATCTTTGCAATACAGATCTTCAGGTACAGCTTCCTTCCCAGAACAGTGAGCAGCACAGTAGTGATGCCACAAAACCTCACACCAAATCTTCTCAAATCGGGAGGCAGCAGTGCCTTAGATCTCACACTACAGATATGTAGCTATGAGTCCATAGGCACATAAAGTACATTATTATGTTTTAGAAGAAATCAAGATAAAAAAGGTAGATATTTCAGGATTCTGCTTAGGCACAAATAACATTTCTAGATGTTCCCTAGAGAATAGCAAATCTTCACTCTTTGACTTTGGTTCCACTTCAAAGCTGATCTCCAGTTTTATTGTCCCTTTAATTAGTTTGTCTGGCGCCAAGCTGACTAGGGCCAAAACAACTAATCGATTAATCGACAACTAATCGATTATGAAATTAATTGATTACTATTTTCATAATCGATTAATCGGCCAGCAACATAACAAGGTTGAAAAAACTAAAATTAGCCTTTTAGAGTACATAAAGAGCAAATAATAGCTACTGTAAATATTACTTTCACTGTTGCATAGTTAAAAAAATGAACTCCTTACAGTAGTGATTATTTGCTCTTTTTGTACTATAAAGGGCTAATTTTTTTTTTTTTTTAACCCCATTATGTTACTAAACGTCTTAGACCTGGTTCACACCTATGTATTTTTTGGTGCTTTTTGCAGAAACGCACTACAGTTCATTTCACGTTCATATCTATGCTTTTTTTCAGCTGCTGCATATTTGGAAAGGGTCAAGGACTTTTTTCAATGCAAAACGGTGCTTTTTTGGTTCAACATACTTCAGTGGAGAAGCTGCAGAAAAACATGTAATGTGTTTTAGCAGCAATTTCGTTTTTTTTTTTTTATTTATCTACCCAACAACAAATTGGGCAAAAAAAAGCATTTAAAAAAATGCAAATCGCAGCAAAATCACGTGCACAAAAAATCAAAACGCACTGCAGAAACGGATCAAAAGCAAACTGCATCGGTGTATACCGAGCCTTATGCTGGCCACACTGATCAATTTTCAGACGAGAATATTCATGTGAAAAATCTTTGTACAGTCGCTGAATGAAAGAATGCTGTTTGAAATTTTCACTTGCTTTTAACATTCTGTTTTAAAACGAATGTAATTTCTGAACGAAAACCACATACACTGTCTGAGAATTCCTTTGACCAAGAAGTTTTCTATTTCTAAAATGTTCCCGTCACTGTGGTTGAGAACAAACGTCGATTTGACCCCACTAATGATTAGAAACTCGAACCAACGTTCTTAAAATGACAATTTTTTTTGAAGGAAGACATTGTTTTTGTATGGCCAGCATAATATATTACAGTTCTGTTTGAAAACCTGCAAAACAGTCTAACTTTTTTTCTTTTAAAGTGGAGGTTCGCTGAAAAAAAAATATTAAAAGCCAGCAGCTACAAATACTGCAGCTGCTGACTTTTAATATATGGACACTTACCTGTCCAGGGCGCCCGCGATGTCGGCAGCCGAAGCCGATCCGACCTTCGGTTCTCGACTGCTGCCGCCGCCATCCTCGGTAAGCGAATAAGGAAGTGAAGCCGTGCGGCTTCACTTTCTGGTTCCCTACTGTGCATGCGCGAGTCACGCTGCACGTCCTCTCAGGTCCCTGCTGTGTTCTGGGACCTGGGTGTCTCCCAGAATACAGCTGGGGAGGACGGGGTAGGCGCCGGAAGTGGCATAGATCACTGCAAGTGCTGCAGTGATCTATGCCAGGAAGTGGGAGCAAATACCTGTATTAGACAGGTATCTGCTCCCTCCTCCCCCCTGAAAGGTGCCAAATGTGACACCGGAGGGGGGGAGGAATCCAAAAAGTGGAAGTTCCAGTTTTGGGTGGAACTCCACTTTAAATAAAAAAAATTGATCTCTGACTGATATTTACCAGATTCAACCTCTAATAGTATATACAGTATATATCTCTTCTGTCCGTTATTCTCAGAATGGATTAAAGATTTTACTCCCTAACCATATAGTTGGTTATTTATATTTACCACTGCATAGAGATATTTAAAAATAAATTGCCTTTTTTTAAAAACTTTACATATTAACTAATTTATACACCACACTTGTTTTAAGGTTATTAACCGATTAATCAATTAATCGAAACAATAATCGACCAACTAATCGATTATGAAAATAATCGTTAGTTGCAGCCCTAAAACTGACTCAACTATTTTCTTCACTAACACGTGTGCCTGCTGGGCATACTGTATAAACTGTATGTAGCCTCAGCTACATACAGAATACAGCCCCCTTGTGTCAAGGCAGATAGAGGAAAACTTCCAATCTCACACCCACAACAAAATTGAGTCGGGAGGAGGAGTGCCTTCAATTATGGGAAGCTTTGTTTACAAAGCTGCCTTTGAAGTGGACAGATGAAGTCATGATTTTCCACTCAGCCAATCAGAGGAAGCTTTGTATTCATAGCTGAGGCTACACAGAGTTTATATAGAGCACCTGGCGGGCACACTTGTTAATGTACATAATAGTTCACTTGGACCAGGTTAGCCTAAATAAACTAAAACTTGGAGCTCAGCTTTCTTGAGATCTCAGCACCATTTAGGACCTCATGCACACTGTTAATACAGAGATTTTACAGCTCCATAGACACATGGGAATAGTTCATACTGCTTCTCTGAGAATTTTTCTGTGCATTGGTTGCATGATTATGGGACTCTAGATACAGTTTGAGCTGCTTTTCAATTTATTGTAATTTCCAACAATTACCATTGCGAATATTATATGTGGAAAAAATTAGAATCGCGCTAAAAACTGCCATGCATATAAATAATCGCCATTTCAGCAATAAATCCATGAATGCATATTATACAAAGTGTAAGCATTTCAAAGTGTCATAACCCCAAACAGTATAAATTAATTGTTGGAATAATTGAAAATAATAAAATAAATGGATAAATAAAATAAATATAAATAAACGTGAGTCCACACACATAAATGACTAAATCACCCATGTGGTAAATAAATACAATAATGTGAAAAAAGTCCATTAAAAAGCTGTGTAATCTTTGCTGTTGTAAAGATAGTGCTCGATCCCCCACCATGAGTGAAACAATGGCCGCTTACCAGAGACTCAAACAATAAAACAATGGACCCCTAATGGTGGACTTTTAAGGCACTTGGAGAAAATATTACAAATATTAATACCAATGTAATTTATTAAATTTCAACATTAAAAACAGTAGTAATATATAATTTCAGAAGTATTCTTGCAACCGACGCGTTTCAGAGTAAATATACCTCCTTCCTCCGGGGTGGGTGTACGTTAGAGACATTTTTATTATTATTGTGGTGTGTTACTGACTTGGCATTCTATATAATTAAAAACAGCAGGGACACGGTCTGTTAACCATAGAAATTCTTGGTTCCAAGAGGAAGCATTGGTTTTCAATTGTTAGAAACGTGTTTGGTATCCGTATTGGGAAAGAATTGAGATGAAAAAATTCATTCAAAAATATCTATGGTTCCCTTGGCCTTCCAAAAAAAAGGGGAAGGGAGGCCAGTAGGGGGCGTAAGGATATAGTATTTCTGGGAATACACTGAGGCCGAGAGTTGTCTATCACACTCTGCTGTATGACACCGGTCTGTGCTGTTAGAAGTTTGCTTATCTTTGGAACATTCAGTTACTCCCTAACACTAGAAACATCAGTAGCCGGGCCGCTTAATAACTCTCAGGATTTCCCTCTTGGCCTCAGCATGAAGATTCAACATGCTAATGGCTTTTTTAAATACAACCGGTTTCCATTGCATACATTATTTTAGACCTATTGTTGTTATGACTGGGTCTCTGTGCTTCTCTATGCAATGCAGGCAGAGTGAGAGGGACCTTTAGGGTGCTGTACATAGTTTTCTGTAAACATCACCAGTACTCCTGTCAAGAGCCTTCAGCCCTGATGCAATCAGTGGGTTGGCTCTTGGACAGAATTATGCAAATATCAAAATGCCTTAAAGCAGAGTTCCACCCAAAAATGGAACCTCTGCTTATTTGCATGCAGACCACCCTAGGTAACACCCACTTGTGATGCTCAGCCTTCAGGTATGAAACGACTGAATCCAATAAATGAAAAGAGCGGGACAGGGACAGTAAAGCTGGGGAGGAAAGCGCTAGTTTTTTTTTTGCCAAATTTTTCACATTGAGGAAATGTCCTATAGCCACAGAAAGTGAGAGGAATCGACTAAATTTCGATCAGTCTTTACCTATTCAACAAAAGTTGACCTAACAATTGACTTCTGTCCAACACACAATTTGGAAAACTTTTGTCAATCAGCAGCTGCAGCCACTGATCAGTAAGGATGAGCTCAGGCGTGTTCGCAAGCCGCACGTGCAGAGCCCGCCAGTAAGTCGGCACTGCACATCGCTAATCACAAGCAGTGAGACATTGTCCTGATGCGCGGCTGCAGAGATCGGGAAATGTCTCGCTGCTTGTGATGAGCGCTGTGCAGTGCCGACTTCCTGGCGGGCTCTGCACGTGCGGCTTGTGAACACGCCTGAGCTCATCCTTACTGATCAGTATATTCTGACAGCCCACTGGCTGACCAAAAGAAATACTCATCTATGGCCAGCTTTAGGCTGTAGGACACAGTACATACAAGGCGATTTTTAATCCTAACTTGTTGTAAACAGAATCACAATGAGCAAGAATTTACAAATACCTGCATTCACACATTAGCAGAGCATATTCCTGGTGATTTTGAAGCAGTGTTTAAGGCAAATTACAGGTGTAGCACAGGCATTTTTGCATCAAGTGTAGTACTTACCCCCTAAGGGGCTGCTGAGAATATACCCAGGTCCTCTGTAAGCAGTACAGAGGCTGCCTGTCACTAACACAGTTCCAGGGGTACAGGCTCACAGGGTAAACTGCAGTCACACATGAGTAGCGGTACCCCAGTAGGAGGAGCTAAGAATGGTGGTCCGTCTGTCACCCTGCCCCAGCTAGGCACACTCTTATCACTCATCCAGAAACATAAAGCAGTCCTTGCACTTTGTTTTTGTATGTTTTTATTGAGGGATATTAACCACATCAGCCCCGGAAGGATTTACCCCCTTCCTAACCAGAGCATTTTTTTTGCATTGCGTCGCTTTAGCTGACAATTGCGCAGTCGTGCGATGTTGTACCCGAACAAAATTGACGTCCTTTTTTTTCCCCACAAATAGAACTTTCTTTTGGTGGCATTTGATCATCTCTGCGGTATTTATTTTTTCCGCTATAAACAAAAAAAGCCTGCCAATTTTGAAAAAAAAGCTATATTTTTTACTTTTTGCTACAAAAAAATAAAACAAAAATTTTTTATAAAAAAAATAATTCCTTGCACAGTTTAGGCCGGTATGTATTCTACATATTTTTGGTAAAAAAAAAAAAAAAAAAATTGCAATAAGTGTATATTGATTGGTTTGCGCAAAAGTTATAGCGTCTACAAAATAGGGGATAGATTTATGGCATTTTTATTATAATTTTTTTTTTTTTTATTAGTAATGACGGCTATCTGCGATTTTTATCGGTACTGCAACATTATAGCGGACCGATCGGACACTTTTGGCACTATTTTGCGACCATTGACATTTATACAGCGATCAGAGCTACGATATGTATTCTTCTATATATTTTTGATTAAAAAAAAAAAAAAATTGCAATAAGTGTATATTGATTGGTTTGCACAAAAGTTATAGCGTCTACAAAGTAGGGGATAGATTTATGGCATTTTTATTATAATTTTTTTTTTTATTAGTAATGATGGCGATCTGTGATTTTTATCGGGACTGCGACATTATGGCGGACAGATCAGACACTTTTGACACTATTTTGGGACCATTGACATTTATACAGCGATCAGAGCTACAAATAGCCACTGATTACTGTATAAAAGACACAGGCAGGGAACTGGTTAAACATTAGGGGGTGATAAAGGGGTTAAGTGTGTCCTAGGGAATGATTCTAACTGTAGGGGGGATGGGCTCACTACAGCATGACAGCGATCACTGCTCCTGATGACAGGGTGCAGTAGATCCCTGTCATGTCACTAGGCAGAACAGGGAAATTTCTTTTTTTCATCTTACAGGCATCTCCCCGCCGCCGGTGAACATCAAGTTTGCGGGACCCGCAGGCATGCTCCCGCAGCGTGCGGCGGGCACGGGTGCCCGCTAGGCGGCAAATTCAAAGGGACGTACAGGTACGCCCTTTTGCCTGCCTGTGCCATTCTGCCAATGTAAATCGGCGTGCGGCGATCGGCAAGCGGTTAAACTTGAATAGGGATGGGGCCCTATGAAATAACCAAGCGATCAGAACATTGCAATTTGGGACTTTATATACATCCGGTATATACATAGTGAGGGTAAAAAGTATTTGATCCTCTGCTGATTTTTTTAGCAAAGAAATGATCAGTCTATAATTTTAATGGTAGGTTTATTTTAACAGTGAGAGACAGAATAACAACAAAAATATCCAGAAAAAAATGCATTTCAAAATAGTTATACTTTGATTTGCATTTTAATGAGTGAAATACCATATTTATCGGGGTATAGCACGCACTTTCTTCCCCTGAAAATAGGGGGAAAATTGCGGGTGCGTGTTATACGCCAACAGCGTATCTCGGAGGGGAGGAAGGGGAACGAGTGCCATAACAGAGGTCAGACATTTCTTGTAGTTGGCCACCAGGTTTGCACACATCCCAGCAAGGATTTTGTCCCACTCCTCTTTGCAGATCCTTTCCAAGTCTTTAAGGTTTTGAGGCTGATGTTTGTTAATTTGAACCTTCAGCTCCCTCTACATATTTTCTATGGGATTAAGGTCTGCAGACTGGCTAGGCCACTCAAGGACCTTAATGTGTTGCTTCTTGAGCCACTCTTTTGTTGCCTTGGCCGTGTGTTCTGGATCATTGTCATGCTGGAATACCCATCCATGGTCCATTTTCAATGCCCTGGCTGAGGGAAGGAGGTTCTCACCAAAGATTTGATGGTACATGGCCCCATCCATCGTCCCTTTGATGCGGCAAAGTCGTCCTGTCCCCTTAGCAGAAAAACACCCCCAAAGCATAAAGTTTCCACCTCCATGTTTGAGGGTTGGGGTTGGTGTTCTTGGGGTCATAGGCAGCATTCCTCCTCCTCCAAACACATAAGTTGATGCCAAAGAGCTTGATTTTGGTCTTATCTGACCACAACACTTTGACCCAGTTCTCTTCTGAATCATTCAGATGTTCATTAGCAAACTTCTGACGGGCCTGTACATGTGCTTTCTTGAGCAGGGGGACCTTGTGGGCACTGCAGGATTTCAGTCCTTCACGGCGTAGTGTGTTACCAATTGTTTTCTTGGTGACTATGGTCCCAGCTGCCTTGAGATCATTGACAAGATTCTCCCAAGTAGTTCTGGGCTGATTCCTCACCGTTCTCATGATCATTGAAACTCCATGAGGTGAGATCTTGCATGGAGCCCCAGACTGAGGGAGATTGACAGTTAATTTGTGTTTCTTCCATTAGCGAATAATCGCACCAACTGTTGTCACCCTCTCACCAAGCTGCTTGGCGATGGTCTTGTAGCCCATTCCAGCCTTGTGTAGGTCTACAATCTTGTCCCTGACATCCTTGGACAGCTCTTTGGTCTTGGCCATGGTGGAGAGATTGGAATCTGATTGATTGCTTCTGTGGACAGGTGTCTTTTATACAGGTAACAAGCTGAGATTAGGAGTAGTGCTCCTAATCTCAGCTCATTACCTCTATAGAAGACACCTGGGAGCCAGAAATCTTGCTGACTGATAGGGGATCAAATACTTATTTCACTCATTAACCGCTTCAGCTGAAGATTTTACCCCCTTCCTGACCAGAGCACTTTTTGAGATTCGGCACTGCATTACTTTAACTGACAATAGCGCAGTCGTGTGACGTTGCACCCAAACAAAATTGACGTCCTTTCTTCCCCACAAATAGAGCTTTCTTTTGGTGGTATTTGATCACGTCTGCGGTTTTTATGTTTTGCTCTATAAACAAAAAAAGAGCGAAAATTTTGAAAAAAACGCATTATTTTTTACTTTTTGCTATAATAAATATCCCCCAAAAATTTATAAAAAAACTATTTTTTTCCACAGTTTAGGCCGATATGCATTCTTCTACATATTTTTGGTAAAAAAAAAATCGCAATAAGCGTATATTGATGGTTTGTGCAAAAGTTATAGTGTCTACAAAATAGGGGATAGTTTTATGGCATTTTTATTATAAATATTTTTTTACTAGTAATGGCGGCGTTTTTATCGGGACTGCGACATTATAGCGGACACATCGGCCATTTTTGACACTATTTTGGGACCATTGTCATTTATACAGCGATCAGTGCTATAAAAATGCATTGATTACTGTGTAAATGACACTGGCAGTGAAGGGGTTAACCACTAGAGGCAATGAAGAGGTTAAGTGTGTCCTAGGGAGTGATTCTAACTATGGGGGGATGGGCCTCAAGTCACATGACAGAGATCACTGCTCTTGATGACAGGGAGCAGTGATCTCTGTCATGACACGAGGCAGAACGGGGAAATGCCTTGTTTACATAGGCACTTCCCCGTTTGAGGCTCTGTGACATGATTGCCGGGAGACCGGCAGACATCGAGTCCGCCGGTCCCATGGGCACGGTCACGATGTATGTAGCGGGCATGTGCCTGCTATCCCCGGCTCTTAAAGGGGACGTACAGGTACGCCCATTTGTCCACCGCTTCCATTGTACCAACTTATATCGGCGTGCGACGGTCGGCAACTGGTTAAAATGCAAATAAATGTATAACTTTTTTTAAATGTGTTTTTCTGGATATTTTTGTTGTTATTCTGTCTCTCACTGTAAAATAAACCTACCATTAAAATTATAGACTGATCATTTCTTTCTCAGTGGGCAAACTTACCAAATCAGCAGGGGGATCAAATGCTTTTTTCCCTCACTGTACATCACTCCATTTCTTCTCCTGCACATCGCTTCCTCTCTTTTGAGCATCACTCTATACTCCTCCTGCACATCGCTCCCTCTCTTTTCCTCTCCAGATTAGCTAGCACTGATTTGGTAGGCCTGATGCTGGCTCAGCCAGGCCTAAAGCAAATGCCCTTTACAGGCAGGAACCGCGGGCCCCTATGGTATAGCAGATAGAAAAGTCCCACTCAGGGCCATCTTTAATATTGATTGGATCCTGGGCAAACATTTTCCTGGCCCCCCCGCATCATTACACAGGACTCCCTCCCCCATACTACCCAAATCATTACATAAGACCCCCATAATTACAGGACCCCCTCCCACATCATTACACAGGACCCCCTCCCCCATACTATGCCCATAACTACACAGGCCCCCTCCCCCATACTACCCCGCATTATTCCACAGGATCCCTCCCCCATAATACCCCCATCATTACACAGCCCCCCTCCCCCTCCATACTACATTGCCACTCATTAACCATCAGCGCGCTGCTGTTTCTGCAGAAAGGAGGGGTATTGCTGAGGGTGGAGAAGCAGGGAGGGGGTTATTGTTGGGGATGGAGAGGCAGGGAGAGGGGTTATTATTTAGGGTAGAGAAGCGGGGAGCAGGGTTATTATTGAGGGTGAAGCGGGGAGGGGGGTTATTAGTGAGGGTGGAGAAGCAGGGAGGGGGGTTATTGGGGGTGGAGAGGCAGGGATTGAGGTTATTGTTGCGGGTGGAGAGGCAGGGATTGGGGTTATTGTTGAAGATGGAGAAGCTGGGAGGGTGGTTATTATTGAGGGTAGAGAAGCGGGGGGGGAGGGTTATTGTTGAGGGTGGAGAGGCAGGGATTAGGGTTATTGTTGGGGGTGGTGAGGCAGTAAGAGGGGTTACTGTTGAGGGTAGAGAAGCAGGGAGGGGGGGTATTGGGGGTGGAGAGGCAGAGATTGGGGTTTTTGTTGGGGGTGGAGGCAGGGAGAGGGGTTATTGTTTAGGGTGGAGAAGCGGGAGGGGGTTATTGTTGAGGGTGGAGAAGCAGGGAGGGGGGTTATTGTTGAGGGTGGAGAAGCAGGGAGGGGGGTTTTTGTTGAGGGTGGAGAAGCAGGGAGGGGGGTTATTGGGGGTGAAGAGGCAGGGATTGGGGTTATTGTTGAGGGTGGAGAAGCAGGGAGGGGGGTTTTTGTTGAGGGTGGAGAAGCAGGGAGGGGGGTTATTGGGGGTGAAGAGGCAGGGATTGGGGTTATTGTTGAGGGTGGAGAAGCAGGGAGGGGGGTTTTTGTTGAGGGTGGAGAAGCAGGGAGGGGGGTTATTGGGGGTGAAGAGGCAGGGATTGGGGTTATTGTTGAGGATGGAGAAGCAGGGAGGGGGGTTATTGTTGAGGGTGGAGAAGCAGGGAGGGGGTTTTTTGTTGATGGTGGAGAAGCAGGGAGGGTGGTTATTGGGGGTGAAGAGGCAGGGATTGGGGTTATTGTTAAGGATGGAGAAGCAGGGAGGAAGGTTATTATTGAGGGCAGAGAAATGGGGAGGGGGGTTATTGTTGAGGATGGAGAAGCAGGGAGGGGGGTTATTATTGAGGGTAGAGAGACAGGGAGGGGGGTTATTGGGGGTGGATAGGCAGGGACTGGGGTTATTGTTGGCGGTGGAGAGGCGGGGAGAGGGGTTATTGTTGAGGGTAGAGAAGCAGGGATGGGGGTTAATGGGGGTGGAGAGGCAGGGATTGGGGTTATTGTTGGGGGTGGAGGCAGGAAGAGGGTTTTTTTAGGGTGGAGAAGTGGGGAGGGGGGTTATTATTGAGGGTGGAGAAGGAGGGAGGGGGGTTATTATTAAGGGTGGAGAAGCGGGGTTATTGTTGTGGGTGGAGAAGCAGGGAGGGGGAGTTATTGTTGAGGGTGGAGAAGCAGGGAAGGGGTTTTTGCTGAGGGTGGAGAGAAGGAGAGGGGGGTTATTGTTGAGGGTGAAGAAGCGGGGAGGGGGGTTATTGTTGAGGGTGGAGAAGCGGGGAGGGGGTTATTGTTGAGGGAGGAGAAGCGGGGAGGGGTTTATTGTTGAGGGTGGAGAAGCGGTCAGGGCAGTGATACTGACCAGGCTAAAAAGGGGTAGGGTAACTCATGTGACCCTTGCTTAAAGACCACCAGAGTAGAATCCATAAATACCAAGATGTTACTGTGGCACTCTCATTATCAATGACCCCACTTATGCACCCTATAAAACTTGGCTAACTGTTCGTAACTTTAGTTCCACCGGTAAGCTGATAAACCATACCCTCATCACCAACCCAAGTACTGCAGCAAGCCTGATTTTTGATGTGTGTTCTGCCATCAACCTCAACCACTTCCCCAGGAGAGGGTGTGGAGGGTTAGGATGGGAGAGAGAGTATTTGACAAAAAATAGGTACATCTGTTCAGGGAAACTGGGACCTAGCTGTGTAAATGAGGAATGGAACTACGGTCCCCAGTGGGAATGTGCTGCTTAAGGAACACGGGGAAAGAAAAATACAGACGCCACCCTACAATCTTTGGCTGGTTTATCCAGCTGCTCAGTGGGCAGCTGCACTCCTGTAAATTTCACCATACATAACCCTTCCAGGTTTTTTACACAATGGGGTAATACATTTGGAGTTAATATTTAGGAGAAAGGATCACACCCCGGTACAATTGTGTATGTATCACTGGAGACAGAACATACTAAAAGCGCTAATCATCAGCTATTCCACTCCCCCTATGAAGAACTAGCCACTGGCATAGAAATACCCCCTAGCACAAAGAACCTGTTCATAGAACTGGCAGAGAATGTAGCTGGCAATTTACAAGTGACAGATTGTTATGTGTGTGGGGGAACTAATATGGGGGACCAATGGCCTTGGGAAGCCAGGGAAATAGATTATGATTTGCCATTCAGTGCCACCTCTGAGCAACCCCCTGAGTGAATACAGTCAGAATGGCATTTAAAAACATCAATAATTGGGAAGTACTGTATAGCCAGGTCAGGTCCCCAGTATAGAACACATGTAGGAGAAATGGACTGTTTAGGACAACAGTCTTATAACAACACTTCTAAAAAATACATCCTGGTGGAGTGATACAAATGTGCCCATACCTGACCCACACCCTTTTACCAATTTTACTCACTTAAAAGGGATATGGGAGTGTAGTGCTGGTAGATTTTATCTACCGCTGATAGGTAAATTTAGTGGGTCGCTTATTATAGGAAGTTAGATTTGCCTCTGTTCCAGCTTGGCTGACGTTACATGCAGTTCCACATTGTGCCGGGGGGTGTCGTTGTCACTGTCGGCAGGTGTTGGAAAAGCAACGTGTTGAAGCGAATGAGTGCTCCTCTGTCCCGGAGATAACTCGGTGGAGGTGGTCCTCCGAGTTGCATTCTGGGAGAGGGTATTTATGGGACAGGTGTCATGTTTTAGGGTTCGTTTTCAGCCACCTGCTGGCCCTCCTGGCCGACAGGTATGCACTAGGAATACCACCTCGTGGTCCTCCGTTCCGGGGGCCCGCATCGCTGTGGCGTGTGGGTGGGCCCAGAAGCCTGTCTGGGGCCTACCACAGCAGCGGAGGAATGGTCCTGAGCTGTCTATCCTGAGTGAAGAAGCTGGACAACCGAGAAGATCCCAGGGGAGGACCCATCATGGAAGGATCATGCAGAGTGCTGGTCTGGAGAGGGGCCTAGTGACTCGGTTGGAGGACGCATTCCGAAGTAATCTTACAGTATAATTAAAAAATAGTGTAGTGCTATGTGTATAAATGATAATCGTTACAAAATTGAATAGTGAGCTAAATTCTAGCCATCCCTTACAGGGCTAGATAATCAACTGAGTACTTCAAAATAGCATATGAGATACAGTGAATATAATAAACCAATAGTATACTAAGTGCCTCAAAATAACATTTGAGATACAGTGGATATAATAAACCAATAATAAAAAACAGTGTGGTAAATTTGAAAAAAAACATATATAAGTGACCAATCAACGAATATAGTCCATTAAAGGTGACAATTGTATTCCTAGTGAAAAATAGAAGACCACCACCAAAAGTCTATGATGGTTGAATATTGAGAAATGAAACTCCCAAGCTTCCTCGTAAACAAAATTAATCACTTCTGGCAGATGGATAGATAAGAAACCACAAAAGGATGGAGGGTCTAAATAGGTGGCGGGACCATCACCGGAGCATCAAGAGAGGCTTACCAGAATCAGGTGACTTGAAAAGACATACGTCTTACAAGTCTAAGAAAGCTTAATTGACCACCAGGTCTGGCAAGATGAATCGTCAGATATCCTCAGCTTCAAATGGGGCGGGGGGGGGGGGGGTCTCATCACAGCTTCAAGCGTCCCCAAACAGTCCAACAGGCCAAACGGATGTTTTAAATACCATGAGAGAAATAAAGCTCACATGGCATGATATATATATCTTACAGTATAGTACTGCTGGGTTGGCTTAAAGGTTCAAGTACTGTATCTGACTTTCACCACAAACCAATACATCCTGTGGCAGAGGATCGTACAGGTTTTATTCCAGATAAGTCTGTGGCAGAGACTTTTGTTCGTGCTACGTGCTGGCTGCTAGGCAAGTGAGATATGTCTATCCAGATGGGCAAAGATTGAATCCGACGAAAATGTTTTGGGATGCAGCACGAATTCACCATTTTCTCCAGACCTTCCCAAACCCTCAAAGTTACACCAGGCCTTTGACCACGTTTGAAGAATTTTGTAAAGACACAGAGCCATTGCCGCAGACCCTATCCAAGATGTACAGCCTATTGAACACCCCACCCCAGCCACCCAGATTACCATGCATTATGAAGTGGGAAACAGACCTCCAACGCACTTTTACAACAGTCCAGAAACAAAACATGATTAGCCTCTCCCTTAAGTCCTCAATATGCACTAAAGTCCAAGAGACGAATTATAAGATCCTGACAAGGTGGTACCTAACACCAAGTCGATTACATATCATTTTCCCTGTTACTTCAAAGTATTGCTGGCGTTGTCACCAGGAAGAGGGAACGCTTCTACACATGTTTTGGTCATGTCCTATGTTGACAACTTTCTGGACTGCAGTTCGTACCATTTCCCAAAAATTCACTGACTTTCAAATCCCGAATGACCCGGCCTTTTTTCTACTCCACATTTCTTCCATACCAATCAAAACCTATAAGAAATCTCTACTGAGACACTTAACAAATGCAGCCAAATCCTGTATTCCCATGTTGTGGAAACAGCAATCCCCACCAACCACAGCAATGTGGCTGAGAAAAGTAGAAGACATAAATAAAATGGAAGACTTGATTATGACAGCTCAAGATAGACAGGAAACCTATCGGAAAACATGGACCCATTGTAATATATTCAAGTATTCAGAAGAGGGTAAATCCCTCCTTAAGAACTAAAACCCTACCATTTCATACTGATCAACAACCTACAATAATCATTGTACACAGGGATTCACGTATCTGAACGCCTAATACCCCCCCCCTCCCCCCCTACCCCCCCCCCCCCCATCTATTACTTTCTCTCGTATCTCTTTTTTCTCTTCTCTGGTAGCTGCCTCCTGACTAGGGTATTTATACTCTCATATCATACTGGGACTCTAACTCAGAGAAACAAAGATACCCATATAGATATTTAAAGATATGATAATGCTACATGCCTTGATGTATTACATGTACTATTATAATGTAATGTCGGCAGGCTGCGACCCCCTTTTGTTATATACCACTGTGGTATGTTGTGGGCTCTGCCCCTCTCTTTTCTATTGAAAACTAATAAAATATATATTTGAAAAAAAAAAAAAAAAAGAATCCTACGAAAAGGGGACTATTCAATTGCAAGTGTTCAATTACAAAGAATGTTCTGAAGAAATACAACAGAAAGGTATCTGAGCTTCCTTGCTGCTTTCCGACTACCTCTTTCCTGCTACTTCCCTCGTTCATTTTATTAAAGCATTGGAAAACCTACTCAAGTGTTTGGTGCTTATATTGTCCAGAGGTAAACTCAACGGAACCCTAGACTCGGTGCCGGTGAAACAGAGGTGTCGAGAGTAAAGGTAACAAGCCGGCTTAAACCAGCAGCTCCACCGAGAGTTATTGCTACAGGAGGATCCCACCAAAAATTCTAACTGGAAAGCCCCAGAAAACTTGTACTGGATTTGTGGGAATAAAGCCTATTCAGAGCTTCCCCAAGATTGGTCAGGAGGCTGTGTCTTAGGTACATTAAAAGATTGTATACTCACTGTGCAGAGCGATGCAGTGCGGTGTTTCGTCAGATTAGGCGACCCGTCAGAATGTGTAACAGAAGTGACGTTCCGTCGCAGCCATCTTGCTACACCCCGCACTCCTCCATAGTAAGGATACACTAAGAAGAGGGAAAGCAGACATCTTGTTACACCCCACGGAGTTTTGCATTTTGCACTTATTTTTATAAGTAAAGTGAGTTTATATAGTGAAATACAGTACTTAGAACTCCTTAGAGCAACAATGGATCCACCCCTGCAACAATAGACCCCCATCTATCTATCAGCTTCTGTGTAGTTAGGTGCAGAGAATCTCAACTGTTCCTATACAGTTCTCTAAAAAATCTACGTTTTTGTCTTGAATTCTTCCTGAAAGGTAGCAGTCTATTTCTTAATATAATAATGTGCCTAGGTACTGCTGTGCCCACAGCGGCATAGCTGTATGCCGTAACTGCAGTGTGAGATCAAAGGCACCGCTGCCTCTGACTGCTAGTCTCAAGAGATTTGATGATGTCACCATTATGCTGCTCACTATTATCCTTATGGGAGGCGCTGACATGAGGATGCAGAACCTACCTCTACCAAAACAGTGGCCTCCAAACAGAGAGACAGGGCAAAACAAGGCATGGTTAATCAATAATGGGGAATAGATCAGGGAGAACACCAATACTGGTGATTAGTTATTTGTACTTTTCGTGCTGTTTTTTGGGCACAACCTCTAGAATTCTGTTTCCTTTAAAGTACTGAACTTTAAGATATATATATATATATATATATATATATATATATATATATATGTATACAGTATCTCACAAAAGTCAGTACACCCCCCACATTTTTGTAAATATTTTATTATATCTTTTCATGTGACATCACTGAAGAAATTACACTTTGCTACAATGTAAAGTAGGGAGTGTACAGCTTGTATAACAGTGTAAATTTGCTGTCCCCTCAAAATGACTCAACACACCGCTGGCAAAAAAACATCCCTAAGTGAAAATGTCCAAATTAGGCCCAAAGTGTCAATATTTTGTGTGGCCACCAATATTTAAAACCACTGCCTTAACCCACTTTGGCATGGAATTCACCAGAGCTTCACAGGTTGCCACTGGAGTCCTCTTCCACTCCTCCATGATGACATCACTTAGCTGGTGGATGTTAGAGACCTTGCACTCCTCCACCTTTCGTTTGAGGATGCCCCACAGATGCTCAATAAGATTTAGGTCTGGAGACATGCTTGGCCAGTCCATCACCTTTACCCTCAGCTTCTTTAGCAAGGCAGTGGTCGTCTTGGAGGGGTGTTTGGGGTCGTTATGTTGGAATACTGCCCTGCGGCACAGTCTCCGAAGGAGGGGATTATGCTCTGCTTCAGTATGTCACAGTACATGTTGGCATTCATGGTTCCCTCAATGAACTGTAGCTCCCCAGTACCATTCATGCAGCCCCAGACCATGACACTCTCACCACTGAGCTTGACTGTAGGCAAAACACACTTGTCTTTTTACTCCTCATGTGGCTGCCGCTACACACGCTTGACATCATCTGAACCAAATAAGTTTATCTTGGTCTCATCAGACCACAGGACATGGTTCCAGTAATCCTGTAATACAGTAAACACTGTAACAACAGATATTTGGCTGTTTTCCCTCCAGAACAGCAGTCTTTAGCAAAGCTCTGTCCCAACTTGTAGGAGCTCTTGGTCCCCTTAATGAAAATACCAGCCCACCTGGCTACGGTATCTGATCCCAAGGCAAGGGATAGGGTAAGAAATAAACTATCCCCTGAAGACTTGCCAAGAATTTGCATCTAGTAAACATATCCCTTATAGGCCCTGAGGGTGTAGAAATACTCACACTATTGGATATACCTGCTTTCAGGCTTTCTCCTGGGCTGGTTTCTTTCCAGGCTATCCTTCCCAGGTGGACTGCAGGGCAATGAATCTCCCTCTCACAGTTTTCCTCCTTCCTCCAGCCTGGAGGCAGAACCCCCCCCTTCTCCGGGGGCCACCTCCCAGGCTACACAGCAACATCTCAAGCATCCATCTTCCACCCGACTCCCTTACTGGCCAGACTCCCCAATATTTATGGACTGGTTCAACCACCCTGTCAGGTCTACTGCCTGGGGATTGGCCAGATTTCCATAAATGTTCAGATCCCTGTCTCTATACCCCCACCCACTAGCTTCTAGAAGTTTCCATGAACCCTCCAGAACCAGGGGAAGGTGATAGAGGTCTTGTCTGCAGATTCTTACATCCTAACCTGAATCTAAACACTGACCTAATTAACAGACTATGAGTCAATTCTTACATTTTCCTACACCTATTCTAGCACTAAAGGGTGCTACACAAAACAGCTGTTAGAGGGAACGACAACTTTTTTCGGGCGTCTTGGCACATGTTAAAGATTCTTCAACCAGTGTAGTTTTACAATAGAGCAATTATCAGAGGCAAGGGCAGCGGGACAATCAAAGGTTTATGATTGATTCATTTTTCTTTTTGAGCAATAAAGTCACCTAAAACAGAAGTGTTAGCTGTAGTTTTAACAAGAATTCAGCAAGTTTCAGCAGATGTTTAGCAGGCTTTATTAGGAATATAAAAGAAGTGCGGGAATATAATATATAAAAAAAATTTTTTAAAAACCTACATACTCACCTAGGTGGATTCAGCATTGGTCCCCTGCCGCCTCTAAGACCCAGTGCTGAGCAATCAAAGACCACTGATCGCTCCATTTTCTGTCTTCAGGGAGAAGACTTCAGTGAGCCTGACAGGAGGCGGCTCTCTGCTCTACCCCTCCAGTGCTCACTGGAGCAGGCTAAGTTTTTCAGTGGCTTTCTGAAAGGCTTAGTCAGGCATTTGGGTGGACCCTGCCATTAAAGTCAGAATCTCTCCAGAGCCTGGACTGGCTGAGAGACTTCAGCCGACAGCAGATTTTAGCCCACTGTACAGAACTACAAAAGGAAAGAAACTGTGCTGTAAAATGATATTGCAAGGACTGAACATGTGCAATAAAATAAATATACATATAAGAAGCCCCCAAATATGTCAAAAACACATCAAATATAAATGTAATTAATATAGTCCATATGCATAGAAGGAATGAGAGGAATCCTCTGGCAGTTCTCCGTGAGAGTCAAGTGAAAGAGTGGAATGACAGACACACCCTGTACAGTGATCCTCCACGACCAAACAAATGTGCTTACCAGATGGAAGGCACAATAAGGCACATCTCTGGATAATATCCAGGTCAGGCAGTGCACCACTTATCCAACAAATGTAAAGGATGGTAAACATGTAAGGATGATAAGCATGTAAGCCAGGATCTTGATAATCAGCATACGATCTCCCTCCATAAACATGGCTCCTCTCAAACCATACCCTGAATCAACCACATAGAGGTAGAAGAAAGGCAGCCATAGTGTAAATCCAATAAGATGGTTTATTTAAAATAAAGTAAAACACTTACAAAACTTCAGATAAAAAGAGCGTTCGCCAAGCCGGCAAGCGAGCGCCCGTTCAGAGATGAGTGCAATGACGTCAGAACGTCAATCTCCCGGCGTACGTTTCGTCCTATCACTGACGTCGTCTGGGGAATGGGCGACGCTCTGACGCTCTGACACATCGCACTTAAAAAACAAAAAAGGCCCCGCCCCGCCGTAACACCTTCACTGTACAGAACTAACTGAACTAACTGCACTCCTGTAACCCACAGAAGTATTGCCAAAGAGCTTTGGCCCTACTTATCCTTTAACAAACTCTAATGCCTGGTACACATCATGAGATTATAAGGCAAATAATCATCTGTGTTTTTTTGCATGCTAGTCTCAAATCAAAAAACGAGGAGTCTACAAAAGTTTCCAAAATTCTCGTATGACAGATTAAAAATTCGGTAGTGTATTTCCATTGTATTTTTAATTGACAACTGTACTGATTAAATGAAAATCGTACGAGAAAATTTTTTGTATTTGTCTGATTGGATAATAATTGGATGAACTGTGGTGATCGGCTCTCAAAAGCTCTGTACTAATGATCAGATTATCGTACAATGGCTTTTGTATTTTTCTTATGATTTTCTGATCGTGTGTACAGGCCTTAAGTGACTTTTAGATTGAGCTCATAATATAATACATTCTGCTAAGTGTACTAAATACCAGCTGAATGTAACGCTTTTCAAACTAGCATTTACAAGATAATATTACAAACAAACACCAAACAAAGACCCATGGGTATGTCTCTACATTTTTTTTATATCTGAACAAACATAGCTTAAAAAACATCCTTACACTTTGACCCCTTTCTCTTTAAGTTTGAGAGCAGCTTTTTGGGGATATGGAAGTTTAAAGTGTAGAACTTTTTTGATGTCCATAGGTAAATTGAGAGTGAAGGAAGACATACCAGTGAAGGACTAGACATGTGCGTTTTGTTTCAAATCTAAATTTTGGGCAGAATTTTCATTATTCTGATGTATCCAAATTTCCGAATCACAATAGTAACAAATTTAAACATATCTAAAATAAATAACAAAATTAATTTGAAAATGAATTAGAAATGGAATAGTGCAATAAATACCGTCAGGTATAAAAGTGAAATTAAATCATGAATCCCTGGTCTGCTTTATAGAATAGAAAAAAACATTTTGAATAGAAATGTATAGAATTGAATAGAATAGAAAATAAAGGAATAGAATAGAATAAAACAGAATAGAAGAGAAAATAAAAGAATGTAATTGAAAAAGCAATAGAATAGAACACAATAGAAGGGAAAATAAAAGAATAGAATAGAAAGGAATAAAAAAAATAGAAAAGAAAAATAATATATAAAAAGATTAGAATAGAATAAAATAGAAAAAATAAAACCAATATTCTGAAATTTGAATTTTGAAAGACGGCTACATTTATTCTATTCCTTTCTATTCTATTTTGTTCTGTTTTTCTATTCCTTTATTTTCTGTTCTATTCATTTTTTTAAATTTTCTATTCTGTTTTATTCTATTCTATAAACCAGCTTAAGTAGGAATTATTTCACTTTTTTATATCTTACTGTATTTATTGCAATATGTTTCCATTTTGAATTCAAATTCATTTTTAAATTGGAATTTGATTCGAATCGATTTGAAAATAACGAATGTACAACACTAATCCAAATATACGAAACTAATTCTGAAAACAAATCATTCTAACAATGAATATGAAAAATGAAATTATTAACAAATCTGAAATGAGAGAAAATGTTCCCAACATGCACATCTCTAGTGGAGACAATAATAGAAACCAGGCAGAGATGCCATATCTATTTGTCATTGTGACCACCCTACCTTAGTAAACCAAATGGGGTAAAGAAAATAGTTTTGCTTTGGATATGCTTTAAAGGGGTCTCCTAAGGTGGACACCCATGTGGGCGCGCTCCCGAGTCCTGCTTCTGTGTTCATTCACACAGAATGCAGGACTCGGCCCCGTGTCATTGGATTTGATTGACAGCAGCGGGAGCCAATGGCTGTGCTGCTATCAATCTATTCAATCAAGAGCTGAGACAATGGGCAGAGAGGTAGAGCACGTCTCCGCCATGGGACCGAAAGGGCTCAAGTGAGTAAAACGGGGGGGGCTGGTCAGTGTCAGAAGTTTTTTCACCTTAATGCACAGGATGCATTAAGGTGAAAAAAACACGAGGGTTTACAACCCCTTTACGTTGTTTTACTATTGCTGAGATCTGATAACATTTTTGTGCTTGCTAAGTTTACGTCATCTGTAACACATCTGTTTTCTCTTCAGCTGTTTTATCCCAGTTTGAAGGCTTCAGAATGGATTAATTGTGAAGACCTGGCATGGACATCACACAAGATCCTATGCAGAGCCAACTTTCACTCACACCCGTGGTCCCATCCAAGAAGGCAAAGTTCCAAGCCTGAGGACCCCACCACTCCTCTCTGAACCCCTAAAAGAGGCTCTACTCAGACTGCTAGTGACTGATGTGCATATGGATTGACCATATCCAATTGCTGCCATCACTGTGGGTGGAACACTGGAGACGCTCAGGGCATGGGTAGCTCCACTCAAAACTGATAACTATGATGAATGGGCACCAGTGTGCTTAAAGTAGATTCAAATCCCAAAGTTTTTTTTCCAATTTTGGATAGAGTAGGTGAGGGTTAAAACCAGTCAGGTTTTTTGCCACCTGTGTCTTGTAGGCTTTACAGGAAGTGAGGAGATATCTTTCCAATTTCAAGAAGATCCTATTTAAGAAAGTTTCCATGGTAACAAGTGTCCCCATTTGAAAAATGACCCTCTATTCCTGTTTTGTTGGCAATGCAACATTTTGGACTTACTCTCAGCTTTATTCCCAATGACATTGGTGATCAGCGCAATCAGAAAGAAAGAATCTTCCTCGTGGGGACACAGACAGCAATAAAAACCTGATAGTGGCACTAGCCCCTCGCCACTCTATTCAGATAAAAAAAAAAGTTTTTTAGTCTATGATTTAGGACCAACCTTCCTCCTAATACTCAGCTCACCTTATAATGATGTAAATCACCCAAATAAGTGATTTGTGCTGTGCTTATGTATATAAATTAGTAAAATGTTTAACAATAAATACTTATCATGCATTATAATCTTCCTAACAAAAATAACTTTTTATATCATAAACTTCTGTGAAACACATTTTAAATGCAGCAAAAATATAAAAAACAAAAACAAAATCCACAATAAATCCTGCAGTCGTGAAAAAAAAAAAAATCAAATAAATGTGAAATTGAAAATCAATGCAACAAACAAGATCTTCAACTCTTCATGTGCAGCAAATAAAAATCCCAATGTGACGTTCACTTTCCCCTGTGGACACTCTAACCTTATGGGTGGACCTTTAACCTCTTGGTGCCGAGCGCACAGAAATATACATCCTCTCGGTAGGTGGGCCTTGGCGCCAAGCAGCTGCATATTTGCATGCAATAGTGCAAATAGAGATGTGGCCCCGACACAGTTGCTGGTGGCTAACAGAAAGCTTTCTGATCATGTGACCACCGTGATTGACCATAAGCCCCGCCTCCTGGTATTCTAAACCCCTCAAAGGGCCAGCAGGTGATGGCTCCAAGGGGTTAAGTTATAAAGTCTAGTAGTGACATTTTCCCTTCAAGATGGGAATAGCTATTTGCAAATGTCACTCCCTTAGGCCCAATAAACACCTGCGTTACTTTTTCTTGCGCGTTTGTTGAGTGACAGCATAGGGCAACCCATTCACCTGAATGGGATGCCCTATGTGCAACAAACATGCCAAAAGTAGCTTCTACACGTTTTTGCAGTGAACCTCGTGCGACTGCTTCCTGCGTTTGGGGGTACCATGAAGAATTATTAACACCACAAGCATGATGCAAGTTTTTCATGCGTTTCCAGGAATGCAACCAAAAACTCACTTTTCTGGGCACATTCCTGGAACAGAAAGGTGTGAATGGAGCCATTTGTATCTTTTCTTTTCCAGAACAAGAACTCAAAACAAAACAAAGAAATGACAAAACCATTTTATTAGAAACAAACTTTGCACTCACATATTGTAGTAATAAATATGACTCTGCCTATACACCCCTGTTCCAAACAACCCTGCAGGACTTCAGCATTTAGGTATGTTAGATGAAGTGCACCACAATCTGTACTCAAGCTTCCATAGGTTCAAGGGGTGGCATTTAACTACAATTTCAGTTGGCATTGGAGCTCTGGACAGGAAGTAAGAGGAAATCTACCCCTAGGAAGGGGAATTCACTCCTGTAAAAGTTATCATGGGAAAAAGGTGTCTCCAGTGAAGATTTATTACCAATCCTTGTTTGTACAACACCCCAAAGTTTTCAAAAATCCAATTGTCACAGGGACAGAAAGTGAGGTGAAATATTCTGACCAGGGGCACAGACAGCAAAACAAACATTACAGGGGTGTTACCCCTTCCATATGCTATCCAACAAAAACTTAAAAACAATTTTTTTCCTGGAGTTACATTTTTGAAGTGTAACTGTTCCAACTTACATAAAAATTCAACTTAAGAACAAACCTACAGGCCCTATCTTGTTTGTAACCCGGGGACTGCCTGTACTAGCATTTATAAATCTACAGTGCCTTGAAAGAGTATTAATACCCCTTGAAGTTTTACACATTTTGTCATGTTACAACCAAAAACATAAATGTATTTTATTGGGATTTTATGTGATAGACCAACACAAAGTGGCACATAATTGTGAAGTGGAAGTAAAATTATACATTTTTAAAAAAATTTCTTTACAAATAAATATGTGAAAAGTGTGGCGTGCATTTGTATTCAGCCCCCTTTACTCTGATACCCCAAACAAAAATCTAGTGGAACCAATCGCCTTCATAAGTCACCTAATTGGTAAATAGAGTCCTCCTTTGTGTAATTGAATCTTATTATAAATACAGCTGTTCTGTGAAGCCCTCAGAGGTTTGTTAGAAAGCCTTAGTGAACAAACAGCATCATGAAGACCAAGGAACACACCAAACAGGTCAGACATAACGTTGAGGAGAATTTTAAAGCAGGGTTAGGTTATAAAAAAATATCTCAAGGTTTGAACATCTCACAGAACACTGTTCAGTCCATCATCTGAAAATGGAAAGAGTATGGCACAACTGCAAAGCTACCAAGACATGGCTGTCCACCTAAACTGACAAGCCGGGCAAGGAGAGCATTGTTCAGAGAAGAAGCCAGGAGGCCCATGGTAACTCTGGAGGAGCTGCAGAGATCCACAGCTCAGGTGGGAGAATCTGTCCACAGGACAACTATTAGTCATGCCCTCCACAAATCTGGCCTTTATGGAAGAGTGGCAAGAAGAAAGCCATTGTTGAAAGAGAGCCATAAGAATTCCTGTTTGCAGTTTGCGAGAAGCCATGTGGGGGACACAGCAAACATGTGAAAGAAGGTGCTCTGGTCAGATGAGACTAAAATGTAACTTTTTGGCTTGAAAGTAAAACACTATGTGTTGCGGAATACTAACACTGCACCTCACCCTGAACACACCATCCCCACCGTGAAACATAGTGGTGGAAGCATCATGTTGCGGGGATGCTTTTCGTCAGCAGGGACAGGGAAGCTGGTCAGAGTTAATGGGTAGATGGACGGAGCCAAATACAGGGCAATCTTAGAAGAAAACCTGTTAGAGTCTGCAAAAGATGAGACTGGAGTGGAGGTTCACCTTCCAGCAGGTCTAAGACCCTAAACATACAGCCAGAGCTACAATGGAATGGTTTAGATCAAAGCATATTTATGTGTTAGAATGGCCCAGTCAAAGTCGAGACCTCAATCCAATTGAGAATCTGTGGCAAGACTTGAACTCTGCTGTTCACAGACGCTCTTCATCCAGTCTGACAGAGCTTGAGCTATTTTGCAAATAATAGTGGGCAAACATGTCACTCTCTAGATGTGCAAAGCTGGTAGTGACATACCCAAAAAGACTTGCAGCTGTAATTGTAGCGAAAGTTGGTTCTACAAAGTATTGACTCAGGGGGGCTAAATAGAAATGCACGCCACACTTTTCACATATTTATTTGTAAAACATTTTGAAAACCAATTTATCATTTCCTTCACAATTATGTGCCACTTTGTGTTGGTCTATCACATAAAATAACAACAGAATACATTTACATTTGGTTGTAACATGACAAAATGTGGAAAATTTCAAGGGGTATGAATACTTTTTCAAGGCATTGTACATGTATTTAATTACCATCTGAGTTTTTTTTTTAAAAACATTTTTTCAAAGCAAATTTTAGTGCCCCCGGCAGGGACAGGTGCAGCCCTGTTGCAAGCCGTCTGTCAGTTTTAATGGAATGAATGAGTGATACTAGCATTTCCAATAATTGTTTAAAAAACTGAGAACACTTTGGAGCATCTACTTTCCAAAAATGGGTAATTTTGGAGGTTCTTGTACTGTCTCGGCATGTTTTAGCACAGAATGTAAGGGAAACTAATATTCTGTGGTTATTAAATTCCATCAAAAGATAGCTCTGTCTCAAAAAAATAAAATAACATGATTTGGGTACAGTAACGCATGATGGAGTAATTGTCAATCAAACTATCACAGCACTGAAAATGCCCTGGTAATGAAGGGGTATATACAGGCTAGTAAATAGAAATCAATTTATATCATGTGTATATACAAATATGTATATATGTCCTGTGGTCTAATGAGACCAAGATAAACTTATTTGGTTCAGATGGTGTCAAGCATGTGTGGCAGCAACCAGGTGAGGACTACAAAGACAAGTGTGTCGGCCTACAGTCAATCATGGTGGTGGGAGTGTCATGGTCTGGGGCTGCATGAGTGCTGCCAGCACTGGGGAACTAGAGTTCATTGAGATAACCATGAATGCCAACATGTACTGTGACATACTGATACTGGGCTGCAGGGCAGAATTCAAACATGATAACGACCCCAAACACATCTCCAAGACAACCACTGCCTTGCTAAAGAAGCTGAGGGTAGAGGTAATGGACTGGCCAAGCATGTCTCATTTTATGTTGTCACTGCAGTCAGGGTTCCTTTAAAGTGGAGCCAACATGCCCATGTGCGGGTGAATTTAGTGGGGTTATCCTGTGCGATACTGAAGCTCTTCCATTTCAGCTGTGTGGTTAATCCGACAAAACCAGTCCATTAACGTTGGGGTTGTGGTAGTTCCCCATATTGCTGGGATGCAGCGACTGGTGGCATTTACTAAATGAATAGCCATAGATTTGTGATATTTGGATTTTGGAAGGGAAGCATGATGTAGCAAATATTGTGCTGGAGTAAAGTCAAGGGTAAAGGTGGTGATTTTAGTTATGTCATCATGTACCACTTTCCAGAATTCCTGTAATTTTGGACAGGACCACCAGATATGTAACAAGGATCCAGGTGCGGATGCGCATCTCCAACACAAAGGGGGGTTAAGGGAGAAAATTTGTGGGGGATTACAGGGATTCTGTACCATCCCGAGAAAAGTTTATACCCCATTTCCTGAGCCATAACATTTACTGACCCTTTGTGCATAAGAGTAAGAATTCTATCCCAGTCTGCTTCTGTAAAGTTGAGGTCAAGTTGTGTCTCCCAAGTCTGACAAACTTTAGTGGTTCTCGGGGTGTATGTGGAGAACAAAAGGGAGTACAAGATAGAGATCATGTGTCGTTGTACCACGTGTCCTGTGCAGCTTCGAATGGATTATGGGAGCGGAACCAATCTGGTGAGTTTCTCGGGTGACTGAAAAAATGCCATAACTGAACGCAAGTCCAGAATGGGAAGGTGGCGTTTTGCATCTTTGCCTGTGGTGCTTCAAAGGATAGAAAGGCCCCCTTTTGTTCAGCGTACACCTGTTCGTAGGGCCATACATCTTTTGGGAATTGACTTGAAAGGCCAGGAGAGAAGTCCGGATTATGTCTGAGGGGAGTAAGTGGACCTGGCTGAGACGAAAGATCATAAGGTTTACATCCTGTGCGGAAAAAATGCATTTGACACAGTTCCCCATAAACGTTTACTGTACAAAATAAGGTCCGTTGGCATGGACCATAGGGTAAGTACATGGATTGAAAACTGGCTACAAGGGCGTGTTCAGAGAATGGTGATAAATGGGGAATACTTGGAATGGTCAGGGGTGGGTAGTGGGGTCCCACAGGGTTCTGTGCTGCGACCAATCCTATTTAATTTTGTTCATAAACGACCTGGAGGATGGGGTAAACAGTTCAATCTCTGCATTTGCGGACGATACTAAGCTAAGCAGGGCAATAACTTCCCCGCAAGATGTGGAAACCTTGCAAGAAGATCTGAACAAATTAATGGGATGGGCAACTACATAGCCAATGAGGTTTAATGTAGAAAAATGTAAAATAATGCATTTGGGTGGCAAAAATATGAAAGCAATCTATACACTAGGGGGACATCTGGAGTATGCTGTCCAGTTATGGGCACCAGTCCTCAGGAGGGATGTACTGGAAATGGAGCGAGTACAAAGAAGGGCAACAAAGCTAATAAAGGGTCTGGAGGATATTAGTTATGAAGAAAGGTTGCGAGCACTGAACTTATTCTCTCTGGAGAAGAGAGGCTTGAGAGAAGATATGATTTCAATTTACAAATACCGTACTGGTGACTCCACAATAGGGATAAAACTTTATTGCAGAAGGGAATTTAACAAGACACGTGGCCACTCATTAAAATTAGAAGAAAAGAGGTTTACCCTTAAACTACATAGAGGGTTCCTTACTGTAAGAGTGGCAAGGATGTGGAATTCCCTTCCACAGGTGGTGGTCACAGTGGGGGAGGCATTGATAGTTTCAAAAAACTATTAGATAAGCACCTGAACGACCGCAACATGCAGTCATATACAAGGTAATACTGACATATAATCACACACATAGGCTGGACTTGTGTCTTTTTTTCAACCTCACCTACTATGTAACTATTTAATGTAGGGATGGGCCTACCAGTGGGTGTGTGTTAAATTCTGTAGGGGTGTGTTGTTTGGGTAGCCAAAGAATCAATCGTAGGGGTACCACAGAGCCTGCTTGTTCTATATAAATCCATGCTTTTATTGTTTGATGGAGATGCCAGTCCACGATTCTGGATAGGTGACGTGCCAAATAATATTTGTAGATGTCAGGCAAACCTATGCCTCCTTTTAGTTTGAGAGTAGGTAGAGTAAGCCTGGTATAGCTTAGTCTAGGATGTTTATGTCCCCAGATAAATAGCGTGCAGGCTCTGTGATACGCTATGAAGAATGCCTTGGGTAGTTGGATAGGTACTGTTTGGAGTACATAAAGGAGGCGGGGGAGTACATTCATTTTTATTATGGGTGCCCATCCAAACCATGAAAATAGCCCCTTATGCAAGGTTTGCAAGTCACTTTGGATTTTTCTTAGTAGGGGCAAATAGTTCAGTGTATAAAGGTCTGATAGGGATGTTGGAAGTTGTATCCCAATGTAGGTTATTGATTGCTTTTGCCACACAAAAGGGAAGCTGGCTTTGCATGTTTTCACCTTGTGTGCTGTTAGCGTCACATTGAGTGCAGAGAATTTAGCAAAGTTAATCTGTATATTAGAGAGGTTCTTGTAATGTGCAAAGTCTGTCAGTAGTGCAAGAATAGAAGTCAGTGAATCAGAAAGGGTCAGTAAAATATCATCTGCAAACACCGCTTTTTTAAAGGTGCGTCCTGCCACCGCGATTCCTTAAATGTTATTGTTTGCTCTAAGGTGATTCAGTAAGGGTTCCAGCATCAGAACAAACAAAAGCAGCGAGAAAGTGCAGCCCTGCCTAGTGCCATTTGAAATAGAGAAGGCATTCGCTAGGTGGCTGTTTACCTAGACTTTAGCTGTCGGAGAGGTGTAAAGTACCAGTAGTTAAGCATATTATGTTTCAAGCCAATGAGTTCCAAGACTGCACGCATGTACTCCCAGGCCACCCTATCGAATGCTTTCTCTGCGTCCAATGACAGGAAAAACCCTCTGCACTTATTCTTGGTTAACCAGTAATGCAGGTTCAAGGCTTTCAGGGTATTATCCCTGACCTCTCTGCTTGGGATAAAGCCAACTTGGTCATTGGTTATGAGCGATGGCATAAGTACTGATAAACGATTGGCCAATATTTTTGCAAAGTATTTTAAGTCAACATTGAGCAAGGATATGGGCCTATAGTTGGTAACCTGGGTTGAATCTTTTCCTTCTTTCAGGATTACTGTTATTTGTGCTTCCAAGTTGCCAAGAAGGCCATTCGGATTGGACGTTAGCGAGTTAAAAGCGGACAAACAAGTCCAGTGAGAACGTTGGCAAAAGTTTTGTAATAGGACTTCGAGAAGCCATCAGGCCCAGGACTCGTTCCTACTTTGAGTTGTTTTAAAGAGAGGGCTAGTTCCTTAGATGTGATAGGGCAGTTAATGTTTTGTTTGTCCTCTCTACAAATAGGATTTGGACTGTATTCTGTTAGAAAGGCCGAGATAAGTTCTTGCCTAGAGATTTGGTCAGTCCTAGAAGGTGAGTTTGGTCTTACGTTATAAAGATTTGCATAGTACTGAACAAATTGGTCAGCTATATAGTCTGTTGAGGCTAGAAGACACCCCTCCTAGGATTTAATATGTTGGATTGTGGTGGCTGCTTTTTTAGATTGTAGGGCTCTCGCTAACATCTTACCGCTTTTGTTTCCTTGCTCATAGAAAATTTTTTTGGATAGGATATATTTACGTCTTAACGTCCATCCTAATTCAGTAAGTACGGTAGTTCTTTTCTGGCAACTAGAAAGTCAGCAGTTAGGGGTATAGCTACTTACAAGGTATTAGTGTGACAGTGCTATCCGCTGTGGTAGTGCATGGTCCGTGTATAGAAATCAAAGATAACTGTGGCCATTAGGTGGACATCATGAGTGTGGAAGGAGACTATGTAGTAGGGGCAGAGTAAAATCAAGATTCAGGGGTAAGTAGGCGGGAGTCCATATAAGTAGGTAAATACAAGAAAGGGGGAAATGTATAACCAATGCACTGGAGACTTTAAATGAGGTGCATAAGGGGAGATGCACCCCCATCCCTAATCTGGATTAAAAAAAAAGGCTTGGGACTTTAAATGAGGCAGTTATTAACACAATTGTAAAAAGTAATTGGCATGTTTATTAATATGGGCAATGAAGACCCATAAAAACAAGTAGGTACATAGAGGATATAATCCTGAGCATGCAAAACACAGCAAATTAGCAAGTTGAAATATAAATACATATAAAATAGAACCATATAAGACAGTATATACCATGTCAGAAACCACATATGCAATAAAGGTAGGTATGGTAACCATAGCAGATGGAAATAAAATATGGTAGTGCCATGTATAGGGTGGAAGCTGCATCCTGTAAATCTCAACGCGTTTTGGCGATAAATCCGACTCATCAGGAGCAGATGCTGCATAGTCTATAAAGAAAAAAAATGTGTATATATATATATATATATATATATATATATATATATATGGAAAATGATGGAAAAACATAGGAAAATTAATAGTCCAATTCAAAAGATTTACATCCCATTAGATGTTCAACCTGAGTGGTACTGGTGTAGGAGTAATCAAAAAAAAAAAAAAAAACTCCAAGCAGTAGCTAGCCAACATGAGCTTACCTGATTGAGAAAAAAAAACGGCTTTGTTAGACTTACCGGTGATGGTATTTCTAAGAGCCTTTCAGGACAACCTTGAAAAGCGCAGCTCCGCCCATTTTTCAGGAAACGTATGCAGTCTTTAAATCACTCCACTTCCACCATGGCTTCAGTTATTGTGTGGTCTCCGACAAACTGGAAAACAAAATTACAGAAAACCACTGAACAACCATGATAGATACTTAAACCGCTTCTAAGATAAAACGGAGGGAAGTAACGGTTGTCCTGAAAGACTCTTAAATATACCGTCACCGGTAAGTCTAACTAAGCCTTTCTCAAATCGCCTTTCAGGACAACCTTGGAGAGCGCAGCTCAGCCCATTTTCCAGGAAAAACATGCAGCCTTTAAATCCCTCCTCTTCCACCATGGCTTCAGTTATTGTGTGGTATCCGACAAACTGGATAACAGCACAGAAAAACACCAAACAACCATGATAGATACTTAAGCCCCTTCTAAGGTAAAGAGGAGGGAAGTAACGGTTGTCCTGAAAGGCTCTTAGAAATACCGTCACCGGTAAGTCTAACTAAGTCTTTCTCAAATCGCCTTTCAGGACAACCTTGGAGCGAATAACTGAGAAACTTACCCTAGGGTGGGACCATTGCTTGCAGTACCTTCCTGCCGAAGGCTTGATCTGCGGCAGGCAGTAGGTCCAACCTATAATGCCAGAGAAATGGCGAGAAGTTGGACCATGTGGCAGCCTTGCGTAATTGTTCAGGTGTAGCACCGGCCCTTTTGGCCCAGGAAACTGCCATTGATCTTGTAGAATGAGATACATCTGAGTTGGGTATTTCTCCCTTAGCTGTGTAGGCCTCAGAGATTGCCCATTTAAGCCACCTGCCCAAAGTGCTTTTGGAAGCCTTTTCCCCTTTACATGAACATGAGAGAGCATTTGATTTTCTAAATTCTTTGGTGACTGTTAGAAAGTGTATCAGGCATCTCCTCACATCCAGTGTGTGGAAAGCTTCTTCTCCTGGATTGGCAGGAGCTGAGGAAAAAGTGGGTAGGACTAATTCCTGTGAACGGTTAAAAGTTGAAGAAACCTTAGGTAGAAAGGCTGGATCTGTTTGAAGGATTGCCCGGTCTGAAAAAACCTTTAGAAAGGATTCTGTGACCGCCTGGGCCTGAAGCTTGCTGACTCTTCTTGACGACGTGATGGCTACCATAAAATTTTTTTAAGAACTACGTTTTTTTAAGAATGCTACCTGTAAGGTTTCAAACGGAGCTCCCGTGAGACCCTGTAAAACAATAGACAAATCCCAACTGGGAAAAACTTTAAGGTCTACCGGCCTATTCCATGCAAGTGCCCTAAAAAATCTCTGGATAGAGTCTTCTCGAAAAAACTGATAGAGCTGCCACCTGGGTCCTCAGGGTGCTGGCTGCCAGCCCCTTCTCCATTCTGTCATGGAGAAATTCTAAGACTGACACAAAATTTTTGACCTGGAGGCCTTTAGAAGTGCATCAGGAATTGAACTTTTTCCAAACCTTCAGGTATATGGCCCGAGTTACCTCCTTCCTAGTGGAGAGTAGGGTCTTTACTAATTTATCAGACAGTCCCTTTTAGGAGGTCTTCTTCAGAAACCAAGCTGTTAGATGTAACCAGTCTGCTTCCGGATGGCTCACGGCCTTCTGTGTTAGCAGGTCCTTTCTGGGCGGCAGCTTCCATGAAGGTTCTGCGGCCAGGTTTAGTAATGCCGCGAACCAGGATCTCTTCGGCCAGAAGCGAGTGACCAGGATCAGTTTAGTATTTTCCTCCCTGAATTTCCTTAGGAACAGCGGTATCAGGAGGATGGGGATGGAAAGCGTAGCACAGCTGATAATGCCATAGGTGGGCGAAAGCATCTATGTCTAAGGCTCGGTCTTTTCGGGGGGGGGGTGAGAAAAACTTCTGTACTTTCAAGTTCTGTTGGCTCGTGAACAGATCTATTTGAGGTTGCCCCCATGCTTCGGAGATCATCAAGAAGACTTCTTGGTTCAGACTCCACTCCACTTCCACTACTCTCCTTCTGCTTAGTAGGTCTGCTAGCAGATTCTGGGATCCCTTTAGATGGACTGCTGACAATGAGGCCATATTTTATTCTACTCAGGTAAGCAGCTGACTGGCCAGCTCCAGGAGTCCTCTGCTCCTGGTTCCCCCTTGTTTCAATACATAGGCTACTGCAGTCATATTGTCCGAGAGAACCTGCAGGTGTTGTCCCCTTACTATTTGTTGAAAGGCTATGAGACAAAAAGGAGGAAAAATAGCCTTTGGTTCCCGCCAATTTGAGGACTTTCGGGCTTCTGCTTTGGACCAGGCCCCCTGAGTGGTTTGGCCAATCAGGTGGGCTCCCCAACCCCAAGAACTCACGTCCGTTGTTAGATGCTTGTCTAGGGGAAAAACTCAGGAGAGGCATCTTGCCAGGTTGGTTGAATTCCACCACCACCAGAGCGCTAGCTTTACATTTGAGGTGACCCTGATCTGTTTTCTAATGACTCCTGGTGCGACCATTTTTGTAAGATATTCTTCTGGAGAGATCTGGAATGTAATCTGGCCCACTGTATGGCTGGGATCAATGCCATGAGAAGTCCTAAAACTGACATGGCTGATCGGACTGAATTTGAGAGATTGGTTTGAATCTATCTCACTGCAGATTGGATCTTCTCCATCTTCTCTTGTGGCAGAAAAACTTTTTGAAACACCGAGTTTATCGTATAGCCCAGGAACTTTGTCTCCTGCGTTGGTTCTAGATTTGATTTTTCTAGATTCAGGAGCCACTCTAAGTTCTTGAGGTGAGCCTGAGACACCTAAAGATTTGTCAAGACCTGTTCTTTGGAGTCTGCGAAAAACAGATTTTTCAGGTACGGAATGACCAAAATCCCTCTTAGCTTCAGAGGCTTCAGGGCTTCTGCCATTATCTTTGTAAAGATCCTGGGGGAGGATGAAAGTCCAAACGGCAGAGCTCCGAATTGGAGATGCCAAACTGAGGTTCCCAGGTTGAGGGCCAGACAGAGAAAGCATTGGGAAGCCTGAGCTATCGGGACATGTAAATAGGCATCCCTTAGATCTAGAGATGCCATGAAACAGTCTGGAGTCGGTAATTTTGTTATTGAATAGATCATATCCATTCGAAAATGTTTGTAACGGATCAATCTGTTCAGGATTTTTAAGTTCAAAATCAACCGATACTTTCCTGAAGGTTTTTCACCAAAAAGATGTGGGCATAGAAACCCCGGCCCTCCTGATGATTGGGACCCTGATAATCACTTCCTGTTGAATCAGATCTTGCAGCAGGTTCATCATTGCAGAAGCTTTTTCTTGGTCCTTTGGAAGAGCTGTGATATAAAATCTGCTCGGGGGGTCTCTGAAAACTCCAGACTGTATCCTTGGAAGATGATGTTTTTCACGTACGGGCTTGTAGTTGTTTTGTCCCACTGTAGTGAAAGGCAGACAATCTTCTCCCCACTGGGGGGGAGATTGTCATTTGTTCTTAGGGGGCTGGTCTGGGGGGGGGGGAATCTGAAGAGAACTCCTCCTCTTCCCTTACCCCTTTGGGAATCCCAGCGGTTCTTCTGCTCTTGATCCCTATTTTTGTTGGGCTGTTGAATAGCACGAAAATTCTTCTTGATCAGTTGTTTCTTTTTGGAAGGGAAAGCCTTTTTCTTGTCGCTGTCCTGTCCAAGACCGTTTCAAGGTCCGGACCAAAAAGAAGATCACCTGAAAAAGGTAGGCCACATAATTTTATCTTGGAAGCTGTGTCACCAGACCATCTTTTTAGCAAGAAAGCCCGTCTGGCCAAGTTTACCAGCACCGACGACCTTGCTGACATCTTTACTTATTCGGCTGATGCATCAGCTGTGTATTTTACTGCCTTCAGGGCAGGCAGGCATGCCTAGGGCAGGCATGTCAGCTGTTTTTGGGGGTCACATGCGGCCCTCTAGCACCTTAGCAAGGTGCTCAGTACTTTAATATAACCTGAATGAGTTCCTGGCAGTTCCCCAATTAATAAAGAGCGACAACCTTTACATAAGAAAGTTAAGGCAATAATCTTGTTGCAATTACTATAATGTTCATTACCAAAGGGCTATAATATTTATTTGAAATTAAAAGGTTGTTACTGTCCATGCGTCATGTCTATTCCCCAACCCACATACTTACCTTACCTGCAGACCCTTACTGCTCCTTGCTCTTCCATGGCCTGGAAAATACCTTGCATTTCAATGAACATGTGACCTGCTCTTCTATCACTCAGCTTGGGTCTAATAAGCAATCATTGGCACGAGCACGATCATATGACCAGGGGGAGTTTGTCATCACCACTCTTGCAGGTCCGTGACACAGCCAGGGCTGTGGCTACAAATCAGGGGATCAAATACAGTCTGACAAGGCCTTAACACCCCCCGAAAATATAAAATTGATATGTAGCGCCCACCTACTTAGGTGTGTGCTAGATTAGATAGTTAGGATTAAAGCTAGGCCAAAATTGCCAGTGTTTTACCCTGTGGTGTAAGCTGGTGAGTTTAATTTGGTCGGGAGGTTAGTTAGAGTAGAGAAAGGTGTGGCCACCGACACTCTGCCTGTGTAATTTCCACCTCTTTCTGTGAAATGTTCTGGAAAGTGGGAGGAATAAAGGAATAGAGTGGTATGTAGTTTTTTGCAGACCCCTCTGGGCCAATCATTGATTTGCTTGGATCATTGATTTGCTTGGGCAGAGGCGGGACTTCTATAAAAGGCAAGGTCACATGCTTTTGGGGGTTGGAGTTTGGAGATCCAGAGAAGAAGGATGTAGAGGCTGGTGCAGCGTGGGTGCTCTCCCCTTCGGGGGAGGGGGAATATGCATGTGGAGAGGAGACTTCAGGAGATTTTATAAGAAGGTTGCTACTACTGACAGATACAAGGACTGGGAGAGGATCCTCTGTGGCATGCATGGATGGTCGCTCGGGAGCACACGTGAGTGTAACCCAGGAGAACAGTGCTTCTAAGAGACTTTAAAGGGGTTAGAGTGCGGGTTCCAGGAGAAAAAGGTATAGAAGTGGGCCCTAAAGAACTAACACCCTGGAGGAATCCAAAAAGTCATCTCTCTGGACTTTATTCAGAGTATTGTCCTTAGAGTTTAAATTGGAAGTGCTGTGCAGTCAGGAAATAGTAACTAACAGGAGGAAGGAAAGATGCATTACACATTTGGAACCAGTGCAAGATGGAAGTTCTTCACAGAGGCTTTACATGTTCTGGATTGAGTGTTGTGTTCTCATTGCATAAATCTTTGGGAGTTATTCAGAGTGACTCTTTAATGCAATACCGCAACGAAAACCAGGAGCGAAATAAAGATTAAAGTTTAAATGTTTATGGACTGCCTGCTGTGTCAATCTTTGAGGGAAAGCGGGTAATGGGAACAGGAAGAACGAACTACCCAGCAGCTCCTACGGGAGTAGTGCGCTTCAGATATTTTCGCTAAAAATTAATACTAGAACACAACATACTTTATACAATTCCTGGTAATTCTAAAAGATAAATCTCTATTGGGTTAATAAAGTGTAGCAAGGTCCCAGACCTCTAAAGGCCTAATGGTGACCTCCAGAGTCAGGGAAAGCTTACATCCTTCTTGGTAGATTGAGTTACAAAGTAATACAGTGGAAGAACTCCAGCCGGATACCACGTCTGTATAGGTAGGAACGCTGTCTCCTATGGCAACAAATCTTGTAACAGTCACTAAGGGTAATTGTACTTAACTATTGGTAACACAGAATAGTTCTTCTCACATGCTACAGTCTCTCACTGTAGGCCTTCACTCACTGAGTTCCTAGTCTCTCAGACCCAATCCCCACTGGATCCCCAGAGCTTTTCCGCTTCCATTACTCAGTATCTTCCTCTAGCGTCATCCCTGCGTCACCCCTGCTGACCCGCTAGGTCCCTGTCTTGGCACTCACTGATGCTCCTCAAGCCTCACCTCTGCTGTCCCGCTGGGTCCCTAGCTTGACACTTACTGAAGTTTTCCCACTTCTTCACCGTCCCTGACTGGTGAGAAGACTGCTTCGGTACTGGCTCCAGCTTACTCACAATGGTCTCCAGTAACAAGTTAGATGGTCTCTTAGTGGCGACAGCTTCCCCTCTACCTCCGACCTCAACTGGTTACCTATCCAGCTGAACCGTTACTCTCGGTTGCACTCCAATCCTGCAGTCCCAACCCTGCGCTGCTTCTTCTGCTTCTGGATAGGCCCTCAGACAGTCTAGCAGCCAGATGTCCCCAGGATGGGCCTCAGCTTCCAGCCTAGCATCCCAGGGCAGCATAACACACATCCACCCAGACAGCCGTCCAGGTGGCACAGAACCCCGATCACCTGACTCCACCCAAATAAATCCAGCATGCCAAGAGACTAAAGACAACCCATCCATTCATAACCTGACCTTGCTAAGCCCTTGTCTATCTATCTCACCAGCATAACGCCACCTAGCGACAGAAGAGACAAGGTGCAGCAAGTGCAGTAAGACTTGGATGAGCACGTTTTGGGGTGGAGGAACTTGACTGGCCTGCTCAGTGTTCTGATCTCAACCTAATAGAACACCTTTGGGATGATTGAAAGTGGAGACTGCAAGCCAGGCCTTCTCGTCCAACATCAGTGCCTGATCTCACAAATGCGCTTCTGGAAGAATGGTCAAACCTTCCCATAGACACACTCCTAAACCTTGTGGACAGCCTTCCCAGAATAGTTGAAGCTGTTATAGCTGCAAAAGGGGGGGCGGCAATGCAATATTGAACCCTACAAAGACTGGGATGCCATTAAAGTTCATATGCATGTAAAGGGAGGCGTCCCAATACTTTTGGTAATATAGTGTACACACACGGAAAAACCCAACACATGATTGCAAATAATGCCATGTTTATTTTTAATTTATCTGCCTGTGTCTACAGAATGCACTAAAGGAAATGGGCAGATTCTTGAAGGTTGCAAGACATTCTGTTCAGTTCTTTCCACACATTATCCTGCAATGAAACAAAAATTGCTTTTAGTTCAAAATCTAATATTCTTTAACAATTTCAAATTTTCAGGCACTTCCTGTTATTGGGTGACAATGCTCTGTCACCATCTCCAAATTGTTCTCCTGCATGGTCACCTTTTCACAAGGAGAATTTTATAATTTACAGATGATGGACTTTTTAGGCATAACACAGTCTTCTAAAAAATTGATATTTATTACAAGTTTAAAATCAAAACAATCCTATAAGTTCCTCATATAATACATTCACAAAAAATAGCCTATGAGCAAGAATAACACAACGCCTATATACAGTATAGTCAAAAAACCTCAAAGGACCAAACTGATCACTCTTGAAAGTTATAGAGCTTGACGAGGTAGCGTGTGATAAAGTGCTCAGTTCTGCTGTTGCGCGTAAAGGAAACGCTTCTTCAGGAGCTATGGCGAATTATTCAATCATAAGTGAGAAAAGGATGAGGCAGAAAGTAGTATTCTCAATGATGGTAAAGATTCACAATAATTTCAAAGGAGCTTAGGGAGGTAGTGCTTCAGGAGCCCTATATAATTTAATCTAGAGGGTAATTCTATACCACTATCAGCAACTAGAAAATAGTCTTTAAGATAGAAAATGTTGCATAGGACTGCTATTAGGATGCTGGTTTGTTCAATGTAGGGAATCCTCCCATTGTATATGTGCCTAGTAGCTCATAAATACCGGTCCCTTGTGCATTAAACTCCTGTCAGGGTCTCCTCTTATAGCAACACCGCACAAGTAGCAAGGGCACCTTGATGCTACCATCATTGAGAATACTACTTTCTGCCTCATCCTTTTCTCACTTAGGATTGAATAATTCGCCATAGCTCCTGAAGAAGCATTTCCTTTATGCGCAACATGTAGAGCAGAACTGAGCACTTTATCACACGCTACTTCGTCAAGCTCTATAACGTTCAAGAGTGATCAGTTTGGTCCTTTGAGGTTTTCTGACTATACTGTGTATAGGCGGTGTGTTATTCGTGCTCATAGGCTATTTTTTGTGAATTAATTACCGTATATACTCGAGTATAAGTCGATCCGACTATAAGTCGAGGCCCTAATTTACCACAAAAAAATGGGAAAAACTTATTGACCCGAGTATAAGACGAGGGTGAGAAATGCACAGCTACTGTAAGTGGAAAAGAGGGTCAACAATGCCCATTTGCAGCCTCACTGTGCCCATTTGCATGCCTCACTGTGCCCATTTGCAGCCATAGGTCCCCCGAACTTCAAATTCAGTAGTTAAGGGTTCCTAGATGCCCCCTAGCTGCAGACAAAATTTGGGGTCTCTGAACCCAAAGGGTCCCGTCGGTTCAGAAAATGTCAAGCACTTTTCTGCAGCAGAGAATGACATTTTCCAAACCGATTTTGGAGCCCTGTATCTCGGGGCCACTTGGTGCTAGGAACTCCAGCTTTGGTTATGTTGTGGTACCAGTTCCACTGGGTTTTCACACCATATTTGGGGTTCCTAGCACCAAGTGGCCCTGAGATACGGGGCCCCAAAGTCGGTTCGGAAAATGAAATTTTTTGCTGCAGAAAAGTGCTTTACTCGAGTATAAGTCGAGGGGGGCACTTTCAGCACAAAAAAAGTGCTGAAAAACTCGACTTATACTCTAGTCTATACGGTATATGAGGAACTTATGTGATTGTTTTGATTTTAAACTCTTAATAAAAATAAATTTTTTATAAGATTGTGTTATGCCTAAAAAGTCCATCATCTGTAAATGATAAAATTCTCCAATTCAAAATATTGGGACGTGGCAAATTTTAACCTAGTACCGTATCCACAGTGCCACTCTGTGGAGATACGAATTCTCAATTAATTTTACACCTTTTCACATGGGCTTCTGATGGAGACTAGCCATTTCAGAATACATTACACAACATGGTCCACTTATCAAGAAACCCACCCTGGGAAATACAGCCAATGCTGCATACAGCCATCACAGCATGTGTACACAGAAGTGGATGTGAACAGACTGCAGGAAGAGTATCACCAAGATGTAAGTATAAAAAACAAAAAAGGTTGAAGACAAATCTTAGAAACAGTCATTTGTTTACTTTAGCAAACCAAGTGTCAGAGTTTACCTATACATTAATAGAAACCACTTTCTGCCTGCTTCCCAAAGGTGGCCTCTGCAGTCTTGTATCAGTCTGAGACAACTACCGCCAAAACCACCATGGTCAAAGGGGTATGTACTCAAGTCACTCAGAACTGCATCTGGGTTAGGTCTGGGGCAGGCATCCCAAACTGGTGTTTATGCCACATGCAGCCTTCTGCCACCTTCCATGAGGCCCTGAGCGTTTAATTTAAACTAAATGAGGCCTTGTTTGTTACAATTTTTAAAGGCTCCACTTACATATTCAAGCTTACAGCTCAATACTTCAGGGATAGATTACAAACCCACTTGGCTAAAAATGTTGCATTAGTACTAAAATGCTTAATTCCCAAATGTCTAAAATATTTCATGCCAAGGCGTCAGTCTCTGTAACCGCATCCCACCCCCCCAACCTTTATATAATCACCACCCAAACCACCCAAAAGGGGAAGTTGCTTTTGTTTGCACCCTCCCCCGCCACATGGTTTTGACAGGTACCCACTACCACTCCTGGCTCAGATCGCAAGGGCAAATAGAGATGGAAGTTCGCCCCCTCCTTCCCCTAGGACAGATCACTGGTCCCAGAAGACTTCGGGACCATTTACAAGGCGCAGCATGACTCACGCATGCGCAGTAGGAAACCGGCTGTGAAGCTGCAAGGCTTCATTTAGTTCAGATGCCGGCGCCTGCACCCAAAGCCAATTGAAGAACAAGCTCGGGTGAGGACCTCGCTGGATCCCTGGACAGGTTACTGTCCTTATACTAAAAGTCAGCATCTACAGTATTTGTAACAGCAAACTTCATTTTTTCGGGGGAGCCTGGAGCTCCTCTTTAACCGCAGTCCATCGGCTGTTCTTCTGACCAGATAATGCACCTGCTACTCTGACACTGCTTGGGTCCAACAGGCGCTAGGTTTGAGGACTGTCACAAGACCATTAAAAATGGGGAGGGGGGCGTCACCAAACTCCCAGGATGACAACACATCCAATCTCAATGCCGACTGCAAAATGGCATAGAGCTCCAGGGGAGAGAAAGTAAGGTGGGTATAGGGTAGGTCAGGGGATTGTCCTTTCCAGAGACATTCACCTTATTCTGCATTTAAAAGGCGACAGTGCCTCCACATAGGTGTGACCCTCAAAAATGTATTTGGTATGCTGCAAATAAATACTTTGCATTGTAGATGTGAAGCTTGTCAGAGGCACAGCTGTTCATTGTGCCATCTTTGAAGGTGATCCAAAACAGATGCAACGTTTTATATGGTAGGCATCTTGTATAAGAAGATGGGAGAAAAGACAAGAGAGTATTCTGACAATTTACAGAATAAACCAATATAGAATTTAAAAAAAAAACACCATGACAAACAGTCACCACAAACAAATGTTATTAAAGCCACGACAGTAAAATCATTCTGCATATTCAGTGAATGGAAAATGTCATTTTTTTGGCTTTATAAGTCATTATTGCTGCAGCAGGCTCTATAAATGGTACAGATGTGCCACATTACAGGAAGACTAAGGGGACCTCCCCCAGGCACTATATTTAAAGGAATTTTTAAATTTTTGTTATTTCTCATTTTGATGGTTTCACTTTAAGCATCAGTAAATCACTGCTCATTTAAAAATGTTTTTTAAAAACTTTTTCACTGATACATGTCCCCCAGGGCCGTACCCAGACCCCCATAACCCTTGTATGCCCAATTAGGCCTCTTTCACACGAGGGATCCGTATGTCCGTTTTTCATCCTTCCGTTTACGGATGGAAAACGGACATACATGTATCCCTATGGAGCGTCGGATGTCAGCGGTGACATGTCCGCTGACATCCGACCCACTCCGATCCGAAAAGTGTAACGAAGGAAAACCCTACTTTTCCATCCGTTTTCGGATCGGATCGGGTGACGACGGACACTACGGTCCGTCATCATCCGATCCCCCATAGGGGAGAGCGGTGCTCTGACAGGTCCGTCGCTGCACAGTGTGCAGCGACGGACATGTAATCTTCCTGCTCAGCGGGGATCGGCGGAGCGATCCCCGCTGAGCAAGCGGGTGTTCACGGGGCGGATCATCACTGATCCGCCCCGTGTGAAAGAGCCCTTACTTGCATATAAGCCTCCAAAATGGGCACTTGATTTTTCCAGATCCGGTCCCATTGACATCAATGGGGTTCATTATTCGCTTCCGAACTTTTGCGATGTTCGAAAGTTCTGACACAAACCGAACAGGGGGTTCTTTGACCCATCTCTAGTTCACTTGTGTTGATTATGCCACATGTGCCCACCCTTAGCCAAGAAGGTCTGATAACACTGTCACTGTTGTATTTCAGGTTAGGTGGTCTTCAAGTGACCCTGTTGGCACAAGATCACTTGTAAAGAATTACGTGCCTGTAAAAATACCCATTTGTCATAACACTCACACTTTGGTGCTTGCCAGCCACCATGCCCCCCCCCCCATCCCCCTTACACTGGTTTCTGCCTTTGGCACATACATCACTACAGGGCATACAAGCTGGGTACAGAAAACTACCACATTAACAGAGCAGATAGGCCTGAAACAGGTCTATCTGCACCACCCATGCCAATTTCTTTTTCAGGGTGAAATTGGTGCAGAACCTGAACCAGGTTCAGGTTTGTAAGATTTTAGGTAGAAGTTAGCAAGTCAACATTAGCAATTAGGATTGCACAGATACTAAGCATTTGCACTCCTACAAATGTTCCAAAACCCAATACCATTGCGGTGCCATTTGAGCCCATACAAAAATGGGCTCAAATCCCACTGCAAAGAATAACATGCAGTTTCCATTTATCACTGGTTTACTATGCTTCAGTTTGTGAAAGAGCAGGAAGCCTCAGAGTATTTCCTGTTCATTCATCTGTGCAGCTGAGGCTGCAGAGAAAGGGACTGATAAATCTATGTCCTCAGTCACTTGCGTCCGGCGGGGGGGCCCTTTCAGGTAGGCTGTATGGGGCCCCATGATTTCTAACAGCAGCCCTGGTTACATCTCAGTGCTATTGGTCTTCTGCATTCTCTTTGCAACCACTCCCTGTATACATGTACTCCAGAGATAGCTGCATGGCATTTCTCATGGTGGGTTTCCATATAATGACAATGGTGAAACCTGCCTACGCAACACACAGCTGCTTATGGTCTCCACTGGAAGCCTATGTGATGAGAGTGACAACGCAGGAGAGCAACAACAGCTTATACAAGACATTTGTGATTGGGCTTGGAGCTACTTTATTTATTTACTTCTATTATCTACCTGATTCGTTTATTATGATGGCATACACATTATTTGTAGGGTTCACTTGATTGAACACATTAATTGTCACTTGAAATTATTATATTATATTTTCTTGTATAATTAGTATATTTATTTATTTTTAAAAGGCTTATTAAATTTGATCCTGCCATTTTGATGGCTCTTTGACAGTTTATACATCTAGTCTATACATTTCCACAGCAATTTCAATCATTTGTTTGCTTAAAACTTGGAAACCTTGAAACAGATGGTGTCAATTTTAGTTTCACGTGAATGTTTTTTTGATTGAAAGGTAAAGATTCCCAAAGACTTGTATGTATACCACCATATGGGATGCAGCTATAAGCATGTGTAGCGGTACCCCCGTAAGGGCCACTGGTTGATGATGATTGAAGTTAGTAAAAGCACAGTCACTGCATATTTCCTGGTAGCAGCAGCATAAAAAATGAGGATGAACAAGGTTCTTTCCCTGGGGGATCATGCAGAGGCTGCCAGCACACACACAGCGATGGTTCCATACACAATGACCCAGGTGCAAATCTAGGGGATGTCTTTTGAGTCTTTAATGCTGAAGAAACTTGTAACTGGGGAGGGGTATAGGGCACGGGGTATTCCAATCAATGCTAGCTCCAAAGAAAGGGACACCTACTTCACTGTCCTACATAAAAGCACAAAAAATTTTGACATTTGTTGGTAGTGTCATTCACATGTTCCCAGATTCTAATGCCGCGTACACACGGTCGGACTTTTCGACCGGACTTGTCCGACGGACGCTGACGGACCAAATCCCGCGGACAATCCAATCGTGTGTGGGCTTCACCGGACCTTCAGCGAACTTTTCCAGTCGCAAATCTGATGGACTTTAGATTTGGAAGATGCTTCAAATCTTTACGTCGTAACTCCGCCGAACCCAGAAATCCGCTCGTCTGTATGCTAGTCCAACAGACAAAAACCCACACTAGGGCAGCTATTGGCTACTGGCTATCAACTTCCTTATTTTAGTGCGGTGTACGTCATCGCGTACAAATCCGTTGGACTTTGGTGTGATCGTGTGTAGGCAAGTCCGGTCGTTAGAAAGTCTGTTGAAAGTCAGGCAAAAATCCGTTGAAAGTCTGACAAAAGTCTGTCGGACGGGCTGTCGGATTTTGTAGCTGAAAAGTCCTACCGTGTGTACACGGCATTACTCAACGGGCGTATAGTATACCCAACATATTGCAAATTACAGGCACTGCCTTGAATTACATAAACCACCGATTTAGAGTTACAATTAATATATTGTATTTTATTTCCCCCATAATTTTTTATTGTTTTCTGCATAATTTGTACAAACAAGAGGTTATCATACAGAATGTGTCATATAACGCTTATTTAATGGTATATGTTTATTAGTTAGTAAAGGAAGTCACTAAGGTACTTTTTTTGTGTGTTTATGGTGGAAAGTCAAGTCTGTAGCTTGTTCACATTAAAGGGGAATTGGGACTTGAAAATGAAGCGGTTGAAATGCGGAGGTGGTAATAGGAAATAGTTTTATTTGTATCAAAATAGAGTAATTTCATATATATATAAGCACAAGGTATAGACATAATGATACAAGGTATATATAAACAATAAATAAGATTGTAATCATAATCAATTGATAATATGTACAACAGCAATATGGCCTAAAAATGTCGAAGACAGCATGCCCTGCTAATCCAGCTTTTCAGCTGCTTCCATGTCTGTACAAACTATGGAAAAAAGTCCCAATTCCCCTTTAATGTATTCGATATAGGGATGGAGGCTCCCACCCAGGCCTTTATCTAAAGTCCCAAACCTTCCTTTTTTTCCATAGTTTGTACAGGACGTCGGCCATCATTGCGCTGATGTTGAGAGCACCAACTGCGTGGGTCCCGTGGGGGGGGCTTGGTGCCAATCACTGAGCACTCTAGCTCCGGTGCTGACACCGCCCCCCCCCCCCCGGGCCCACGCACGTGGCGTTGGTGGCGTGCCTATACATATACCTTCAGTCGGAGCCAGCTGCTCACACGGCTGGTCTCCGCCTGGGGCCCTTGCACACCAACCATTTCTCTGCTTGGTGTTGCATGGTATGCAGCTTGTATAAGTGTCGTTTGGTCTAGGTCCACCTTGGTTGTCAAATTTTTTCACTGCACGCTTTTGTTTACACATCCACATTTTTTATATAACATCATCACGTTCCAGTTCTTTGCCGTGTTTATTTAGTTTTTTGTCAGTCACTTCTCGGACATAGGTCAGCTCACCTCACACATATCATACTCATTCACTTAATACATTTTTCCCTGACTCATCACTATACATGCAGACACTTTGGGTATATTTATATATTACCTCAAATTCACTTAATTTCACATACACCTTTACTCATTTTTTCCCAGATACCTCTGTCTGTTGACTCACACACTTCAGTACTCTGGCTTATGGAGACCATCCTAGGCACTATAACTTCATCCCAGGCTGTTTATGTACAACACGCTGCCTCAGCTCCCACGGTGTGGTCCATGCCTCTGGTTCACCGTGTATCGCTCACCCCATATCGCACTCACGACCAGGGTTGGTGAGTGTGCTTGATTAAATACCCTCTTTATCCCCCTCTATCAGAGTGTGGCTTACCTTGTTTGTATAATTTACAGGAATCTGTCGCATCTGCTCCTGACGAGTGGAGATACATCCACGAAATGCGTAGAGCTATCTGATGCTACAGAGACACATATTACGCCTTGATGATGTCATTATCATGAACCTAGTACTTTTAGAATTATACCATGCGAACACAGGTGCCGGGCATACTGTCTTTGACATTTTTAGGCCATATTGCTGTTGTACATATTATCAATTGATTATGAATACAATCTTGTTTATTGTTTATATATACCTTGTACCATTATGTCTATACCTTGTGCTTATATGTATATACCCGTATTTATCGGCGTATAACACGCACAGGTATATAACACGCACATTAATTTTAAGAGGGAAGTTTCAGGAAAAAAATTTAATTTTAAATAAGGAACTTTGAAGCAAAATAAGGGTCAGTGCCCATCTGCAGTCTCCCACCCAGGCCTCATATAAAGTCCCAAACCTTCCTTTTTTTCCATAGTCTGTAGCTTGTTTGGCTTCCATGCGCAAAACAAGCTAGGTGACAACATGCTACCAAAGCTAGGGGCCCTTCTACATGAAAAATTGCATCCACCCTTGATGACACTATAGAGATTTTTATCGGCATACAGAATGGGAAGATTTTCTTTAACCACTTCAATACTGGGCACTTTCACCCCCTTCCTTCCCAGGCCAATTTTCAGCTTTTAGCGCTCTTGCACTTTCAATAAGAATTGTGCGGTCATGCAACACTGTACCCAAATGAATTTTTTATCATTTTGTTCACACATATAGAGCTTTCTTTTGGTGTTTTTATTTTCACAAATCAAGTTTTTATTTTTTGCGATATAAGCGAAAAAAAGAGCGGAAATTTTGAAAAAAAAATAATATATGTTCTACTTTCTGTTTTAAAATAAATAAAAAAAAAACTACTTTTGTCATAAATTTAAGCCAAAATGTATTCTGCTACATGGGCTAGCATTTTCAGCTTCCCACATTGCCATTTTTAATATTTTTGGGATCACTTTTATATATATGGTTTTTATCCAATAAATCCCATTTTTTTTACCTACACTGTGGAGCTTCCTTTTTTCTTTTTCCATGTCCCTATTTGAACTGCTGTCTTTGGATTTTCCCGGTCCAGAATTGGAGGACGTATGCAGGAGCTGTTCGACTTCCACCTGTGATCATCGCTTCCTTTCGGTGACCGTGGCCTGTGGGATACCATCCGGCTGGATATCACGGGAGATCATCCCCTTATGCCTATTTGACGCACTGCTATACGGTATGTGCGTTCTACGGATCCGGTAAGGGTATCCATTTATACTCTTTGGAGATCTATGTGCTGTGGTATCTGCTGTCACCTTCCCTTTTGAGTGCACACACGCCTCCCAGCGTCTATTGTTACCCTCCGTTTGGAGAAGACACCTTTCTTTACGTCACATGCTATGGACTTTCACCATTTGCTGTCCTGGTTTTTTATTTGGACACTCCAATTAAAGCAGGGCTTTTCACATTTGATGGTGTTATATGTATATGTTCAATAATTATTTCATTTGTTTTTCACATATGTGTCTAGTATATACTGGATACTCTTAGCGCTGCACTTTGGTTTTTTGTATTCTGCTACATGTCTTTGGTAAAAAAAAACCCGTTAGGTGTATAATAATTGGTTTGTGTTATCACAGAAATGTGTACGCAATGATCACTGACATATGTGCGCAGATGATCACTGACATATGTGTGCAGATGATCATTGGGACATATTGGGATATGATTTTAGTGTTACATATGTGGGGACAGGTGTTTTAACTGTATGGGGACATGTGTGTGGGGACAGTGTTTTGGGGACACTAGTTAGGGGACACTGTGTGTGTTTACATTGTGTGGGGACACTGTGCCGGTGATCAGTGTGTAAAAAGCTGTAAAAACAGCTCCTACTCACTGATCATCGGCTGGCTGCAGCGATCTGCTCTCCTCTCCTCACTGGCAACTTCCGTGTGAGGAGAGGAGAGCAGATCGCCTAGCAACCAGCTCTCTGTTTACATCACATGACGGCTCTGATTGGACACAGCCGTCATGTGATCAGGAGGGCCAATCACAGAGCCCTCCTGCCGATCAGAGATGCGCCGAGTCAGGGTGACACGAGCGCATTGGGATTGAGCCGCTGCGAGGGCACGTGCGCGCGCGATCCGCCTCCTTCTGAGGGACATTCCCGAACGTCCACTCAGAAGGAGGAAGCGACCACCTGACAGTATATATGCAGTGGCCAGGGGGAAGTGGTTAAGAATTGCAACAATTTTGTTGTATTCTAAAGAAAATGTAGTAACAAAGTTAAAGGGATTGTAAAGGTAGAAGGTTTTTTTATCTTAATGCATTCTATGCATTAAGATAAAAAGCTTTCTGTGTGCAGCAGCCCCCCTCAGCCCCCCTAATACTTACCTGAGGTCCCTCTCTGTCCAGCGATGTCCACAAGTGTCTCAGCTGCCCAGGATTCTCCATTCTGATTGGCTGAGACACAGCAGTGGCGCCATTGGCTCTTGCTGCTGTCAATCAAAGACAGCTAGCCAATCAGGGGAGAGAGAGGCAGGGACGGGTTGGGGCTTCAAGTCAGAATGGACACAGGGAGCTGTGACACGGCTCGGGTGCCTCCATAGCAAGTTGCTTGCTGTGGGGGCACTCAACAGGTGGGAGGGGCCAGGAGCACAGAAGAGGGACCCGAGAAGAGGAGGATCCAGGCTGCTCTGTGCAAATCCACTACACATAGGAGGTAAGTATACCATGTTTGTTATTTTTATAGGAAAAAAAAACAAGACTTTACAATCAATTTAACCTTATTTTGTCTAATTGCTACAATGTTTGTGTTTCTTTGTACTACTATTCCGTATCATCTCCGCCCGATCTCTATCAGTGGCTGGTACTCAATTTTTTTGGGAGGAGGTGGCACACAAACCTCCCAGCTGCCCCTGTTTAGTCATAAATGGCGACCCATCACATTTGGCTACTTGCTGGACTGTACATGCGCGCTGCCGCCATATGCGTTCCAACACTGTGGCGATCTGCGATTGGGCAGAATTTTGTGGCCACACCCCTGAGTCCAGGTTCAAGCCCCACCATCCAAGTGGATATAGAGTTAGATTATAATTATGCCAAGCGAAGGGGCCCTGTGGCAAAATGGTGTCTTAAAACAGTGTTGGAACTCATAAGGCGATGACGTGCATGCACACTCCAGCGGGTAGCAAAATGTGATGGGTAGCCGAATGTGACGAAACACCCCCACCCCCCAATTATTGGTTGATCATCCCACATTATTTACCCCATCCAGATCACGAGAAGCTTCCCCACCGCTTCTCCTCGTCGGCAGCTTCAGCGGCTTCCCAGCTGCTTCTCCTCCACGGCAGCTTCCTGGGCGGCTTCGGCGGCTTCCCCGCTGCTTCTCCTACTGGCCAATTTGGTCGCTTCTCCTTCCGACCCTCTTCCTGATTGGCCAGGAGGAAAAGCAGGAAGACATTAGCAAATATTATTGTCACAAAAGTGGGTGTGCTCTGAACCCACCTATTTTGAAGCCAATTAGAGCCTCCAGCTCTGATCATGTGCTTTACACACACACACACGTCCCTGTTCTGCCTTTCGTGCCCACAATCACTTGTGGTCGTCGGTCATCGCGACCGCCAGTCACGAGCATCGGCACCCCCGCTGTGCAGCCTGCTATCCCCCTTGAAGGGACTGACGTATAGCTATGATGGTTCGCGGGATCGTGCTGACCTGTCGCAGTATAATGACGGTGTCTGGTCGGCAAGCGGTTAAGTATCATTAAAGTCACTGCTCCTGCAAAAACTCTTTTTTTTTTTTTAATTTGCATTGATACATGTCCCCTAGGGCAGTACCCTGGCCCCCACACCCTTTTTATGAGCAATAACCTGCATATAAGTCTTCAAAATGGGCACTTTTGATTTTTCAAGTTCGGGTCCCATAGACTTTATTAGGGTTCGCGTTTTGGGTCTGAACTTTTGCGATGTTCGAGAGTTCTGGCACAACTGAACCGGGGGTGTTTGGCCCAACTCTAGTGCATAGAGACGTGTGCGTGGCCCCCAACGCAAATCCTTTGCATCCAGCGTCATTCCTAGTTCATAGGGTTGCTAACAGGCAGATCAAACATATCACTTTCTCTATTCTCCCCTAAAGTATTCATGTTCCAATGTAAGAAACGTAAATGCTTGATCTGTGACTTTATTCAGCATGATCAACCAATCTTTACCAATAATAATGGAAAAGAATTTAAAAAAAATCAATAATACCTAAATTGTTTAACAGAATATGTGATCTACTGTATAACCTCCTCATGTTGCCTAAAATGTGTTTGAACCTTATGTACACAAGTTTGGGAGCATAGGAGATTAGTGGAAAATAGCAGCTTGAAATATAGTGTTCCTTGTCATTTCCCTATGAAACATGAAAAGTCCACAGAAGAATTAAATGTTTTCCTAATAGAATCTTCTGTGTCTCCTCTTGACTCCCTACTATATATACAGTATCTCACAAAAGTGAGTAAATCCCTCACATTTTTTGTAAATATTTTATTATATCTTTTCATGTGACAACACTGAAGAAATGACACTTTGCTACAATGTAAAGTAGTGAGTGTACAGCTTGTATAACAGTGTAAATTTTCTGTCTAAACTTATGTCTAAACTTATGTCTAAACCGCTGGCAACAAAAGTGAGTACACCCCTAAGTGAAAATGTCCAAATTAGGCCCAAAGTGTCAATATTTTGTGTGGCCACCATTATTTTCCAGCACTGCCTTAACCCTCTTGGGCATGGAGTTCACCAGAGCTTCACAGGTTGCCACTGGAGTCCTCTTCCACTCCTCCATGACAACATCACGGCGCTGGTGGATGTTAGTGAATGGGAGTACAGCCCTAAGTGAAAATGTCCAAATTGGGCCCAATTAGCCATTTCCTCTCCCCGGTGTCATGTGACTCGTTAGTGTTACAGGGTCTTAGGTGTGAATGGGGAGCAGGTGTGTTAAATTTAGTGTTATTGCTCTCACTCTCATACTGGTCACTGGAAGTTCAACATGGCACCTCATGGCAAAGAACTCTCTGAGGATCTGAAAAAAATAATTGTTGCTCTACATAAAGATGGCCTAGGCTATAAGAAGATTGCCAAGATCCTAAAACGGAGCTGCAGCACGGTGGCCAAGACCATACATCAGTTTAACAGGACAGGTTCCACTCAGAACAGGCCTCGCCATGGTCGACCAAAGAAGTTAAGTGCATGTGCTCACCGTCATATCCAGAGGTTGTCTTTGGGAAATAGATGTATGAGTGCTGCCAGCATTGCAGCAGAGGCTGAAAGGGTGGGGGTCAGCCTGTCAGTGCTCAGACCATATGCCGCACACTGCATCAAATTAGTCTGCATGGCTGTCATCCCAGAGGAAGCCTCTTCTAAAGATGATGCAGAAGAAAGCCCGCAAACAGTTTGCTGAAGACAAGCAGACTAAGGAAATGGATTACTGGAACCATGTACTGTGGTCTGATAAACTTATTTGGTTTAGATGGTGTCAAGCATTTGTGGGGGCAACCAGTCGAGTACAAAGACAAGTGTGTCTTGCCTACAGTCAAGCATGGTGTTGGGAGTGTTGTGGTCTGGGGCTGCATGAGTGCTGCCAGCACTGAGGAGCTACAGGTCATTGAGGGAACCATGAATGCCAACATGTACTGTGACATACTGAAGCAGAGCGTGATCCCATCCCTTCGGAGACTGGGCAGCAGGGCAGTATTCCAACATGATAATGACTCCAAACACACCTCCAAGACGACCACTGCCTTGCTAAAGAAGCTGAGGGTAAAGGTGACGGACTGGCCAAGCATGTCTCCAGACCTAAACCCTATTGAGCATCTGTAGGGCATCCTCAAACGGGAGGTGGAGGAGCGCAAGGTCTCTAACTTCCACCAGCTCAGTGATGTTGTCATGGAGGAGTGGAAGAGGACTCCAGTGGCAACCTGTGAAGCTCTGGTGAACTCCATGCCCAAGAGGCTTAAGGCAGTGCTAGAAAATAATGGTGACCACACAAAATCTTGACACTTTGGGTCCAATTTGGAAAATTTTCACTTTTGTTGCCAGCAGCTTAGGCATTAATGGCTGTGTAAATATTAGAAAAAAGTGATCTCGCGCATTCAAATCTATTCACACATAGTGGAAGATAACATATATAATGACATGAAAAATAACTATCGAATAAATTAAAATAAATGGTGGATGATCGTAAAAATCTAAAATGTTGAGATAATTAAAAATTCAAAAAATCAAGTGCTCAAAATAAGTGGGATAATTGCAAGTTCATGAAGTATACAGAAAACTGGCTCTGTCTTGACCATGCAGGATGGTAAGGTGACTCAGTGTGGGAATAAACAGATTGGCCAAAGTTCATATAAGTCCTCATATGGGATAATTCCAGAATGACTTTAGGCTCTCAGAACTCTCACCTCAATGATAATGAAAATGGGCATCATGATACAATATCTGTTAATCGCGTCACTGTATTCTCCAGACCATTCTCCTCCACTCGTCCCGGCTTTATTCCATTCCTCTCCACCATTAATACGGCTCAATAGCCTGATAAAAGATGTACCTCCGAGGCGCAACGGCCAGGTGGGAGAGAGAGGGAGAAAAAAGAGGGCCTCCAATAATGTAGTACGTTAAATAATAAAGTGATATTTTATTGGGGGGGTTTCAGGGTGGTCTCTTACATTAAAAAGTTAAAAAGCAAGCAAGTACAGCTAGAATGGCGTTTAGAGCGCCTCCTTACTAGACTTCCGGTTACGTCTGCTCTCCGCCACTCCCTACACGTTACGTCACTGCTCGTGACCTCATCTGGGGAACAGGATTGGTCAGAGAGGTGTGTTTTTTATATAGTAATACCGGAAGTGTTATAGCGGCCATTTTCTTGTGGTCCGCTGATGTGTATCGGCGCGGCCATCTTTTAGGTGGTAAATAAATATACATAGCGGCCATTATTTTGTAGATCGAGCTAATACTGTCATCAATGATGGTATATGGCAGTAATGTGAAATATATGTTAAAATTCTAATTTGAAACAAGGATTTTTTTATTGAATTCTGTCAAAAGAGGTAATTTAGAGAGAAGTGACCTAAAAATCAATATATTTTATACGAGCGAGTCAGTCGTATACCTTAGTACATAAAGAGTTGCCCTAGTACATGCATATTATTTATAAATAATATGGGAGAAGACATGGAAAAAACATGAATATAATAATGTAGGTATATACTTGATATAATCTGGTACATGAATAAAACTAATAATAAAATGATGTAAATTTTAAAATTATCAATAAATACATAAAAAACATGAATATCATATATATATATATATATATATATATATATATATATATAAAACTAGTAAATAAAATCAAAATACTATAATTGATTAAAAATTGCTGAGAAAACAGTTTAAATCAAATTCAACGTTTATACCTCTAGGTGTTAAAGTACGCATGGTATGTATCCAATAGGACTCTCTTTGACTAAAAGTCCTTATTTTGTGGCTGCCTCTCCATGACCCTTTGTATTTTTCTATACCCCAGAATTGAAGATGTGTGGGATCCTGATTATGTGCTAATGCAAAATGTTTGGATACATTATGTTTGGGATTTCCCTTTTTGATGTTTTGGATGTGTTCTTTTATTCTAACTTTGAGGGCTCTCTTGGTTCTCCCTACATATTGGAGTTTGCAGCTACATTGTAGCACATATACTACTCCCTCTGTATGGCATCCAATAAAATCATTAATTTTAAACGTCTCTTTTGTAGTAGTTGCTGTGAAATCTATTCTTTTACCCTGAAATTTTTGGGCATGTCTACATGCACAGCAATTTCTGCAGGGAAAGAATCCCTTTCCTGTAAAAAAGGAGTAAGGTGCTTTGGGGGGAGGTTCTACCACCGATTTTACTACCTTGTCTCTGATGGTAGGTGCTCTCTTATATATGATGTTTGGTTGATTTGGTAATACGTTCTTTAAGTCTCTGTCATTCTGAAGAATGTGCCAATGACGTTGGATTATCTTCGATACCTCTTTGTGTTGTACATTATAGTCCAGAACTAAACTTAGTGTCTCTTGTTGGAATGTTTTTTTGGGATCTCCCACCTGGCCATTGCGCCTCAGAGGTACATCTTTTATCAGGCTATTGAGCCATATTAATGGTGGAGAGGAATGAAATAAAACCGGGACGAGTGGAGGAGAATGGTCTGGAGAATACAGTGACGCGAATTAACAGATATTGTATCATGATGCCCATTTTCATTATAATTGAGGTGAGAGCTCTGAGAGCCTAAAGTCATTCTGGAATTATCCCATATGAAGACTTATATGAACTTTGGCCAATCTGTTTATTCCCACACTGAGTCACCTTACTATCCTGCATGGTCAAGACAGAGCCAGTTTTCTGTATACTTCATGAACTTGCACTTATCCCACCTATTTTGAGCACTTGATTTTTTGAATTTTTAATTATCTCAACATTTTAGATTTTTACGATCATACACCATTTATTTTAATTTATTCGATAGTTATTTTTCATGTCATTATATATGTTATCTTCCACTATGTGTGACTAGATTTGAATGCGCGAGATCACTTTTTTCTAATATTTTCATTGGAAGTGTAGTGTGAACACTTTAGGTTTTGCTGCTATCTTTTTCAAGACATCACCACACATATACACTTTTATATTTAATTTTACTATTTATGTGTTTATTTATATACCTACATATTACACTATTACTCACTTTTAGCGCGAAGGACACTTTCACTTATTAATGGCTGTGTGTTGAGTTATTTTGAGGGGACAGCAAATTTACACTGTTATACAAGCTGTACACTCACTACTTTACATTGTAGCAAAGTATAATTTCTTCACTGTTGTCACATGAAAAGATATAATAAAATATTTATAAAAATGTGAGGAGTGTGCTTACTTTTGTGAGATACTGTATAGTCCCTTTAATTGTTCATGATTACTTTTACAACAAATCCTATGGCCCCTTTCACACAGGCACCTCCGCTAAGCAGAATCTGTTTGCTCAGTGGGGGATCTGGTCGCTGATCCCCGCAGAGCGGGCGGATCACAGGTCCATGTCCGCTCTGCTATGCAGAGCAGACACAGACACAGTCCTTCTCTCCTCTATGAGGCAATCTGATAGAAACACATTGGCTGTCCATTTCCATCTGATGCCATCCGATCTGCAGGACGGATGGGGAATAGGACCACCATCCGTCTGTTTTTGGTGGACAGGATCGGTTTGGATGGCGGCGGGTGTCAGCAGACGTGTCCACTGACATATGCTGCTACATAGAAGAGACTGGAGGGTCCGATCAGGTCCGCCTGAAAAACTGACAGGTGGACCTGATCAGACAGCCTGTGTGAAAGGGGCCTTAGGTTCCTAAAACAACATGTGTGTTTGTGTGTGTGTGTGTGTGTGTGTATATATATGTATCTTTTTTTTTTTTAAATATATGTGTCCATCTACATAAATGTATAAATTGCTTAGAATGTTTATTATTTTCTTTTATGTTAATGGATTTTCTATCACTTCCCTGAAAACTTCTTTAGGCTTTTGTAAAAAGTACTTGGAGTAATTCAGTTGTATTAGAAACAGGGCACCTTAAAGGGTAAGTTCACTTTTACAGAGTCTGTAAGGTGAACTTACACTGGACCACTTTCCTCATCCTCCGGTCTCGCTGTACCTGAGTCCCGTGATCCCCCGCTCTGGCACATTCGGTCGCCACTTCACCGGCCCGGGGATTTGAAATCCCCGTGGCATAATCTCTTAAACGTACCTCATAAAGGGTATGTATAGGAGGCATTCTAATTGGTCGGCGCCTTCTATACATACCTTTATCGGAACCTACCTAGCCTGTCCTGTCAGTGCTGGAGAAGAGGAGAGAAGGCCACGGGGATTTAAAATCCCTGGACCGGTAAAGCAGCGACTCGATCTCTCACAGTGGGTGACCATGTGACTCAGGTACCACGGGACCGGGGGGGGGGGGGGGGGGGGGATGGGGAGGGGTCCAGTATAAGTTCACCTTACAGATTTTCTGTAAAGGTGAACTTACCCTTTAAGGCTTGCTTCACACTTGTGCGGGTGGTTGCAGGTGCCGGACAGCGGGTAAATCTCGCCGTTCTGCATGCAGTAAAAACATTTGTTGGATGCCAAGTGTTTGGTGAGTTCAGCTATATAATGATGATTGTCCACAGTGATTGTCTCTTCTATAACCAGGCCAGGCATATAGGTCTCAGGAAGGGATAGTCACTTTCACAATGATTGGCGTAAGTGCCAACATTTCTATAATTTTACTAATAGATTGGACCAGTTAATTGTATATATACAGCCATCACAAAATACTTATTGGTAAAAAAATCAATTGTTTTTTTTTTTTTTTTGTAATTTTTTAAAAATTTAAATGCAGCCATTTTATCGGTTAGCGGTGCTGCATCCACTTTCCCACTACTGAGCGCTATACATAAGATTGTGCCCCCTAGTGGTGTCGCTGGGGGGGAGCAGGCCGCACCTGGGTGACACCTGCTCAGTGGCGTCACTAGGGTTGGTGTCACCTGGTGCGGTAAAATTTGGTGTCACCTCCCCTGGTCACTGAGCAATCCGGGGCACTGAGCAGGCTAGCGCATCAGCACAGCTCTCCCCCCTGTTATAACCCCCCTAATGTAACCCTACCTTTAAACCTCCTAATGTAAGCCGCCCCCCTGTAATCCCCCTAATGTAACCCCCCCCCTGTAATACCCTTAATGTAACCCTCCATGCAATCCCCCTAATGTAACCCCCCCTGTGCAATCCCCCTAATGTAACCCCTCCCCCCCTGTAATACCCTTAATGTAACCCCCCGTGCAATTCCCCTAATGTAACCCCTGTGCAATCCCCCTAATGTAACCCCCCGTGTGCAATCCCCCTAATGTAACCCCCCCTGTGCAATCCCGCTAATTTACCCCCTCCCCCGTGGGGGGTTACATTAGGGGGATTGCACAGGGGGAGGGTTACATTAGGGAGATTGCACAGGGGGGGTTACATTAGGGGGATTGCAGGAGGGGTTAAATTAGTGTGATTGCACAGGGGGGGTTACATTAGGGGGATTACACAGGCGAGGGGTTACATTAGGGGGATTGCACAGGAGGGGGTTACATTAGGGGGATTACACAGGTGAGGGGTTACATTAGGGGGATTGCACAGGAGGGGGTTACATTAGGGGGATTACAGGGGCGGAGGGTTACATTAAGGGATTACACGGGGTAGGTTACATTAGGGGATTACGGGGGGAAGGTTACATTAGGGGGGTTACACAGGGGAAAGGTTACATTAGGGGGATTACATGGGGGGAGGGTTACCTTAGGGGGATTACACAGGGGGAGAGCTGTGCTGATGCACTATCCTGCTCAGTGCCCCCGAGAGGGGGGGGGACACCAACCCTAGTGACGCCACTGGTGCCCCCACTCTACTCAAGGTTTGAGAAAGAGGAAGTTAACCTCTAAATGCATTGCCTGTACTGTCTGGGCTCACACTTGCACACAACCTTCACCCCTTGTCCATCTATGTGCAGTCAGGAGACTGAGAACGCTGCCAGATATGTCATTTGTGGAGTGGGTTATATCTGTAGGAGCGACAGCTGCTAGAACTTCCTTTACCCTGGCCCCTGGCTATGTGGACCTGTCCTCTGTTTGCCTGATGTGCTCTGTTACAAGTTGCCACATTGTTTAAACTACAACATATAAATCGTATCCTTTATTACTCCACAAGATCGGCGTGCTTTCCTCTATTAATATTGTCACATTTAGCTTATGAATACCCTTCACTGAGCTGCAGCAGGCAGATAAGAGTGTGGCTTGCCATCTGTGGATTAATTTTCCATTTTGCCCATAATACCAACATTCTCAGAAACACTGGTGATCAGGACAATTAGAGAGATAGGACACAGGCAGCAACAAAAACTTGACAGAAGTTCCAACTACTCACTGCTCTATCCATAAAAAAAAGAAAAAAAGTTTGCTTTTTTAGTTATACTTTAGATAATTGATTAGAACATTTGGGACCTACTTGAAAATGTAGTTTATTAGTGAATCAATTTGGTCATATAAACACAAATATTACAATAATTCTAATACAAAAAACAATTTTAGCAAAAAATATTGTAGAAAATAACAATTTGATACTGTACATACACACACAAAAAAAAGTGAATACATGTGATATGATGTATATGATGTATATGGCAGTTGGGGTCTTCACCGTGCTCTAAGCATGGCCATGGTGAAACGGCTTAAAAACTTTTGACCCACATTTGATTTGCAGGATTTTAATTTTGTTTTGTATATCAATACTGCTGTCATTGTATTCCATTTTTAGCTGCATATGTCGGTCTGATCCAGTACAGGTCTTTGTCATGTGCATCCTCTATAATTTGTTGTTCCAATAATTACTATAAAAATAAAGGATAAAAAAAAAAAATAATACTGCTTTATTATTGTGATGAAGGTTACGTTTTTTTTTTTTTAAATCCGCCTTGTGCCTTGAGAATACATTGAAGGAAGCGTCAGTGTCAGGGTTTTAGGAAGTTCTATGGAGTTCTTTAGGAAGTTCTTCAGGAGTTCTTTCCACACATTATACTGCAAGAAAAAAAAAAATAGTTACAAAAATTATTAGATATAAACTCAATTACTTAAATAATCTCTAACATGTTTATGTAATTTAAAAATCACGTAAATGTTTTTAAAACTACAGCCTTCATTAAAATTAAACCTGGTTTGCTTGATAACAGACTGACCTGCATCCACCCAACACTCACTGCCTAATGTCTACCACTAGACCCAGTACACCAGTTCAATATCAAATTGTATTACCAAAAAGAATACTGTTATTTCTCTACCAATATGTTGGCAAAATGTTGCAACCTCCTTTATTGTCAACAGCGTTCTCATGCCAAAAAATAAAACCACTCCTTCTTTATTGAACTGTATTGTAATTGTACAGTCCCCCTTTATATTGTAAAGCACTGCGTAAACTGTTGGCGCTATATAAATCCTCTATTATAATAATAATAATAATTACCGTATTTATCGGCATATAACACGCACAGGCATAAAACACGCAATTTTAAGAGGGAAGTTTCAGGAAAAAACTAAAATTTTAAATAAAGAATTTTGAAGAAAAATAAAGGTCAGTGCCAATGCAGCCTTATCAGTGGCCATCTGCAGCCTTGCCGCCGTTGCCCATTAATGAAGCCTGATCAGGGCCCATCTGCAGCCTTGCCATTGCCCATCATTGCAGCCTGATCAGTGCCCATCTGCAGCCTTGCTGTTGCCCATCACTGCAGTCTGATCAGTGCCCATCTGCAGCCTTGCCATTGCCCATCTGCAGCCTCGCCATTGCCCATCACTGCAGTCTGATCAGTGCCCATCTGCAGCCTCGCCATTGCCCATCACTGCAGTCTGATCAATGCCCATCTGCAGCCTCGCCATTGCCCATCACTGCAGTCTGATCAGTGCCCATCTGCAGTCTTGCCCATCATTGTAGCCTGATCAGTGCCCATCTGCAGCCTTGCACATCATTGCAGTATGATCAGTGCCCATCTTCAGCCTTGCCCATCATTACAGCCTAATCCATGCCCATCTGCAGCCTTGCCTATCATTACAGCCTAATCCATTCCCATCTGCAGCCTTGCCCATCATTACAGCCTAATCCATGCCCATCTGTAGAGAGCCAGAACTCGTGTACTCGGCTCGCAGTCCCTCCCAGTCCCGCCCCTTGGCTCGGCTCCTATGATGGACCCAATGTTGGGATTCCAATGCTAGGAGCCGTCCAGGGGGGCGTGACTGGGAGTGCCGAGCCGAGTTAACAGGAGATTGGCTCTGTTCATTTTTAGCGCCGCTCGTTCCCTCCTTCCCCTGTGAGTCAGCCCTATATCGACATATAACATGCACACACGATTTGCCCCCGATTTTAAGGGGGAAAAAAGTGCGTGTTATACGCCGATAAATATGGTAAATAAAATCGAATGATCCTGCTATGAAGGTCCTTGTTCAGGCATTTCCTGTTATAGGGTGACAACATTTTGTCTCTATCTCTTATTGTTACTTTGTCAAAAGGGTTTTTGATGGAGACTACAAGTAGCCTTTTTAGCACACATTACACAGGCTGTCATCATCAGGAAACTCGCCTTAAGAAATTCCATGCATCTATTACAGGAGTGTATGTACAGTATATGGATGGTGATGTATAGTGCATGGCGCTGCGCTGTTACAAGTAAAATTAAAACATGTGTGTGTGTGTGTGTGTGTGTGTATATATATATATATATATATATATATATATATATATATATATATATATATTACAGTATATCACAAAAGTGAGTACATCCCTCAATTTTTGTAAATATTTTATTATATATTTTCATGTGACAACACTGAAGAAATGACACTTTGCTACAATGTAAAGTAGTGAGTGTACAGATTGTATAACAGTGTAAATTTGCTGTCCCCTCAAAATAACTTAACACACAGCTACTAATGTCTAAACCGCTGGCAACAAAAGTGAGTACACTCCTAAGTGAAAATGTCCAAATTGGGTCCAATTAGCCATTTTTTCTCCCCCAGTGTCATTTGACTCGTTAGTGTTACAAGGTCTCAGGTGTGAATGGGGAGCAGGCATAGGCATGCGCACAGGTGTGCCGGATGTGTCTGGGCACACCCTAATGCCCAGGCCCACCCCAGGGTCAGAATGCATTTGTGATAACTACATTTCGGCACCCCTGCTAACTTGTAGTGGTGCCAGTGGGACTATCTTTCAGCTGGATGCCAAATTCCTGGGAGAATTGCAGCCACTGGCTGTGGAGTAAGCAGTCAGGCAGCTGCATTTTCCGATACTGTCTCTGTAGTTCCGTCTACTGCATCCCTGACACTGACAGCTGAATATCACTCCGCCGCCCGATATCAGAGATGCTGTAGCCAGGACTTTGGAGGCAGCATGGAATAACTCCTCACTGCTTACTACACAGCTGGTGGCTGCAGTCTTCACAGGAGCTAGTGGTTACCAGAACCCACCCCATTCTATGTTGCTTCAAAAAGCTGAAAAGGGAAGACTGTCTCCCTCCTCGGGTCCTCCTTTCTCTGGCTGAGTCGGGGCTTTCACAGCTCCAGTACAGGTGGGTGGAGCAAGAAGAAATCAGTACAGGTGGGCGGAGCAGGAAGAGATCAGTACAGGTGGGCGGAGCAGGAAGAGATCAGTACAGGTGGGCGGAGCAGGAAGAGATCAGTACAGGTCCGTTCATGCTTCCTGCCAAAGCACACAGCACAGCTCTCCCTGGGGCAGAGTGAAGATCTCAGAGGATGGATGGCAGCCTGCATCTTCTCCACATGTGAGTCCTGACCTTCTCTGGAGAAATGGATAAGAATTACTGTGACATCTGTTACATAGATGTATTTAACATACACATTATATCTTATTAAAATCACTCTTTTTTAATAAGATATAGTATATATGTATGTGCAATACATCTATGTAGCACCTCAGAAGTCCCAGTAATTCTTAACCTATCAAAAAATGTTAGCATAAACTGCAAGGAATGTGATTTTATAATACAGCCCCAACTTCAGGAAAGTTAAAGTCTATCCATGCAGTGTGGGGGGATATCCTCTTCACTTACCTGATCCCAAGCTCTCTTTCTTCACTCAAAGCCTTGACATCATCTCATACCATAGTGGGACATTAACCCTGTATGGCAGCAGTTCTCATTCTGGGGGGGTCGAGTGGCGATTCGCCAGGGGGTTGCGAATGCTGGTCCAATCTGGAAAGCTGGCTGAGATGGACCCGAAGTTACTGTGTGTACACCGGAGTATGTCCATCTCGGCCAGCGAGATGTCATTTCCCGGGAGAGGAGAGACCGCACGGAAGTGACATTCCATTGCCGCCATCTTAGTACTCTCATCTGCAGTAAGGCTACAGTTAGAAGTAGGCAAGCAGACATCCTTTTACACTCACCGAAGTCTTGCATTTTACACTTATTTTTACTAGTAAACTGAGCTTATATACTACTGTATATAAGGCTTATATAGTATATAAGCTCAGTTTACTGGTAAAAATACTTAGACTTCGGTGGGTGTAAAATGATGTCCGCTTGCCGAATTCTAACTGTAGCCTTGCAGTGGACGAGGGTACCAAGATGGCGGCGACTAAACATCACTTCCGGTTAGCACATTAGACGGGTTGCTGATTCTGAGGGAACACCTGAGTGACTTTGGTAAGTCAGAGACACTAAAAGCATTTTTGTACATTGCCACCACTGTGCCATCAAACGCAGCCACTGTGCCATCAAACGCCGCCACTGTGCCCATAAATGGCCGCCACTGTGGCCGCCAATGGCCGCCACTGTGCCCATCAAACGCAGCCACTGGGCCCAAACGCAGCCACTGTGCCCATCAAATGCTGCCAGTGTGCCATATCAATTGCTCCCACTGTGCCCCACCCGCCTGCCAGCCGTCTGCTCGGCACTTACCCTATCTCTCGGGAGATTTTATTCATTTGTAACTTATATGTTAATTTTATAATTAATATTAAGTATATATATATATTAATAATTAATATTTCGCACTATATATTACAGATTGTTTTTGTGATTAATCACTACGCTTTAAGATGTTACATTTGTAAGAATGAAAATAAATCCTGCATATCAGATATTTATATTTTGATTCATAACAGTTGCAAAATTACAGCAATGAAATGACCAACGAAAATAATTTTACTGTTAGGGGTCCCCACAACTTGGGAAATTTTATCAAGGGGTCACGGCACTAGAATAGGTTGGGAACCACTGCTGTATGGTACTGTATGACGGTGAGGCTGGAGTGTGACCACAACCAGTAATTTACATAGGAGCTGAAGGGGACAAGTCACAGTAGTGGAGGACGCCTACTGGAGAAAGCAAAGCTGGGTACACACAGATTGAGATTTGTCCAGTTCAGCAGGGACTGGCTAAATTTCAATGTATCCCTGTAAGACAGAAGCCAATCATTAGATCAGCTTCTCTTAGGCTACTTTCACACTGGGGCTGCCCGTGCGTTAGTGCTAAAGTGCCGCTCATTTTAGCAGCGCTTTATGGCCGCTATCGGGGCGCTTTTAACCCCCCCTAGCGGCCGAAGAAGGGGTTAAAAACGCTGTGTTTCGGCGCTTCCGATTGCGCTTTTTAGGCGCAGGGGCAGTTTAGGAGCGATAAATACAGCACTCCCAAACCGCCCCAAAGATGCTGCTTGCAGGACTTTTCCAAACGTCCCACAAGCGCACCACCCCAGTGTGAAAAGGCACACATCACTCCTGCGCATGCAGAGAGCATTTGAAAGTTGGTGAGGAGACGTTGTATCGAACCTCCATGCTGCACGCAGTTGTGGGCTGCTTGCAGAGTGCCGCCTTTGAATGGGTCACAGTCAGTGGGTGCCTGCTGAAAGCAACAGCGGGTATACTTGCAGCTGCAGCATGTGAACATGCCCAGCTGCTGCCTCTACAGCTAAAAGATGGTAGTGGTTAAAGTGGTTGTAAATCCACTAAAAAAAAAATAAAAAATACTAGTTCATTTTGAAATAATTACCTGAGATCAAAGCCCCCACAGTGGTCCCAGTACACAGCTCCGGCCAGCGACATCGCTCCCGAGGTTACTTCCGGTTATTGCGGGCTCCAGCGCTGTGATTGGCCTGAGAAGCAATGACTTCACTCCCACGCATGCGCACGGTAACGGCACACTAGCTGAAGCAACAGCACGAACCAGCCATTGCTTCAGTGCGCATGTGCCGTTGACATCAACACATGCTGATACAGGGGATATCTCCTAAACCGTGCAGGTTTAGGAGATATCCGGGGTAGCTACAGGTAAGGCTTATTATAGGAACAGGAACATTGCTACAGCCTCATTGGCCAGGTTAGGTGGTACACAGAGCCAGATTAGGTGGTATACAGAGCCAGAGTAAATACATGACAATGTGAATAGATAAGAGAATACTGGTCCTGTTCCCCTCTCCTCCATCACCTGCACTAAAAGTATGAACACATGGCTGTCTCTGCTGCTGCAGAACCTCCTTCTCCCACTCCCTGAAGTAAACATAAAGAAAAAACTCACATGGGAGTTAGCACGCTGAGGACTGATTTTGGCTTCTTCTTCCTGGAACACTGAAGTCAAAATGTGGCGGGTGGAAGGGGAAGAGGGAGGGGCTGCAGCATGGACAAAGCATTATTGGCTAACACTGAGATGAGATGCAAATATCTCCCCTCCCCCCTCCCTTTGATGGTCAGGAACGGGACACTGAAATATCATCATCCAGCCCTGCATCTAAGTGTTGTGTGCCCTCACATTACAGGTTGGAGATGTATTTTGCACAGGGGCAGGTTTAGAGGTGGAAGCGCTGCTGCTCGAGCTGGCTGTGCCTGCTTGTCATTATGACACGCAGGAGTCCCGGAATGCAGAGGGAGACACACACACACACACACACAGAGGAAACCGGCCCACTGAGCCATCGGACCACCGGGAAACTCCCGGTAGTCCCAGTGGCCAGTACACGCATGCCCATCGCCTCAGATTTGGTAAAGTTAATTTTGAAGTTGGAGAGGGCTCCATATCTCTCAAATTCTTTAAGGTTAGGGAATGAAATCAAGGGGTTTGTAATAGAGAATGTCATCGGAGTAGGCCGAGACCTTATGTTGAGTGTCTCCGACCTTCATGCCAGTAACATCTGGGTTCAAGCGTATAGTACATAAAAAGGGTTCCAATGACAGGGCGAAGAGGAAGGGTGACAGTGGCTGACCTGTAAAAAAAATCTGACCTATAAAAAAAACCCCAAAAAACGCTTGTGCTCAAAAAAGCTCAAAGAAGCTTGAAGACGCTCAATAAAAAGTACAAAAAGTACAAGCTTCTTCAAGCTAAAATAAAAGCTCAAATGCCTCTAAAAGGAGCTTTTTTTTGTTGAGCTGCAGTGTGCATGATCCCCAAGTCAGATCCTCATCTTAATTGATGTGATTTGGATCCAACATTAGAGGAAGATTACCCAGGCAATCCCTGAAGTTGCCTCAAAGTCACATTGCTATAATCTTTATGTGGACTATAAACTGAAGGACTTATGAATAAATGGTCGTGGAACAAATCATCTGAGTTTCCATTATTTCTTATGGGGAAGTTTGCTTTGATATACGAGTGCTTTGGATTACAAGCACGTTTCCGGAAATATTATTTAATTAAAGGTTTTACTGTACTGAAATGTAACAAACAATGAAAGTCTTTTATTTTATTTTAAAAGTTAACCACTTGCCGACCGCGCTATGGCTGAATGACGGCTACAGCGCGGCCGGCTAGTTCCGTGACGCCATCGTATGATGCTGTGCCGTGTTTGCACCCGCTGCTCGCCCACTGCAGGGTGAGGGCGGCACACTCATATTGAGGTAAAGAGCCAATTAGCGGCTCTTTACCATGTGATCAGCTGTGTCCAATCACAGCTGATCATGGATGTCAACAGAAGCCAGTTATCGACACTCCTTTCCTCTTGCTGACAGCATGAGGAGAGCAGAAGAAAGCCGATAACCGGCTTCTCTAAAAGGGACATCTACACTGATACTCAGGGCACTGATTATCAGTGTCCTGATTATCAGTGTAGTCCCAACAATGCCCACCAGTGCTGCCAATCTATGCCCACCAGTGCTGCCAATCAGCGCCCATCAGTGCCTACTCATCAGTGTCACCTATCAGTGCCGCCTCATCAGTGCAACCTATCAGAGCCGCCTCATCAGTGCCCATCAGTGCAACCTATCAGTGCCGCCTCATCAGTGCCCATCAGTGCTGCCTCATCAGTGTCCATCAATGCTGTCTCATCAGTGTCCATCAGTGCAGCCTCATCAGTGTCCATCAGTGCAGCCTCATCAGCGCACATCAGTGAAGGAGAAAAAGCTGTATGGCTGAATTTGCATCGCACAGACACAGCAGTGCAAATGACATGCGATGTCTGACATTGCAGCAGTGGGAAATGGCCCTAAATGTGCCCCCTCTCCTATTGTGGTGTTTGAGGGAGCTCGGGGAGATTACAGCACCAGGCATGCAGAGAAGGCAGGGACGGGAGGTGTGCTGGCTCTGTTATCAAGCCCAAGTAGAGGAGGGGGAGACCACGGGGGAGGATCAGAGAGGCACGGTGGAGTGGCTGGAAGAACATCAGAGACAGTAGCTGGCTGGAGCAAACTTCACCTCCCTCCATTATCAAGCAAAAGGAGAGGAGGGGGGAGTGCGTGGGAAGGATCACAGAGGCATCTGCTCTGTGGCTGCAGGGCTAGAGTTTTATCAGTGACAGGCTGGATCAGTGTGATATCAAGTGTACTCGCAGGCACGGCTCTTCTACTTGTAGTTATGCCCAAAGGAGTGCAGGAGGGAAAGCAGAGTTATTAGTGTGCAGCTGCCTAAGAAAGCTGCAGATTGGACCAGCAGAGCTCTCTTACCATGTGTCCGCTCTGGATGTTTTGCAACACAGTCAGGGGCGGGCCCCCTACTGGCCCTGGGCCCTCGGGCAGTGCCTGAATAGCCAGTTCACCCCTGCCTGCCCCAGGTTTTACTCTCCCCGGTTTTAGTAAATCAGCCCTATTGCCAGCAAGACAACAAGGGAGCAACAGATATCAATAAAAGCCTGAAAGGTGTTTTAATCTTTCCCTACTCTACCCAAAACTAAAAAAGTGTTGACTTGACATGCACTCTAATGCCCTGTACACACGGTTGGACATTGATCAGACATTCCGACAACGAAATCCATGGATTTTTTCTGACGGATATTGGCTCAAACTTGTCTTGCATACACACGGCCACACAAAGTTGTCTGAAAATCCGATCGCTCTGAACGCGGTGATGTAAAACACGTACGTCGGGACTATAGATGGGGCAGTAGCCAATAGCTTTAGTTACTTAATTTATTCTGAGCATGCGTGGCACTTTGTGCGTCGGATTTGTGTACACATAATCGGAATTTCCTGCAATGGATTTTGTTGTTGCAAAATTTTATAGCAAGCTCTCAAACTTTGTGTGTCGGAAATTCCGATGGAAAATGTGTGATGGAGCCTACACACAGTCGGAATTTCCAACAACAAGGTCCTATCACACATTTTTCATCGGAAAATCCTATAGTGTGTACAGGGCATAAGCCTTGTTCCTGAGCCATGTAAACCCCACATAAATATAGTCTAACTGAAGCTGGGATTGTCATACCAAAAAAACTGGGACAACAGGAAAATATAAAAATGTGCCCCCCTAGGTAAAGGCTTGAACTGATAAAAATCACGACAGAGAATGGCGGCTGAGTTTACCTGGTTCATATTGAAGCCTGAATCCTTTCCAAGGGTCATCAAAATCACTGGTGAAGAGGATTTGCATGGTGTTCTGCTGGGATGTAATGGGTGGTGGCAGTGTCTGCCCACAAAAGACAGACCGGTATGAGGAAATTAAATATCCCCCATTGTAGATCTGCAACTTGTCAAAACAGTTGCTCATGTAGCCTTCTAAGACAAAATCTGTAAAGGTGACCCTAAACTGTAAGGAAAGAGATGCAAATTTCATATATTAGTTTGTTAGTATGAAGAGATAGAATAAAATACAGAGTACACAGAGTATACACTAAAGAGCAAACAAATAACAGACAGTGAAAGAAAACATTTTTTAAATACCAAACACACACACAAAAAAGAAGAGAAAAACAAAAAAAAACACTAAATTGCATAAACTAAATTACTCTAATTACAGCCCTTGCGTAAATCCAAATTAGAGAATTTCAACATCATTTTGTGAAATCGTTTTCAGTGAAATCACCCCACTCATCTCTAATGCTGTGTACACACAAGCGGAATGTCCGTCAGAAAAAGTCCGATGGGAGCTTTTCATCATATTTTCAGACCATGTGTATGCCCCATCGGACTTTTTCCGTCGAAAATTCAGACGGACTTAGATAGTAAACATGTTCTAAATTTTTCAGACGGAACTAATTACTATCAGGAAACCCACTCGTCTGTATGCTGTTCCGATGTACCAAAAAGGTCGCTTGCTCTGAAGTAAGTTCGAGACGGAAAATTTTGGCTACTGGCTATTGCACTTCCTTTTTCTAGTCCCGTCGTACGTGTTGTACATCACCGCGTTCTGGACGGTTGGACTTTGGTGTGACCGTGTGGAGGCAAGACCGCTTGAGCGGAATTCCGTCTGAGTTCCGTCGGAGAAACCTTCGGAATTTATTCTTCTGGCAAAACTGGTCGTGTGTATGCGGCATAAGGCCTCATTCACACGAGGTGGATCCGCTCAGCGGAGTTCGCCAGCTCAGCAGGAAATTGCTCCGTTGATCTCTGCTGAGCCTGTGAATGACAGTTCCGTCTCTGCTTACTGAGTGGGGAGGGGACTGTCAGAGCACCGCTGATTCCTATGAAGAGATTGGATAAAAATGGACAGCATGTCCATTTTCATCAGATCTCATCCAATTCGATCCGCCAAGACGAATGGCGAACGTCTGATTTTAGTGGATCGGATGGCAGACGGGTGTCAGCGGACACATCTTCGCTGACATCTGTCTCCCCATTTGAGTCAATGGATGGCCCGCTCGGATCCGCCTGAAAAATGGACAGGTAGATCCGAGCGCGCTTGACGTGTGAAAGGGGCCTTAACATAGCTATGTAGCACACTTTAGTGTGTGCTAGTTGGTAGTGTAGGTTTGCTAGTGTAGGAAAATGTAATTTAGCTCAGGGCTAAGACTGAGCTGTAAATCTGGGTCAGGGTTCAGTGAGTCAGGGCTGGATGACTCATCCTGGTCTAGAAGGTTGTGAAAACTTCTAGACCTACTGGGTGGAGGCTAGGATGAGTATTTATGAGGGCCTCAGCCAATCCCCAGTAGAGGGCTTACCAAGCAAGCAAGGCTTACCTCATAAATAGGCTTGAGCCATGCCAGCAGGGCAGTTGGGTGGAAGATGGAGATATAGTACTGTGGAGACTCAGTGGCCCTCTGGGGTACCCCCTAGTCTGGAGGGGGTGACCTTGGGCTGGGGATCGGGTGCTGGAAGGATCCTACCACAACACACAGAGGAAGCCCTTCCTAGAGGCGAAGCCCTTCCATGGAGGTAAGTGAGAGGACAATGTGAGTAGAGCAGCACTACTGGGGGACTTACAAGGGGGCAGACTGTCACATGAAGCCAGTTCTCCCTGAAGACAGTGTTGTGCCAAGTCTTCATCGCTTCCCTGGGAGATCTCCTGCAGAGTCAGTTGGGTGGGCTGCTGAGAATCAGTCTGGAGGACTGTGGAGGAAAATTAACCTGGAGGGCTAGTGAGAGGGATAGCTAGGTGGGTTGGCAGTGCCTGAAGAGGTGATGCTGGAACCAGTAGCCACAGAAGGAAGATTGCAAGCTGATCACTGTGTTCTGCTACACAACAAGGCACTTCAAGTTCCTGCCTGCAAAGGGCTATTGCTAAATCTGACTATGCCTGTCAGATCCATTTCAGTGATTCAGCTGGAGTTTGCAAGCAAGTAAAGTGTAGGAAGAGTGTCAAGGAAGCTGTATATAGACTGTATACAGATTGTGTATATGAAGCTGTCCCTGCAGATGTTGCCAAAGTTTTGTTGCTGAAGTCAAGTGGTCATCCCATAACCTCCCATCCCCATCCAAGTTATTAACCTTCAATAAACCATGAAAACAAAGTCTCGGACTGTTCTCTGTCTCTGGAGTGCCTGTGAAAATTCAGTGTGCCTGGCTGTGAAGGGTGGGGGATCCCAGTTCATCTGCAGCCTTTAAGCGGGTGCGCTACAGCTAGATCATAAGATGATAGATAGGCCTCATTCACATAGGCGCTACCATGATTGTAATGCGGCTTGAGATGCCAGGTGCTAAGTATGGACTGCCTGCATGCAGCACTTGGCAATTTAAGCCGCATAAACAAACAGCCTATTCGCAGTGTATGGGCTTCAATGTCCATGTGAATATGGCCATAGATAGATAAAATATTACCCAATGATCTGTATTATTTATTAACATACATGAACTATTTAGACATATTGCACATCCTTACCTTAGAGGTGAGGGTTATGTTCCAGTGACAGTAGGCATTATTGGTGTAATTGTTCGGGAAGTTGGGTGAAGTGATAACTCCCCGTGGGGCTGTCAGCACACCACCACAATCTAGAAGACACAACCAGATTGACATTACAGCTTCAGAAGTATTTGGCTCTATAATAACTGCCATCTGTATAGATTTATAGACTTAGTACAATAATAACTGCCCTCTGTATAGATTTATAGACTTAGTACAGGTGCATTATAAGCTGGCCTGTATAAGAACATTAAACCTGTTTCTTGTTAAAAAAAAAAAAAAAAAAAAAAAAAAAGAACATTAAACCTGCAATATTGTAGGAGCCTATTAAGGGCACTTTTGGACGTCAGATTAGTGCTGTTCTCAGTGCAGAGCTGCTGGCAGATGAGTCTGCATCCACCAGAACTGTGTGCAGGCAGCCCATAGAAGTGGATGCACATGCAGAGCCAGCATGGACACAATCGTATGTCAAAGTTATTGGGCACAGACAGAAGCATGGATCCAAATGCAGAGGTTAGTGAGTTGACATAGGAAACATTACCAAACCTAATACTTCCTTACCGTTGCTTGTGACTGAATCAGGCGATGCCGTGGTGGTGGTTGTGATAGTTCTTATAGTAATGGGAGTAGTAGTGGACTTAGTAGTAGTTGATATGGTTGAGACTTTGGTGGTGCTTTGTGTGGTACTGGTTTTGGCACTTCTTGTAGTTGTCGGTGTTGTGGTGGTGGTAGTTGTAGGGGTGGTTCTTGTAGTTGTTGTTGTGGTGGTAGTTGTAGGGGTGGTTCTTGTAGTTGTCGGTGTTGTGGTGGTAGTTGTAGGGGTGGTTCTTGTAGTTGTCGGTGTTGTGGTGGTAGTTGTAGGGGTGGTTCTTGTAGTTGTCGGTGTTGTGGTGGTAGTTGTAGGGGTGGTTCTTGTAGTTGTTGGTGTTGTAGAGGTGGTTCTTGTAGTTGATGTTGTTTTGGTAGTAGTGGTTGTTTTTGTAGTTGTTGGTGTTGTGGTGGTGGTAGTTGTAGGGGTGGTTCTTGTAGTTGTTGGTGTTGTGGTGGTAGTTGTAGGGGTGGTTCTTGTAGTTGTTGGTGTTGTAGAGGTGGTTCTTGTAGTTGATGTTGTTTTGGTAGTAGTGGTTGTTTTTGTAGTTGTTGGTGTTGTGGTGGTGGTAGTTGTAGGGGTGGTTCTTGTAGTTGTTGGTGTTGTGGTGGTTCTTGTAGTTGTCGGTGTTGTTGTGGTGGTGGTGGTGGTTGTAGTATTGGTTCTTGCAGTTGTTGATGTTGGTGGGTCGGGAGTAGTAGTATTGGTGGTTGGCGTTGTTGTGATGTTCTGAAGAGCAGAATCTGGTTTTGGTGCTGTTAATGGAAAAAAGAAGACACATTTCAGAAACAATCCAGATGTAAATCATTTAAAGCTGAACAGAGAAATAGCTAAATAAAGATATGATATACTGTACATACATGAGAACAGTTTTACCCGCCAAAGTATTTGTATTCCTATCCATTCAATTCTGATATTTACACAGCTCTGCCACACAGTTCTGTCTTGCTGGGGAAAGGAACTGATCTCTGCTACTGTTTCAGATTGACTGTCCCACCCCAATTGTGTTACTTGACAGTGAAATGAGAAGCAGGAGATGGATAAGCTCAACTTTCTGTCACTCTGTTCTCTCCTCCTATCAGCATGCTCCTTACACTACAAACACAGAATGTTTTTTTTTTTTTGTTTGTTTGTTTTTTTTTGCTGTTTATCCCACTCTGAGCTCTACTGTACAGGAACTAGAGGAAGCTAATTCCAAGTCTAATCCAGGTACTCATGCTATCTTGCAAAAAAATGCATTTCATAATGTATTGACAAATACAGAGTTGAAATAATCTGTGTTTTTTAGATCTGCCTGTAGTTGAGCTTTTAACAGAAAATTACTAACCTGGAATTGCATATTACAAACCAGGGATGTACCTACAGCTGTCACAGGAGTCACAATTGTGACCCAGCCCCATGCTCCAGGGGGCCTACGCAGCCCCCAGTACACCTAGATAGAAGGGGGGGCAGGGCTGCTGTGTACATAGGAACCGATCTCTCCATTTTCCTTCTGCAGTCGCTGAATGCCCATTTTTCCTCCTCTCCCTCCCGCAGGCATTCAGTTGCTGCAGGAGGAAAATAGAGAGATCGGTTCCTCTGTATGCAGCCCCCCCCCCCCCCCGGGTTTTTCCTATCCACCTTCTTTCTGCTGCCTGCCTGTGTGCTCTTCTACCCCCCCCCCCCATGCTTTTACCCAGCCCCCATGCTCTCTCCTGGCCCCTCATCCCTCGTAGCTCTTCCGGCTTCCCCCATCCCCACTACCACTGGACACTGCAGGGGAGTGCTGGCAGGATGAAGAGCGGGGAGAGGGCTGGTAGTTATGTTTTTATCGGCCCTTTCCTTGTCTTAATTAATAGAGTCAGTGATCCATACCGATCACTAACTCTGTTCATTCAAAACTGTGTTACGATCCTTCTGCTTGTGAATGAACGAGAAGCTCTGTACAGAGCTATTCCTGTCCATTCATTCTGTGCAGCTGAGGTTGCAGAGAAGGAGATTGAGGGCTATGTCCCCAATCTCCTGTCTCTGTCTCAAAGGTGAAACATCAAAGATCTATTTAAATCCCTAATATTTCACAAAAGCCCCTAAAAAAATGGTATGGAAGAATAAAAAAAAAAGTAAAAAAAAAAATAAAAACATAAAACAACAAAATTAAAAAACTCCCGACACCAGTGGCAGAACTACCAGGGTCACAAAGGTTGCACTTGCTACTGGGCCCTGGCGTTCCACCACTGGGCTCGGAGGGAAGGACCCCAACCAGGGGTCAGGGGTATCCTTTGTGGTTTCTTGCAGGTTTTAGTTAAGCCTCTGCTACATTTGCCTCCCACTATCAGTAGTGTAATTGTGAAACAGTCCCATTGGAGATGCAGGAAAATGATATCGGATAACTTTGGCAAGTAATGTGTAAGTGTAGCACCCTCTACCAATAGGTAGGTGCTAGTAATAGTTTTTTAATAGGGACAGTCAGCACAGGTGAATTTAGGTAGGCCTATGCTGCAAGCTAGGCCCGTCTGTTTTGATTTGGGGACTGGGAGTGGTCAGAGTAGCAGTGGGTGTGACCACCTGTGCTCTAGTTCTGGGACGCCTCTCCTGCTTCCAGAGAGAAGATTCTGGAAGAGGGTCTGGGCATGGAACTGGAGTGGCAGGCAGCTCATGTGGGAGCCCTGACCAATCCCCAATTGGTATTGGCAGGGGGCGGGCCTCCTATATAAGCTGAGGTGATATGCCACTGGGATAGAGTTGTTGGCTGAGTGAAGTGAAGAATAGAATACTAGGCAGCAGCAGGAGGACACCCCTATCTTGGGGGGGTTGTACCGATCGCAGGAGGAGGGAGAGTTGTGAGGGAGTTATTGGCAATGTCTTCGCCACAACATGGTCAGTGGTGAGGAACTCCTGGAGCAGAGGGGCAGGTGAGGCTGTCGGAACGTATGGTCCGGTCAAGTTCCTGATCAAGGACTCAGGGCAGTGGAAGGTCGGTGAGTGTTACCACAGTGGAGGGCTGGATGTGCCAGGAAGTCTGAGGGAACTTTGCTTCTACACGGTCATTAGCAAAGTCTTCATCAGTCACACGGTGAATGATGAGGAGTCCTGGATCAGAGAAGAGACTGCGGGGATTTGTGTCAAGTTGATGTGGCCTGAGGGCACAGGATTTGCAAGTTGGGCTGGCTGGGAGCAGTAGTCCACCACTTAAAGACATGCTTTTAAACTACTGGGCCTCTGGGGAGAGGTGCTGCAGGCCTCAGGCCCAGTAGCAGCGAGCAATCAGAGCCTGTTTAGGGACTTATTCAGAGTGGGTCCATACCTCTCAAAATAAGAAGATGTGGCATGACTTTAACTCAGTAACATTAAGTTTGTGCAGGAGGAAACAAGTCTGTGCAGGAGGAGAAAGAGTTCTAAGACTATCATTTTTACAAAAGTGATGTCTTCATCCCTCACACAGTGATGGGTGGAGAATTCTTAGAAGGGATAGTCTGTGGTGGTTAAGCAGAGGAGGAGCAACAGTCCGACGGAGACTCTTTACCACGTGATCAGCTGTGTCCAATCACGGCTGATCACGATGTAAATAGGAAGAGCCGGTGATCGGCTTTTCCTCACTCGCGTCTGACAGACGCGAGTAGAGGAGAGCCGATCGGCTGCTCTCCTGACAGGGGGGTCTGTGCATTATTGTTTATCAGCACAGCCCCCCCTCGGATCCTACCCAGGACCACCAGGGAAGCTGCCCAGGACCACCAGGGAAGCGATCCACACTGGACCACCAGGTATGCCCCTAGACCACCAAGGAAATGCCACTGTGTGCCCAGACAGCTGCCAATCTGTGCCCAGGCAGCTGCCAGTCAGTGCCCACTGCAATGCCTACCACTGCCAGTGCCACCAGGGATGCCCATCAGTGCCTCATATCAGTGCCGCATATCAGTGCCACGTATCAGTGCCCATCAGTGCCACGTATCAGTGCCCATCAGTGCCCAGCAGTGCCGCCTATCAGTGCCCAGCAGTGCCGCCTATCAGTGCCGCCTATCAGCGCCACCCTATCAGTGCCCAGCATTGCCCAGCAGTGCTGCCTTTCATTGCCCATCAGTGTTGCCCATCAGTGCCCATCAGTGCCAACCAGTGCCACCCAGTGCCACCCATCAGTGCCCATCAGTGCCGCCTATCAATGCCCATCAGTGCTGCATATCAGTGCCACCCATCACTGCCGCCTACCAGTGCCCATCAGTGCCGCATATCAGTGCCCATCGTCAGTGTCCGTCAGTGCCCGCTCATTGGTGCCACCTCATCGGTGCCGCCGTATCAGTGCCTGTCAGTGCCGCCTTATCAGTGCCCATCAGTGAAAGAGAAAACTTACTTATTTACAATGTTTTTTAACAGAAACAAAAGCAAAACTTTTATTTTTTTCAAAATTTTCGGTCTTTTTTTATTTCTTTAGCAAAAAATAAAAACCGCAGAGGTGATCAAATACCACCAAAAGAAAGGTCTATTTGTGGGAACAAAATGATAAAAATTTAGTTTGGGCACAGTGTAGCATGACCGCGCAATTGTCATTCAAACTGCGACAGCGCTGAAAGCTGAAAATTGGTCTGGGCAGGAAGGTGTCTAAGTGCACGGTATTGAAGTGGTTAAAAAGTCCCACAATAAAAAAAAATTGGGCCCCTGGAGGACTAGGTCATAATGTGCTAGTATGCACTGCATAGTAAATATGACAGACTTACCTTAAAAGAAAGCCTTCCATCAGTGCGCCATCACCGCTGTCGGCACTTCCATCTCCACCCAGTCTTCCTTCCGGAGTCCTCGCTCTCCAGCTATTTAAATGGCCAGACTGCGATGACGTCACTCCTGCACATGCGCATGGGGGGGGGGGGGGGGTGTCACAGTCGTGGCACAGTGCTCTCAATGGACAGCATAACCCAGTGTGCTGTCCATTCAGAGCACAGTGCGCATACGCCAGTGACGTCACCGTCCGCTACAATGTAGGTTTACCTTACCTCACTCCTTCAGTCTCCTCTCACATTACTAGCTTATTAACCGACATATCCCTCTCCTCATGCCAGGGTACTAGGTGTAGGACCTATCCTTTCAGCCCCAAATCCAATTGTTGTCCAAATCTTGCAGACTTCACCTCCATAAGATCTCCAAAATATGCCCCTTTTTAACCATTGGAACCACTAAGCAACTTATTCACTCCCTCGTTATCTCTCGCCTTGACTATTGTAACTCCCTCCTCATTGGCCTACCTCTCCACAAGCTATTCCCTCTTCAGTCTATCATGAATGCTGCTTCCAGACTCATCCACCTTACCAACTGTTTTGCCAATCCCTACACTGGCTTCCAATTGCCCAACGAATAAAATTCAAAACACTAACAATAACATAGAAAGCCATTTACAACTCTTCCCCGAGCTACATCACTAATCTTATCTCCAAATATCATCCAAACCGTCCTCTCCGCTCCTCCCAAGACTTCCTGCTCTCTAGCTCTCTTGTCTCTTCCTCCATAGCCTCTCCCTTCCTCTGGAACTCACTACCCCAATCTATCCGGTTATCTTCTACTGTGTACACTTTTAGGCAATTCCTGAAAACTATCCTGCCTTCAGCTAACAGCCAAATCTTCTCCTTCCCTCTACAGTTCATCCCTCATAGTTACTACCTTTTATTTCACCAGCCCCTCCCTGTTAGATTGTAAGCTCGCAGGAGCAGGGCCCTCTTAACCCTCTTGTATTGAATTGTTATGTTGCTGTATTGTCTCCCTTTATATTGTAAAGCACTGTGAAAACTGCTTGCATTATATAAATCCTGTATAATAATAATAATAATAATAGGCTTACCTTTAGGTACAAGTCATAAAGCAGACTTTACTACCGCTTTAAAGAAGTCAAACTAGTGCAAGGTGAGTTATGATTGGTCACCAAGTGTACTTTACGTTCCATAGTGACCTAACCTATTTTACAGAAAATGCATCCTTTTAGTATAAGAGCTCACAATAAGTTAGGAACTTACTGCATTGATATTGGAGATTAATTTTATTGATATCCAAGTCAGTCATGTAGTATCCCTGTCCAAAATTAAGACTGGGGTTAGGAACCGCTTCCAGTGTAGGCCTGTCGTTTTTGGAGAAAGCATATCTGTAGGAGGAAAATAGAAAATAAATAACTGAAAAGAAATTGAAAACAGAACTGTGCATATGCTAGAGACAGTCAACTTTTTAAATAATTTTATAAGTCCGGAAAATGCAATGCTAAGTATTTTTTTTTAGAAAGCCCATCAATTTTTTTGTTTTTGTTTTTAAGCAGTTATAAGATTTCTCCTCCTAGTTTAAACTTTTCCTACTATTGCATTTTCACGCATCCAATTTTCATTGTTTATAAGTCAGTGAATGGGAGTTGTAAAAGAAAAAGTTCCCTCGATGTGTAAAGCAGAGATAATTTGATAGGACACGGCAGCCCGCATTTTGTCAATGTTCAGGCCATGGTATACGGTAGTACTGCATAGTATAATGGACAGCATTAACTGCTCTTTGTTATTAATGAGCCCCTACGTTTCTAAAGATGAGAGAGACAGCATAAATATTCTGAAGCAATGAACGGAAAGACGGTGTAAGAATTAGAACTGTCCTATTTTTTGTCTGAAGTCTGCATTGCCATTAAAGAGAATTCCCCTCACTTCCTGTCTGGACAGGAAGTAATAAATAATGTCTCCAGTGGGGACACAAAATGCAGCAAAACTTTATTTTAGTAAAATTGTGAAGTTTTAGACCCTCCTTATTAATTCTAATAATCAAATCTAACAAAACAACAAGCAGATGGACAGTGCTCAGTGAACTAGATAATCAAGTAGGGAGAGTCACAAAAGTCAGTCATATTGTGAATAAAGACAAATGTTTATTTCCTCAATGAGCAAAAATATATGGTTAAAAAAAGATAAGATTAAATAAATTGAATTGTGACTCTCCCTACTTGATTGTCCAGTCCATTGAGCGCTGGCCATCTGTTTGTTGTTTTGTTCTATGCTACATTTTCCACATGCCATTGGTCAGCTGCTCTGGTTCCGGATGAGTCCCATCTCCTTGGTCACGTCACACCACTCTTTGATCCACATGTTCTAGCGCTTGAGGAACAGTGTTTCTTTTTTAAATACTATCTGTATCTTCATGACCCTATAACAACCACTCTCCTAATTTCTTGTCCTGCTGTCACAAGAACGGGACATGAGGTCCCTACGGGGTCCCAAATCATCTGAATGGGGTTACAGACAGCAAAAGTCTGTATCCTTTTTCTTTTGAGCAAAAAATTGTAAGAGGGAAAAAATAGGCAGAGGTCTTAGTTAATGAAAATAAAAAAAAAGTAATAAAAACCTGGTTGAAGTATTTATTCCTTCGTATACATTTCTATGCCTAGTCAGACTGCTCTCTGAGTGCATAGTAATAAAGATAGAGAGATAGATAGATAGATAGATAGATAGATAGATAGATAGATAGATAGATAGATAGATAGATAGATAGATAGATAGATAGATAGATAGATAGATAGATAGATAGATAGATAGAGTAAAGATTGTCTACAGTAAGAGACTCACTTGGAGTAATGCATTATGGAGCCATAATCATACTTGGTGAGATTCATGTTAAGGGTTTCGGTCATCTGAAAATTAGTAGAATAGCCTGAAGTAAAAGCCAAAAAAAAAAAATGTTAATATCAGTTTTAAAAAGACTGTATAGGTAGTTATAGTGCCCATATCTTAATGTGATAACTTTCATTTTCTTATGGAGCCAGCCTTTAGTTATAGCACCATCCCTCTTCATCACTCCTTTAGTCTGGACAGTCAGACCACATTTTCCAAGTCTACAATAGTTGCATGTTGTGGTCTGAGCCTATTGCAGACAGATGTCTGAAATCTGTATGCCACCTAAGGGCATCCTTACTGCCCGAATGATGTAATGAGAAAACATTTTTTTAGGGTATGATGTTGTGAATCGCAGGGCTGCTCTTAGAAACCACGGGGTCCCATACAGTCAACCTGACAGCCCCCCAATAAACAAAGTTTACTATGCTTTAGTTACGAATGAACACAGTGAGTGCTCGGTAGCGATCACTCATTGGGGTTGATTTACTAAAGGAAAATAGTCTGTGGACCGTAAGTGCAGTTGCTCTAGATCTGAGGGGAACATGCAAGGAAAATAAAAAAACAGCATTTTTGCTTGCACATAATTGGATGATAGAAATCAGCAGAGCTTCATTTCAGAGCTTCTCCTCATCTACCGCAACTACACTTGCAGCGCACTTTCCGATGCGCTTGTAGTGCACAGTATACAGTGCCTTGAAAAAGTATTCATAACCCTTGAAATTTTCCACATTTTGTCATGTTACAACCAAAAACATAAATGTATTTTATTGGGATTTTATGTGATAGACCAACACAAAGTGGCACATAATTGTGAAGTGGAAGGAAAATGATAAATGGTATTCAATTTTTTTTACAAATAAACATGTGAAAAGTGTGGCATGTGTAGCACTGCCCCCTTGAGGGCTGCTTGTATTTACCTGTTCCTCTGCACTGTTCTGACCCAGTGAACCTTCCAACCCACCTGACACTCTGGGTTCATACATTTTTGCATGCACCTTTAAATGACACTCCAACACAAGTTAGATGAAATATTATCTTAAATTTTACTGAAACAAACATATGTTGGTGGAAACAGGGTATATCCGCTGAGTTCTGGAAGTCAGCCAATGCTCAGGTGAGAGATCCCAGAAACAGCGCAGAATCACAAGGGCAAGATACACACACACACACACACACACATACACACATATACACACACACACATATATATATATATATATACACACACACACGTATGTACATAAAAGTAACAGTCAGGTGATAGGAGGGCAATTATAAAAGAATCCACTAGTGGCTGCAATGTAATACACTCTAAAGGGGAATCCCAGGCTGGCCTATAAAACCCTTTATCCTAATGAGAGACCAGGTAAAATAAGAAATAGTTAAGGGGCCCCTTGTTGTAACAGCAAGGTCCAGCGTGCACAGCCTGTAGTAATCTTCACCGGCAGTTGGAGCTCTTTAAGTTGGATCCAAGAGAAAGCACAGTGAGGTTTGAGTAAACAGGACAGCTTAAACTGGCTAGTGGTATTCTTTGGAGTAATTCAGGGTACAGGTGTCTATGTAACTCTGGAGGAGCTGCAGAGGTCCACAGCTCATGTGGGAGATTCTGTCCATAGGACAACTATTAGTCGTGCACTCCACAAATCTGGCCTTTATGGAAGAGTTGCTAGAAGAAAGCCATCGTTGAAAGAAAGCCATAGGAAGTCTCGTTTGCAGTTTGCAAGAAGCCATGTGGGGGACACAGCAAAGATGTGGAAGAAGGTGCTCTGGTCAGATGAGACCAAAATTAAACTTTTTGGCCTAAAAGCAAAACGCTATGTGTGGCGGAAAACTAACACTGCACATCACTCTGAACACACCATCCCCACCATGAAACATGGTGGTGGCAGCATCATGTTGTGGGAATGCTTTTCTTCAGCATGGACAGGGAAGCTGGTCAGAGTTGATGGTAAGATGGATTGAGTTAAATACAGGTCAATCTTCGAAGAAAACCTGTTAGAATCTGCAAAAATACTTAAGACTGGGTCGAATGTTCACCTTCCAGCAGGATAAGGACCCTAAACATACAGCCAGAGCTACAATGGAATGGTTTAGATCAAGTCATATTTATGTGTTAGCAGGGTCCAGTCAAAGTCCAGACCTATATCCAATTGAGAATCTGTGGCAAAACTTGAAAACTGCTGTTCACAGACTCTCCATCCAATCTGACAGAGCTTGAGCTATTTTGCAAAGAACGGATGAAAATGTCACTCTCTAGATGTGCAAAGCTGGTAGAGACTTACCCAAGAAGACTTGCAGCTCTAATTGCAGCGAAAGGTGCTTCTACAAAGTATTTACTCAGGGGGGCTGAATTTAAATGCATGCCACACTTTTCACATATTTATTTGTAAAAAGAATGTGAAAATCATTTATCATTTTTCTTCCACTTCACAATTATGTGCCACTTTGTGTTGGTCTCTCACATAAAATACCAATAAAATACATTTACGTTTTTGGTTGTAACATGACAAAATGTGGAAAGTGTCAAGGGGTATGAATACTTAGTCAAGGCACTCTATTTGCCTTTAGTAAATCAATCTCATTGTATTCATTCAGGAAAGGAAGGGGCTGGTAAATATGACATATTTACCGGACCCTTTCCTCTCTCTCCATCCTGAAGGATCCTATTGTGTGCTTGCATCTGCCGGTAAGAAGAAGAGGAAGGAAAATGGCAACACTATGGGGGTGGGATTGGGCGCAGACAGGGTTGGGTAGGGGGAAATAATGTATAGTGCACAGGGAGGGTGATTGGTGCAGCGGGGGGGGGGGGGGGGAGGCAATTACTGGAATCAATCCCTCGTATGGCTCTGTCTGGAGCAACTGAAAGCTGGCGGGAGGAATGGGAAAAGAAGCCAGGTTTCAGCTGCTGCAGTTCCAGCAATTGCTCCCCCTGCCATGTTGATCTCCCTCCCTGCCCATATCTGATTCACCCAGCTGTCTGGGTCCCCCTGCTAGCCTGGGCCCCATATAGAAGAGCTGGTAGTCCTCCCTTACTCACGGCCCTGCTGACTCAATCACTACCAGAAATGTAATAAAAGCACTGATTGCTTGCATGTACAGATTTCACGAGTTGACCTAAAAGAAATGCTATTTGTGTTTGGAATACTGATCCAATGGCTACAGTATTTTTTGAGTGCCTCACGTGAAAACAATGTATAATAATTCTTTAATCAAGATGGCTTAATTTACATACCTGCTTGGATGTTCTCCCACAGAACTTTCACATAGTTGTCCCTGTCTTTCCTCACATGTTCATGGGAGAAGCCCAGGGCATGTAGGGTTTCATGGGTGGTGATTCCTGTCCATATACATCCATCTTTCTCCAAAGAGATTACCTGTTTACCTCCGTATAGTCCTATCGAAGACCAACATCTGAAAAGAAAAGCTGAAGCTGTAGTCTGACACCTACAAGAGGGTGGTGGGCTAGGATGCACTCCCCACAAATCAGTAGCAGATATTAGACCTGAACACAACACAAGGGAAGCAAAGGCAAGGTATATCTATGTGAAGGGAGAACTGCAATTAATGTGAACCTGTTGCTTTGCCCTGCATGGGCATACCTGGATACATGCTACACATACATACCCTTTCCGAGGCTCATAACTAAGGTAATCATCCTCTGATGTCCGCTTGATAAAACTTATGCAAGTGACATCTCCAATTAGCTTCAATGCAGTCTCTATTGTCGCTGATTCAAACTTATCTAAACAAGTTAGAGATGAAAATATCATTAGAAAATCCTTTTTCTTTTCACAGTCTTCATACATTCATGTGGATGTGATCAGTTTAATGTACATTGTCCTTTTCAGGGCCATCAATGGACTTTATAGGCATACTTAAAAAGGGTTTACAATTTGTATTAATGAAAAGACATAGACAGATTAAAAAACAACACCTAGGCAAGGAAAACAACTGGTCAGTAGCCTCTGGGGGGCCATCAAGTCAAACGAGGGTGGATATGGGGGTGCATGAATGAAAGGCAGGTGACTGGGTCTGTATTAATAATAAATGTCGTGAGTGACCCCACAGTGTTGTATGATATATATATATATATATATATATATATATATATATATATATATATATATATATATATATATAGTTACATAGTTACATAGTAGGTGAGGTTGAAAAAAGACACAAGTCCATCAAGTCCAACCTATGTGTGTGATTTTATGTAAGCATTACATTGTATATCCCTGTATGTTGTGGTCGTTCAGGTGCTTATCTAATAGTTTCTTGAAACTACCGATGCTCCCCGCTGAAACCACCGCCTGTGGAAAGGAATTCCACATCCTTGCCGCTCTTACAGTAAAGAACCCTCCAGAGGCTCTAATAGGCTTCAAAATAGGGTGGACTTGGAGCAAAGAGCATTGTGCTCAGAGCCCACCCAGGTGTGTTAGAAAAGCAAATGAATATTTGCTTTTCTAACACTGAACTGCCTCTCCGCCAATCAGGAAGAGGGGGTCTGACACACCGTCACCTGATTGGCTGAAAGGACAGGCGCTCCTATTGGATGTCTAGCAGGAGGAAAAGCACAGAGGAAGCATAGAGAACACAGGAGCCGCTGCCTGTCCCACAGCTCCCCGCCGTCACTCGCTACCTGACCCGCCACCAAGATGGGGTAAGTGCCAGTCAGACAGTGGACAAGGTGGGGTGCTGGTTAAATGCTGATGGGGGGTAACATTGGCTGCATCTGATGGGCACAGTGAGGCTGCATTTGATGGGCACAGTGAGGCTGCATTTGATGGGCACAGTGAGGCTGCAATTGATGGGCACAGTGGCTGCATTTAATGGCAGAGTGTGGCTGCAATTGATAGGGGTTTTTTAGTTTGCACCCCCCCCCCCAAAAAAAAAAAAACATTTTGAGCACCAGCCACCACTGACAGAGAGAGACATTGCTCCAAATTGTCCACACAGATAGACTACTCCTCAAGAAAATAGCTTGAGTCCTTTATCAACATAGTAAAGTCTTGTACACACACACCACTAGTTTTTTTTTTTTTGCTCAATCCAGTGAGTTGAACAAAAAAACTGACAGCTCTGGTTGGAGCCGCTGAGCATGAGCAAAAGTGACCTGAACATTGATCACTTTTCAGTGGAGTGGCAGTGCCTTCTGCAAGTGTGTACAAGCCTTTGGGCGCACACTGGCGTGCTGCGGTTTGGCCGCAGTGCTTATGTATACAGTTTTCCTTAGCTGCAGTCCCATAGGCTTCTTTTAGGTTGTGCGTTTTTGCTGCAGTTTTTTTTATAGAGCACCAAAGATGCAGCTGTTTTTGTGCACTTTCAGAAAATGCAGCAACAATGTGCAAACTAATAGAAGTCTATGGGACATGCAGGAAGACAGTGAGATCACCAACACTGCAGCAGACCAGTGTGAGCCCACATCATAGTACATAGGAGCAGGTACTGCATGGGCTGCTGGAAGAAACTTCCTTATCTGCAGAGGGAGGAGGGGGAGAGGAATTTGGGAGAGAGGAGGGGGAGAGGCCGGTGTCTTGCCGAGAAAGTTCCCCCGGCGGATAAGGACCCCCCTGTACTGTGCAGGCGCAGCGCTTGCGCAGTACGAACGGCTAGGAGCCGCCGAAAATAGCCGAAGCTGAAAAACTTCAATCAGCTGTACACGGCGCCTGTGCCCTGGGTCCAGGTTCAAGCCCCACCATCCAAGTGGACCTAGAGGGAGAATAAAAAAGTGCAGAGTGAAGCGAGGCCGTGCCCGAAGCGTGGTGAGCGAAGCGAGCCCGCAAGGGGCCCTCTTACAGGCGCCGTGTACAGCTGATTTAAAAACGCATAGACCTACATGAGTGTCAGTCAAAGCTGATCTCAAGAGTGAGGTATCTGAAGGGTCATTTAAAAGACCTTTGTTACAGAGCCCCTGCTGCCCACAGTCATGTGTTCTATTTTGTGCATTGATGATGAAAAAAAAAAAAATCAGAAACAGCTGTATGCAAGGGGAATTTAATGCATCTGTACAATTAGGCTGTGTAGGCAGGTGCAGTCTGTACTCCAAACTGCAAGTGAAGCTCAATCAAAGCAGCAATGCAGAAGCGGAAGGAAGTTATGAGAAACTTGGGTCCTCTATGACTTCCCGCTGTCACAGAGAAATACACTAAATTCCCAAAAGTATTGGGACGCCTGCCTTTACACACAAACTTTAATGGCATCCCAGTCTTATAGCCCGTACACACGGTTCCGAAAATCGGATGAAAAATACGGCTTTCGACGCGATCATACGATAATCAGATCGTTAGTACTGAGCTTTCGATAGCCGATCGCGACATCCAATATTTTTTCGATCGGACAAGCATGAACATTTTCCTTGTACGATACCAGATCGTACGATTTTCGTTTAGTCAGTACAGTTGTCCGAAAGTACAATACAAATACACTACAACACATTACATCACTTCCGATTTTTTTTTTCTGTCTTACGAGAATTTCCGTGACTTTAGTAACTTATTCAATTTCTACTTGCAATTAGTAAGCAAAAAAAGTCGGACGATCTGTCATCCGGTTTTTGGATCGTGTGTACGGGGCATAAGTCTGTAGGGTTCAATATTGTGTTGGCTCACCCTTTGCAGCTATAAGGCTGCATTCACACCTGAGTGTTTCGTTTTCAGGCAGAAAGCCGTGAGATTTTACACGATGTTTGCTGCAATTTTGCTGCAATTTTGTACAGGTCAAAAGGTCACCAAAGTCTAAGGCCCCATTCACACCTCAGCGCTTTGTAGTTTGAAACCGGAAGCTCCAAAACGATGGAGGAGACAAAAAAATCGATTATTCTCTATGGAAATGGTTCACATCTCCACACCGAATCACCTGAAGCTAAACGCCGGAAGCTCAAAAAAGTTCTGGAGCTTTTTTTGTAGCTCAATTCGGGCAGATTTGGGCGTTTTTCTGCTTTTTACATTGGTGACCTTTTAACCTGTACAAAATTGCGGCAAAAACACAACAAAAATCGTGCCAAAATCGCGAGACTTTCTACCTGAAAACTATACACTCAGGTGTGAATGCAGCCTAACAGCTTCAACTCTTCTGGGAAGGCTGTCCACAAGGTTTAGGAGTGTGTCTATGGGAATGTTTGACCATTCTTCCAGAAGCGGAATTGTAAGGTCAGGCACAGATGTGGATGAGAAGGCCTGGCTCGCAGACTCCGCTCTAATTCATCCCAAAGGTGTTCTATCAGGCAGAGGTCAGGACTCTGTGCAGGCCAGTCAAGTTCCTCCACCCCAAACTCACTCATCCATATCTTTATGGACCTTGCTTTATGCACTGGTCCAAATTATTTGGTGGAGGGGGGGGGGATTATGGTTGTCTTTCAGGGGTTGGGCTTGGTCCCTTAGTTCCAGTGAAGGGAACTCTTAAGGTGTCAGCATACCAAGATATTTTGGACAATTTTATGCTCCCAACTTTGTGGGAACAGTTTGTGGATGGCCTCTTCCTGTTCCAACATGACTGCGCACCAGTGCACAAAGCAAGGTCCATAAAGACATGGGTGAGCGAGTTTGGAGTGGAGGAACTTAACTGGCCTGCACAGAGTCCTGACCTCAGCCCCATAGAACACCTTTGGTATAAATTAGAGCTGTATCTGTACTTTATTTCTGCAGGTACTGCTAGCCAAGGAACCTAAAGGAATGCATGACTTGGCCCACTGTTCTATAACTAGGAATATACCGCTTGTTTTTTAGGTTTGCATTGGATGTGATAACATGTTCGGTGTTTGCTTACTTTGTTGTGCAGTAATCAAACACAGCATATGCAATTACATCCAATACAAATGAAAAAGGCCTTTCAGCTCCTTTTGGCCTACATCACCATAATCTGACTAGCTTTTCTAGTTCATTAGTGTCTCACATGCTACTCCTCTGACACTGAAGCTCACATGTTTCAGCAGAGTGACATGAACAGTCAGAAGGACTGGGGAGGCATGCCTGAGAGGACTGGGAGTGTGCAGTCTGGCATGGGTGCAGAGCCAGCAGTGAGGACTGTGATGTTGCAGGCAGTGAAGTCGGGCAGCTGCAGCCAGGAGGCTGGCAGGGCCTGAAGAGGGCTGACTGGGAGCAGTAGTCCATCTGTGGGACAGCTAGCACAGGGAACTTTTTACCATTTTCTGCAACACTATAGGGGCCTGGGGTCCCTGCCTGTAAAGGGCATTTGCTAAGGCCTGGCTGAGCCAGAGCCAGGCCTAAACATGTGCTAGCTGCTCCTGGAGTAAAGAGTTGTGCAGGAGGAAGAGAGAGAGAGTAATAGTCTGCAAGCAAGTTGTGCAGGAGGAGTCTGGAGAAGAAATCTGTACAAAGAGTGTATATAGTTTTGTCCCAATTGATTGCTATACAATCTGCTAATTGATTGCCATACAATCTGCCAATTGATTGCTCCACTGGGCATCCCATATATACCTATACCCATGCAAGTTTATCCCCTCAATAAAAAAAAAGAAAACAACAAAAACAAACCTGTGGACTGTTCATTGTCTCTAAAGTGACTGGGAAGTGAATGCCGGGCTGGGGCAGGGTGACAGGTGGGCCACATCACTGAGCAGCCCCTATGGGGGTACCGCTACATTTATATGTCATAAAACTTCTGTCCACAATATGTGATACTGTTAAAGTGGATCTGTCATTAAACTTCATAGTTCTAAATCACTAAATCCCAATTTTATGGTCTTTCTTTCTGTTAGGAAGATTCCCTCCGTTTCCAGTGTGGTCACTGGAACAGGAAGTGATGGGAAACCTCTCCAGGTGGAACAGAGACAGCAGTAAGAACCTAAGGAAATTCTAAATCTTCCTCACTCTATACAAAAAAAAAGCTTAAGCAAGAGTTTGACTTTATCATGGATGAACAAAAAAAGTACTTACCGTAGTCACTGGATAGAACATATGGGATATAAACCCTTCCATCTTTTGATTTTGGCCACATACAGACGACATCCTCGGAGCATGTACTAGCTTCCCTTCTAGTGCTGTAGGCGATGTCCATATCGCTAATGAAATATTCCCCGGATAATTTTAAATCTAAAATATTAAATGCAAGGTGTTTGTTAAAGGAAGTGGTGTTGTGTCATTTAAGCTTAAGTGCTGCCAAGAGAAAGCTTTTAAGCAAAAACGAAACCCATCGATTTTAATAGTTTCAAAAAACAGTTACATTCCATTCATTGGTTGATCTCTCAGCCAAACTATCGAATGGCTGGTGTCATAACTGATGCAGCATCATAGCTGTTGAGTATCAAACAGAGACCAAGGTGGTAGCTTCCTTGACTAAAAATGATAGAAGAGTTTAGTTCCGCTTTAAGTCTAAGGGTCCTTTCACACTGGGGCGGGGGCTTTGTCGGCGGTAAAGCGCCGCTATTGTAAGCGGCGCTTTACCGTCGGTATGCGTACGCTAGCAGGGCGGTTTTACCCCCCTGCTAGCAGCCGAGAAGGGGTTAAAACCACCGCAAAGCGCCTCTGCAGAGGCGCCTTGCCGGCGGTATAGCCGCGCCGTCCGATTGATTTCAATGGGCAGGAGCAGTGAAGGAGCGGTATACACTCCGCTCCTTCACCGCTCCGAAGATGCTGCTGGCAGGACTTTTTTTACCGTCCTGCCAGCGCATCGCTCGAGGGCTTTCACACTGGAATTAAAGCAGCGGCACTTTCGGGTCGGTTTGCAGGCGCTATTAGCGCAATAGCGCCTGCAAACCGCCCCAGTGTGAAAGGACCCTATGATTGACATACACTCACACTGTAGACTCATACTGAAAGTCTGAACCTCAGTACAAACTTAGAAGAGCCTGGACAGGAGGGGCAGAGCAGAGTGGCAACTCACAGTCACCACTCTCTACTCCAAAAAGTCTGAGGCCTGAGGACTGAGTGATCAGCCATCATGTAAACGCTCAGTTCTCTGTTTTGGAACTGGCAGGAGACATTAGCAGTATTAGTATGTACAGTATGTTTGTTTTTTTGTTTTTGTTTTTTGGGATTCCCACACTTCTCTTTTAATGTACTATAGAGAAGCAGTGTTTTCATCCTAGGAGAGGAAATATGTTAGGGCTATGAAACACCTCCCCCTCTCCTTATCCCCATATCATAAGGGGAAGGTGTTTTTCAGTCCAAAGAAACAACAGGGCAGAGTGATAACATTGTTTGAGATTTGCACAGAATGTTGCAAGTGCACTGGATTTCGAGCAGGACTGTCAAGTATTTTTTCCACTTAGCCTCGGTTCACACTGGGACGACTTGTCAGGCGACCTAGTCGCCTGACAAGTAGCGTCCCGTTCTCTGCAATGGAACCGTTCTAATTGGAGCGACGCAAGTCGCTCCGACTTAGAAAAAGGTTCCTGTATGACTTTGGGGGCGACTTGCATTGACTTCTATACAGAAGTTGTTTTGCAAGTCGCCGATGAGTCGTGTCCTGGGTCGCCTAAAGCAGTCGCGGTGTAAGTCGTGCTGCCTCAGTGTAAACTGACCCTAAGGGGTATCAAACAGATATAACAAAACTCTTGCAATTGTATTTTTACCAGGCCAAAAGACAGCAGAAAAGAGAAGTTTATTGCTAAGGTTTAATTAAATATACTTTAATCCACAAGATCACATATAGGAATGTTATGTGTTTTCATTGATCAGAATATTCAGCATAAATATTACCTTACCTTTATTGAGTTCTTCAATCTGCTCTGTCACGGTTTTATTCCCCGTTGTGGCATCTGTAAAAAGGAGAACTACAGTGTAAAGCTTTCATCATATATTATGAATGAATTAGAATGTACAGGTACATGTATTATGGATACGGGATTACAGGACTGGCTTGTGAATGCTCAGATGTTAACATCAAGCTATATTAATAGCCTTGTAGAGATAGATTTAAAAAAAAAAAATCAGTGATCAAAATACTGAAATACTTAATTTTCCTGGAGAAAGCCTGTTCCAGTGTCCTTCCAGAGATGGTCACATGGCCAACAATCTAGGCATTTGGTCATGTGATCCCTGCTAAAGGGCATGATTACATTTCATAGTATCTGATTCTCTCCTTTAACAGTCATCAAATATATTTATTAGTCTTTATCAATCCCAGTAAAACAAGGTCAATAGTTTCATAGTAAAACATATTGGTGGATTTCACATGAAATTAATGTTGAGATGCTGTTGGTAGTTTGAATTAAAACAAATTTCAATTCAATTACCCATTTATAGCTCCCAATAGTCCCTCATTTAAAGGAACTGTCCCCTTTTTTGGAACCAGATCCCTCTTTCTTCCTCAGCTGTCCTTTTTTGTATTTGATGCAGAGTTTTTTTTCATAGAAAATAAGATTTTACTACCAAAAGTGTAATACTGCACTAAACCTTTAATCCAGCCTCCAAATAGTTGAATTTGTTATTTTAAACCGTCAGTACAGTATAGGAAAGTTGGAGATGAGAAAAAAAAATGACTGGGGGGGGTCTTATGATAATTTTTTGCATATTCATGGGCTAAAAAGTGTCCTTCTTTCCTATCTCAGAAAGTTAAGGGTTACGTCTATCACTTATCTCTCTTTGTGTCTACCAAGCTATGTAAAAGTCGATCAGCAATGTAAGGCTGTTTATCGATCCATGAATGCTTTCTGCTGATTGCTTATCACATTATTGTGTACAATTAGATCCCCTAAGGCAAATTTCTTTTCTGCAACCACAGCTTGCAGAAAAGAAATTTGCTTGAATCCCCCATCAACACAGTGGTGATAAGGGAATCCCTCCTGCCGGGCCATTGTCTACTCCGGGGGGGGGGGTTGCTGTCCCCACCGGGAGAAGACAGCAATTATTGCTAGCGGCTATAATAGCAGCCACTAGCGATAATCGCAAGTAAAACCCGGCATACTGGTTGTACCCAAGTTGATCGATTGATCAACTTGGTACATTCAGCCTGCCCATACACTGTTAGAATTTTGGTCGATTCCTGCTGAATCGATCGAGATTCAAACCTGTATGATGTGCCTAAGAGTACAGCTTTAGATAAATGAGGTAGAGAGAAAGGTCACACATGCATATTGTTTAACTTGTCCCAATCATCCCTTCTTTCAAGTTTAACTGTATAACATATGAAATCATAGGCGTGCGCAGGGGGTGTGCCGGGTGTGCCCAGGCACACCCTAATCACCCCGTGCGGCGCAGATTGCCCCTGCTGATGTTTCAGCAAAGCCACCCAATGGGGCTCCTAAAAAAAAATTGTAAAAAATAATACAAAAATAGAAAAATAAAAAACTACTAACACCACCCTCTCCCCCATTAACACGTCCATATTTTAAAATGTTTTTTACATTTATTTGTGTGTGTATATATCACACATACATGCACGCACGCGTGTTTGAGCTTTGGGGTGCACACCTTAATGCAATAGGCTGCACACACCTATGCATGAAATTGAATTATAGTTCCTAGGTAATGTCTTGATTAAAATTGAAAAGTAATAGAAAAAGACAGAAAGTATCTTCATAGATAGCGTTCTCTACAGCTTGATCCCAGCTTTAAAAATGTCAGTGGATGGTGTCCGAAGCTTAAGCTGTCTATACACAGTTAGTTTTTCTCATTCAGTCGGTGGGCTGAACGAATAATAAATTAACAAATACCTCCATCTACACAACGTGGATAGAAGAATTCCCCTGCTAGGACATTGTAATCTGACAGCAACAACCACTGATCAACAAAAGTTTTCCAGCATGTCCCTTCAACAGAAGTCAAACGAGTGGGTATGGCCATACACTGACCAAATTCAGCTGGTCCCTGCTGAACGGGACAAATTTTTGATCAGTGTATGGACAGCTATAGTTTTCAAGGGCCTTTTTTTTTATCTTTGAAATTCACCTGGAATTATCCAAAGAATATTCCAAAGCTAGGCTAACACTAGGTAACACACACTTGGGCAATCTAGTCATTCTTGTCTGTTTGCCTACAGATATTTATAGCCCACAATTTCAAATCTGACCATCTTCCAATGTCTTTAGCTAGCCCCTCAGTCTTACCTGGTGTCCCCGTTATCTCAGTCTTCTCTTTTTCTTCTAATTTCTGTGGAATTAACATGTAATTCTATTAACAAGAGTAGATGTTATGTTAAAAATTAGAAACACTTTACACATCAATTTGTCAAGTAAGGATTACAGATGTTAAAAAATGACTTTTTGCTATTCATCTTGGCATAACCAAGAAGATTTTACATCCTTTATGGTACTTTGTTCTGTCCAGCATGATGGATCAGAGTGTAAGTGCATTGAATTCTGATGAATGGGGATTGTTCAAGAAGGATAATAGAATAAGCAATTAAATTAATCCTGACTAGTAAGCAAAGACCACAAACAACAACAGACAAGACTTGAAATGTATGCCATAAATTAAGTACTGGGCTAAATTCTGTAGAATAAAAAAAGCCATTTAGACGAGTCTTTGACCACTATTCATTAACTTGTCGAGAGCCATGGCATCAAGTAGGAGCTTCCTTCTTCTGTTGACCAAACATATATGATTTTGAAATATTTAGGTAAAACAGGAAAATTAAACATTGTGAAAAGTACATAATTACATTGTACACCACAATGTTATTTGTCCAGGTAATGGATGGCAGATGTAATAGGCTCTGAACATTTATGACTATGTTTGGGAAGTCAGGGTACATGCAAAAAATTCCAACGCTTCAAATCATCTCTACCCATAGGTAGCGCAGACAATAATAAAACCAGACCGAGCATCTAACCCTTCCCCTACTACCTTTTAGCAAAAATTGGCCTGATCAATTTGCTAATACAGGAATAATATATTAACTGCTAAGACTCAAATCATTATTTGCTTTGAAGACTCACTAGCAATCTAGTTTCTGCGGCAATGCAACTAGAGAAAAAGCAACTTCTAGCAGGCAAAGTGGCAGTTACATTTCAGTGATTCTGTCACTTGTTGGTATAATAATGGCCTCCAACCTTCCCTACACAGTATATTTGTAGTGGCTTAATAATGCCTCTAGAATCCTCTGTGATTAATTGCTAACAGTAGCAATCTCTAACAAATCAAACCAATGGCTCTCTGTGCTGTAGGCTACACAAGAAGCACATAGTAGCAACTGGTAGAAGCAATCACATCCAACTGCAGTAGTGTATGACAATGTGGAATGAATATCACATCATAAGAAGCCATTCATTTCATGTGTTTAGGATCAGCTGCCACTGTTAATAAGTCATCGGTCATCGGTGGAGATTCTAGTTATTTTAGTTATAAAACCTTGCATATGTACAGAAAATTAGGCATTACTGGTACTGGTACATACAAAAAAATCTGTGTAAATCTCTATAATTTCCAAAAATTAAACAACTGAGGCTGGGTTCACTAGAACATGCAGCCGCTCACAGGAGACTGGTGCATCTCCATTCATCACTTCAGGTTCGATTTCAGCCCGAATTTTTGGCTGAATTCTGACCTGAAATGGAGCAAAAGATACACAGGACTCCTGCGCAATTTTCACCGGAACTGCTGCGGAGATGTGTGGACCGGCTCCATAGAGAGCCCGTCACAATATCCACAGCCAATTCACATAAGTTTGAACCCAGCCTAAATGAGTTTACTCACCTGAATAGGTAAGGCCAAGCACACACAGCACATAACGGAGAGAAGCAGTAAGGTCCTCATTTTTTCTGTGCTGAAGATCTTGAACTGAAGAGGGTTCTTCAAAGGAGGTTTTTGAATGATCCTAGCCCCTGAGCCCCTGAGATCTTATATATACCTCTGGGCAGTCCTTCTGGGCACACCCACACTGTGATGTTCTTTGCTGGAGGAATTTCTCACACCATGGAAGGTAGCTTTTGTTATGTACTGTGGTTTCATAATGACAGGTCTTTTTTGAGTGTGTCCATAGACACTCACTGATAATTCAAGTTTTGACCATTACTTCTCATTACTGAGCAGTGTTATAACATTCTATATTGGCATTTTGGTAGTCTTATCATGATTAGGATTAAGGTTTAAGGGACCCTTTCAGTCCAAAAAATGTTGTACTTGAAATTTCATGAAAAAAAAAGAGCCTTTACATTCACCTTTCTAATGAAGTGAGTAACAATCCAGCACCGGGGCGTCTTATGCCTAGTACATGCGAGCCGAATGTCACAGAGACATCGGACATTGGCCAGTTCAGTAAAGACCGGCCAACATTCGGCCCATGTGTATGTCAGCTGTTCCGACAGAAGCCAGACGTTTGGCTGGCTGCTGTCGGATGAGCATGCTGGAAAAACAGTAGCCGACCGACTCCCGATCAGGAAGCCAGTTATGAGACCAGCTTCTGTCAGATGATGAGCTGTACACACGGGCCGAAACTTGTCCGGTTCCTGCTGAACTGACCGTTTTCATCCAATTTTCAGCGTGTGTACCCAGCATTACACAAGCTTCTGATAGAGACTACAAGTGACCATTCCAAGAAACCTGTCATGACTAGACATGTGCGATTAGTTACGTACGAATTTCCGGAAATTCGTACGAATCTGAAATACAAACTTATATGCATACGAATTCTGTACGAAATATGAAATTTCATTTACGAATTTCGGATCCAAAATCATAACAAACATTCGTAATTGTTACGAAAAGTTAACAAACCTAAAAGTTAAAAACCCAGGAAGTCAGCACAGCACAGGGATGGTGGGAGCCCCTCATAATGATAAATTCATCATAACGAAAATTCGTAATTGTTACGAAAAGTTAACAAACCCCTCATAATGGGCACAGCGGGTGTACACTCAGACCCGGGAAATCAGCACAGGGATGGTGGGAACCCCTCATAATGGACACAGAAGGTGTACAGACCTGGGAACTCAGCACAGGGATGGTGGGAACCCTATGGGAATTTCTATGCTTACAAATTTTATACAAAATTTCGGAATTTCGGATCTAAATTCTGTTACAACAGAAACATGACTGGTGTTTTGTTCAGCAATCAGAGAAAGTCAGCACAGCACAGGGATGGTGGGAACCCCTCATAATGATAAATTCATCATAACGAACATTCGTTATTTTTACGAAAAGTTAACGAATCTAAAGGTTAAAAACCCAGGAAGTCAGCACAGCACACGGATGGTGGGAGCCCCTCATAATGATAAATTCATAATAACAAACTTGCGTTATTTTGCGAAAAGTTTACGAATCTATCGAAAATTATTATTTCGTACGAATCCGAATTGAATTTCGGACACGAATTACGAATTAATTTTCGTACGAAACGGAATGGAAGGAAACAAAACAAATTTATTGATGGTGCACATGTCTAGACTCATGACAAATGCTGAGCAGCCATCATTGAGGTGCAAATGGCTGCAGAACACCAGCTGCACTTGAATGAAACAAGAGCTGAAAAAAAAATATGATAAAAATAACTACATTATGTATTAACCACTTAACGCCAAACCACGTGCATGTACGTAATTTGACTTTAAGTGGCTAAATAGTTTTTTACACTTGGAGGCTGGCTTTTATGTAAAAGCCATCCTAGTGGCTTATTAGCCACCAGATGGCTTTTACGGGTGGCGGGAAGGGTTGGCCCCACTGCCCGTTGGTGCCTCTCCATTTGTTTGTGTGCATTAAAATTCATTAAAGAGTATTTTTTCCCAAAAAATTGTGTTTGAAAAACCGCTGCGCAAATACCGTGACACAAAAAAATTGCAAAACCAGCCATTTCATTCTCTAGGGCCTCTGCTTAAAAAAAAATAAAAAAATTTATATATATATATATATATATATATATATATATATATATATATATATATATATATATAGTTAGTTAGTATCTCACATAAGTGAGTACACCCCTCACATCTTTTCATGTGACAACAGTGAAGAAATTACACTATTCTACAATGTAAAGTAGTGAGTGTACAGCTTGTATAATAGTGTAAATTTTTTGTCCCCTCAAAATAACTCAACACACAGCCATTAATGTCTAAACCGCTGGCAACAAAAGTGAGTACACCCCAAAGTGAAAATGTCCAACTTGGGCCCAATTAGCTATTTTTCCTCTCTGGTTTCATGGGACCCGTTAGTGTTACAAGGTCTCAGGTGTGCATGGGGAGCAGGTGTGTTAAATTTGGTGTTATCGCTCTCACTCTCTCATACTGGTCACTGATAGTTCAACATGGCACCTCATGGCAAAGAACTCTCTGAGGATCTGAAAAAAAGAATTGTTGCTCTACATAAAGATGGCCTAGGCTATAAGAAGATTGTCAAGACCCTGAAACTGAGCTGCAGCACAGTGGCCAAGACCATACAGCGGTTCCACTCAGAACAGGCCTCGCCATGGTCGACCAAAGAAGTTGAGTGCACATGCTCACCGTCAGATCCAGATTTTGTCTTTTGGAAATAGACGTATGAGTGTTGCCAGCATTGCTGCAGAGGTTGAAGGGGTGGGGGGGTCAGCCCATCAGTGCTCAGACCATACGCCGCACACTGCATCAAATTGGTCTGCATGGCTGTTGTCCCAGAAGGAAGCCTCTTCTAAAGATGATGCACAAGAAAGCCCGCAAACAGTTTGCTGAGGACAAGCAGACTAAGGTCATGGATTACTGAAACCATATCCGGTCGTCTGATGATACCAACATAAATTTATTTGGTTCAGATGATGTAAAGAATGTGTCGTGGCAACCAGGTGAGGAGTACAAAGACAAGTGTGTCTTGCCCTACAGACAAGCATGGTGGTGGGAGTGTCATGGTCTGGGGTTGCATGAGTGCTGCCAGCACTGGGAGCTACAGTTCATTGAGGGAACCATGAATGCCAACATGTACTGTGACATACTTAAGCAGAGCATGAACTCCTCCCTTCGGAGACTGGGCCGCAGGGCAGTATTCCAACATGATAACGACCCCAAACACATCTCCAAGATGACCACTGCCTTGCTAAAGAAGCTGAGGTTAAAGGTGATGAACTGGCCAAGCATGTCTCCAGACCTAAACCCTATTAAGCAGCTGTGGGGCATCCTCAGACGGAAGGTGGAGGAGCGCAAGATCTCTAACATCCACCAGTTCCGTGATGTCGTCATGGAGAAGTGGAAGAGGACTCCAGTGGCAACCTGTGAAGCTCTGGTGAACTTCATGCCCAAGAGGGTTAAGGCAGTGCTGGAAAATAATGATGGGCACACAAACTATTGACACTTTGGGCCCAATTTGGACATTTTTCACTTACTGTAGGGGTGTACTCACTTTTGCTGCCAGTGATTTAGACATTAATGGCTGTGTGTTCAGTTATTTTGAGGGGACAGCAAATTTACACTGTTATACAAGCTGTACACTCACTACATTACAATGTAGCAAAATGTCATTTCTCTTCCTCAGGCTGTATGGCTTTGTGTGAACATTCTACAAACACCTCCCTCTTTTATTCAAAATCTCAACACAGGTGGATGTTACCCCACAGGTGTATCCCGTGCTTCCAAATGGAAAGCACATGGAGAAAATTAACCCCACATCAATTCACACCTGTTTCCTACCTATTACCACCAAGGTGGTTCTGACACAAAAGAGATAATCATTGTTAACATTGTGTCATAAAAATATATAGGCAAACAAATGCCTACACAAGCCAAACAGATGAGAAAGACATGAATTCAATATTTCAACTCATAGTGTCATAATTATGCACGAGTAATATATACAAATTTTCATTAATCACCCAAATAAGAGTATCTCATACAAAAAAAACGCATAAAAATGCAATCAACGTATAGTCCACAAGTTCTTTTTTTTTTTTTTTAATTCTTTATTTATAATTTTATCAATACAAAACCATATCCCACCAACACTGTTTCCTTTTTCATTTCAAGAATCACTTATTAATCACATTAATCCCAAACCCTCCAACCCCTACCCCTCCCTCCCCCCTTTCCTGCAGGAGGACTGCCGGAGGACCACCCTCATAATTAAGTCTTGCCAGACTCCGGTTGAGCTTCCACCATTTATACTGTGTTAATTATCTCCTCCAGGTAACTCCGAGACCTTTTAAATTTTTGCCATCCTGCCCATTTCCCCGTTCATTCCTCCTCCTCGTCTGGTGCCAGTCCCCCCTCGTCCAAACACTCAATATTATATATTTCGTTTATGTTAAATAGCCAATCTCGTATATTTGGATTTGACAGTTCCCGCCATTTCAAGGCGATCTGTCTTTTAGCTGCATCGAGCATTATTGGGACCAAGGAGGACCGGTATCTTTTTGCCGACATCATCGTACCGTGGAAGAGACAAACCCAAGGGTCCTCTACTATTTCTTCCTCAGTGATCTCTTTAATCAAGGATATGATTTTTTTCCAATAAATCTTAATGGTGGGACATTCCCACCACATGTGAGCCATGGTTCCCAAGCATATACACCCCCTCCAGCAGGTACTTAATTTTGAACTATCCATTTTGCTTAATCTGTCTGGGGTGGCATACCATCTTGCAAGACATTTGTAATGAACTTCCGTTCTTCTTATGTCTCGTGCTGAACAATGTAGCAACTGCAGGATCTTTTCTAATAGCGCTTTACTGCATTGTGACCCCAACTCCTGCTCCCACCTTTTGATGTAAGGAGGCACCTCCAGTTCCGTCTCTGTTCCCAAAATCCTATATAGTTGAGCGATCACACCGCCAGATTGCCCCCTCACACAGAGCCGCTCAAGCGGTCTATACTCATCTTCACTTCTCAGTGGTTTAGGTAACTTGTCTATAAAGTGCGACAGCTGCAGGTACCTCCAACCATCTATCACCCATAACTCTGGTTCCTTCCTTAACTCAGCTAACGTGCGGATTCTCCCTTTACTCAAAAAATTTTTTAATTGAATACAATCATCCTTCAACCAATTCCCCCCCACCTCCCTCATCCCAGGTTCAAACAATGTATTATTTTTCATGTAAATCAATGGTGAATTATGTGTCCATTTATTTCTATTGTGTATCAAGTCCCAATATTTAAAAGTGTTATGTGTCAAAACGGCCGTATTACTACTAAGTGCTCTAAATTTAGGTGGGTTCCACATAACGTGCCCTAAATTAGTGTTACTTAAATTGTGTTCTATGTTTACCCATCTTTTATCCGATTCCTTCTTAAACCAATCAATAACTCGTGCTAAAACTACAGCTATATAATATCTATTGAAGTCGGGCAACGCTAGTCCGCCTTTTTTTTTCCCCCTACTTAGAATTGCGTAAGAAATACATGGTTTTTTGCCTCCCCAGACAAATTTCGCAATAAGGCTCCGTAGCACTCTGAAATAGTACCCGGGCAGAGGGATGGGGACCATCTGAAACTTATACAATATTTTAGGTGTCAGTACCATTTTAACCGCATTTACGCGTCCAAACCATGGTAAAGGTCTTGATGAAAATCTCCTAGCTTCCTGCCTGATCTCATCCAGCAATGGGATATAGTTTTTTTAATACAGTTTTTTGTAAGTGTTAGCTAATTTTATCCCTAAATACTTAATTTCCCCTTTCCACGGGAAGGGGAACACTTCAGCTAGGTGGGCCTCCTCTTGTTTTCCTATACTGATATTTAATATTTCTGACTTCTTTACATTTATTTTAAAGTTAGAGATGTCCCCATAACCTCTGAGAATCTGACACAGGTTTGGGAGCGAAATTCTGGGATTCGTGATGAAGAACAGAACATCGTCGGCAAAGGCCGCGAGTTTATGCTCCTCTGTTCCTATCTTCACTCCGCTACAATCGGGATTGTTACGGATAGTGGCCAGTAGAGGCTCGAGGGTCAACACAAATAAGAGAGGGGAGAGAGGGCAGCCCTGCCTAGTCCCGTTTGTCATACTAAAGGGCTTTGAGAGGGCCCCATTTACCTTGACAGAGGTCGTGGGGTTGTTATAGAGTATTTTGACCCACGAAATAAACCTCGGTCCAATCCCCATGACTTCAAGAGTTTTCATCATGAACCCCCAGTCTACCCTGTCAAACGCTTTTTCAGCGTCAATCGACAGGAATAGAACTGGGGGCCTGCCCTGTTTGCTGGTTTCCCCCAGGAGAACCGCTCGCACCCCATTGTCCCTGCTCTGTCTCCCCGGTACAAAACCTGTCTGGTCTGGGTGAACCAGACAGGCCATTTTTTCCTTCAGTCTATTGGATAGTACTTTCGCATAGAGTTTGACATCTGAGTTCAGCAACGAAATGGGCCTATAACTTGAGCAAAGCCTGGCATCCTTCCCCTCTTTTAATATTAAAGTTATCGTCGCGGCTAGAGCTTCCCTCTCCATTTCACAGTTGGTGCCTAATTCATTCCAGTAATGACACAGCCTGGGTACCAAGATATGTTTTAATTTTTCTAGATAGATAGTGGAAAATCCATCTGGACCAGGGCTCTTGCCCTTTGGGGAATCTTTTAATGCAGCCAATATTTCCTCCTCCTCAATGGGTCTATCCATAAGGGATCTCTCCTCCTGAGACAACTCCGCCAGTCCTGCCTCCTTCAGGAATTCCTCCCCTCTACTCCTACGCGTGGGGTCCTCTACTCCATGTTGCCCAATAGAATACAAAGCCGCATAGAACTTATTAAATTCCTCTGCCATGCCTCTACTGGTCACTATTGCCTCGCCTTTTTTATTTTGAATTTTTTCAATAAAATTCCGACCCCTTTTTTTCCTTATCAGTCTGGCCAGATGTTTACTCAACCTATTCGCCCAGAGGTAATTATCCTTCGTTATCTTATTAAGGGCTTTCTTAGCATCCTGCTCCATCAAGTCCCTCAACTCCTCCCTTTTGGCGATTAGTTGGTGATAGCAATCCTGACTCTGCCCCATGAACTTTTTATGTACCTGTTCCAGGGAGAAAATTACTACTTGTAAAGCTAAACAAGTGTGGTGCAGTGCCTAAATGTAATCTCCACAAGAAGGGAGGTAACAAAAATAACAAAAATAACAAAGTGCGGGTAAGAGTCAATCCTGGTATAAAATAAGGGGATACTGACAAGATTCATTTAACCGGTATATAAAATCTGGACTGTCGCACTGACGCCCCTGAGGGCGGCGTGCCCTACCGGATCCTCCTGTCTCCTCCTTTATGAATTATATGGACGGTTCTGCCGAGTCAGTCTTCAACCCAGTTTGTCTTCTCCCTGTGCTGTTTTTTTTTTTTTTTTGCTGAGTACTCAGCAACAACGGGAGATTGGGACTGTTATACCTTTCGTGCTGTGTGCTCTTTCTGGAGGAAGTTAAATGTGTTTAAATTGGGGTCCCCCCGAATGATACCCTTTACTTTCATGATCTGATACGAGATACTATCTGTGAGTTAAACAAAGTATGGATAAGAGTCAAATCTAGTGGCCAATTGAGGTGATTGTGTCAAAAATCTATATATTTACTCAAGATCAGAACTGTTGCACCTGTGCCTTTGGGGGCTCGGTTGGAGTTGTCCTCCTCCTCCTCCCCTGGTTGTGCGGGCGGTGCTGTGGGTCCTCTGCCTCAATTTTTTATTTTTTTTGTCTTCCTTGTGTCCTTGTTGCCGAGCTCTTAGTAGCATGCAGATAGCAGGTGAGACCAGTCTGAGAATTTCTAAATAAACCACGTAACCTGCTCATTAGGAATAAAGAGTGAACAAATAGTGTACAGGGGGGGGGAAGTATGAGAGGCCGCTCATCTAGAGTAACAGAACCCCAAAACACAAGGGAGAGTCTGAATACCAGTTCTATACAAAGATATTTAAAGGAGGCTAATTTGAAGAGTCCTGGAATGGAGGCTAAACAAACAGGAGCAAAGGAGAAGAAGAAAGATCAGCAGAAGCAGAAAGGGGGGCAGGGGGACAAGACCAGAGAAGATCAAGAGCCGGAAGGAGCAGCTGCCTGTTCCAGTGTTGAAGAGCAAAGAATAATGGCGCTTGTACCGAGTAAAGCTGAAATGATCGACATGTTTGCGAAATTAGAAAATGTGATAAAAGCTGAAATCGTAAACGTTCGTACTGACATGGGACATCTCCTGCGCAGAGTAGAAGAGGCGGAAGAGGCGTCAGGAAATTCTGCTAAGGAAATCCTCGAGTTAAAAGAACAAGTCAAGAAAATGCAGATTGAAAATCGCATGCTGGCTTTTAGATTAGAAGAACAGGAAAATCAGAGTCGACGCCAAAACCTACGTATTAGATCGATCCCCGAGCAGCGGAACGAGGATCTGGGGGTGAAGATGAGAAAGATATTCAACCCGATCTTGGGCAGGCATGAAGAAGAGGCTCTGAGGATTGATAGGGTCCACAGAGTAAGGAAGCCCCCAAACATAAAACAAGATATTCCCAGAGATGTTATCGTGAAGTTTCACTCGTATGAGGACAAAGAGAAAATATGGAAGAACTTAAAGGGGGCACCCCCAATAAGCTTTGAAAACCAAAACCTACAGGTGTTCACTGACTTGTCAGCAGGAACTTTGGCGCGGAGAAGACAGATGAAGCCAGTTCTAGACCAGCTCAAGAGGTCTAACTTGAAGTACAGCTGGGGGTTCCCAACATCCCTGATAGTTATGAAGGACGGCATATCGCATAGAATGCGATTTCAGGAAGAGATGCAGGACTTTTGTGACAGTCTGGGTATTCCCATCCCTGAACTGTCATAGGGGGAGAGGGGAGTGTTGAGATTGAGAAAGTTCAGCTGGGGTGCTGGTAGGGGGAGGGGGGTGCCTTTTCGGGGTGTTTCCCTTTTTTTTTTTTGGACCCCAGCTGAAAATCTCTTTCTGAAAATCTCTTTCTGAGGTATTTGGGATGGGACGTTAAATTCAGTTATTACAAGACAGGATTTGGGGACAAGGAAGGAGAGAGTATATCCTGTTGATGAGATGCTTCTGTAGGGGGAGGGTCTGCGGGGGGGGGGGCTGTTTCGTAGGGAAATGGGTAATCTCCCAACATGCGGGCTCGGAGTCGGTCTTCTACCGAGGGAAGGGTGGGGAGTGGGGTTGGGGGCGGGGAGGGGGAGAGAGGGTGGGGAGTGGGGTTGGGGGCGGGGAGGGGGAGAGAGGGTGGGGAGGGTTGGGGGGGGAAGGGTGTGGGGGGGAGGGTGTCGGGAGGGGGAGGTGTACCTGCAGGTTGGGCTCCGGAGCAGGAGGTAGAGGAGAAGGGGGTGATTGATTAATATGCCAGAGCTCAAATTCGTATCATATAACGTGAAAGGATTAAACTCACCTAAAAAAAGACACAAAGTAATGGGGGAGCTTCAGCACCTGGGTGCCGACATAGTATTCCTTCAGGAGACCCACCTGACCCTGGATTCCAGAATTAGGCTCTTTTCCCCAAGGTTCCCTACGTGGTTCTATGGGGACACGCCCCTTAAGAGAGCAAAGGGGGTGGCTATTGGGTTTTCGAAAGCAGCAAATTTCTCACTAGCAGAAAGAATGACGGACCCCGAGGGTCGCTATATTTTATTGAAAGGCAGAATGGGGAACAGGATGTTTACCTTGGTGAATGTATATTGTCCCAACAGAACCCCAACAGTTTTTTTGGGACAAGTGCTGACGAAGCTAACGGAGTTTAGGGAGGGGGAGGTGGTGTTGGCAGGGGACCTCAACTTTTGCCTGGATCCGGATCTGGATAGTACGTCCCGTGCCCAGGGGATAAGGAAGGCTTCTATCTGTTCAATAGGGCGGAGGTTATTCCGCTGTCAGCTAATGGATGCATGGAGAATGCAGCATGCTAAAGAGAGAGACTTTACCTTCTTCTCCCCTGTGCACGGGACCTACTCCAGACTAGATTATATTTTTGTGGACCACAGTATGTTGGAGTGGGTAAAGGAAACCAGAATAGAAATTCTATCCCTTTCGGATCACTCCCCGGTCGTGATGAAGGTGAAAATCCCAGAATGGCAACAACAACCTTTCTCGTGGAAACTTAATGAATCCATGTTGAAGGATCCAAAGGTAGTTGAAAGGGTCCAGGAGGAAGTGGACTTTTTCTTCAAATCGAACGACACTGGGGAGGTATCTCCCTCAATTCTATGGGAAACACACAAAGCCTACACTAGAGGGATTTTTATGTCTCTGGGAGCAGGGCTAAAAAAAAAGAGAAAGGAAGAAAGGGAGAGGTTAATAGAAAAAAAAAAAATAGTCCACAAATTCTAATTGTGACTTCATGACACTTTCATCTTCCTTTGGTAATCAAATCCCACATTTCCCATGTGTCAAGATGTGACTCTATCTGAAAATAGAATATGCAATAAAATCGCTAACCAGATAATCATAAAAATAGGTACAAATCATAGTCCCTATTAATTCCATCTGGGTATAAGGATCGTAACCTATTGATCCACCAAACCTCTCGCTGTTTAAGTCCTTTCTCTAAAAAATGTCTTGATACTGGCAACCCTGGTTGTTTCAATCTTATGGTGCTGTGATGCTGTGCGATTCAATCTTTTATCTTCTGAGTGGTTTCACCGACATATAGCAATTTACACGGGTAGGTCAGAATATAGATCACATAGGAGGATTGGCATGTAAAAAATCCCTTAATCGCAACCTTATCCCCGTTTTCAGGAGGGACATAATGATCACCTTTCAGTATAAGTTTACACTTAATGCAATTCAAGCAGGGAAAGCACCCTTTCCTTTTCTTACCAAGAAATGTAATTTTAGATATATGCTCCCTTGGTCTATATTCTGATCTTACCAGTGCGTCTCGCAGCGTTTTATTCCTTCTAAAGGCTTTAAATGGTGTTTGTTGGAAGACCTCAATCTGTGGATAGGAACGTTTTAAAAGGGGCCAATGCTTCTTAATGACTCTGAAAAACCTGCTCGCTGTAACTATGAAATTGCATCAGAAACGGTAATCGTCTCGTCTGTGGTCTATGTCTCACCGGAGCTATACCCATCTCCTCCTGTTCTACCTTCTTTACTTCTTTTGAGATAATATAGCTAGGATATCCTCGTTCCTGAAACTTAGCGCACATTTCCTTCATTCTTTTATTCCTCACTGTTTCATTACTATTTACTAACTATTCTCCTGAGCCGTAACAGTTGACTTCTTATAATGGAGCGAAAGACATGAGGTGGATGAAAACTGTCATACACTAGTAGTTGGTTCCTGTCGGTTGGCCATTCAATGTAAACTCATACTGAAAGGTAACTATTATGTGCATCCTGAAAACAGGGATAAGGTTGCGATTAAGGGATTTCTGCCCGTGTAAAAACTCTCCTCTCCACTGATGCTTTATCACCAATCCTTGTTTCACTAAAAAACCCCAAATTTTCAAAAAACATTTGTCATTGGGACAGAAAGTGAGGTGAAATCTTCTGAAGTGGTGCACAGACAGCAAAACAAATGTTACAGGGGTGATAACCCTTCCCTAAGTTTTCCAAATAGCTTAAAAATAGATTTTTTGGCTGGAGCTACACTTTAAAAAGTACCAGTTCAAAATTACAAACAGATTCTACTTAACAACAAACCTACAGTGCCTGTCTTGTTTGCACCGCCTGTATACTGCTGTTCAGAGTATATAGGGCCTGGTGGCCCCACGCCTTTCCTTTTTTTAATTTGGGTGCGGGGTTCCCCTTAATATCCATACAAGACCCAAAGGGCCTGGTAATGGACTGAGGGGGGGTACCCATGCCGTTTGTCGAACTGATTTTCATCCATATTGCCGGGACCCGACATTACATTAAAGCCGCAAGCAGTTTTAAATGACTTTTATTCCTTTAACCACTTCAATACCAGGCACTTAGACACCTTCCCGCCCAGGCCAATTTTCAGCTTTCAGCGTTGTTGCAATTTGAATGACAATTGCGAGGTCATGCTACACTGTACCCAAACAAATTTTTTATCATTATGTTCCCACAAATAGAGCTTTCTTTTGGTGGTATTTGATCACCTCTGCGGTTTTTATTTTTTGCGCAACTGTTAAAATTTTTTGTAAATAAGTACGTTTTCTTCTTCAATGACGGGCACTAATATGGCTGCACTGACGGGCACTGATACAGCGGCACTGATGGGCACCGATGAGGTGGCACCAATGAGGTGGCACTGATGAGGTGGCACTGATGATGGGCACTGATAGGCGGCACTGATGGGCACTGATAGGTGGCACTGATGGGCACTGATAGGTGGCACTGGTATGCGGCACTGATGGGCACTCATAGGTGGCACCGATGGGCACTCATAGGCGGCACTGATGGGCACTCGTAGGTGGCAGTGATTGGTACATATGGGTGGCACTGATGGGTACTTATGGGTGGCACTGATGTTTGCTACTGATGGGCACTAATAGGTGGGCACTGATGGGCACAGATGGGCACTGACAGGTGGCACCGATGGACAATGACAGGTGGCACTGAACACACTGATTGGTAGCACTGATAAAACATATTGGGGGCATTGCTGGGCAGATCTGGAACATAATGGTGCCAATCAGTGCCCATTTGTGGGCACTGATTGGCACAGATTGGGCACATTGGGCACATGTGGATGGCCATGGGGTACATACCTGGCCATCCACATGTTGCCCCTTCCCTGGTGGTCCTAGTGGCGATCCCTCGTGGTCCAGTGTGGTGATCTGAGGGGGGGCTGCACTGATAAACAATCAGCGCAGACCCCCCCTGTCAGGAGAGCTGCCAATCGGCTCTCCTCTACTCGCGTCTGTCAGATCAACGGCTCTTCCTATTGACAGCGTGATCAGCCATGATTGGCCACGGCTGATCACGTGGTAAAGAGCCTCTGCCAGAGGCTCTTTACCAAGATCGGTGGAGCGGTGTGTCAGGCTGACACACCGCTCCACCGCTCGCCGTGATACACGCCCCCCGGGGTGCGCGGGGCATGTTATCCTGCTGGACGTCATATGACGCCCAGTCAGGATAACTGAACCACCGCCCGGCCGTCATCTGCTATGGGCCGGGCGGGAAGTGGTTAAAAATGTAATTTTGTGCAGGGACTGTTCTAAGCACAGGAAACACGCACCACTTTACAGGCATACTATAGACACCCCCCAGGTACAATATTTAAAGGAATATTTCACTTTTTTTTCACTTTAAGCATCATTAAAATCACTACTCCCGGTAAAACGTCCGTTTTAAAACTTTTTTTTGCATTGATACATGTCCCCTGGGGCAGGACCCGGGTCCCCAAACCCTTTTTAGGACAATACCATGCAAATTAGCCTTTAAATTTAGCACTTTTGCTTTCAAACGTTTGAATCCCATAGACTTCGATGGGGTTCTAACGTTCGTGTGAAGTTTCGGTCTGTTCGCAGGTTCTGGTCCGAACCGGGGAGTCTTCAGCTCATCCCTACCCAAGACTGCAGGACTGCACAACATGTGAAAGGGATCCGCTGTGGGACCACAAAGGGTCGTGGGATCAGTGGGAAGGGCTCTGGGCTCGGAGAGAATGGCCCAGACTGGAGGTTGGGGGGCCCTTCATGGTTTCTTGCACCAGGGCCCTGAAGGTTCTAATTACACCTCTGCTGCACCCTGCAACACGGGGTAAACCCAGTCAGTAGGCAAAATCGGCAAAACACAGAGTGATTAGGGTGTACCCGGGCACACCTGACACACCCCCTGCACACGCCTATGTTCATCCCAGAACCCTGCACTCTGTACATAGCTCATCCCAGAACCCTGCACTCTGTACATAGCTCATCCCAGAACCCTGCACTCTGTACACATTTCATCCCAGAACTCTTCACTCTGTATATAGCTCATCCCAGAACCCTGCACTCTGTATATAGCTCATCCCAGAACCCTGCACTTTGTATAAAGTTCATCCCAGAACCCTGCACTCTGTATATAGCTCATCCCAGAACCCTGCACTCTGTATATAGCTCATCCCAGAACCCTGCACTTTGTATAAAGTTCATCCCAGAACCCTGCACTCTGTACATAGCTCATCCCAGGACCCTCCACTCTGTGCATAGCTCATCCCAGAACCCTTCACTCTGTAGGCAGCTCATCCCAGAACCCTGCACTCTGTATGTAATGCGCTCCAAACCCTGCATGCTTTTATCCTTTTTTTTAAATGAATGTGCTGGGGTGTGTATGTATCCATAAGACTCTTGCTTGTGGAACAATAATAAAAGCATATTTTATAGATACAAGGAAGTCCGAGTTTTGTTTAATGACACCCTTAAGCTCCTCCCACTGGTAAAGGTTTGACCACGGCCACATTTGCAGCGGTGTGCTATGCAAGATTACTTACTTCCTCAAGTGTCCCTCATTCTGAAGTTCAAAAGTTGAGAGGTATGGAATAGGGTCCCACCTGAACTAAGTATAAAGGCCTCATGTACATTGCTGCTGGCGTTTAGGAGCAGTTGGGCATTTTTTTCAGCTGCCCCTGAACTCTCCTCTATGTTATCTTATCAGTACATGTGCACAGGGTCATTTATAGCAGTGTCTAGGCAGTTGAGGTTAGAAGCATTTTTTTAAAGCAAAAAAATGCGTTCAGGACGGATGTTCAGAGGCATTTGAAATGCCAAATGCCTGTAACAGCTTGTAAATGCGTGCAAACGCGATAACTCGTGTTTAGCCACATTTTGTTTCTAGGTATTTTTAATGGAGATACATTTCTGGCCATTTGCAATGCAAAAAACGCTTGTGAACGCAAACACAGCTAAACGCGGCACAACGGACGTTTTTAAATGTTGGTCACTAGCTGTCAAGTTCCATCGTTTAAGAGAGGTTTTAACATGTCCCGTGTACAGAACTCTTTATTTTATAACACCAAAAACAGGACTGAACAAAATGTTTTGTCTTTGTGTTAACAAACTGGTTTCTAATCTTTGCATTCAATTGTAATTCCAATGCCATTAACATGAAACACAAATGAGGTTTGACCTCTTCCTTTTGGTAAACAGAAACTACCATTCATACCAGAAACCAGTAAAGTCACTTACAGTAAGGGCCAGTTCACACCACATGCAGTCCAGTGTGTTTTTGATTTCTGTTTTATTTTTCAAAAACTCATGGATAGTGGGTCATATGGTTTTCTTGTACAAAGGTTTTATTGAAAATATATATCAACAGAAAAGTACAAAACAGTGATGGATACATCATAAATTAACAGGTACAAGGCTGCCGGTAACCGGCCAGTAGAGCTAATGTTCAAAGATTTAAGCCTGGTCTCAGGCTATTCAAAGCCGAGGCCAGGCGACATACCAAGGCATATCCTCATCTCACGTTTGCTGGCGTAGCGATATAGTATCAGCACGGAATATTATGTTTTCAAACACACATGAATAACTAAAGAATGCATAGCGAGATGTTATTGCAATACGTAACGTTACATGCAAAAAATAAGGAACAAAAAGAACCAAAAATAAAATCAAATTAAATTGAATAACTTCAAAGAGGAGAACATACCTCTGCATGTAATAATTTGTATGTTATATTAAATATCCAATCTCTGTAGAATTAAGCCCGAGGGCCGGAATGAGAAGAAGGAGAGAGAAAGTGAAAGTTGGAGAAGAAAGGTGTAGAAAGAAGGGAAGGAAGGACCCTGGGGTGGGGGGAACGGAGGCACATTATAGGGAAAGGAGTGTTAGGTCAAATCTTGATGGGCAGTTATAAGTCACCCAGGGTAGCCATATCTTGAGGAACTTGTCATGTGTGTCCAACAATATGGCTGTAAGTTTCTTGTTTACCATGATATCATTCACACTGTTTTTAACTGCTTCAAAACTAAGGTTCGGAGTTTTCCAGGCCCTTGCTATGGTCAGTTTAGTTGCAGTGAAAATATGTGCTGCTAATTGGCGTTCAGGACGAAGAAGTTCTGTAATTGGTTTCCATAAAAGGGCTTCAAAAGGGTCCCGCTTTATATTGGTATTAAAAAGATTGCGTAGTAGTGCATATACTCTGACCCATAGTCTGCAAACCCTCGGACAAGTCCACCAGATATGCGCCATCGTGCCCTCCTGTGAGCACCCACGAAAACAGAGAGGGGAATAGGATGGGATCAAGCTTGCTAATCAAGCCGGGGTGTAATACCATCTATAGAAGACTTTGTAAGCGTTCTCCAGAGAACATTCTTAGAGCATTTAGCGCAGTAGTCATACTTTGCCAATCCTCCGGGTCTAACTGTTTCCCAAGCTCGGCCTCCCATTGGAGATGGTAGGGTCTCAATGGTGGTGTCTTAGACTCAATTATAGCGATATATATTAGGGAAATCAAACCCGAGGATTGGGGGCGCGATCTACAAAGGCTTTCAAATGGGGTCATGGTAAAGGGGGCAGAATGAGATTTTGTAAGCTGTTGGAGAAAATGCCTAATTTGCAGGTAACTATAATGCTCCCTAAGGGGGATGTCGTGTGAGGAACGTAAAGCCGCGAAAGAGATCATCTTGGTTGGGGTGAATAACGAATGAACATCTGTGAAACCATTATCGGACCACCATTTAAACTGCAGTGGATTATCACAACCTGGTTTAAATAAGGGGCAGTGGAGGAGTGGGAGATGAGGAGAAATTAGGCCTGCTGAGTACTTAACCGCATCCCACAGTTTAAGGGAGTGAGCTAGACAGGGACCTATGGTATGGGGGCGATGTGCTTTAGGAAGCCAAGGGAGAGAAGCTAGAGGCGTTGGGTGTGCGTCAACTAAATCAATGGTGGCCCACAGTGGCATTTGTTGCTTTCCATGGAGGTGAGATAATGTGAGATAATGGGGCGATACCCGCAGCTATATAATATGCTTGCAGATTAGGAACTGAAAGTCCACCATTGACCCTGTGCGCGTAAAGCACTTGTCTCTTGATCCTGGGTCTCTTGGGGCCCCATATAAACTGCATAATTTTACGTTGATGTATTCGAATGATATGGGAGGGCACTTGGACTGGCAGAACTCTAAAATAATAGAGCAATTTAGGGAGGTACGTCATGCGTTCTGCCAAACGAAGAGATCGGAAGTGTGGACCAAGAGGCAAGCATAGCCTCCAGCTTTCGGAAAAGCGGAGGAAATTTGGCTTGATATAATCCCGAGTACTTCGGGGTAAGTTTAATACCCAAATAGGGTAGTGAGGTTAACCACTGAAATGAAAATGCCGATTGTAGGGATTCTAATTCCGGGGCCCGAAGGTTGATAGACATCGCTTTAGATTTTGCCGGGTTAACTGAAAGGCCCGAAAACGAGGCGAAGGAGTCTAAGAGAGAGAATAAATTGGGGAGGGAGATTCTAGGTTTAGTAATGGTTAATAAAATGTCATCTGCAAACAGAGACAGTTTGTGCGCGGTGTCTGCTGTTTCTACTCCTGATATATCTGAGTGAGAGCGTATGGCCTCCACCAGGGGTTCAAGTGCTAGTATAAATAGAAGTGGGGAGAGCGGGCATCCCTGACGGGTTTCCCTCTTAATAGGGAAAGTAGGTGATTCATATCCATACAAACGCACTTTAGCCTGAGGGAGTGATATATGGCTGAGACCCAACCCAAAAAGGAGGTGCCAAAACCATAATGTGTGTGGACCTGTGTCAAATAGGGCCAGGATAAAGTATCGAAAGCCTTATTAACATCTATGGAAAGAAATATTGTCTCCAGGGACCTTTCATATGCTATATGTTGGATTTGAAGGAGTCGTCTAATGGCATCTCCTGCCTGCCTGCGGGGGACAAAACCCACCTGATCCTTTTTTATCAGGCGCGGTAGAAAGTAATTCAAACGGTTGGCCAGAATTTTCGTCAATATCTTCATGTCAATATTAATTAAAGAGATTGGCCGAAAATTTGCCCAGGAAGAATGATCCTTGTCTGGCTTAGGAATCATCACTATGTTGGCAGTCAGCAAGTCTGGTGTAAATGGATGACCCCCTTTGACCGAATTATACATAGCCGCTAGGTGTGGGGCCAGGACCTCTGCAAATTTTCGATAATACAAAGCAGTGAAACCATCCAGACCTGGTCTTTTGCCCACTTTCAGTTCCTTAATGCACTGGAGAACCTCAGAGACCTGTATGTCTCGGTCCATTAGGGAGATATGGGATTCCGATAGGGAAGGTAAAGTTAGCTTACTTAAAAAAGCATTCAGGCCCTGTGTTGAAAGGTGATTTGGGGGGGGAGTAAAGTTTAGTAAGTCGGTAACGGAATCCTTCCAAAATCCACTGGGGGTTTCCCGTAAGGATGTTATGGCGGGTGCGCAAGGTTATGGGGGTAAATTTCGGGGTAAAGGTACGCAGTCTGTTAGCCAACTGCGCATTGGGTTTGTTTGCCTTAGCATACCATTCCTGGCGAGCCCAACGTAAGGTACGGTCCGCTTCATCTGACAGACATAGATCCAAGTCTGTACGGGCTTTGTCTAAAGATCTGCGGTTAGCAGGGGCGGGGGTTAATTTAAAGGCCGCCGAGCAGTCCTCCAAGTTCTGCTCTAGCTTGCGTCGGGCCTGAATTCTTTCTCTTTTGCGTTGAGATGCTATTCGAATAACGCAACCTCGGAGGATCGCCTTATAAGCCTCCTTTTGTGGGGAATTCATGCCCTGAACATTCAGGGACAGCCATTGAAGGGTCATTGGGAGTGAGATATAACGCTATGAACTACTCCATCCGCACACCCCAGGGGCCGAGGGAAAAGGGGAGGGGGGAGGGAAAGAAAAGTGAGAGAAGAATAGTAAAAACAGGAAAGGACATAAGGTATGAGAATACCAAAAAGAACTCTAATTAGAGTATGTAGTGAGTACATTGATGTATCACGCCGTAGGCAATAGAGCCCACAACTGGGTGGGACCATAGCCAAGACAAATATCTTAGCCATGTGCCAACCCATGGGGGGAGCAGTGGTCTGTCGGAACCACCGGCCTATAGTGAAGATAATGCAAACGGACTAAATTAAATTGAAATAAAGTTTAAACAATAATTAGAGATAGCAACATAACAAGCAGCTTAAAATGAGTTACAGTATGAGAACCTCAGTGCAGTATTGGCATTTGAGGGTGTGGATGCAGGGGACCCCCCCGCCCCCCAGGGACGACAGCCACAAGACCATCACCCCCAGAAGGCGAGGCAGCACTCCACATCAAAGTCAAGGCGCCAGCCCTATCACTCCACTGAACAGGAGTGAAGGGTCACGGCGTGTGAACGAAACAAACAAACAACCTACATAACAGTCAAAGGAGGCATGTCCCCAGCCTAAAACCTCTTACCCCTCTCCCCCCACCCCACCAGGTCTTAAGAGTAATTTGCCTATGCCTGATGAACCCTCTACTCCATGAGGGCCATCAGCAATGTAGAGGTGGTTCGGGGGGCAAACTATTGTCGGAGACCCATCAGGGAATCCCATATGGGGTGGTCCATGCCCAAGACCACCATCTCACAGGTGGGGCAGTCTACACTGGGGCAACGACCCTCCTGTCAATCTACAGTCAACTCGATAGGGCAAGGGTACGGCAGGGGGACGTCCCCCAAACAAGCTACTGAAATCCTCCAGGTAGGTTGGAAGTTAGAAGTTAGAACAATAACAGTCAGTGACACACCGACTCAAGCGGCCAAGAAAAGTGAACTGCACATCAAGGAAAGATGGAGATTTTCATCCATTATTAGCTTGTTGGAATCGTTGGGCCTGCAAGTCCCGCAGCGCCTGGGATCCAGATTGTGATCGTTGTGATGCTTGAGAGGGTTTACGAGGAGGCCTAGAGGGACCTGGTTGGGAATGTGAAGCCTGGGCATCAGATTGAGACAGAGGGATGTCCAATTGCAGATCCTGGAGATGTTGTTTTAGGCCTGATGGGGAGATGGCATGGAACTGGCGACCCTGGTAGAAGAAGGAAAGTTTAAAGGGGAACCCCCATCTGTACTTGATCTGATGGGGTTGCAGAACTTGGAGATAAGGCTTGAGACCTCGGCGCCTGGCAATGGTGACCGGCGAGAGGTCCGCGAATAATTGGAGGTGATCGCCTTGAAAAGAGATATCCCGCTGCTCTCGAGCTGACTGTAAGAGTTTGGTCCTATAATAGTGGAATTTGATAATGACATCCCTTGGGGGGCCTTCGGAAGGTTTAGGGGCCAGTGACCGATGAATGCGGTCAAATTCCAGCCTGTCCACCGGAATCTCAGGGGCCAGTTCCTGAAAAAAAAAGCGGTGACTGTTCCCTGCAGGTCAGTGATCTGTTCAGGGATTCCGCAGATACGAAGGTTATCCTTGCGGGCCCTGTTTTTCGCGTCCTCTAACTTATCTCTGAGAGCCTCCAATTCTGCGGACATTTTGTCTACCTCTTCCTCATGGCCCTCCAACATGGTGGCAGCCAGGTCCATGCGACGTTCCAATTGATTGGTGCGGTGGCCTATCTCTTTAAGGCCGTGGACCAAATCTGAGGAAAGCTTTCGGGAGGCAGCCGTTATCTCATCTCGAACAATGCTGCGGAACTTGGCTAGCATAGCATCAGGGTTAGCAGGGTGAGGACTTATGTGATCCGTGGGGAACAGATGGAGGCTTTCAGCAGGAGAACCCTGTCCCAGATCAGAGAGCTGTGTATCATCATCAGGTTCTGGAGGCTCAGGCGCCATCTTAGATCTGCCTTTCCCTGGGGCTGGGGTTTTGGTGATGCTCTGCTGATTTTTTAGTTTGTTTTTTGTAGAGCGGTACATCACTGCTTGCGGCTCCAGGAATTCCTCTATCCTGTGGGGTAGAGCGGTCCCCTCCTCGTATCTTCTATGTCAGATTAGGCCGGGTAACAGTATCCGACGGCGCGGAGCGGAGGAATCAGACGTCCATTGCCTTTCGCTCACGCGTATGCACCCCTCTTAGGCCGTGCTTTACATAACAAGAGAAAGGGCTCTGTTAAACGTGGTGGGGTCGTTGGTCAATAGTCCTGTGGGCCTATGTAGGGATTGTGAGGGGGTGACTGTTAGGGCAGGTGATACTTAAAGCTCCGTGAAAGAATGGCCAGCCGGGTATTATAAAAGGAATTTGTTTGAGAGTCCCTGGAGTACCAAGATGGCCGCCACCCTCCAGGATTAGGCCGAACCAGCGGATTTTCCTAAGGAGCGGCTGCCGGGTGTGTAAGATCCGCTCCGTTGAGGCCCCAAACCCTCCAGTCAAGGACAGGTGCCGTTACACAGGAGGACAGGCACCTCAAGGATTGTCTTCCAGGGGGTGGTGGTACTCACTGCGGCCCGGGAGATCTGTAGCTGAGACCTGCGGCCCCCCGAGAACGTTCGGCCGCGGAGCAGGAGGGATCAGTAATAGGAGGTCTCTCTCACTATCCTTCGGCTGACACTCTGCCCGATGCCCCCTGGAGGTGGATTAGTCCACGGCCGAGGTCCGGGTACTTGTTCTCTTCGCGGACCATGGCCGTCGGAGGCAGAAGGATGCCGGGCAGTCTATGGGCCCTAAGATGGGGAGGCCGCCGCGCTGTATAGTCCGCCGCCGATCCGGGCCCGACTAGCCACAAAGTACACCAGCCCCCTGGAACAAGGTAGGGAAGGTCCAGGCACGTAGAGATGCGATCCGGGGAGTCCCCAGGGCAAGGATGGGCTGTGGATGGTGGTGGATTGGCTTTGGGTATGGAGAGCTCAGTATCTGCATGTCCTCACAGTTTCACTTCCAGGACACGCCCCCGGTTCATATGGTTTTCAATGGCATAGTTCACACCAGTGAAAAAAAAAGTAGAACATGCTGCATTTTACCTACACTGGACTGTACTAGAACTCTGTAAAACGCACCAAAAACGCACTGGAACACGCATGTTCTTATTTAAGGTTAAGAAAAAAGAGGGAGAAAAAATGCACTGGACTGCATCAAAAAGGCACTAAAAACACACTGGAATGTGACAGAACGTGAACGCAGAAAAGGATTTGGAACACATCCGGACTGCATTTCTATAGTGTGAACTGGCCCTCAATGTAAAAAAAAAAAAAAAAATATATATATATATATATATATATATATATATATATATATATATATATATATAAATACTTGTTTGATGTGTCTTTTCTTTTTCTCCATATTGCCTTATCCTGTCTTCTCTCTATATAGTAATTCCTGATAGTGGTCCCTATTACCTATTCTACAGAAAAATAAAAAAACAAAGGTTTTGGCTTTGAATACACTCAAAGTCTGATAATTCTTTTACACATACCTATTAATATAGGTATTTTAACCTCAATAAAACAACATTGTAGCCTTTGACTGATACTATATTCCATTACATATAGAGAGTAGTCTATCCACAAATTCTGATCTTTGCCTACAAATTGTACAATATTTCAGTAATCTTAATTGCTATTCTGTTTGCATCATCATATTGTTTTATCCTATTTCATGTCTTTTTTTTTTTCTACTGGGACCTCACTTCTTGCCAAAATTTGTCAAACATTTTTTTTTTTTTAGAAACAGCAAATATAGAAATAATAAACTTTATTACAAATGTTCTGCCCTATCCGCAGTCTACATTTAAAATTCTGAGCATGATGCCATCCTCTGTCTATTATCAAGGGTCCACATCCTTTTCATATCTCTGGAAGGTCACAACCTGATGAAATTCTTTGATCTCCATCAGATCTTAGAAGGAGAACAGGAATCCTTATCAATGCACCCCTCATAATGTGCTACAGTAATACAGGAACCAAAAATTATTTAAATGAAATAATAACCCACGAAGTAATAGGACTCATGGTTGGGGCAATTCAGTAGAAACTGCAAAAATTCTCCAGCACTCAACCCAACTTTGTGACACAAAACACCTAGAAACACCTAAAAACTGTTTAGCTAAAAAAAAAAAACAGAGGTGTTTGTTGTATACATTTGCAACTGTATGTGAAGCCGTAGCTGCAGCTGCTTAGCTACAGTATCTCACAAAAGTGAGTACACCCCTCACATTTTTGTAAATATTTTCTTCTATCTTTCCATGTGACAACACTGAAGAAATGACACTTTGCTACAATGTAAAGTAGTAAGTGTACAGATTGTATAAGCGCCGGTTCACATTAGAAGCGGCACGACTTGCAGGTCGCCTCACCGAGGCGACCTGCACACGACTGCCGCGGCGACTTGCAAGACGACTTCTGTATAGAAGTCTATGCAAGTTGCCCCCAAAGTAGTACAGGAACCTTTCTTCTAAGTCGGAGTGACTTGCGTCGCTCCGATTAGAACGGTTCCATTGTACAGAACGGGAGGCGACTTGTCAGGCGGCTAGGTCGCCTGACAAGTCGCCCCCGTGTGAACCGGCTCTAACAGTGTAAATTTGGTGTCCCCTCAAAATAACTCAACACGCAGCCATTAATGTCTAAACCGCTGGCAACAAAAGTGAGTACACCCCTAAGTGAAAATGTCCAAATTGGGCCAAAGTGTCAACATTTTGTGTGGCCACCATTATTTTCCAGCACTGCCTTAACCCTCTTGGGCATGTAGTTCACCAGAGCTTCACAGGTTGCCACTGAAGTCCTCTTCCACTCCTGCATGATGACATCACGGAGCTGGTGGATGTTAGAGACCTTGCGCTCCTCCACCTTCCATTTGAGGATGCCCCACAGATGTTTAATATGGTTTGGGTCTTAAGACATGCTTGGCCAGTCCATCACCTTTACCCTCAGCTTCTTTATCAAGGCAGTGGTTGTCTTGGAGGTGTGTTTGGGATCATTATCATGTTGGAATACTGCCCTGTGGCCCAGTCTCCGAAGGGAGGAGTTCATGCTCTGCTTCAGTATGTCACAGTACATGTTGGCATTCATGGTTCCCTCAATGAACTGTAGTCTCCAGTGCCGGCAGCACTCATGCAGCCCCAGACCATGACACTCCCACCACCATGCTTGACTGTAGGCAAGACACACTTGTCTTTGTACTCCTCACCTGATTACCGCCACACATGCTTAACACCATCTGAAATAAGTTTATCTTGGTCTCATCAGACCACAGGACATGGTTCCAGTAAGCCATGTCCTTAGTCTTCTTGTCTTCAGCAAACTGTCTGCAGGCTTTCTTGCGCATCATCTTTAGAAGAGGATTCCTTCTGGGATGACAGCCATGCAGACCAATTTCATGCAGTGTGTGGCGTATGGTCTGAGCATTGACAGGCTGACCCCCCACCCCTTCAACCTCTGAAGCAATGCTGGCAGCACTCATACGTCAATTTCCCAAAGACAACCTCTAAATATGTCGCTGAGCATGCGCACTCAACTCCTTTGGGCGATCATGGCGAGGCCTGTTCTGAGTGGAACCTGTCCTGTTAAACTGCTGTATGGTCATGCTGAAGCTCAGTTTCAGGGTCTTGGCAATCTTCTTATAGCCTAGGCCATATTTTTGTAGAGAAACAACTCTTTTTTCAGATCCTCAGAGAATTTTTTGCCATGAGGTGCCATGTTGGACTTCCAGTGACCAGTTTGAGAGAGTGAGAGCGATAACACCAAATTTAACACACCCGCTCCCCATTCACACCTGAGACCTTGTAACACTAACGAGTCACATGACACCGAGGAGGGAAAATGGCTAATTGGGCTCAATTTGGACATTTTCACTTAGGGTTGTACTCACTTTTGTTTCCAACAGTTTAGACATTAATGGCTGTGTGTTGAATTATTTTGAGGGGACACCAAATTTCACTGTTATACAAGCTGTACACTTCCTACTTTACATTGTAGCAAAGTGTCATTTCTTCAGTGTTGTCACATAAAAAGATAGAATAAAATATTTATAAAAATGTGAGGAGTGTACTCACTTTTGTGAGATACTGTACATACGAGGGTTCTTCAAAAAGTTTCTGTACTTTTTTTAACTCTATTAAATATAAAAAAAGTTTTGAGTTAGGTACCCGCAAAAAAAAAAAAAAAAAAAACAATCAGTAATCTAAATGTTGGAAACAGATTACAATTAGGTGAATAGCTTTGTCTAGCTTGTTGAGGTGCTGGAGGGTTTCTGTTACTGTCTTTTTACTGCTGCGGAACCCTTGAATTAATTTTAGGAACTTGGCTAAAATATATTACACCTACAGCTCATGCTACTTAATCAGTAGGTTGTACAATAATTTAAATGAAATAATAAATAAATGGGGCATGCCTAAAGTATTTTACACCTACGGCAAATCATTTTTAACACTAAACTTTTGTGTATGCCAAAATTATTTTCACAAATAAAATGAACTTGATATTAAATGAATAATAATTGTAATAATAAATACAAACATATAGTGAAAACTGCGTTGTGTCCTAACATTAGTGATTTGTATAGATGTCAATTCCAATTTTTTGATGGCCGGTGTAGGCGGGAAATCATTTCTCCATTGCTTACTGCTGAAGGACCCCCTAGTAACGTGAAGAGGAAACCCTGTTTGAGAAAGGCTGGGCTACGTTAACATACTGTATGGTATGTGACCACACCTGATCAAACTACAATTTTTATAGATAAAATGACTTTTGTTATTTGGCTAAAATTTGGATGATTATAATATAAATACATAATTTGATGGGGCTTGTTTTGTCTTCTTAAATTTTAACAAACACCAGGGGAAAAATGTTTTGCCTACGTGTAACACCGATGGAAGAGCAATTTTTTATTTAATTAATTCATTTCTTACCTTGATGTCCATCTAGTTCTTCTCCTGGAAGCTTCTTCATCTTCTCTTACATATAATTCACCTAACAATAACTTGGGGCCAAGTTAAGTTTGGCATGTTCGTCCTGGGCTCTAGGTGAACTTGTTCCAGCACTGGTTGTTAATCTGCGGTGGTGAGCAAGAACAAAACACCTAAGTGTACAAAAAGTGCATATGAAAAACACACTGTTTATCTGTGTGTGAAAAACACACACAGATAAAGTGCAGTTAAGGGTATGTCTCTTGTCCACCCCCAAAGCAGTAGGGCTTTGTCCTGACCACCAGGGGAGCAAGGTTCCTGATGGGGCAAGGCTCAACTTGGACCACCTAATCAAAAGGACTGGTGGACTCCTCTCCTCATGGTCAGCTGTCCAACAAGCACTAGGTAAAGAGCTCTCCCAAAGAGAGACCCCCCTATTCCCAGTTCAGGAGAGGAAGGAACCTAATGGCCACACATCCTCCCCTAAGACTTCAGGGTAGGCCTGGGGACCCACACCCTCCATCCTAGTGAGAAAAAGAAACAAAGACAAAAGTACAGTGACAAACATGAAGAAAAAATCAATTAAATACATAAGTGCCGGTACTATTGCAAAGGCTAGGCCCTGAGACTTGGTGACAAAAATTGCCAAAAGGTCTGGCCCAATTAGATGCAGTGCAGGAAAAGCATTAATACCATGATTATATAAGTCTTACAGTCCTATATTCCCAGTCTTACCGGGGGAATTACTCCTGTGCCCAATGACCCATGGGTGCCCCTGTTTCTGTCCCAACTGGTACTAGCCTCCAGAGCCCCCATTATACCAGCAGGGGCACTAAAGAGCCAGCCATTCCTGTCATGGAGACTGCCATTTCCAATTCTTTATTGTTTAGAAATAGAAAGAGTGCATATACAATGATACATGCAGATAGTAAATGTAATGCCCTGTACACATGATCAGACATTGATCGGACATTCCGACAACAAAATCCATGGATTTTTTCCGAAGGATGTTGGCTCAAACTTGTCTTGCATACACACGGTCGCACAAAGTTGTCGGAAAATCCGATCGTTCTGAACGGGGTGACGTAAAACACGTATGTCGGGACTATAAACGGGGCAGTAGCCACTAGCTTTCGTCTCTTAATTTATTCTGAACATGCGTTGCACTTTGTGCATCGGATTTGTGTACACACGGTCGAAATTTAACCGATCGGATTTTGTTGTTGGAAAATTTTATAGCCTGCTCTCAAACTTTGTGTCAGAAATTCCGACGGAAAAAGTCCGATGGAGCCCACGCACGATCAGAATTTCCGAAAACACAATCAGATCGCACTTTTTCTGTCGGAAAATCCGACCGTGTATACAGGGCATAAGAGTTTCAGGAAGGAATGTTTTCCCCTGCTGTAGCAAATTGGAGAATGCTTTGCTGGGGTTTTTTGCCCCAATATTTTTTTTTTTTTTTTTTTAACTAGATGGTCTTTTTTCAACCTGACTAACTATGTAACTAAGAGTTACAACTAGAAAAACAGGAATATCCAGAAAAACAGTTTAACAGTTGTCCAGTTTGCATTATAGAAGGTAAGGACTGATGGACCAACCTCTAGATATGTACAGACAAGACAAGAACAACTAATCTTGTTCAGCATCACAATAGAGAATAGTGTCTGATCGGGTCCGCCTGAAAAGCTGACAGACGAACCTGATCAGACAGTCCATGTGGAAAAGGCCTAAGAACATTTTCTTCAATTTTCTAATCATAGGTGGGATCAAATTGATGTCTGTTTTCAACAACAGTGACTGAAATTCAAAGGAAGATGGAAAATTTTCCAAGGAATAAATTAAAAACAGCGAATGTGGTTTTCGTTCAGGAAAGTCCATTCAATCCAAATCGAATGATAAAACAAAGTTTTGAAGTACTTTCAAGTGGCATTCATCATGTCACCAAATAAAAATAGACTAGTGTATGGCCAGCTTTAGCCCTAACCCCTCTTGGCACTAATCCCCACTCTTAGCCATTGAACAGTCCAATGCCAGAAGAGTCTCTGGTGAAATGTTAGTGGTGAGGCTTAGGCAGGCCATAGACGGTGCAAATTTATTTCCTGCAACCACGGGTTGAAGGAAAGAAATTGACATGCTTCCCCCATCAACAGTCAGTGCTGACAGGGGAATCACTCCTGCTGAGACATTGGGGTTTATTTACTAAAGGCAAATAGACTGTGCACTTTGCAGTTGCTCCAGAGCTTGGTAAATGAGGTAAAGGTTCTCATTGCAAAGAATACCCAATCACATGCAAGGAAAATTTAAAAAAAACAGCATTTTTGCTTGCACGTGATTGGATGATGCAAGTCAGCAGAGCTTCTGCTCATTTATTAAGCTCTGAAGGAACTGCACTTTGCAAAGTCTCTTTGCCTTTAGTAAATCAACCCCATTGTGTTGGCCCTAGTATGTGTATGTATGAATGCGTGTTAGGGACCTTAGATTGTAAGCTCCTTGAGGGAAGAGACTGATGTGAATGTACAATGTATATGTGAAGCGCTGCGTAATTGACATATATGCTACATAAGTACCTGCAATAAAATAACATAAAATAAAAATAAAATATGCACTTATTTATACAATGACTGCTATAAATCTTTTAAACTGCTTGCCGACCAGCCGCTGGCAGGTTGGCTTGATCCCGCGAGCCGTCGTAGCTATACGTCGGCTCCTTTAAGTGCACAGCGGGGGTGCCGATGCTCGTGGCCGGTGGTCGCAATGACTGCCGGCCACGAATGATCGTGGGCACGAGAGGCAGAACAGGGACGTGTGTGTGTAAACACACAAATCCCTGTTCTGTTCTGTGAGGAGAGACAGATCGTGAGTTACTAATAGCTAGGAATCTGTCATTTCCTCTAGTCAGTCCCCTCCCCCTACTGTTAGAAACACACACAGGGAACACAGTTAACCCCTTTATCGCCCCCTAGTGTTAACCCCCTTCCCTGCCAGTGACATTTTTACAGTAATCAGTGCATTTTTATAGCACTGATCGCTGTATAAATGCCAATGGTCCCAAAAATGTGTCAAAAGTGTCCAATGTGTCTGCCATAATGTTGCAGTCCCGATAAAAATCGCAGATCACTGCCATTACTAGTAAAAAAAAATAAAAATGCTATAAATGGGCGACACAGTGGTGTAGTGGGTAGCACTCTCACCTAGCAGTAAGAAGGGTCGCTGGTTCGAATCCCAACCACGGCACTACCTGCCTGGAGTTTGCATGTTCTCCCTGTGTCTGCGTGGGTTTCCTCCGGGTACTCCGGTTTCCTCCCACACTCCAAAGACATGCTGGTAGGTTAATTGGATCCTGTTTAAAATTGTCCCTAGTATGTATGAATGTGAGTTAGGGACCTTAGATTGTAAGCTCCTTGAGGGTGTAGGGACTGATGTGAATGTACAATGTATATGTAAAGCGCTGCGTAAATTGACGGCGCTATATAAGTACCTGAAATAAATAAATAAAATAAATCTATCCCCTATTTTGTAGACGCTATAACTTTTGCGCAAACCAATCAATATAAGCTTATTGAGATTTTTTTAACCAAAAATATGTAGAAAAATACATATTGGCCTAAACTGAGAAAAAAATAGCTTTTTTTTAAAAAAAAATGGGGATATTTATCATAGCAAAAAGTATAAAATATTGTGTTTTTTTTCAAAATTGTCGCTCTTTTTTTGTTTATAGCACAAAAAATGAAAACCGTAGAGATGATCCAATACCACCAAAAGATAGCTCTATTTGTGGGAAAAAAAGGACGTCAATTTTGTTTGGGTGCAGTGCCGCACGACTGCGCAATTGTTAGTTAAAGCGTTAGTAAACCCGCTGGCTTTTTTTTTTTTTCCTACACCTGCAAGGGAAAAGGCATAATGAGCTAGTATGCACCGCATACTAGCTCATTATAAGATACTTATCTTAGAACGAGGCGCCGGCATCTCACTCTGTCCACGCCGAGAGAGCTGACATTTCCCCTCGGCGTGTCTCCGTGCCGAAGCCACAATGTCGTCATGTGCGCGGGAGACTTCTGTCAGGCAAGCTCCGGAGTTTGCCGGGCTGTCAGCCAAGAATCCCCTGTGCGCATGCGCCGCTGCAGTCAGCGGCTCATTGCGAGGGGAATATTTCCTAAACCGTACAGGTTTAGGAGATATTTTTTTTATCTACAGGTAAGCCTTATTATAGGCTTACCTGTAGGTAAAAGTTAAAAAAAAAGTATACAACCGCTTTAAAGCGACGCAATGCCAAATTGCAAAAAATGGCCTGGTCATTCAGCAGCCAAATCTTTCGGGGCTGAAGTGGTTAAAAAAAATCCCCAGAAGATGCATTAGTAGGTTCATCACTATACATAAGGAAATGAGAAAACTGATTTCTTACATACTTCTAGCCGCCAGAATAACTATGTGAGATGTTGGTCATCCCTTTAGAATTAGTCAAGAAGTGGAAATAAACCCATCAATTTAACGGTTTTTCAAAACAGTTACATTCACAGCATTCCATGAGTGATAACTGTTACAATTTCTTGTGTTCTCAACCAAATTGTCAGCCATCAAATGGCTGATGTTATAACCACTCACATGTGCAGTACCATGGCAACTACAGGTCAAACATAGGATAAGATGGCAGCTTCCTTTACCTTAAAGGAGGGTTTAGTTCCACTTTAACTGGATCGAGGTTAATGGCAGATTAACAAGCATATTAAATAATTGCAAACTAAAGCTAGCTGAATGAATGAAAATAAAGGGATTCCTCCATCCACACAAATGAGGTGGATGAAGGAATCCCCCCCCACCGGAAGATTGTATTCTGACAGCGGGACCCCAGCAGAAGTCTAACGACAGCAGGGACAGCCACACACTAATAGAAATGTATTGGTCCCTGTTGAACCAGCTGAATTTCAATCAGTGTAGGGCCAATTTAACCACTTGCTTACTGGGCACTTAAACCCCCCTCCTGTCCAGACCAATTTTCAGCTTTTAGCTGATTGATGGCAGCACTGCTAGGTGGCACTGATTGGCACCACTGGAGGGCATTGATAGGTGGCACTTTTGGGCATTGATAGGTGGCACTTGTGGGCATTGATAGGTGGCACTTGTGGGCATTGACAGGTGGCACTTGTGGGCACTGTGGGCACTGGCAGGTGGCAATAACAGATGGCACCTGTTGGCACAGATGAGACATATGTGCCTCCTTTCTCTTCGGGACCGATGTCCCTTTGACATAAGCCGGTGATCGGCTTGTTTTTCCTCCTTACGCTGTCAGCGTGAGGAGAAAACGAAACCGATCACCAAGGTTTTGTTTATATCATGTAATCAGCTGTCATTGGCCCCTTACTCGGATCTGTGATCATCAGAGTCTCCGCAGACTGCAGGGTGCGCGCGGTGCGTGTGCACAGGGGAGGACGTCCCATGACGGCCTCCCGGAAATTGAGGTCCGCGCTGTAGCCGTCATTCGGCTATGGCCCGGACCTCAAGTGGTTAATCACTTCAGCCCCAGAAGGATTTACCCCCTTAATGACCAGGCCATTTTTTAATGATTCGGCACTGCGTCAATTTAACTGACAATTGCGCGGTCATACGACGCTGTACCCAAACAAAATTGACGTCCTTTTTTTTCCCACAAATAGAGCTTTCTTTTGATGGTATTTGATCACCTCTGTGTTTTTTTTATTTTGCGCTATAAGCAAAAAAAGAGCGACAATTTTGATAAAAAAAAATACTTTTTACTTTTTGCTATAATAAATATCCCAAATTTAAAAAAAAAAAAAAAAAATTCTTCATCAGTTTAGGCCGATATATATTCTACATATTTTTGGTAAAAAAAATCGCAATAAGCATATATTGTTTGCGCAAAAGTTATAGCATTTACAAAATAAGGGATAGAATTATGGCATTTTTATTATAATTTTTTTTTACTAGTAATGGTGGAGTGATTCTTAGCGGGACTGCGACATTGCAGCGGACAGATCGGACACTTTTGACACTTTTTTGGGACCAATGATATTTATACAGTGATCAGAGCTAAAAATAGCCACTGATTACTGTATGTCACTGGCAGGGAAGGGGTTAACAGCTCTTAAAGCAGCCAACGTACCATGACGGCGATTCTCCCAGGGGAGCCAACCTGCTGCAGTAAAATTGCGGCGGCTGGTCCTTAAGTAGTTAAAGTAGAACTATAGGCAAAACTTTTTTTTTACATTTTGAATAGAGCCAGGGAGGGTTATAACCCCTGTCATATTTTTTTTTCCTGCCATCTGTGTCCCATTTCAGGGATTTCCCTTCAGTTCCTGTCCTATAGTCAAATTAAGTGAGAGAAAATCCCTGCAAATGAAAGGAATCCCTTGGGGACCCCCAGGTCAACAGAACTAGTGTCCACATTGGAAGATTTCCCGTTTATTACTTTTCTGGAAACAACTCAAAATGTGGGATTTTATTTTACTTCTACTTTCGATGACAATAGTAAATTTGACAAATATAGAAGGTGAATTGCCTTAATGGGGACCAGACAGCAATAAAAACTGACAAGGATTCTGATCCCTCTCCACTCCTCTCCAAAACTAAAGAAAAAAAAAGTTTTGCCTTTAATGATATTTTACATTTGAAGTGATATGGGTTCCTTAGATCCAAAGTATTTCACGTTCCCTTTTCTCTATTTCTCGCTTTTCTCTTCCTGTCTGGTCTTGCGCACTTTATTGTTTAGTTAATATGCTTACAATCTAAATGATAACTTTTTCTAGGTGATACCCTCAGTGTCACTTCACCCTTTTCTTCAGGCCTAACAGAGACTTATCAGAGCAAATGGAAATCTAGTTGGAGGAGTGGATGACATTGCAAGGTATGAGATGCTTACTCCCCATTTGGGGATGTTCATGTTGACTTTTGATGTTTGTGCAGCGCCCTGGAGTTTAGTCAGGGAGCTCCTCACAAATTTACTTGCCAAGAGTAGTCATCTTGGTCAACTAATAGGGATCTATTGATTTCTCCCTAAGCTTGGCCTTGTTGCACTTTTCTCTTCTTCAGGAACTTGGTGGTACTAGATACAAGAAGGGTAACCTAAGGTCAGGTCATGGGGATGTGGGTGTCCCAGCCAATGGGCAGGGGTTTTCTTTAATCTCTTGGCCTACTGGGAGATCCTATATATTTAGATGAAGTCAGGTGATCTGTGTTCTGTGCCACCTGGATGGCTGCCTGGGTGGACATGTGTCTGCTAGGCCAGAGCTTGGGCCTATCCCAGGGGCTTTAGGCTGCCAAGCTGTGCGAGGGCCTATCCAGAAGTAAGAGGGCAACGCAGGGTTGGGACTGCGCCTAGTAGTCCAACCAAAAGTGACGTTTCTGCCAGCCAGAGAACCTGTCAGTGGTCAGAGGTAGGAAGGAAGCTGTTGCCACGAAGGGACCAATCGCCTTTACCAGGGACCACAGTGAGTAACTGAAGAACGCACCGCCATCATATTCTTACTGAAAGGGCTCAGTGGAGAATCGGGATACTTCAGGCGATCAAGTCAGGGACTCAACCAGTGGAGGGGATGCTTGCAAAGCAGCCTTGTATGTCAAGCTAGGGACCGAGCCAGTCAGCAGGGGTGAAGCTTGAAGGATACTACCAAAAACCTTGGAGGAGCTCAAGGGATTCATAGTCAGTGAATCAGAGGGTCGAGTGAGAGTGCTGAAGAACTACAAGGAGCAGTTGTAGTGGAGCTGAAAGAATTGTTAAGTTTGAGTTAAGAACTGTTAAAGGACTGTTATAATAGGAGACAGCAATCCTGCAGAAGTGGCGCCTTGCTGGGGCCTTTCCCTGTAAGGCTGTCCTCCTACTGAAGTTTCAGAGTTTGCCAAATGAGTTTGCAACTATCTAAAGGTGTCCTGGCCCTAACCCTCTTTCACCCAAAATATATAAAAAAATATATAAAAAGGACTGTCAAAGAAATAAAACCTCTTTTACATCTAAGAAGTGTCTGACTTTCACCATCTTTTGCACCCACTATGCCTCACAACCCACAACATATTGAAGGATGTCAGCTATCTTTGGCTTTGGAGGTCCTCATTAGACCAAAACAGGTAAAAGACCTTGCTACATTTGAGAACGACTAAAGCCTGTGTACCTTTAAGTTTTTTTTGTTCAACCCAGTGGTCTGGACAAAAAAAAATCTGAAGCACTTTGGAGAAGCTCGCTGTACTAACTATCTGATGTTAGTATAGCGCACCCCCTTATGGCCTGAGAATGAACTGGGATCCCCCACCCTGCACAGCCAGGCATACCGAATTTCCACAGTCACTCCAGAGTCAGAGAACAGTCTGTGACTTTGTTTTTTAATAACTTGGATAGGGAATTAACTTGGATATGGATGGGAGATTATGGGATGCCCATTTGACTTCAAACAAACTTCAGGGTCAACCCTTTCTATATACAGCTCCTCTTCTTCTTCCAGCACTGACTTGCTTGCAGAACTCAGCTATGTCACCTTGTTGTAATTTGGTAGCAAAGGCCCATTACAGGCAGGCACTCGCAGCCCCTATACTTGAAGCACAGATTGGGTGACACAGCTTACACTTTCCCAGCACTTTCTCTCTGTGGTCACTGATCCCAGTACTACCTCTTCAGGCACTTCCAACCCACCTGGCTGCAGCTGCCCCTCTCACTAGCCCTCCAGGTTAACTCTCCACAGTCCTCCCGACTGACACTCACCAGCCCACCCAGCTCCCTCTCAGGAGATCTCCAGGATGTGCTGACCTGCTCCCACTGTCCTCTATCCTTGTGTCCGTGCATCCAGGATTCCAGCACCTGAGCCCCAGGCCCAAGGTCACCCCCCCAGACTAGAGGGGCACCCTTAAAAGCCACTGACAGCCTCCTCAGCACTCCATCTCCATCTTTCACCTGACTGCCCCTGTTGGGCATTAATCATACTAGAGCTGCACGATTCTGGCCACAAATGAGAATCACAATTTTTTTGCTTAGAATAAAGATCATCATTCTCTCACGATTTTTGCGGTGTAACATCATCTTTCTCATTATACAAAAAAATTGGGCTAGCTTTACTGTTTCTTTTTTTTTAATTCATGAAAGTGTATTTGTTAAAAAAAAAATTGTGTTTGAAAGACCGCTGCGCAAATACAGTGTGACATAAAATATTGTAACAATCACCATTTTATTCTCTAGGGTCTCTGCTAAAAAAATAAATATAATGTTTGAGGGTTCCAAGTAATTTTCTAGCAAAAAATACTGATTTTAACTTGTAAGAAACAAGTGGCAGAAAAAAGCTAATGCCCTGTACACACGGTCGGATTTTCCAAGGGAAAATGTGTGATAGGACCTTGTTGTCGGAAATTACGACCGTGTGTAGGCTCCATCACACTTTTTCCATCGGATTTTCTGACACACAAAGTTTGGGAGCAGGCTATAAAATTTTCCGACAACAAAATCCGTTGTCGGAATTTCCGATCGTGTGTACACAAATCCGACGCACAAAGTGCCACGCATGCTCAGAATAAATAAAGAGATGAAAGCTATTGGCTACTGCCCCGTTTATAGTCCTGACGTACGTGTTTTAAGTCACCGCGTTCAGAATGATCGGATTTTCCGACAACGATGTGTGACCGTGTGTATGCAAGACAAGTTTGAGCTAACATCCGTCGGAAAAAATCCTAGGATTTTGTTGTCGGAATGTCCGATCAATGTCCGACCGTGTGTACAGGGCATTAGTCTTTAAGTGGTTAAACTGACCTCATTTACAGACTGAAGTTCATTCTTTGATCTAAGCCAAATTTTACAGTGTTTCTCTTTATCTCCGCCTAAGCGATGTTTCGATAAACTTGGCAGGCTGCCTGTTTTTTTGTTTTTTTTTTGCTTTTTTTTTTTGACTGCTGTCAGCAGTGAGCAGAGACTTCTCTGTACTGAATCAGGAAAATGCTGTGTTAGGATCATGAGGGAGGTAGAATCGTGATCTTGATTCTTTAAATATTAATCATGCAGCTCTAATATATCTAATATTATATATATATGTATTTCTAATCTACCGCTTATATGTAAATTTAGTGGGTCATCTGTTCTGAACATAGTTCAAATTTAATCTATGGGCAAATTGGCCTCTGTTTCAGCATTGGCTGTGTTGCGTGCGGTTCCACACTGTTACCTGTAGGTGTCGTTGTCACCATAGGTCATTGTTGGAAAAACAACAAGCTGAAGTATATTGAGTGCTCTTCTTTCTCGGAGGCAACTCGGCAGAGGGAGTTCTACCTCGTGGCCCTCCTGGCTGGAGGGCTGCATTGCTGCAGCCGTGCAAATAGGCCCAGAAGCCTGTCTGGGGCCTACTACTGCTTTGATGGTCCTGTGCTGTCTGTCCTGCGGGAAGAAGCCGAACAATTAAGAAGACCCAGGGTAGGACCCATCTTGGAAGGGACCATGCGGAAGGCTGGTCTTGAGAGGGGCCTGGTAACTCGATTGGAGGACACATCTTACATCTAACCTACCACACAAGTACTGCCGGGTCAGCTTAAAGGTTCTGGTACTGTGTTGCTGTTCATCTAAAACTACTACGTCCTGTGGCAGAGGACTGTACAGTTACATCGCTCTTCTAAAGTCTGTGGCAGAGACTTTTCTTTTGTTCGTGTTACACTCCAGCTGCTAGGTTAGTGAGAGAGACCTATCCGGGTGGGCAAAGATTAAACCTTGGATTCTAGATATTTTCCTCCATGAGAATTTGAGTCCTCAGAGATCTTAAAAGAAGGTATTTGAACTTTCCTACAACTCTTCTTCTACTTCTTTCTTGCTACTTCTTCCAGTTATTTCTCATTAAAGCATTGGAAAAGTACTAAAGTGACTGGTGCCTACATTGTCAGATACAAAGCTCAACATGGACTCTAAGTTCTGGTATTGGTGAAACTACAGGTAAAGAGGTAATGGTAACAGCCCGATTTAAATCAGCAGCTCCTTCGGGGTTAGTGCTACATGTGGGGGCTCCTCCGGGATTGTTTGCCATTGCCCTAAGCAACTCTGAGAAGTATTTTACAGAGAGTCTATGCTAAAAAGAGGTTTCTGGTCTTTGTCACTTTCTCCAGGAAAAGAAGGGGTTAAACTGCAGGATTGCATTTCTGACTGCGTAGGCTGTGGGTGAGAAGTAAAAGCCTGGGAGCTACGTGATCAGAGGAGCAAGTGGGGGGAGCTACACCTGCTTGCTGCTGCGTAAGACACGTGTGTGTGTGTCTGGCGCCAAAGGAGAAGAGAGGCCTCGTGATCGTACTGAGAGGATCAGAGTGCAGCCATGTCTTCTTTTCCATTGATACCGTCAAATATGGGGTCCAAGATGTTTCCTACAAGTACCGCTGCGGGTGCTATGCTAACCGGAACCCTGCTGACGGATACCGGCATTCGTTTGAAGCCGCAGGGGCAGTTCGTACTATACACCGTTGGAGATATTGAAGGGTTGGGCATGCTTTGCCACAAGTGTGAAGGACTGGCCATACATCTCCGTCCATTTGTTCGATGTTTGCAGTGCGGAGAATACCTATTCACAGTGGAGCAACCTACAATGTCGCCCCGTGCTTACCGAGTTGACTGGGCTACAGGGATCGCTATGGTGGAAACTACTGCCATTACTGCTGGAGAGCAACAAGCCTTAGTCTCATCTGCTACCGTGAGTGTTCCTGAGGGGGATGTCGCTGTTACTGCTTCATCAGCGGACATCACTTTTGTTTCTACTTCCACTACACCTATTCCTGCTGCACCTATTCCAAGGAAGGTGGGATATGTGAAGGCTTCTCGCGGCCACGGTCGAGGCCTACCCCAGAGACTACCCGAACTGGAGGAAAACATGGATCTGGAGAAGTCCAAGACAGGAACGGGTGGGAGATCAAAGGGGAACATATCTGGGACTCTTTGTAAATATTTGCCAGCAGAAGAGTTGAGAGATTCGGAGATAGATTCTTTGTCAGATCTCTCCTGTGATGATGATTTGTTTGAGACAATGTCGCAGGAATTATTGTGGACCCAGGGTGAAGATGTTGGTTCTACTTTTACCTTCTTAGAATGGATAGCCATGGGTTCTGGTTCCATGTGTGGAGCCGCACAGTACTATTACAGAGACATTGTCTAAAGTTACTGCTTCGTTTGAGTCTGAGCCGATACCCATCGGATCTATGGTGCGCAAATCGTCAAATTCTTGTGTGCCTCCTGGTCAGGGAAAAACCAGAACTTTACCTAGACTTGCCCGACTACAGAGAGTGCTCACTAAACGAGTTGCTACAGAATATGGTCTGGAATTTCCTTATGTTACTCAAGAAGTTATGCAGGAAATTGAGGCTAATCGAGAGCAGTGGTACCGTGAAGCTGTTTGGGACTATTTGTCTGTACCAAAACCTTTCCGCAGAGCTGGATATTCTGCTGCTATGGATGAATGTTTCAATGGGTGTCTGTTGTACTGGAATTATGGTCGGCACATCTATGCTGACAAAGTGGTCATTTGCAGACCTGGAAAAGATGACATTGTTTATTTTATCACCACTGTGGATAAACAGGGGAAGAAACTGACATTACCGGATCCCCGGTTTTATTGGTGATAATGCAAAAGAGACTGTTGTCTTCTGTTCTGCTAAAGAAAAGAGAACTTTGGGGTATATAGTCAGATAATGCCAGGGTTAGAGAACTTCGTGATCAAGAGACTTTATTTATCTCAGCCCTTCTATATTCAAAGACTCTTTGCTATGCTGAATTTCTTCTGCTTAATAGATAGGAATGGACTTTTAAGTTACTTTTAGTTCACCTTGAAAAAAAAAAGTTGTGGAAGAAAGTGTCATTCTCTTGGGAGTGAGGCTTTGCTCCCAATTGATTAGTGATGCTAATGTACATTTTTGTGTGTTAGGAGATCTGTTTTTTCCTGAAAAACAAAGTCAATCAAGCTGTTAGGGGCCTTACAGTTAGATAGATAGTGGGGTCTTTGTAACACGACTGATGTGAATATGCTGTTATATTAATGTTTGAAATTGTAACCTTCTTCTTACTGCCTTTCTTCTTCCCTATCCAAGTTTTTGGTTCAAATACCTACTCTCATGCTTGAGAGTCATATTTTTGGCAAACATCTATTCTAGTGGGGGGAGTATGTAGCGCTGGTAGATTTCTAATCTACCGCTTATATGTAAATTTAGTGGGTCATCTGTTCTGTACATAGTTCAAATTTAATCTATGGGCAAATTGGCCTCTGTTTCAGCATTGGCTGTGTTGCGTGCGGTTCCACACTGTTGCCTGTAGGTGTCGTTGTCACCATAGGTCAGTGTTGGAAAAGCAACAAGCTGAAGTATATTGAGTGCTCTTCTTTCTCGGAGGCAACTCGGCAGAGGTGGTCCGCTGTCGTGCATTCTGGGAGAGAGTATTTAAGGGACCAACGCCATGTGTTAAAGGGAGTTCTACCTCGTGGCCCTCCTGGCTGGAGGGCTGCGTTGCTGTAGCCGTGCAAGTAGGCCCAGAAGCCTGTCTGGGGCCTACTACTGCTGGGATGGTCCTGTGCTGTCTGTCCTGTGGGAAGAAGCCGAACAATTGAGAAGACCCAGGGGAGGACCCATCTTGGAAGGGACCATGCGGAAGGCTGGTCTTGAGAGGGGCCTGGTGACTCGATTCGAGGACGCATCTTATATCTAACCTACCACACAAGTACTGCCGGGTCGGCTTAAAGGTTCTAGTACTGTGTTGCTGTTCATCTAAAACTACTACGTCCTGTGGCAGAGGACTGTACAGTTACATCGCTCTTCTAAAGTCTGTAGCAGAGTCTTTTCTTTTGTTCGTGTTACAAAGAGGGCAAAGATTAAACCTTGGATTGAAGATATTTTCGTCCATGAGAATTTAAGTCCTCAGAGATCTTAAAAGAAGGTATTTGAACTTTCCTACAACTCTTCTTCTACCTCTTTCCTGCTACTTCTTCCAGTTATTTCTCATTAAAGCATTGGAAAAATACTAAAGTGACTGGTGCCTATATTGTCAGATACAAAGCTCAACATGGACTCTAAGTTCTGGTATTGGTGAAACTACGGGTAAAGAGGTGATGGTAACAGCCCGATTTGAATCAGCAGCTCCTTCGGGGGTTAGTGCTACATATATATAGATAGATATATATACTGTATATATATCTCATAAAATGTGTGTGTGTGTTTGCGCTTTGGGATGCACACCCTTATGCAATAGGCTGAGTACACCTATGTCTGCGTCTATGTATTTTCGCTATTTTAAGTTGAGGCATGTTCTTTGGCCCAATTTCCAGAGCCCTTTGTACTAGAACTCGACTAGGTGGAGCGATTGCTGATGTTGAGGTTGATGTGGAAACCGCTGTCCTCGCTTTACCTTCGTTTGTCGGTGACACACGCTCATACCTCCAGTAAAACCTTTGACAAATGGAAAAGTGATATCCCAGAGTTTACTATTTATGACTGGGAAGACTGTATGGGCTCCTATGTTACATCGTTTTATAGAGTTGAAGTTTCTGAACAGGGTTTATTGTACCCCACCGAGGTTAGTGGCAACATACTCTCTGGTTAGTCCTATTTGTACATGTTGCCTCTCCTCTACTGGAACCTTTTTTCATATGGTGTGGCAATGCCCAGCTGTCTGTTCATACTGAGAGTCGGTGGTTGCCACATTGAATGATCTTTCTGACTGTTCCCTGCAGCTTGACCCACGAATGTTGTTGTTGGGAATTATGGAAGATACTGAAGCTACTAGCTATATGAAGTTATTCTTGTTTTTTGCACTTTATTATGCACACAGGGAGCTCCTTCTGAGATGGAAGCAGTCCACTTCACATACGCTGAATAGTTGGAAATCTTGCAGTTTTACCATTGTACAAATTAACCTATAAGAGTAGAAACTATCCCAAGACGTTCGATAAATAATGGTCTACCTGGATTGATGCATATGGTTCAGATTAGGTGATACATACTTCCTAGATCACAAATGAGGCTTCCTATGCCCTCAGTCTGCCTCAACCATACTCATTAAAATAAAACTAAAGTCATTTTTTTTTTTTTTTGGATAGAGCAGCGGCTGGATTAAAATACTTATTTTGCCAACCGTGTCTCATTGTGGAGATTTACCTTCACTTAAGCTGTCCATACATTATACAATTTTCTTATTCAATTTCCTTTAGATTTACCTTTAAAGCGGTTGTATACCCCGCTTTCACATTTTTACCTACAGGTAAGCCTATAATAAGGCTTACCTGTAGGTAAAATAAATATCTCCTAAACCTGTACAGTTTAGGGGATATTCACCTTGCATGCAGCCGCTGACGTCAGTGGCGCATGCGCTCTGAAGGTCCGGTGGATGCTGCCAGAAAATCAGAGCTCCTTGCTGGAAAGAGGACTCCCGCGGACATGCGCGGGTGTGACGTTTATCGCGGCTCTGGCCACTCACAGCGCCAGAGCCGCGAACCCGGAAGAAATGCAGAGGGACACATGGCAGCTCCCTCAGCAGTAGGGATGAGCCGAACACCCCCCAGTTCGGTTCGCACCAGAACTTGCGAACAGACCAAAACTTTGCACGAACGTTAGAACCCCATTGAAGTCTATGGGACTCGACTCGAACATTCAAAATCAAAAGTGCTAATTTTAAAGGCTAATTTGCATGGTATTCTCCTAAAAAGGGTTTGGGGACCCGGGTCCTGCCCCAGGGGACATGTATCAATACAAAAAAAAGTTTTAAAAAAAAGTTTTAAAAACGTCAGTTTTTTCGGGAGCAGTGATTTTAATAATGCTTAGTGAAACAATAAAAGTGTAATATTCCTTTAAATTTCATACTTGGGGGTGTCTATAGTATAGTAAAGGGGCGCATGTTTCCCGTGTTTAGAACAGTCTGACAGCAAAATTACATTTCAAAGGAAAAAAAGTCATTTAAAACTACTCGCGGCTATTAATGAATTGCCGGTCCGACAAAACACAAAAAAGTTCATTGATAAAAACGGCATGGGATTTCCCCACAGGGGAATTCCGAACCAAAATTTTAAAATAAAATGGCGTGGGGGTCCCCCTCAAAATTCATACCAGACCCTTCAGGTCTGGTATAGATTTTAAGGGGAACCCCGTGCCAAAATGTAAAAAAAAAATGGCGTGGGGTCCCCCCAAAAATCTATACCAGACCCTTATCCGAGCACGCAACCTGGCAGGCCACAGGAAAAGAGGGGGGACGAGAGAGCGCCCCCCCTCCTGAACCGTACCAGGGTCCCCCCCAAAGCACCTTGTCCCCATGTTGATGGGGACAAGGGCCTCATCCCCACAACCCTTGCCCGGTGGTTGTAGGGGTCTGCAGGTGGGGGGCTTATCGGAATCTGGAAGCCCCCTTTAACAAGGGGACCCCCAGATCCCGCCCCCCCGTCTGAAATGGTAATAGGGTACAAAATTACCCCTACCATTTCACAAAAAAAGTGTCAAAAATGTTAAAAATGACAAGAGACAGTTTTTGACAATTCCTTTATTTAAAGTCTTCTTCTCTCCATCTTCTTTCTTCTATCTTCTTTCTTCTATCTTCCTTTGGTTTCTTCCTCCATCTTCTTCTTCCTCCGATCCTCTGCTTCTTGCTCCAATGTTCTCGTCCGGCATATTCCTCCGCGGTGTCTTCTTCCCCTCTTCGTTCTCGGGCCGCACCGCATCCATGATGTGAAGCTCCCGCTGTGTGACGCTTCTCGTCTTCTGACGGTTCTTAAATAAAGGAGGATGGGGCCACCCGGTGATCCCGCCCCCCTCTGACGCACACGGACTTGACGGGGACTTCCCTGTGGCATTCCCCGTGACGTCAGAGGGGGCGGGGTCACCCGAGAACGAAGAAGGGAAGAAGACGCCGCGGAGGAAGGTGCCGGATGAGAACACCAGAGCAAGAAGCAGAGGATCAGAGGAAGAAGAATATGGAGGAAGAAACCGAAGGAAGATAGAAGAAAGAAGATGGAAAGAAGAAGACTTTAAATAAAGGAATTGTCAAAAACTGTCTCTTGTCATTTTTAACATTTTTTGACACTTTTTTTGTGAAATGGTAGGGGTACTACCAAACGGCCATTTTTAAAACTTTTTTTTGCATTGATACATGTCCCCTGGGGCAGGACCCAGGTCCCCAAACACTTTTTATGATAATACCATGCATATAAGCCTTTAAAATTAGCACTTTTGATTTCTCCCATAGACTTTTAAAGGGTGTTCCGTGGCTTTCGAATTTGCCGCGAACACCCCAAATTGTTCGCTGTTCAACGAACTGGCGAACAGCTGATGTTCGATTCGAACATGAGTTTGACTCGAACTCGAAGCTCATCCCTATTCAGCAGTGACTAGGAGGCAATGCCAGCTCTTTGTTCTAAGGTAAGTATTTCATTTCAATATGCGGTGCATACTAGCTCATTATGCCTTTGCCTTACAGGTTTTTTTTATTTTTTCTATTTTTGCGGGTATACAACTGCTTTAACTATGTAGTACAAGAGCTTACCTGTCTGCATACAATTCAAATGTGTTTAGGTGTGACCTCATAATATATGGTTTTGGTAAATCTAAATGACAATTGCAAGAAGTTTGTATAATGTATGGCCAGACTTACTGTCATGTTGACTCAACAGAAAGTGATATTATTCCAATGTGAAGAATAACCTTCTATTTCTAGTTCTGGCGGCAACTCAAAAATGTATGTATATTTACCCTCGCTTTCATTACTTTACGAGGGCATAGACAGCAATAAAGACTTTGACAAGGGTTCTAACACCTCGCCACTCGAAATCTAAAAAAAAAATTGTTGTCTTTGGATAGATTTTAAACAAATAATAGTACAAATTTGGACTATTTGATGATTTAGCTGATTAATGAATCAATTCAATTATATTTATACAAATACTTGTTTAATTCAAAGATAAAAACACAGTTTAAAAAAAAATCATAAAAAATAACAACACACGATACTGTAAAAAATACTCCATTATTGAAATTAAATTCGTATTGTTTAAAATCTGTCTGTCTTGAGGGTCTTGAGGTTTTTAATAAGTTCTATGCCAGATTTCACAGTTCTTTTCATGCTTTATACTGCAAGAGGAAGGGTTTGTTTAAAGTAGATGTAAACTTATTCACTTAAATCTCATATAATCATATAATGTTAATGGAATTTCCAAGGGATCTTTACTATTTTTAAAACAACATATTTCATTAAAACCTGGTGATCCTGCCATGAAAGTCCTTGTTCAGGCACTTTTTGTTATAAGGTTCTGTGCCTGTCTCCAAATTGTGTTCCTGCTGCCTGCATTGTACATCTTGCCACAAAGGCTTCTGATGATGGGGATATGATACACAGTGCTTTAGCACACTAAATGGCATTCAATTGTAGTTTACCTCTACAATAATTCTGTGTTGCAGATATAAACCCTTTTATATCTGCTGTCCTCTACACTCTTGTGTCAGCCGAGTCAACTACCACCGAACAATTGTGGTCAAAGGGATACGTACAAGAGACAATCAGAGTGGCACCTACTGTTCATTGACATGACAAAGGTTTTCTTTTTCAGATTTTATAGGTTGGGTCTGGGGCAGCCCTGTGGAACCGGTGTTTTTTGGATCACATGAAGCCCATTTGCACCTTTCCTAGGCCCTCGATGGGTGAAGAATTTAAACTGAATTAGGCCCTGGCTGTTCCCTATTTTATAAAGATTTAATTTCCCTATGTAAGTTTGTAGCTCAATACTTCAGGAAATGGTTAATTAACTCTTTCTCTTGGCTAAAATTTTGTAGTTATTAATAGAATGTTAATTACCAAATGGCAATATATATAAATTTTTTTTGCAAATAGACCCTGTCCTGTTACCCACACAGGGCAAAGTGATAGTGTCTTTGGAATGGGCATCCTAACATCCCCCATATACTCACCTGCAGTCCTTCACAGCTCATTGCTGCTCCGCATGGGAACATGCCTATCATATCTAGCTATGAATTAAAGCCTCTGTGACACTTCTTGGGTCTAACAGCCAATTGCTAAACCCATACATTGTCTGTCACTTGACCAGAGTAGTAGTGTCACTGCTAACCCACGTTGCCAACATAGCATGGAGCTGCAGGAGGGCGCTGGTAATGTTAGTATAAATTAGTTAAAATAGAAGTATGGGAAATATTATTTTATTATTAATCATACTTACCTAGGTGGATGCAGCATCGGTCCAATGCTGCAACTGTCCCCCACCGGCTCTAAGACTGAGAACCAAGCTATCAAACACTGCTGATTGCTTGGTTCTCACAGCTCCGTGAGCTGAGGGCTGGTGACTAACGGCTCTCTGCTATGCCCCTCCCATGCTCACTAGAGCTCTGGGCTGTGGAGGGGGTGGGAGCGGCTGGCTCAGGCTCTCAGCAGCTCACTGAGAGGCTGAGCCAGGTGCCAGTCCAGGCAGGTGGGCAGATCCCGACCATATGGTCGCAATCCTTCCCGAGCCTGGACCGGCTCTGTGACCTCAGCCGACAAGGGGCTTCAGCTTGCTGTCTGCTGAAAATGGGTCACAGGAGTGCAGAACTAACTGCACTCCTGAGATCCACAGGACAAGTACAGCCAAATTAGCTTTAAAGTATGCCCTTTGCATAGACACTGCTACCCTATCCTGCATGGGCAAGGTGACAGTGGGGTTGATTTACTAAGACCGGAGAGTGCAAAATCTGGTGCAGCTCTGCATAGAAACCTTCCAGCTTCCAGTTTTGTTTGTCAAAGCTTAATTGAACAATCTGAAGTGTGAAGCTGATTGGCTAAAACGCACAGCTGCTGTTTTAGTAAATCTACCCCAGTATCCCTTAAATGTAGGTGTGAACCTCAGTGGGGAATACTGTAATGTGCCCCATTAAAGATTTATTTCACATCATTTGTCCAACAGTTGTATTCAGGTTTTATATGCGTTGCATAGAAATGGGATTAGGAACTACAATTAGGATATTTTTGAAGTACGCTTAGGACCAGTATTGGGGTTGAGGCTTCAAGTTTGGAGGAAATAGTTTGGTTTGGTAAGAAATTGTCAGCAAGGCAGGAAATGAGGGAGCCCCAGGGAGCAATAAAAGCCTAAAGGAGATTTATTCTTTTCTCACTCTATCCAAAGCTAAGAAAAAAGGGTTGGCTTGGCAAACATTTTATGCCTTGTCCTTGATTCATGGCATAAAACATGACTATCGAAGCTGGGATTATTGTACTGAAACTGGGACAAAAGAGAACCATGAAATTGGCTGCTTTAGGCAAAGACCTAAACTGATAAAAATCAGAACAGAAAATGGAGACTGAGCTTACCTGGTTGATATATGAGCCTGAATCCTGTCCTATTGAGACTTTTATCAGTCTCGAAAACAATCCGCATGAAGTTCTCAGTAGATATAATGGAATCTCAAAGCATCTGTCCACACAATTGTCGCGGGAAACACCGTAGACCCAAAGCCAGTCAAAGACAAATGTACATGTAGCTTTCTAATTCAAAATTTGTGGGGCTGAGTTTAATCTGGAATGAAACAGATGTACATTTCATATGTTAGGTATCTTGTATGATGAGATGGAAGAAAAGAGAGGGGAGTGCTCAGAAGAAAAATATTTTTTTCCACAGAAAGAGAAAAATATAGCGAATAAAAAAGTAATGTAAAAAATGTATAACGTTGGTACTCCAGTAGTAAACAAATACACACAAAAAAACGACATGCGGCTTTGAAATTGCTGATTTTAAGTGAAGTTGCACGATTTCAAAGCAGCATTCAATGTGAATTAGAGCTAAAATGCCATTTTGATTTTAGTCATATTTTAGGCATCTGAATTGTTTTAGTTTTAGTCGTATTTTAGTCAACCAAAATCTTCAGTACATTTAAGTCGATTAAAATCTAATGGGTTTAGTTAAATTGTAATGCATTATTTAAAGTGGTTGTAAAGGCAGGTGTTTTTTTTATCTTAATGCATTCTATGCATTAAAACCTTCTGATTGTAGCAGCCGCCCCAGCACACCCTAATACTTTCCTAAGCCCCCTCTCTGTCCAACGATGTCCACAAATCCCTCGGCTGTCCAGGACTCTCCCGCCTGATTGGCTAAGACACAGCGAAGACACAGCAGTGGCGCCTTTTGCTCCATGTCTATCAAAGTAATTTAGCCAATCAGGGGGGAGAGGGGGAGGGGCCGAATGGCAGCTCCGTGTCTCCGTGTTCAGCTAAAGCTACAAGTTAGGGTAGTGCGTTCTCCTCACAGTGTTCAGCTAAAGCTACAAGTTAGTTTAGTGTGACCTCTGCACAGTGTTCAGCTAAAGCTACAAGTTAGGGTAGTGCGTCCTCCTCACAGTGTTCAGCTAAAGCTACAAGTTGGTGTAGTGTGTCCTCCTCACAGTGTTCAGCGAAAACTACAAGTTAGTGTAGTGCGACCTCTGCACAGTGTTCAGCTAAAGCTACAAGTTAGTGTAGTGCGTCCTCTCTAAAGCTACAAGTTAGGGTAGTGCGTCCTCCTCACAGTGTTCAGCTACAGCTACAAGTTGGTGTAGTGTGTCCTCCTCACAGTGTTCAGCGAAATCTACAAGTTAGTGTAGTGCGACCTCTGCACAGTGTTCAGCTAAAGCTACAAGTTAGTGTAGTGCGTCCTCCTCTAAAGCTACAATTTAGGGTAGTGCGTCCTCCTCACAGTGTTCAGCTAAAGCTACAAGTTGGTGTAGTGTGTCCTCCTCACAGTGTTCAGCGAAAACTACAAGTTAGTGTAGTGCGACCTCTGCACAATGTTCAGCTAAAGCTACAAGTTAGTGTAGTGCATCCTCCTCACAGTGTTCAGCTAAAACTACAAGTTAGTGTAGTGAGACCTCTGCACAGTGTTCAGCTAAAGCTACAAGTTAGTGTAGTGCGTCCTCCTCACAGTGTTCAGCTAAACCTACAAGTTATTTTTTTGCGAGCTCTGCACAGTGTTCAGCTAAAGCTACCTGTAGAAGGTTAGTGGTGTTTTCCTGATCCTATCACTACCGCAGGCAGCTAAATAAGCTACAAGTTAGTGTAGTGCGAGCTCTGCACAGTGTTCACCTAAAGCTACCTGTAGAAGGTTGGTGGTGTTTTCCTGATCCTATTACTACCTCAGGCAGCTAAATAAGCTACAAGTTAGTGTAGTGCGAGCTCTGCACAGTGTTCACCTAAAGCTACCTGTAAAAGGTTGGTGGTGTTTTCCTGATCCTATCACTACCACAGGCAGCTAAATAAGCTACAAGTTAGTGTAGTGCGAGCTCTGCACAGTGTTCACCTAAAGCTACCTGTAGAAGGTTGGTGGTGTTTTCCTGATCCTATCACTACCGCAGGCAGCTAAATAAGCTAAAAGTTAGTGTAGTGCGAGCTCTGCACAGTGTTCACCTAAAGCTACCTGTAGAAGGTTGGTGGTGTTTTCCTGATCCTATTACTACCGCAGGCAGCTAAATAGGCTACAAGTTAACGTAGTGTGAGCTCTGCACAGTGTTCACCTAAAGCTACCTGTAGAAGGTTGGTGGTGTTTTCCTGATCCTATCGCTACCGCAGGCAGCTAAATAAGCTACAAGTTAGTGTAGTGCGAGCTCTGCACAGTGTTCACCTAAAGCTACCTGTAGAAGGTTGGTGGTGTTTTCCTGATCCTATTACTACCGCAGGCAGCTAAATAAGCTACAAGTTATTGTAGTGCGAGCTCTGCACAGTGTTCACCTAAAGCTACCTGTAGAAGGTTGGTGGTGTTTTCCTGATCCTATCACTACCGCAGGCAGCTAAATAAGCTAAAAGTTAGTGTAGTGCGAGCTCTGCACAGTGTTCACCTAAAGCTACCTGTAGAAGGTTGGTGGTGTTTTCCTGATCCTATTACTACCGCAGGCAGCTAAATAGGCTACAAGGTAATGTAGTGCGAGCTCTGCACAGTGTTCACCTAAAGCTACCTGTAGAAGGTTGGTGGTGTTTTCCTGATCCTATTACTACCGCAGGCAGCTAAATAGGCTACAAGTTAATGTAGTGCGAGCTCTGCACAGTGTTCACCTAAAGCTACCTGTAGAAGGTTGGTGGTGTTTTCCTGATCCTATCACTACCGCAGGCAGCTAAATAAGCTACAAGTTAGTGTAGTGCGAGCTCTGCACAGTGTTCACCTAAAGCTACCTGTAGAAGGTTGGTGGTGTTTTCCTGATCCTATTACTACCGCAAGCAGCTAAATAAGCTACAAGTTAGTGTAGTGCGAGCTCTGCACAGTGTTCACCTAAAGCTACCTGTAGAAGGTTGGTGGTGTTTTCCTGATCCTATCACTACCGCAGGCAGCTAAATAAGCTAAAAGTTAGTGTAGTGCGAGCTCTGCACAGTGTTCACCTAAAGCTACCTGTAGAAGGTTGGTGGTGTTTTCCTGATCCTATTACTACCGCAGGCAGCTAAATAAGCTACAAGTTAGTGTAGTGCGAGCTCTGCACAGTGTTCACCTAAAGCTACCTGTAGAAGGTTGGTGGTGTTTTCCTGATCCTATCACTACCGCAGGCAGCTAAATAAGCTAAAAGTTAGTGTAGTGCGAGCTCTGCACAGTGTTCACATAAAGCTACCTGTAGAAGGTTGGTGGTGTTTTCCTGATCCTATTACTACCGCAGGCAGCTAAATAGGCTACAAGTTAATGTAGTGCGAGCTCTGCACAGTGTTCACCTAAAGCTACCTGTAGAAGGTTGGTGGTGTTTTCCTGATCCTATCACTACCGCAGGCAGCTAAATAAGCTACAAGTTAGTGTAGTGCGAGCTCTGCACAGTGTTCACCTAAAGCTACCTGTAGAAGGTTGGTGGTGTTTTCCTGATCCTATTACTACCGCAAGCAGCTAAATAAGCTACAAGTTAGTGTAGTGCGAGCTCTGCACAGTGTTCACCTAAAGCTACCTGTAGAAGGTTGGTGGTGTTTTCCTGATCCTATCACTACCGCAGGCAGCTAAATAAGCTAAAAGTTAGTGTAGTTCGAGCTCTGCACAGTGTTCACCTAAAGCTACCTGTAGAAGGTTGGTGGTGTTTTCCTGATCCTATTACTACCGCAGGCAGCTAAATAAGCTACAAGTTAGTGTAGTGCGAGCTCTGCACAGTGTTCACCTAAAGCTACCTGTAGAAGGTTGGTGGCGTTTTCCTGATCCTATCACTACCGCAGGCAGCTAAATAAGCTACAAGTTAGTGTAGTGCGAGCTCTGCACAGTGTTCAGCTAAAGCTACCTGTAGAAGGTTGGTGGTGTTCTCATACTACCGCAGGCAGTTGATTTTGCTAGCTGCAGTATCAGTATATATATATATATATATATATATATATATATATATATATATATATATATCCCAGCTTAGTGCAGCTACAGGCCATTAGTATGTCTGGAAGGCCAACAAGGAGAGGCAGACAGTCACAAGCCAATAAAAGAGGGCAAGCAGGCTCTGTGTCTAGAGGCAACAGTTCTGGTTGTGGAGACGGTGCATCCTCATCAGCACGTGGCCGTGGGGCACGCTTTGCCTTTTTTTCGGCAGCTGGCCGTTTTGAGCCACAACATGCGGAAGACTTGGTCGAGTGGATGACCAAGCCGTCCTCATCCTCTCTCACCCATGCTCAGGGTGCTTTGTCTGGCAAAGCAGCGGCCTCTTCCCTCGGCTCAATGTCATCAGTGACTCCTTCCCTAGCCGCACCATGTCCTCCTGAGGAGTCCCTCGAACTGTTTGGTGTTGGGTACATGCTCCAGGAGGATGCCCAGCGTTTGGAAGGCTCTGATGATGATACTGAGCTAGATGAAGGCAGTAACGTGAGCATGGACAGAGGGGGAGCCCAAGAAGGACAGCAATCTGGCAGTCATGCTTCCCCTGCTGCAGCATACTGCCAGGTTTGCTCCAGTGATGAGGAGGGAGGGGATGATGAGGTCACTGACTCAATGTGGGTGCCTGATAGGAGAGAGGAGGAGGAGGAGGAGGCAGCACATCACCAACGAGGCAGGATGCCCTCCAGGGGCCAGCCTAAGGACAGCACACTGACTGCATCATACCCCAAAGCTCTGCATGTGCAGGGCGCTGCAGTCTCTGCGCATTATTCAAAAAGTTCTTTGGTGTGGGCCTTTTTTGAGACGAGTGCATCAGATCGCACCGCTGCTATTTGCAACATATGTCTCAAGCGTATCTCGCGTGGCCAAAACATCTCCCCCTTGGGCACCACGTGCTTGACCAGACATATGTTGATCTGCCATGCAGTTCATTGGCAAGCATATCTAAAAGACTCACACCAAAGAACAAAGAGGACCTTTCCTTGCTCCACATCAGCTGAGATCTCCAACCCCACTATACCTTCAGTCCTCTCTGAGACCTGCACTGAGAGGAATGAAGGTGTAGAATTAGGTGTGTCACAGCCAAGTACTTGTGGGCAATCTGCTTTCGGTACACTGACGTCAGATTGTACCAGGCAAATTTCCCTGCCCCAGCTGCTGCACCGCCGAAAGAAGTTCGCTCCCAGCCATCCACATGCCCAGCGGTTGAATGCTAGCTTGGCAAAATTGCTAGCACTTCAACTGCTGCCTTTTCAGTTAGTAGACTCTGCCCCCTTCCGTGAGTTTGTGGAATGTGCGGTTCCTCAGTGGCAGGTACCCACACGCCACTTTTTCTCACGGAAGGCGATTCCGGCTCTCTACCGGCATGTGGAAGGCAATGTCTTGGCCTCGCTGGACAGGGCGGTCAGCGGTAAGGTGCATATTACTGCTGACTCATGGTCCAGCAGGCATGGACAGGGACGTTACCTAAGTTTCACTGCGCAGTGGGTGACTCTGCTGGCAGCTGGGAAGGATGAAGGACAAGGTGCAGTAGTGTTGGAGGTTGTTCCGCCACCACGCCTGATTGTGACACACCTCTCTCCTCCACCCCCTCCTCTTCTTCTTCCTCCATGGCCTCTTCCTGTTCTTTGTCCTCGGAACCAGCGGTGCTCTGTAGCCGTTCAAGGGGCTACGCTAGTATGCAGGCCAAAAGATGCCATGCGGTGCTTGAGCTGGTGTGCTTGGGGGACAGGAGCCACACTGGGGCAGAGGTTCTGTCAGCTCTGCAGGGGCAGGTTCAGAGGTGGTTGACGCCACGCCAACTTAAGGCAGGAATGGTAGTTTGCGACAATGGCACCAACCTCCTCTCTGCCCTCCGACAGGGACAAATGACCCATGTGCCCTGTTTGGCTCATGTCCTTAACTTGGTGGTGCAGCGGTTCTTGGGCAGGTACCTGGGCTTACAGGATGTCCTAAGGCAGGCCAGGAAAGTCTGTGTGCATTTCCGCCATAATGCCAGTGCTCGGCTGGCTGACCTCCAAAAGGAGTTTAACCTGCCCAAGAACCGCCTAATCTGTGACATGCCCACCAGGTGGAACTCAACGTTGGCCATGCTGCAGCAGCTGCACACACAGCAGAGGGCCATCAATGAGTACCTGTGCGACTATGGCACCAGGACAGGGTCAGGGGAGCTTGTTTTTTTTTCCCCACGCCAATGGGCCATGATCAGGGATGCATGCACTGTCCTGTCACCATTTGAGGAGGCCACGAGGATGGTGAGCAGTGACAGCGCATGCATCAGTGACACTGTCCCCCTTGTCCACCTGTTGGAGCACACGCTGCATGGAATAATGGACAGGGCACTTGAGGCAGAACAGAGGCAGGAAGAGGAGGACTTCCTTAGCTCTCAAGGCCCCCTTTATCCAGACAGTGTTCCTGCGTGCCTGCCGATCACACAGGAAGAGGACGAGGACGAGGAGGAGGATTGTGTCAGTATGGAGGTTGAGACTGGCACTCAGCATCAGCAGCAGTCTTTAAGGGATCAGTCCCAAGAAACACATGGACTTGTACGTGGCTGGGAGGAGGTGGCTGCGGACCATATCGTCCTTAGTGACCCAGAGGACTCCGGACCAAATGCCTCAGCAAACCTACGCTGCATGGCCTCCCTGATCCTGCAAAGCCTGCGTAAGGATCCTCGTATTCGTGGTATCAAGGAGAAGGACCAATACTGGCTGGCAACCCTCCTTGATCCACATTACAAGGGTAAGGTTGCGGACCTTATCTTGCCGTCACAGAGGGAGCAGAGGATGAAACATCTTCGGGGGCCTTGCAGAAAGGTCTGTGCAACGCGTTCCCAGGGACTGGGAGGTTACAAACTCCTGTTTCTGGACAACGTGTTGCTGAGGCTTCGGTCAGTCAAAGAAGGAGCGGTGGAGAAGGTGGCCGTCTGACCGATGTGTTCAGACAATTTTTTGGTCCGCAGCCCCAAGGTATGATCGGTTCCAGCAACCATCGCCAGCGTCTGTTTTACATGGTGCAGGAATACCTAGGGGCAAGATCTCACTTGGACACCTTTCCCACCGAAAATCCTCTGGGTTACTGGGTCTTGAGGATAGATCACTGGCCAGAGCTTGCATAGTATGCAATTGAGCTACTGGCCTGTCCTGCATCCAGCGTTCTTTCGGGAAACGCACATTCAGTGCTGCTGGAGGCTTTGTAACCGATCACAGGGTGCGTCTGTCCACCGACTCGGTCGATCGACTGCCCTTCATACAAATGAATCAGTCGTGGATCACCACCAGCTACCAAGCACCTGATGCTGATGTAACCGAATAATTTTTTTTAAAATCTCAGATCCCTTCAAAGACTGCCTATGCTGATGCTGAGTGACTATCCTGAGTAATTATCCTCTTCCTCCTCAATGATCACGCTGATAGCTTGTAAGAACATTTTTGGTTCTGGGCGCCACCACCAGTGCCTAAGGCCCAATTTTTCAGCCCCTGTTTAACAGGGGCGTGTAATTACAATTTTTGATGCAATACTTTGCAGCAGGGCTCGTTTCTGCGTTCCAACTAGAGTATCTGTGAGGGGTTGCAGTGTTGTGGCACCAGCACCAATGCCTAAGGCCCAATTTTTCAGCCCCTGTTCAAAAGGGGCATGTAATTACAATTCTTGATCTAATATTTCACAGCAGGGCCCGTTTCTGCGCCCACCAAGAGCGAGTGAGGACTTACAGTGTTGTGGCACTAGCACCACCACCACCAAAGTCCCAATTTTTCTGCCCCTGTTCAAGAATTCTTGATCTAATATTTCACAGCAGGGCCCTGTGAGGGCTTACAGTGTTGTGGCCACAACAACACCTAAGGCCCAAATTTCTGTTGAGTATATAGGGCAGGCCCCTACTTTCAAACATCCAACTTACAAACGACTCCTACTTGCAAACGGAAGGAGACAACAGGAAGTGAGATGAAATCTACCCCTAGGAAGGGAAATTCTCTCCTGTAAGAGTTAATATGGGAAAAAACATTTCTCCTTTCCACTGATGCTTTATCACCAATCTTTGTTTCACAAAAAAACCCAAATTTTCAAAAAACATTTGTCATTGGGCCAAAAAATGAGGTGAAATCTTCTGAAGAGGAGCACAGACAGCAAAACAAATGTCACAGGGGTGATAACCCTTCCCTATGTTTTCCAAAAAGCTTAAAATAGATTTTTTGGCTGGAGCTAAACACATTAAAAATGTACCAGTTCAAAATTAGAAACAGATTCTACTTAACAACAAACCTACAGTCCCTGTCTTGTTTGCACCGCCTGTATACTGCTGTTCAGAGTATATAGGGCCTGGTGGCCCCATGCCTTTCCTTTTTTTAATTTAGGTGCGGGGTTCCCCTTAATATTCATACAAGACCCAAAGTGCCTGGTAATGGACTGGGGGGTACCCATGCTGTTTGTCTCACTGATTTTCATCCATATTGTCAGGACCCGACATTACATTAAAGCCGCAAGCAGTTTTAAATGACTTTTTTTCCTTTAAAAATGACATTTTGTGCAGGGACTGTTCTAAGCACGGGAAACACGCGCCACTTTACAGGCATACTATAAACACTTTAAGCATCATTAAAATCACTGCTCCCGAAAAAACGTCCGTTTTTAAAAGTTTTTTTTGCATTGATACATGTCCCCTGGGGCAGGACCCGTGTCCCCAAACCCTTTTTAGGACAATACCATGCAAATTAGCCTTTAAAATGAGCACTTTTGATTTCGAACGTTCGAGTCCCATAGACATCAATGGGGTTCTAACGTTCGTGCAAATTTTCGGTCCGTTCGCAGGTTCTGGTGCGAACCGAACCGGGGGGTGTTCGGCTCATCCCTACTCCTGGAGTAAAAATCTAATAACATGTTATTATTTATAGTATTAAGGTTTGAACATCCACTACAGACACAGATTTAGCCATTGTGATATATAACGTCTTTATAAATAAAACCAAGTTTAATAAACAAACAAAAATATTGATCTTTGACAAACAGAAGTGCAACTTTAAAATATTTAAAAAAAAAGTAAACTCTATTGGCTGTAATGCCTTGCTCATATTATCTGAATATAATACCAACAATAACCACTTGCCTACTGGGCACTTTTACCCCCTTCCTGCCCAGGCCAATTTTTAGCTTTCAGCGCTGTCACACTTTTGCAGGTCATGCAACACTGTACCCATATAAAACCTTTTTTTCCAGTTTGTTATACAATTTTGCAAACACGTAATTTTTCTCCTTCGCTAATGTGCGCAGAAGAGGCTGCACTGATGAGGCGGCACTGATGAGACAGCACTGATGGGCACTGATAGGTGAAACTGAAGGGCACTGATGAGGAAGCACTGGTGGGCACTGATGAGGGTGTACTGATAGGCAGCATTGATGGGCACTAATAGGCAGCACTGATGGGCACTGATAGGCGGAGGCACTGAAGGGCACTGAGAGGTGGCACTGCTAGGCAGCACTGATGGGCACTGATAGGCGGCATTGATGGGCACTGATAGGTGGCACTAATGGGCACTGATAGGCGGCACTGATAGGTGACACAGATGAGGAGGCACTGAAGGGCACTGATTGGCAGCAATGATGGGCACTGATTGGCAGCACTAGTGGGCACTGATTAGCAACACTGGTGGGACTGCACTGATAATCAGGACACTGATATTCAGTGCCCTGATTATTGGTGCAGTCCCACCAGTGTTGCTAATCAGTGCCCACTAGTGCTGCTAATCAGTGCCCGACAGTGCTGCCAATCAGTGCCCTGATTACCAGGGCCGATGTCCCTTTAACATAAGCTGGTTATCTGCTTTCTTCTCTCTTATCTTCTAACCGGCTTGTGTTTACATCCTGTGATCAGCTGTCATTGGCAGACAGCTGATCACATGGTAAAGGGCTGCTGTGATTGGCCCTTTACCTCAGTCTGTGAACAGCTGAATCCAAAGGACTCAGCTATTCCAGAGTGTGCCGCCCGCATGCCGCAGGGGGCGTGCGGGCAGCGTGATCATGGGAGGACGTCCATGGACACCCTCCTGGCAAGCTATGCCCACGCTGTAGCCGTCTTTCGGCCATAGCGTGGGCAAAAAGCCTTTTTCTTCTTTTTTTTTCTTTCAGCAGCTCAGGAAATGCCCCCTACTTATTCTTTTGCAGATGGCAAAATCAGCTATTTCATTGTGACATCCCTTTCTGTTAAATGACTCCCTTAGGCCCCTTTCACACTGGGGCGGTAGGGGGCGTTGGCGGTAAAACAGCGCTATTTTTAGCGCTGTTTTACCGCGGTATTCGGCCGCTAGCGGTGCGGTTTTAACCCCCCGCTGGTGGCCGAAAAAGGGTTAAAACCCCTCGTATAGCGCGGCTATAGCCGCGGTATTACCGCGGAATAGCCACACTGTCCCATTGATTTCAATAGGCAGGAGCAGTTTAGGAGCGGTGAATACACCGCTCCTTCACCGCTCCAAAGATACGGCTTGCAGGAGATTTTTTCTTCTCCTGCCAGCTCACCGCTTCAGTGTGAAAGCCCTCAGGCTTTCACACTGAACAAACAGCGGAGGCTGTTTAGGGGCGGTTTGCAGGCGCTATTTTTAGCGCAATAACGCCTGCAAACCGTCCCAGTGTGAAAGGGGCCTTAAAGAGATAAATCGATCTATACATGAAATATTTGGATATATTGCACATCCTTACCCTAGAGGTGGTGGTGATGTTCCATTCATAGTAGGCATTATCAGGGTAATTGTTCGGAAAGTTGGGTGAATAGATAACTCCCTCTGGGGCTGTCAGCACACCACCACAATCTGGAAGAGATACAAAACATCTCATTATAACAGCTGTACATGTATTTGGCTCTATATTCAACTGCCATGCGCAAAGCTTTATAGACTTGGTATAGATTATTTATCAGCAAGCTTTTATCAAAACATTATACCTGAACTGTAGCAAAAGCTTATAAAACAAGGATGCTGCTGGATAGCAGACACCCTAAAGTAGCATATCACATCTTTGTAGTTGCAGTAAAGAACTCCTAGTACTGTCAGAACTCCCCAATTGACCTATGCAAGAAGTGACTTTCCAAATTTCAAAAAAAACCAAAAAAAAAAACCAACGGGTTATAACCCTTCCATGCTCTATTCAAAATGAAAAAAAAAAGTTTCCCCTTTCTCCATTAGTTCTACTTTAACCACTTGCCGACCGCCGCACGCCGATGTACATCCTAAGTTTGGCGGCAGATATCGTTGTTATGGCAGCAGCTAGCTGCCATAACCCCGGCATCCCTGTTTTCGTGCGGCGGTCGGCTTTCGGATAAAAGTGGTCTCTGCAGCGGATTCGCCGCAAGATCACTTTTATCGGTGGTGGGAGAGGGGCCCTCCCCCTCCTGCCGCGATCCGGTGCCCTCCACCGCTTACCGGAGCTGTCGGTAGCGGCGGAGGCGATCGCGTCTGTCTCCTTGCTGTGCCTGGAGATGAGTGAGGCTAAGATGGCGCCCACTCGTCTCCATGACACTGCAGGGCGGAAGCGACGTCAAAACGTCACTTCCGCCCATACGTCTTAAAGGCACATTTTTTTCAATGTCATTTTTTTTAATGACATTTTTTTTTTTTTATTGCATTTTAGAGTAAACATGAGATCTGAGGTCTTTTTGACCCCAGATCTCATATTTAAGAGGTCCTGTCATGCTTTTTTCTATTACAAGGGATGTTTACCTTCCTTGTAATAGGAATAAATGTGACACAATTTTTTTTTTTAAACAGTGTAAAAATAAATAAAATCATGTAAAATAAATAATAAAAATATATATTTTTTTTTAAACCCCTGTCCCGACGACCTCGTGCACAGAAGCGAACGCATACGTGAGTAGCGCCCGCATATGAAAACGGTGGTCAAACCAGGTATCGCCGCATTCGTTGGGCATGACATGTTGGGCATCAATTTACTCGGCGTAACATTATCTTTCACAATATTAAAAAATTGGACTAACTTTACTGTTGTCTTATTTTTTTATTTAAAAAAGTGAATTTTTTCCAAAAAAAGCGCGCTTGTAAGACCGCTGCGCAAATACGGTGTGAAAAAAAGTATTGCAATGACCGCCATTTTATTCTCTAGGGTGTTAGAAAAAAAAACAATATATAATGTTTGGGGGTTCTAAGTAATTTTCTAGCAAAAAAACCTATTTTAAACATACGTCAAAAGGGGTTGTGACCAATCCACACCATTTTGGTAAAGAAACACCCAAATGCCTCCATCCCAAATATATGTAACAAAATGGGGGGACAGAAACGGGACTTTGTATGAGGCATGTGGGTGAATATGTTGGGCCGATAATGAGGGTGGGGTATGAAAGAATGAACAAAACATATAAGTTGACAATTATGAATGGAGTGAGAGTAAGATGAATAGGGTCAACATAGATAATAATGAAAGGTAATGATAGTAAAAAAGTTTATTGGCATGGATATTCGAATCAAATACAGTCAATGGGAGAAAGGACACATATAAAACCAAAATAAACCATATTCGCAACAATGTATGGACCAGCAGGGTTCATAAATAGTAATACAGTTGCAGGGCACATATACATTATACAGTCAGTGTATACATGAATGGATCTAGACTCTAAAACATATTATCAGCAATGTATGGACAAGCGAGGAACATAACTAGGTAGTGCATTGACAAGAACACATATGCATAGTACAGATAAAGGATGCATCAATAGATCTAAACTCTACGCGTTTCTTGGCTTTAAACCAATCGTCAGGAGTCCGATGCGGTTAAACTATAACAGAAACAATAGAGTATCTGTTATTGTATGGATAGGTATTTATAAAAAACATATGCTGAAAATATGATCTTCTGCATACTCACAGATTGTGCAGTGGTTAGTTTGTGATGACCTATGTGTTGCAATGTGATGTTAGTCTAGGTCCATGGAGTCTCCCCCGGGGTTGAGGCAGAGAGCGCACCCCAATGATGTCGGCCACAGTAGCCCAAGTAGCACAGGCACCCACAGGACCGGCAGGCAGGGACGTCCGACAAGGACAGGGAGTGTAGAGGAACTGGGGAAAAAACCATGAAAAATGAAGGTGTAAAAAATGTATGGGATAGAGGATGGTGGTGTTGGGAAATGAGTGAGGTGGGAGCAGTATAACGTGCCCCTGAGTGTGTAGAAAGGAGCTGAAGCTGAAGGATTACTAATATATGATGTTCTATACTCCCTTGCACAGAGAAAGATTCCTGCGCTGGGATTAATAATATATACAAACATACATATAACATTGTGCTCTTTGCTATATTGTCATGGCGAAGACACGTTGGTTTTTGTCATTGTCTCTGTACTTTACATTGTGCCGCTCTGGCTGCCCTTCTTTTCTCCTTTTCATATACACTGTCATCCTTTTGACACATCTGTGATGCTGGGATCCGTTCAGTCTACTCCCCGGGGTTGCGACGCGCCCAGCCCAGGACCCACCACCCCCCTGTCATTGACGTGGGCGGGCCCTGGCCTCGGCGCGTCGACGTCATGCCCCCTACACCCCGCCTGCGGCGTCTTGGCCGCCGCAGGCGGGATGTTTAGAGTCTTTCCTTCTCCGGGCTTAAGCGCTGTGGGGTTGGTTAGGAGGCCGCATCCATCGGCCTCCCCTCCCCCTACCGCGTCATCACGCCCGCGCGTGACGTTGGCGTGAGCGCTCCGCTTGTTTGCGGCTATTTGAGGCTCCATCTGGCCGGGCATCCCACATTTCCGCCATGCATACCGGACGTCTGGCTCGGACGGGCACCCACCACTTAGGTAATTCCTTCACATTCTGTTACCTCCCTTCACCCTCTCCAGCTACTTTGGCTTTTTCACCTACACCTTATCCTTCCCATCACTTTCACTCCCTCTAGTGCTTTAGCTCCTTTCTACACACTCAGGGGCACGTTATACTGCTCCCACCTCACTCATTTCCCAACACCACCATCCTCTATCCCATACATTTTTTACACCTTCATTTTTCATGGTTTTTTCCCCAGTTCCTCTACACTCCCTGTCCTTGTCGGACGTCCCTGCCTGCCGGTCCTGTGGGTGCCTGTGCTACTTGGGCTACTGTGGCCGACATCATTGGGGTGCGCTCTCTGCCTCAACCCCGGGGGAGACTCCATGGACCTAGACTAACATCACATTGCAACACATAGGTCATCACAAACTAACCACTGCACAATCTGTGAGTATGCAGAAGATCATATTTTCAGCATATGTTTTTTATAAATACCTATCCATACAATAACAGATACTCTATTGTTTCTGTTATAGTTTAACCGCATCGGACTCCTGACGATTGGTTTAAAGCCAAGAAACGCGTAGAGTTTAGATCTATTGATGCATCCTTTATCTGTACTATGCATATGTGTTCTTGTCAATGCACTACCTAGTTATGTTCCTCGCTTGTCCATACATTGCTGATAATATGTTTTAGAGTCTAGATCCATTCATGTATACACTGACTGTATAATGTATATGTGCCCTGCAACTGTATTACTATTTATGAACCCTGCTGGTCCATACATTGTTGCGAATATGGTTTATTTTGGTTTTATATGTGTCCTTTCTCCCATTGACTGTATTTGATTCGAATATCCATGCCAATAAACTTTTTTACTATCATTACCTTTCATTATTATCTATGTTGACCCTATTCATCTTACTCTCACTCCATTCATAATTGTCAACTTATATGTTTTGTTCATTCTTTCATACCCCACCCTCATTATCGGCCCAACATATTCACCCACATGCCTCATACAAAGTCCCGTTTCTGTCCCCCCATTTTGTTACATATATTTGGGATGGAGGCATTTGGGTGTTTCTTTACCAGAATGGTGTGGATTGGTCACAACCCCTTTTGACGTATGATAACCAGGGTGGAAAACACCCGCTTTTCGTGACCAAAACATTCCACCTATACATGTCCACACATCTCTACATATTCATCTGTTATATGTGCCTTGGTATCCTGTTTTATTGCTCATCCTACTCCCTTCTCAACATACTATTACCTCCTGGTTCCCTTTCTTTTTTCTTTTTGTCATCTCCTCCGTTTTTCCCTTTTCTCCTATTTCCCCCTTTTACTCACCATCTGTGACGTACCGTATTGAGACCTTGGGTCCTCCCCCTGTTTACTTACTGTCAAGCATGAGTCACTCCTCCAATATATTTTTTTCCTTCACATCTCCACTTTTTGCAAACTGGATCCTCATATTAACCGTATATGGCATTATTAGACAACAGTTTATTTTTTGCTTTATCCATTTCCCCATCAATTTCCTTCCTTGTTCTACCATTTCTATCCTCATACAGTACAATATTAATTGGCTTTGACTCGTCCCCCATTGCTTTATAGTCCTCTACATTGTTTTAACAAGGTCCATTCCTTGCAAACACCTTTCTCCCTCTTTCATTTTGTTATTCCCTTCACTCATCTTCCCGTTCTCTCACTTCTTGCTTTACTCGTTTAATTTGTTTTTCTTTAGTCAAAGAAACCCTGATTCAATTCAGGGCTAAAGTTTTCTCTTTTTTTATTTATATTTTATTTAATTTTGTTTATCTCTTTAGCTAAGGAAATGTACTGATTCAATTCAGGGCTAAAGTTTCTTTTATATTTAGTTTTTTCATATTCAATTTCATTTATATTTGAATTTTTCTTTTTCCATTTTTTTACTTTTGTTGTTGTTCATTCCTTTAGCTAAGTAAACCACTGATTTAATTCAGGGCTAAAGTTTTTTATTCTTCTATCTTTGTCCAATCCCCCTTCCTTCCTCCTTATAATTTTATTATTTTTTTCTTTCTCTTTAGCCAGTCTAATACTGATTCAATTCAGGGCTAAAGCTCGCTATTTCTTATACTTCCTTGCACAGAGAATATATTCCTGTACAAGGATTACTAATATATGATGTTCTATACTCCCTTGCACAGAGAAAGATTCCTGCGCTGGGATTAATAATATATACAAACATACATATATCATTGTGCTCTTTGCTATATTGTCATGGCGAAGACACGTTGGTTTTTGTCATTGTCTCTGTACTTTACATTGTGCCGCTCTGGCTGCCCTTCTTTTCTCCTTTTCATATACACTGTCATCCTTTTGACACATCTGTGATGCTGGGATCCGTTCAGTCTACTCCCCGGGGTTGCGACGCGCCCAGCCCAGGACCCACCACCCCCCTGTCATTGACGTGGGCGGGCCCTGGCCTCGGCGCGTCGACGTCATGCCCCCTACACCCCGCCTGCGGGGTGTTTAGAGTCTTTCCTTCTCCGGGCTTAAGCGCTGTGGGGTTGGTTAGGAGGCCGCATCCATCGGCCTCCCCTCCCCCTACCGCGTCATCACGCCCGCGCGTGACGTTGGCGTGAGCGCTCTGCTTGTTTGCGGCTATTTGAGGCTCCATCTGGCCGGGCATCCCACATTTCCGCCATGCATACCGGACGTCTGGCTCGGCCGGGCACCCACCACTTAGGTAATTCCTTCACATTCTGTTACCTCCCTTCACCCTCTCCAGCTACTTTGGCTTTTTCACCTACACCTTATCCTTCCCATCACTTTCACTCCCTCTAGTGCTTTAGCTCCTTTCTACACACTCAGGGGCACGTTATACTGCTCCCACCTCACTCATTTCCCAACACCACCATCCTCTATCCCATACATTTTTTACACCTTCATTTTTCATGGTTTTTTCCCCAGTTCCTCTACACTCCCTGTCCTTGTCGGACGTCCCTGCCTGCCGGTCCTGTGGGTGCCTGTGCTACTTGGGCTACTGTGGCCGACATCATTGGGGTGCGCTCTCTGCCTCAACCCCGGGGGAGACTCCATGGACCTAGACTAACATCACATTGCAACACATAGGTCATCACAAACTAACCACTGCACAATCTGTGAGTATGCAGAAGATCATATTTTCAGCATATGTTTTTTATAAATACCTATCCATACAATAACAGATACTCTATTGTTTCTGTTATAGTTTAACCGCATCGGACTCCTGACGATTGGTTTAAAGCCAAGAAACGCGTAGAGTTTAGATCTATTGATGCATCCTTTATCTGTACTATGCATATGTGTTCTTGTCAATGCACTACCTAGTTATGTTCCTCGCTTGTCCATACATTGCTGATAATATGTTTTAGAGTCTAGATCCATTCATGTATACACTGACTGTATAATGTATATGTGCCCTGCAACTGTATTACTATTTATGAACCCTGCTGGTCCATACATTGTTGCGAATATGGTTTATTTTGGTTTTATATGTGTCCTTTCTCCCATTGACTGTATTTGATTCGAATATCCATGCCAATAAACTTTTTTACTATCATTACCTTTCATTATTATCTATGTTGACCCTATTCATCTTACTCTCACTCCATTCATAATTGTCAACTTATATGTTTTGTTCATTCTTTCATACCCCACCCTCATTATCGGCCCAACATATTCACCCACATGCCTCATACAAAGTCCCGTTTCTGTCCCCCCATTTTGTTACTATTTTAAACATGTAAACACCTAAATTCCAAAACGAGGCTGGTCCTTAAGTGGTTAAAGTGATTGTAAAGTCTCATTTTTTTTTTTTTAAATAATAAACATTTCATACTTACCTCCTCTGGGCAGTTGGTTTTGCACAGAGCAGCCTGGATCCTCCTCTTCTTGGGTCCCTCTTCGCTCCCTCCCTCCTATCGAGTGCCCCTACAGCCAGCAGCTTGCTATGGGGGCACCCGAGCCGAGCTGCAGCTCCCTGTGTCCATTCAGAAACAGAGCTTCCGTTCGGCCCCGCCCCCTCTCTCCCCTGATTGGCTAAATTACTTTGATTGACAGTCGCAGGAGAATGCATTAAGATAAAAAACGTGCCTTTAAGGCTGGGTTCACACTAGAGATCGCAACGGCTCACAGCAGGAGTCCGGTTCATCTCTATTCACCATTTCAGGTCTTATTTCAGCCTGAATTCTGGGCTGAATTGGGACCTGAAACGGATCAAAAGACACACAGGGCTCCTGTGCAATTCACACCGGAGCCGCTGCGGAGATGTGTGAACCGGCTCCATAGAGAGCCGGCCAAAATCTCCTGCTATGCCAATTGGATGCTGGGAAACCCCCATCCAATTTGCAACAGTGTGACCCCAGCCTAGGGCGTAAAGAGTATCTAGTAATGTTGTGTCCTTGTAACTTCCTTTTTACAGAACTGATATGATATATCTCAAACAATGCTATGTACTGTCCTGACTTCCACAGTGAACTATAAAACACTCTCTTTCCCTATGCACTAAAGCTAAGACGAGGGGGTGGTGTTCTGTAGGCCTAGCACAGTTCCTGCCCTGGGATGACAATAGATATAGTACAGTAAGTGAGTGTTGTCACCCTAAGTTGTTAGCAGGATCACTAGGTGAAAATAAAGATAAAACAGGCCCGGAAAAAATAAATGCAGCCACCATATTAAAGACTGATTAGCTGCAAAACTACAATTTGTTGTTTTTCTTATCATCTTGGGCTAAAGTTTATGTTTTTCCTTTTGGACAGAATAGGTAAGGTAAAGCCCTTTGTCAGCTTTTTATTGCGGTTTGTGTCCTTGGTGGTAAGATTCATCCTTCTATTTGTCATGGTGGCCACTGTCACTGGGACAGAAAGTAATAGGAAATCCAAAATGTTAACCACTTCAATACCAGGCACTTAGACACCTTCCCGCCCAGGCCAATTTTCAGCTTTCAGCGCTGTCGCAATTTGAATGACAATTGCTAGGTCATGCTACACTGTACCCAAACAATTTTTTTATCATTTTGTTCCCACAAATAGAGCTTTCTTTTGGTGGTATTTGATCACCTCTGCGTTTTTTATTTTTTGCGCAACAAATAAAAAAAGACCGAAAATTTTGAAAAAAAACAAGTTTTTCTTTGTTTCTGTTAAAACTTTTTGTAAATAAGTACGTTTTCTTCTTCAATGACGGGCACTGATACGGCAGCACTGATGGGCACCAATGAGGTGGCACTGATGAGGTGGCACTGACGGGCACTGATGATGGGCACTGATAGGTGGGCACGGATGGGCACTGATAGGTGGGCACCGATGGACACTGATGGGTGGCACTGATTACACTGGTTGTTTGCAGTGATGCCCCTAAGGGTGGCATTGCTGGGCATCACTGCAATATACTGGTGCCAATCAGTGCCCATTTGTGGGCACTGATTGCCACAGATTGGGCACACTGTGCACATGTGGATGGCCATGGGGTACATACCTGGCCATCCACATGTTGCCCCTTCCCTGGTGGTCCAGTGTGGTGATCTGAGGGGGGGCTGCGCTGATAAACAATCAGCGCAGACCCCCCCTGCCAGGAGAGCAGCCGATCGGCTCTCCTCTACTCGCGTCTGTCAGACGCGAGTGAGGAAGAGCCGATCAACGGCTCTTACTATTGACAGCGTGATCAGTCGTGATTGGACACGGCTGATCACGTGGTAAAGAGCCTCCGCCGGAGGCTCTTTACCAAGATCGGTGTAGCGGGGTGTCAGACTGACACACCGATCCACCGATCGCCACGATGCGCGCCCCCGTGGGCACGCGGCGGCATGTTATCCTGCTAACAGGATAACAGAACCACTTCCCGGACGTCAATCCGCCATAGGGCGGGCGGGAAGTGGTTAAAATAGTCACCACAGCAAGAAGTGGGGACATATTCTCCACTGGGCACACCTTTTCCTAAGACATCTCTCCAGGGAGGAGATTCTTTTCATTTTAGCGAGACTTCCTCTAATTTTCTGTTGTGTATCCAGAACAGGGAATGAAAAACAATGTCCCAGTACATGGGCACCAAAAAATAACCCTATATGTGATTTAACCATTCACTGCTCTATCCAAAAATGTTTTGGCCTCGCATACACTTTAAAAAGCCAAAGTCTGATGTTTCAGTTTTTGGTGCAGGATAGTGAGTTGATGTAGGAAACATTGCAGAGCCTAATATTTCCTTACCAAATCAGTTAATAAAAAAAACATTTCCTTACTCTTGTATATGACCCTGGTTCTTGTAGTAGTGGGTGTAGTAGTATTAGCAGTAGTAGTGATAGTGGTTATTGTAGTCGTCGGTGTCGTTCTGATTGTAATTGTAGGGGTGGTTATTGTAGTTTTTGCTGTTGTTCCGGAGGTAGTTTTAGTAGTGGTTCTTGTAGTTGTCGGAGTTATTGTGATTGTGGTAGAAGCAGCAGAATCTGTAGAATCAGCTGTTGACGAAAAACAAAAGACACATTTCAGAATCAGACATTTCTGCCTATCCAGAGTTTTAGACAGCTCTGTCATACAGCACAGCCCCGCCTGGAAGGGACAGGGGCCTGATCTTACTCTGGACAGTAAAGAGACAAGCAGAAGCCTGATGAGTTAATCTCTCTATCACTCTGCTCTTTCCTCCCATCAGCATGCTCCCTGAACTGCAACACACCAGACTGCCTCCTTGTGCTGCTTCTTCCTGTTTGATCTTTGCTGTTCAGGAAATTACCAAGTCCAGTTCAGGTACTCACACTACTTGTAAAGTACATTTATTGATGCTTTATAAAAAACAGAACTACAATAATTTGTGTCATTTATATCTACCTGGAGTTCACCTTAAAGAGAAAAGTATGAACCTGGAATTTTGCCAGTATGCATTTTACAATCTACAAGTATATGTTACCAGTAGGGATGAGCTTGTGTTCCGTCCAAACACAAAAAACAGCTTTCTTTGTTGGTCGATTGAGCTGAGGAAGAAGATTCTCCACCTTGGCTGCATGTTTATATTGCCTATTTTAGGTGAATGATGTAATGAGCCTCCCTACCTCTATTAGGGGTGCTGAAATTAATCATTGCATCGATGCATCGCGATTCGGGTGTCCCCGATGCGGCATCGATTAGTAAGGACCGGAAAATCGATGTTCGGTGATGTCATTACTAGCCCCGCCCCTCCCGGGAAAGTGCATTTTTAAAAAGACTTTATTTTAATTAATGTTATATTACAATAGATGCTGTGCCCCCGCTGTATGTGCTTTTTAAAAAAAAATGTCGCTTTATACCGAATTTCGCCGTAGTATTACGATCATGTGACTCCCGGCCCGTCCCGCCCCTCTCCACTCTGCTCTTCCCTCTCCGCTCTCCTCTTCCGTCTCCTGAGTCCTGATGTCAGCGGGGATTTCTCAGTCCCGCCCGCATCTCTTCTGATACGATAACTATAGTCAGCGGGCGGGACTGAGAATTCCTCGCTGACGTCAGGACTCAGGAGACACGTGAGAGGAGAGGAGAGCGGAGAGGGGCGGGACGGGACGAGCCGGGAGTCACATGATCGTACTACTATGGAGAAATTCAGTATGAGGTGACATTGGTTTTTTAAAAGCACATACAGATGGGGCACAGCATCTATTGTAATATAACATTAATTAAAATAAAGTAATTGTGGGGGGTTAGTGATGGCTGCATTGTTTGGGCATAGATGGCTGAGTTTGACAGGCACAAGTGACTGCGTTTGGGCACAGGTGGCTGCGTTTGATGGGCACAGGTGGCTGCGTTTGACGGGCACAGGTGGCTGCGTTTGACGGGCACAGGTGGCTGCGTTTGACAGGCACAATTGGCTGCGTTTGACGGGCACAAGTGACTGCGTTTGACGGGCACAGGTGGCTGCGTTTGACGGGCACAGGTGGCTGCGTTTGACGGGCACAGGTGGCTGCGTTTGACAGGCACAAGTGGCTGCGTTTGATGGGCACAAGTGACTGCGTTTGACAGGCACAAGTGACTGCGTTTGATGGGCACAAGTGACTGCGTTTGGGCACAGGTGGCTGCGTTTGACGGGCACAAGTGACTGCGTTTGACGGGCACAAGTGGCTGCGTTTGACGGGCACAAGTGGCTGCGTTTGACGGGCACAAGTGGCTGCGTTTGACGGGCACAAGTGGCTGCGTTTGCCGGCACAAGTGGCTGCGTTTGACAGGCACAAGTGACTGCGTTTGGGCACAGGTGGCTGCGTTTGATGGGCACAAGTGACTGCGTTTGACGGGCACAAGTGGCTGCATTTGACGGGCACAAGTGGCTGCGTTTGACGGGCACAAGTGGCTGCGTTTGATGGGCACAAGTGGCTGCGTTTGACGGGCACAAGTGGCTGCGTTTGATGGGCACAGGTGGCTGCGTTTGATGGGCACAAGTGACTGCGTTTGGGCACAAGTGACTGCATTTGGGCACAAGTGGGTGCGTTTGACGGGCACAGATGGCTGCGTTTGACGGGCACAAGTGACTGCGTTTGATGGGCACAAGTGGCTGCGTTTGGGCACAGGTGGCTGCGTTTGATGGGCACAAGTGACTGCGTTTGATGGGCACAAGTGACTGCGTTTGGGCACAAGTGGCTGCGTTTGACGGGCACAGATGGCTGTGCTAGACGGGCACAGGTGGCTGCGTTTGACGGGCACAGGTGGCTGCGTTTGGGCGGCACAAGTGGCTGCGTTTGGGCGGCACAAGTGGCTGCCTTTGGGCACAAGTGGCTGTGTTTGACGGGCACAGATGGCTGCATTCGATGGGCACAGGTGGCTGCATTTGACGGGCACAAGTGGCTGTGTTTGGGCACAGGTGGCTGTGTTTGGGCACAGGTGGCTGCGTTTGATGGGCACAAGTGGCTGCGTTTGGGTGGCACAAGTGGCTGCGTTTGACGGGCACAAGTGGCTGCGTTTGACGGGCACAGTGGCTGCATTTGATGGGGGAGGTTCAGTATTTTTCAGTTTGTTTTCGCTCGTCGGTAATCGTGATGCATCGTGATGCATCGCGGAATCGAATCGAATCGAATCGTTGACCAGATAATCGTAATCGAATCGAATCGTGAGACCAGTGAAGATGCGCACCCCTAACCTCTATGTGTATGTTAGCTGCAGAGAGTAGAATATCCCACTCACAGCTCATTGGCCCAGCACTGTCACATGACTGGTGAATTGATATCACCACTCCCCAGGTCGCCAACAGACAATCTCTGTGATGACTGCAAAACAGCAAGGAGCTGTGAGGGATAGCAGGTAGGGGAAATATATGGTGGGTCAATAGATGCCCTCTCCAAAGACACTTTTAACCATTCCTGCACGGGCAAGGCGATGGTGTCTCTTTAAAGTGGAACTGCACTCTCTGAATCAACATTGACTAATTTTAATCCTTATGTTGCTGTCATTAGTAAATAGATATACTTTCCTATCACATGTACCTGTTTTCAACCTTCTTTCACATTTCTTTAGCTACTTCCTGCTTTCCATGCCCAGGCAAATGATGTCATAATATAAAGAGAGATACAAGCGCACAGGCTCAGGTTGCAAATAACATTTGTTTATTTAATAGAAAGAAATAAAATCTAAACTTTTACAAGTGTAGATGAAACTTAAGCGTCTAAAGTCCTCCTGTATGGAGCCCTGAACAGAGTCACATCCGAGCACCAGAGTAGATGGATTGTCCACAGGCTGAATGGATGAATGCCTCCACAAGCACTGGCTACCAAGCCGCTCACTGACTCGGGGTGCCGGCCGGTCAGGGCGAGGCTGTGGAAGCCTCTACCACGTAATCCAGGGGGAGCTGCTGGTGGAACAGACTGACAGGGGACACTATGCGGTTGCCAGGACTTAATGTCATACATCCCAGGAGTCTTCCCCAGAAGGGAAGAAGGGGTTTTCTCAGATAAGCACACTCTCCTGCCTGCCAGCCTGGGCTAAGGGCAGGTGGATTCCAGGAAGTAACTACTACATGAATCATCTGCCCTTACTCAAGTTGGTCACATCCAGAAATGCTAGGGGGTGTTTTTCTAAATGATTTATCAGCAAAATAAACCATGGAGACATAGATGGATGGGTGAATTTGCTTTGAATATTAAAAATTAATGAAATAGCGTTTTTTGGTTTGTGGTGCTCAGATACAGTGTAGTTCCACTTTAAATAGATGTGTCCCTCGGTGGGCATATTGTGCCCCCTTGATGATCTATTCGACACAATGTGGCCCACAACTTACACACAAGGCCTAGAGATAGGACTGGGGACTACATTTAGCCTATTTTTAGAGTATGTTTAGGACCAGTATTTGGGTTGAGGCTACAAATTTGGGGAAAATAGTTTGGTGTGGTAAAACATTTTTAGCAAGACAAGAAATGGCAAAGCCCCAGATAACAGTAAAAACAGGAATTTTAATCTTTTCTCTACTCTATCCAAAGAGAAGAAAATTACATTTACAATCCTATATACACAATTCCATACCCACAGGATTTTTTTGTAGAAAAATTATTTGTGAGAAAAAATGATGATGACTAAACTTACCTGACTCATATATTAGCCTGAATCCTGTCCCAGCGACCATGTCATCAGCGGTAAAGATGATCTTCACGGTGTTCTGTGAAGCTATAATGGGTGGTGGCGGCACCTGTCCACACAATTCTTGCGGGGAATTTCCAGCAAAGATCTGAAGCTTGTCTAAACAGAGGTACCTGTAGCTTTCTATGTCAAAATTTGTAAAGGTGATCTTAATCTGGAATGAAAAAGATGCAAATTTCATATGTTAAAGCCTGGTACACACTACTAGTGGGTTGAATAATAAAACTGTCAGCTCCGGTTGGAGCCTCTGTACTAAGTATGCAAAGTTAGTGCAGCGATCTCCCCTGCTGAGCTGTTGTGTTCTGACAGGGGGACAGCCCCTCCCACCAGAAAACACTGATCAGCGATTTCCATCATTGGCTGAGATCGCTGATCGAGAGTTGGTCGGCTGCTGGTTTTCCAGCATGCTCGTCCGACAGAAGCCAGCCGGCTTCTGTCGGACAGGGTGGCATACACACAGGCCAAATTTTGGACATTTTTTTTTTTTTGTAACTGGCCGATGTCTCCCAACATTTAGCCTGTATGTACGGGGCTTAACAGACTGTCAATAGACAGTGAAAAAAGTAACATAAAAAGTTGATGGTGTTACTACACAAGCAACAAGTACAAAAAAATAAAGATTACAACAACAAAAAAAGAAACCCACAAACTTAAGTCAAATTTGCCTGAGCAGCCCATCAAGCAACAAAATAAAAAAGAATTTCCCCTTTGGCATAATTTTGCAGATCAGAAAATGCACAATTTCACTGCAACATCACTTTCAACAAAATCACTCCAGTCATCTCATAAAATATCGTTTATAGTAGTTTCTAGGCAGTTGAGGTTAGAAGCATTTTTTTGGAAAGCAAAAAAATGCGTTCAGGACAGATGTTCAGAGGCATTTGAAATGGCAAATGCCTGTAACAGCTTGTAAATGCGTGTAAACGTGGTAACTCATGTTTAGCCATGTTTCATTTCTAGACGCTTTTAATGGAGATACATTTCTGGCCATTTGCAATGCAAAAAAGTGCTTCTGAACGCAAACACAGCTAAAGGCGGCACAACGGACGTTTTTAAACGTTGGTTACTAGCTGTCAAGTTCCATCGTTTAGGAGAGGTTTTAACATGTCCCGTGTACAGAACTCTTTATTTTATAACACCAAAAACAGGACTGAACAAAATGTTTTGTCTTCGTGTTAATAAACTGGTTTCTATCCTTTGCATTCAATTGTAATTCCAATGCCATGAACATGAAACACAAATGAGGTTTGACCTCTTCTATTTGGTAAACAGAAACTACCATTCATACCAGAAACCAGTAAAGTCACTTACAGTAAGGGCCAGTTCACACCACATGCAGTCCAGTGTATTTTTTTCTGTTTTTCTTTTCAAAAACGCATGGATAGTAGGTTTTATGGTTTTCAATGGCATAGTTCACACCAGTGAAAAAAAAAGTAGAACATGCTACATTTTACCTGCACTGGACTGTACTGGAACTCTGTAAAACGCACCAAAAATGCACTGGAACGCACATGTTCTTATTTAAGGTTAAGAAAAAAGAGGGAGAAAAAATGCACTGGACTTAATCAAAAAGGCACTAAAAACGCACTGGAATGTGACAGAACGTGCATGCAGAAAAGCATCTGGAACGCGTCCGGACTGTATTTGTGAACTGGCCCTCAATGTAAATATATATATATATATATAAATACTTGTTTGATGTGTCTTTTCTTTTTCTCCCTGTCGCCTTATCCTGTCTTCTCTCTATATAGTAATTCCTGATAGTGGTCCCTATTACCTATTCTATGGAAAAATAAAAAAACAAAGGTTTTGGCTTTGAATACACTCAAAGTCTGAGAATTCTTTTACACATACCTATTAATACAGGTATTTTAACCTAAATAAAACAACATTGTAAGCTTTGACTGATACTATATTCCATTACATATGGAGAGTAGTCTATCCACAAATTCTGATCTTTGCCTTTAAATTTTGCTTTTAATAGTACAGTTTAAATACTGTAATACTTCAGTAATCTTCATTGCTATTCTGATTGTATCATCATATTATTTTATCCTATTTCATGTCTTTTTTTTCTACTGGGACCTCACTTCTTGCCAAAATGTGTCAAACATTTTTTTTTAGAAACAGCAAATATAGAAAGAATAAACTTTATTACTAATGTCATATTTAGGCTATTTTCTGCCAAAGTCTACATTTAAAATCCTGAGCATGATGCCATCCTCTGTCTATTATCAAGGGTCCACATCCTTTTCATATCTCTGGAAGGTCACAACAACCTGATGAAATTCTTTGATCTCCATCAGATCTTAGAAGGCGAACAGGAATCCTTATCAATGCACCCCTCATAATGTGCTACAGTAATACAGGAACCAAAAATTAGAAGTCGCTTAAATGAAATATTAACCCACAAAGTAGTAGGACTCATAGTTGGGACAATTCAGTAAACACTGCAAAAATTCACCAGCACTCAACCCAACTTTGTGACACAAAACACCTAAGTAGAAACTGTTTAGCTAAAAAAAACCCAGAGGCCTTTGTTGTATACACTTGCAAATGTCGTATAAAAAGCCGTAGCTGCAGTTGCTTAGCTATATACAAGGGTTCTTCAAAAAGTTTCTGCACATTTTTTAACTCTATTAAATATAAAAAAAAGTGCGGAAACTTTTTGAAGACCCCTCGTATACAGTTAGGTCCATATATATTTGGACACGGAAACAATTTTCATACTTTTGGCTGTGTATGCCACCAGAATAAAATTAAATTGAAAGAATCCAAATGAATTTGAAGTGCAGACTTTCAGCTTTAATTCAAGGGGTTGATCATAAATATCAAGTACAAATTTTAGGAACTGCAACCATTTTTATACACAGTCCCCCTATTTTCAGGGGCTCAAATGTAATTGGACAAATGAATATAATTATAAATAAAATGTTATTTTTTTTAAATATTTTGTTGAGAATCCTTTACTGGCAAAGACTGCCTGAAGTCTGGAGCCCATGGACATTACCAAAGACTGGGTTTCCTCCTTTCTGATGCTTTGCTAGGCTCTAACTGCAGCTGTCTTCAGTTGTTCTTTGTTTGTGGGTCTTTCTGCCTTTAGTTTTGCCTTCAGCAAGTAAAATACAAACTCAATTGGGTTGAGATCAGGTGATTGATTTGGCCATTTCAGAATATTCTACTTCTTTTCCTTCAAAAGCTCCTGGGTTGCTTTTGCAGTGTGTTTTGGATCATTGTCCATCTGTACCGTAAAGCGCAGTTCAATCAAAATTGCTGCATTTGGCTGAATCTGGGCTGACAGTAAATCTCTAAACACTGCAGAATTCATCTGACTACGTCAGTCTTCTGTCACATCATCAATAAACACCAATGACCCAGTGCCACTGGAAGCCGTGCATGTGATCACACTGCAAGCTCCACTTTGTGACCACAGATGACGTTGTGTGCTTTGGATCATGAGCTGTTCTCCACACTTCTCCACACTTTTTTCTTCCTGTCATTCTGGTACAGAACTGGTCTGGCTTTTTTAGATGTTTTTTGGCAAAGTCTAATCTGGCTTTTCTATTCTTCAGGCTTATGAATGGTTTGTACCTTGTGGTAAACAATCTGTATTTGCTCTCGTGAAGTCTTCTCTTGACTGTAGACTATGACAATGATACGCCCACCTCCTGGACAGTGTCCTTCACATTCAATGTTGTGAATGGGTTTTTCTTTACCATAGATCCACCACTGTTGTCTTCCATGGACGTCCAGGCCTTTTTATGTTTCTGAGCTCATCAGTGCACTTTCCTTTCCTCAGAATGTACCAAACTATTTATTTGGCCACTCCTAATGTTGCTGCTATCTCTCTGATGGATTTGTTTCATTTTGAAGCCTTATGCCCCGTACACACGGTCGGATTTTCCGATGGAAAATGTCCGATCGGAGCGTGTTGTCGGAAATTCCCTCCGTGTGTGGGCTCCATCGTACATTTTCCATTGGATTTTCCGACACACAAAGTTGGAGAGCAGGAGATAAAATTTTCCGACAACAAAATCCGTTGTCGAAAATTCTGATTGTGTGTACACAAATCCGACGGACAAAGTGCCACGCATGCTCAGAATAAATAAAGAGATGAAAGCTATTGGCCACTTCCCCGTTTATAGTCCCGACGTACATGTTTTACGTCACCGCGTTTAAAACTATCGGATTTTCCGACAACTTTGTGTGACTGTGTGTATGCAAGACAAGTTTGAGCCAACATCCGTCGGAAAAAATCCTAGGATTTTGTTGTCGGAATGTCCGAACAAAGTCCGACCGTGTGTACGGGGCATAACAATGGCCATGTTTCAATTGCATTGATAGCTCCTTTGAACACATGATGTAGGTTCACAGCAATAGATTCCAAATGCAAATACCACACTTAGAATCAACTCCAGACCTTTTACCTACTTAATTGATGAAGAAATAATGAAGGAGTAGCCCACACCTGGCCATGAAACAGCTTTTGATTCAATTGTCCAGTTACTTTTGGTTCCTTGAAAATGGGGGGGTGGCTATTCTTAAGAGCTGTAATTCCTAAACCCTTCCTCTGATTTGTATGTACATACCCTCAAATTAAACCTGAGAGTGTGCACTTTCAGCTCATATCCATTATATAACTATAGCTTAAATATGTTTTGGTAAACACCTGAGAAAATCTAAAATTGTGCCTGTGCCCAAATATATATGGACCTAACTGTATAGTATCCCGATATAGTTTTGAGTTAGGTACTCTCAACAAACAAGAAAAAACAATCAGTAATCTAAATGTTGGAAACAGGTTACAAAGGTGAATAGCTTTGGCTAGCTTGTCGAGGTGCTGGAGGGTTTCTGTTACTGTCTACATTAGCCCTTCTCAACCTTTTCACCGCTGCGGAACCCTTGAATTAATTTTAAGATCTTGGCTAAAATATATTACACCTACAGCTCATTCTACTTAACCAGTAGGTCGTACAATAATTTAAATGAAATAATAAATAATGGGGCATGCCTAAAGTATTTTACACCTACTTTCACAAATAAAATGAACTTGATATTAAATGAATACTAATTGTAATAATAAATACAAACATATAGTGAAAACTGTGTTGTGTCCTAACATCAGTGATTTGTATAGATGTCAGCTCCAATTTTTTAGTGGCCAGTGTGGGCGGGAAATCATTTTTCCATTGCTTAGTGCTGAAGGACCCCCTAGTAACACACACTGTATGGTATGTGACCACACCAGATCAAATTACAATTTTTATAGATAAAATTACTTTTGTTATTAAGCTAAATTTTGGATGATTATAATACAAATACATAATTTGATGGGGCTTGTTTTGTCTTCTTAAATTTTAACAAACCCTAGGAGGAAAACTTTTTGCCTAGGTTTAATACTGATGGAAGAGCAGTTTTATATTTAATTAATTAATTAATTTCTTTCCTTGATGTCCATCTAGTTCTTCTGGAAGCTTCTTCCCTCAGTGATCTACTCTTACATATAATTCACCTAACAATAACTTGGGGCCAGTTCTTTCTTTATTAGGTTTAGGATTAAGAAGCCTAGGGTGACCCCACTGCCTCTCCGTAGATGTGAGTGAGTGTTGTCACCAGGGCGGGGACAAGGGATAGGTGGGAGGGGAGGCTGCCCTGGGCTCAGTGGTATAAGTTGTTCTAAGAGGGAAAATATGGGGGGGTTGTGGTAGGAGTGGTGATTCAGGGGGATTTGTGTTGGGAGCAGGATGGGAGAAGAGGATTTGTTCTAGGAGGGGATTTGGGGGGTTTGTGCTAAAAGGAGTTTTTTTTGGGGCGTGGGAGTATGGGGGAGATTTGTGCTAGTAGGGATAATTGGGATTATTTGTACTAAGTGGGGGAATGGGGTTGGGGGATTTGTGCTAGGAGGGGGGATTTTTTTGGGGGGTGGGCATTTGTGCTGGGGGGATTTGGGTGATGGAGGGGGCAAAGATATGTTCTGGGAGGGGGGGTTTCAGCAGGGGAGCTGATTTGTATTGGGATTAGGGGGAATTTATGCTTAGGAGGTATTTGTGCAGATTAGTGCCCAATTTATATTTTTAGGGGGGGTTGCTGCCACGTAATGCTTATTCTTCTTGGGGGCTCACAGTTTAGTATGTTCGCCCTGGGCTTTAGGTGACCTTGTTCCAGCAATGGTTGTTAATCTGCGGTGGTGAGCAAAAACAAAACACCCAAGTGTACAAAAAGTGCATATGAAAAACACACACAGACAAAGTGCAGTTAAGGGTGTGTCTCTTGTCCACCCCCAAAGCAGCAGGGCCGTGCCCTGACCACCAGGGGAGCAAGGTTCCTGACAGGGCAAGGCTCAACTTGGTCCACCTAATCAAAAGGCCTGGTGGACCCCTCTCCTCATGGTCAGCTGTCCAACAAGTACTAGGTAAAGAGCTCTCCCAAAGAGAGACCCCCCTATTTCCAGTTCAGGGGAGGAAGGAACTTAATGGCCACACATCCTCCCTTAAGACTTCAGGGTAGGCCCGAGAACCCACACCCTCCATCCTAGTGAGAAAAAGAAACAAAGACAAAAGTGCAGTGACAAACATGAAGAAAAAATTAAATAAATACATAAGTGCCAGTACTATTGCATAGGCTAGGCCCTGAGACTTGGTAACAAAAACTGCCAAAAGGTCTGGCCCAATGAGATGCAGTGCAGAAAAAACATTAGTGTCATGATCATGTGCTCATTCTCACTGTAGCATTCCCACGCTCAAGTGATACTAAAAGCTCCCCTGGGGGGACAAACTCCCAGGGGCACAGCACCGTGGATTCTCTGTCTTCCAAGGCCATGGCCAGACAAGGTTGACCCAGTCTTACCGGGGGAAATACTCTTGTGCCCAATATCCCAAGGGCATTCCTGTTTCTGTCCCAACTGGTACTAGCCTCCAGAGCCCCCATTATACCAGCAGGGGTACTAAAGAGCCAGCCATTCCTGCCAAAAGGCCACAATACCAGTGCAATACAGCTACTGGACACTGATAAAACAGATACTACGCATAGCTAAAAGGCAGAATGGTAAGCTAAAAATATAATTTTTTGTTTTTGGGTTTAGATACACTTTAAGGTTCAGTTGTTTAACTATGTAACTAAGAATTACAACTAGTAAACAGGAATATCCAGAAAATCAGTTTAACAGTTGTCCAGTTTGCATTACAGAAGGTAAGGACTGATGGACCAACCTTTAGATATGTATAAGACAAGAACAACTAGACTTGTTCTGCATCACAATAGAGAAGGGAACAAGTATTTCCAAACTGATACTGAGGGGTCAGTGGAGATCAAAAGTTGGAGGTTGACCAATATGGAGGGTAAAAGTGGAGAACAAAGGCAAAGATGAAGCAATGTGGAGCTGAGGAATGAGAAAAAGAGAAAAAAAAACAGGAGGGGGTTCTCCTGTATTCAGTGAGCAACATGACCAATTAACAAATTAATTAAAAAAATAAAATAAAGTTTTGGTTATTTGAGCAAAGTTAATTTAAGCTGCCAATACATTATAAAATTTTCTTATCCAATTTCCTTTAGATTTATCTTCAATGATGTAGTGCAAGGGCCTGCCTGATTGCATACAAATTGAAAGTGTTTAGGTGTGACCTCATATTATATGGTTTTTATTAAATCTAAGGGGAAATTGTACAAGCAAATAGTATAATGTATGGCCAGCCTAAATCAAGTCCTCCATACAGTTATAGACCAGAAGGTGACACACTTGGGCAATTTATACCATTTTGCAGCTAGGATGTGCTTTTCAAGTTTACATTCCTTCTGGGGAAATCATGAACCTATCAATTTCAAGTGTATGTCAAACAAGTTTTTTAGTTTTGGATTGGTTGGAGAAGGATTAGAAGTCCCAATGCACTAAAATCTGCCATACACTAGTAAAATTGTGTTAAAAATTTTTCCTTTTAAGGCCCATTTCACACGGACGGCTCCGCTAAGCGGAACCAGCTTGCTCAGTGGGGATCTTTCCACTGATCCCCGCTGAGCAGGCAGATGACAGGTCTGTGTCCACTACTCTATGCAGAGCAGACGCAGACACAGTCCTGCTATCGTCTATGAGGCAGTTGGATGGAAACAGACCGCCTCCATTTCCATCCAATGCCATCCGATCCCCGAATGGACGGAGAATAGGACCACCATCTGTCTGTTTTTGGCGGACAGGATTAGATCAGATGGCGGCGGGTGTCAGCGGACATGTGTCCACTGTCATCCACCACTCCATAGAGGAGACTGGAGAGTCCGATCAGGTCCGCCTGAAAAGCTGACAGATGAACCTGATCAGACAGCCCATGTGAAAGAGGCCCATGCGCACTGAAGTAATGACAAGTTCATGCCGTTGCTTCAGTTAGTGTGCCGTTACCGGCGGCTCCCGCACACATGCGCGGGAATGACGTCATTGTGGCTCCGGCCAATCATACCGCCGGAGCCCGTGATACCCGGAAGTAACCCTGGGAGCGATCTTGTCGGTTGGAGCTGTGTACGGGGACCGCTGCGGGGGCTTCGATCTAAGGTGAGTATTTCATAATGAGCTAGTATGCTTTTTTTGTGGGTTTACAACCACTTTAACAAGCATATTTAATAATTTGCAAACTAAAGCTAGCTGAATGAATGAAAATAAAGGGATTCCTCTATCCACACAAATGAGGTGGATGAAGGAATCCCCCCCCCACCGGAAAATTGTATTCTGACAGCGGGACCCCAGCAGAAGTCTATCAAAGGACAGCAGGGACAGCCACACACTAATAGAAATGTATTGGTCCCTGCTGAACCAGCTGAATTTCAATCAGTGTAGGGCCAACTTAAAGTAGAACTATAGGCAAAACTTTTTTTTACATTTTGGATAGAGCCAGGGAGGGTTATATCCCCTTTCAGATTTTTTTTGTCCCATTTCAGAGATTTCCCTTTACTTCCTGTCTTATAGCCAAATGAAGTGAGGGGAAATCCCTGCAAATTAAATGAATCCCTTGGGGACCCCCAGTTTCCCAGAACCAGTGTTCACATTGGAAGATTTCCCATGTATTACTTTTCTATGGAAAACCCCAAATTTGAGATTTTATTTTACTTCTACTATGATAATAGTAAATTGGACAAATATAGAAGGGGAATTGCCTTAATGGGGACACAGACAGCAATAAAAACCGACAAGGGTTGTAATCCCTCTCCACTCCTCTCCAAAACTAAAGAAAAAAAAAAGTTTTGCCTTTAATGATACTTTACATTTGAAGTGATATGGGTTCCTTGGATCCAAAGTATTTCTAGATCTGCCATGAAGTCCACATCATCCCTTTTGTTTTCCTTGTCTTTCCTTTTCTCTATTCCTTGCTTTTCTCTTCCTTTCCTTTCTGATATTGAGCACTTTATTGTTTAGGAAATACGCTTACAATCTAAATGATAACTATTTCTAGGTGATACCCTCAGTGTCACTTCACCCTTTTCTTCGGGCCTAACAGAGACTTATAAGAGCAAATGGAAATCTAGTTGGAGGAGTGGATGAGGTTGCAAGGTATGAGATGCAAACTCCTCATTTTGGGATGTTCATGTTGACTTTTGATGTTTGAGAACGACTAAAACCTGATACACACTTTAAGTTTTTTTTGTTCACCCCAGTGGGCTGGACTTGGGAGAAGCTTGCTGTACTAACTATCTGTTGTTGGTATAGCACACCCCCTTATGGGCCGCAGGTGAACTGGGATCCCCCACCCTGCACAACCAGGCACACCGAATTTCCACAGTCACTCCAGAGTCAGAGAACAGTCTGTGACTTTGTTTTTTAATAACTTGGATTGGGAATTAACTTGGATATGGATGTGAGATTATGGGATGCCCATTTGACTTCAAACAAACTTCAGGGACAACTCTTCCTATATACAGTCTCTATATACAGCTCCTTTTCTTCCTCCAGCACTCACTTGCTTGCAGAACCCAGCTATGTCACCTTGTTGTAATTTGGTAGCAAAGGCCCATTACAGGCAGGCACTCACAGCTCCTATACTTGAAGCACAGATTGGGTGACACAGCTTACACTTTCCCAGCACTTTCTCTCTGTGGTCACTGATCCCAGTACTACCTCTTTACGCACTGCCAACCCACCTGGCTGCAGCTGCCCCTCTCACTAGCCCTCCAGGTTAACTCTCCACAGTCCTCCAGACTGACACTCACCAGCCCACGCGGCTGACTCTCAGGAGATCTCCTGGACGTGCTGGCCTGCTTCCACTGTCCTCTATCCTTGCTTCCGTGCCTCCAGAAAAATTCCATGTGTGTTGTAGAGGAAATCTTCCAGCACCTGAGCCCCAGGCCCGAGGTCACAACCCCTCTCAAGACTAGAGGTGTACCCTCAAGGGCCACTGACAGCCTCCTCAGCACTCCATCTCCATCTTCCACCCGACTGCCCCTGCTGGCATGACTCATACCTATTTATGAGAAGGCCTGTCCCCTGCCAGCCCTTTATTGGGAATTGGCTGAGGTCCTCATAAATATACCTAACAGCACCTCCTAGCTTCTACATGTCTACAAAATTCTCCAATGTTCCAGAGAACAGGGGGAGGCACCAGAAGAGCTGTCAAGATGAGTCATCCAGCCCCTGAGTCACTAATCCCTGACCCAGATTCACAACCCAGGCCTGGCTCAGCCTCAGCCAAGAAAATTTACCTGCACTAACAACTAAACCTATATACATTTATCACACTAGCTAGAGGGCGCTACATTAGTATAGCAATCTCCCTGATGAGCTAATGTGTTCTGACAAGGGAATGGTACCCACCAGAACACACCAGTCAGCGCTAGCAGACATTGACTGCCAGCTCTGATTGGATGCTGGTTTTCACACATGCCCATTTTACAGAAGCTGGACAGACTTATGTACACAGGGCCGAATGCCGGCATGGCATGATACCAAACCTCCTGGGCATCAGTGTGCCACCTGATCCAACTATAGCACTCCTCAATAAACACCACCCAACATTGCTAATGCATGGTTTACCTTCGTGCTACAAATTGTTATCGCAACCAAACAATAGCCAAAGCCTGGAAGATCCCTAGACTCTAAATAACTGAAACTAGAAATAGAACAAGTCATAATCCACACAAAATTGAAGCCACGCCAAAAGATATAATTGATAAGCACACCAAAGCGTAGCAGCCCTGGTTTGACATGCACCACCCTCCTGGCTTCAATTACACCCTCTTAGAACCATCACCACCATCCTGAATGACCATCCTCACTATCTAATGTACCCCAGTGTCTTGTGACCAGTTGTGGCCCTCCATTGTATGGACCCCAGAATTGCCCCATCCATTTATACCATCCCCTCCCGAACCTTCCCAGGTTTGTATTGCTGGATTAAATTCATGTGTGCGCATATCCATATCAATCTGATTTATTCTTTATAATGATGGCATACAGATTATTTGTTCAGGGATCGTGTGATTGAATACGTAGATTATCATTTGAAATTGCTATATTATTTTCATTGTATAATAGATTTATTTATTATTTTGAAATGGCTTATTAAATTTGATTTACCTTTTTTGATGGCTCTTTTACACATCTAGTTTGCTAGTTTAGTTTTTCCTTAACCACTTCAATACCAGGCACTTTCCCCCCTTCCTGTCCAGGACAGTTTTCAGCTTTCAGCGCTGTCACACTTTGAATGACAATTGTGCCGTCATGCAACACTGTACCCAAATGAAATTTTATCATTTTCTTCCCACAAATAGAGCTTTCTTTTGGTGGTATTTGATCACCACTGGGTTTTTTATGCTTTGCTAAACAAACTAAAAAAGACTGAAGTTTTTCATTTCTGTCATAAAATTTTGTTTTCTCCTTCACTGACGGGCACTGATGAGGCGGCACTGATGAGGAGACGCTAATATGTAGAATTGATGGGCACTGATAGGCAGCACTGATGGGCACTAATAGGCGGAACTAATGGGCACTAATGGGTGGCACTGATAGGTGGCACTGATGGACACTGATAGGCGGCACTGATAGGCACTAATAGATGGCACTGATAAGCAGCACTGATGAGAAGGTACTGACAGGCATTACTGATGGTAACTGATTGGCAACTGTGAAGGGCACTGACAAGCGTTACTGATTAGCACTGATTGGCACTTTGATGAACACTTATTGGCACTTTGATGGGCACTGATTTTCGATTTGGACATTGGGATTTGGGTGGGCACTGATTGGCATTGTGGTGGGCACCTCTGATGGGGGCTGCCCTGATAATCAATGTGCTGAATATCAGTGCACACACCCCCTCTGACAGAAGAGCCGCCGATCGGCTCTCCCTGTCAGCGCAAACTGAGGAAAGATGATTACCAGCACTTCCTGGTTCACCCCCCCAGGCGTGCGATTGCGGCTTATCCTGCTGGACGTCACATGACACCCAGTCAGGATTACTAAACCACTTCCCGGCCATCATTCTGCTATAGGCCTTGTGGGAAGTGGTTAAACCTCTGAAACCTTAAAGCAGTAATAAACCCCAAACCATAAATGTATTATATTGCAGCTTCAAAATCCTTGGATTTGGTGGCTGCATTTGTTTTCTTTTTTTAGCCACTTCTCCCTCTGTTTTCACCTGGTGATCTGGCAAGTAATAAAACGCCTATATTAGAATGCCCCCATTCTGAATGAAAGAACACAGGGGGCACCTTTGGACAGCAGTATTGTTAATCTGGGGAGGAGGAGAGTGTTAGATGAACTAGCAGATTTAGATACACTAACAAATTGAAGCCACACTCCAGCTCCCACTGCAGTTACACAAGCAATTGCAGCAATAGTTTTTTTTCCTTTTGGGATAAAGGTTTTACATTAACCACTTATGGACAGCCCACCGTCATTATACGGCAGCATTTTGAAGTGGAATATTGTTGTTATGCAGCAGCTAGCTGCCATAACCCCAGTATCCACTTCTTCAGTGGGCGGTCTGCTTTCAGTTAAAAGTGGTCTCAGCGGCGGATTCGCTGCAAGATCACTTTTATCAGTGGCGGGAGAGGACCCCCCCTCCCGCCGCGCTCCGGTGTCCTCCACCCCTTACCGGAGCCATCGGCAGCGGAGGCGATCGCGTCCGCTCTCCTCTGTGCTATGGAGCTGAGTGAAGGGAAGATGGCCCCCACCCATCTTCACACCATTGCAGGGTAGAAGCGATGTAAAAACGTCGCTTCCACCCATAGCTCATAAAGTGAAATTTTTTTAAACTTTTTTTTTGAAACAACATTTTTTTTTTCCAATTGCATTTTTATGTAAATATGAGATCTGAGGTCTTTTTGACCCCAGATCTCATATTTAAGAGGTCATGTCATGCTTTTTTTATATTACAAATTTCCCCGCATCTATTACCTTTTGTACCACCACCCCCTCCCTTTAGAATGTAAGCTCTATGAGCAGGGCCCTCTTGTCCCTTCTGTATTGAACTGTACTGTAATTGTGCTGTCCCCCTCTACATTGTAAAGTGCTGCGTAAACTGTTACAAAGGATGCTTACATTCCTTGTAATAGGAATACAGGTGACACAATTAATTTTTTTAAAAGGACAGTGTAAAATGAAAAAATAAATAAGAAAATAAAAGTTTTTTTTATGCGCCCCGTCCCACCGAGCTCGCTTGCAGAAGCAAACGCATACGTGAGTAGCGCCCGCATATGAAAAGGGTGTTCAAACCACACATGTGAGATATCACCGCGATCTTTAGCGCGAGAGCAATAATTCTAGCCCTAGAACTCCTCTGTAACTCAAAACATGCAACCTGTAGAATTTATTAAACGTCGCATATGGACGTTTTTAAGGATAAAAGTTTGTCGCCATTCCACGAGCGTGCGCAATTTTGAAGCGTTGGGTATCAATTTGCTCTGCGCAACATCATCTTTCACAATATAAAAAAAATTGGGCTAACTTTACTGTTGTCTTATTTTTTTATTAAAAAAACTGTGTTTTTTCTAAAAAAAAAAAGTGCACTTGTAAGACCGCTGCCCAAATACGGTATAACAGAAAGTATAGCAACAACTGCCATTTTATTATTTAGGGTGTTAGAAAAAATATATATAATGTTTGGGGGTTCAAAGTAATTTTCTAGCAAAAAAAAAAATGATTTTAACTTGTAAACAACAAGTTTGAAAAATAGGCCGGTATTAAAGTGGTTATTAAATAAAAGCTCATCATTTTAAGCACCTCTGTCAGTGGTAAATGGTTTGTCTCAACACTTTAAATGCTACATTTGCAGGACAGCTTGTTTTGTTTAAAAACAATTGACTTACTGGATGGATCACCACATGAAAATAAAGGAAAGAAAGCCTAAAAAAGAAAACTAATGCAGCCATCACATCTAAGAATTGGTAAGTTGCAATATAATACATTTTGCTTTTGGGTTTAATACTGCTTTAAACAGATTCAAATTGAATGTTTTTTTTTATTGAATGGTAAATATTCCCACACACTTTCATGTATACGACCATATGGGATGCAGGTGTAAGCCAAAAGAAAAACCACGGTGTATTATACAAACTGATGTATGGTTTTAAAGTAGACATAAACCCAGTTACCAAAATCTATTATAATATTGATCATGTTAATGTCATTTTTTAAAGAATTGTTATTATTTTTTAATCTGCAGCTTTGATTAAAATAATACCTGCTCATCCTGCCATGAGGTTCCTTATTCAGACACTTCCTGTTATTGGTGACAATCTTTGGTCCCTGTCTCTCATTTGTGCTCCTACATTGTCATCCGGTCACATAAGCTTCCAATAGAGACTGCAAGTTGCCGTTTCAACACATTGCGCAGGCATAGATCGCTGTTATCATCATCATAGGGAAACCTGCTCTGAAAAATCCCTTGTAGCCATGACTGAAATGCATGTAGACAGGAAGTGGCTGCAAAGAGGCTGTTGAAGATTAGCAGCACTGTGATTAAACAAGAGATTAACACAAATGTGAAACAGGTACGGTATTTTGTTTAACCACTTGACTTGACTTGACAATTGTGCAGTCATGCAACACTGTACCCAAATTAAATTTATATCATTTTTTTATCATGCAAATAGAGCTTTCTTTTAGTGGTATTTGACCACCACTGTTTTTTTTTTATTATTATTATATAAATGAAAAACACAGAAATTTTTAAAAAGAAAAAATATTATTTTCTGTTATAAAACATATCCAATAAAAAAAAATCTAATTTCTTCATAAATTTAGGCCAAAATGTATTCTGATACATGTCTTCGGTAAAACAAAAACAAAAATCCCAATAAGAATATATTAATAGGTTTGTGTGTAAGTTATAGCATCTGCAAACTATGGTATATATACTGGAATTTACACAGCTATAGACGCTATACTGGTAATGGTGGTGATCAGCAACTTATAGTGGGACTGTGATAATGTGACGGGCAATCTAGCACTGACAGACTCTTGTTGGGAGGTATACTGACATTAATGGTGACACTAATACAGTGAACAGTGACATACCTCCCAAAATTTTGAGATGGGAATGAGGGACACCTCCTACCAAACGTATGTAGTCATAGGACACGCCCCCTGCCACACCCCCTTAGAGGTGAATTAACAAAAAAAAGGTTAATTAAATCCACAAGGGCTTTTTTTTTTACCACGACTATTCCTTTATATTGGCTTTTAAAATTTACAAATGCAGCAATTTAGAATTTGGATGAAAGGTTTAGCACTGGGAAACACTTTTTGAAAGATAAGAAATCAGGGACAGTTGGGAGCTATTCAGTGATAATAGTATACACTGTCACTGTACAAATGATATTGGCTGGGAAGGGGTTCTGGGGGCAATCATCAGGTTAACCATTTCAGGAGCGCCCACCACACTTATAATGCGTCAGGGTGGCCCTGCTGCCCCAAATCACATACATGTACATGATTTAGTATTTCCGGGTGGGGGGGGGGGCATACGCCCCAGCTGTGCTGTCATTTGCTACAGCACAAGCCAATCAGCGGGTCCTGGCCAATGATTTATGGCTGGAACCCACTGATCGGCTGAGTGAATGACAGGAGAGAGCCCTGTGTAGGTAAACAACACAGGACTTTCTACAGACTGCAGTGATGTGTCAGTTTTTACTCCCTGCAAAGTGTTTGTACACGCAGGACTGTGATTGGACACAGCCGATCAGCAGGTCTCAGCCATAAATTATTTGCCAGAACCTGCTCACAGCGCGGGTCAGCAGGGTGCATGCGCATGTTGACGAGCCTACAGCTGCCGCTCGGTCACAGTAATCCTCTGTGACCGAGCGGCAAGTAGTTAACTACATCAGGTCCGCCCCATAACAGTTTTACTCGGCTCTTCCCGGGTAGGGAGTGTGCATGCGCACCACCGATGTCTCGCTCCCACTGTGATCACACACAGCGGAGGCCCAGTGGCGGGTACCGCAGGCTCGATGTCCGCCGGCACCCACTGATAATCAAGCAGAGTGGCAGAACGGTGGTCTGCCTATATAAACAAGGCAGGTCACCAACCCCTTCCCAGCTTGTGTCCTTAGTACAGTGACAGTGCATATTTTTTTAGCACTGATCACCATAATAATGTCCCTTGTCCCCAAAAAGTGCCAAAAATGTCAGTTAGTGTACAAATGTCTGCCGCAATATCGCAGTCCCGCTATAAGTTGCTTATCACCGCCATTACTAGTTAAAAATAAAGAAATAAAAATAAATACAAAATTCCATAGTTTGTAGAAGCTATAACTTTTGCGCAAACCAATCAATATATACACTTTTGGGGATTTTTGTTACCAAAAACATGTAGCAGAATACATATTGGCCTAAATCTATTAATAAATGTGATTTTTAAAAATAATTTTATTAGATATGTTTTATGGCAGGAAGTAAAAAATATTGTTTTTTTTTCCAAAATTGTTTTTTTTTGTTAATAGTACAAAAAATAAAAAACATAGAGGTGATCAAATACCACCAAAAGAAAGATCTATTTGTGCAAAAAAAAAAGGACGTAAGTTTTATTTGGGTACAGAGTTGCATGACTGCGCAATTGTCAGTTAAAGTAACGCAGTGCAGTATCGCAAAAATGGGGATAAATCTTCTGGAAATCAAGTGGTTAATAAAATGATAAAATGGAAACTGTGGCAATACACAGTTATTTATAAATTGAAATGCCATCCATACATGCAAGTACAAGTTTGGTTTGTGTGTCTTGTTATTATGGGGTTATTAATTGTTATTGTTATTAATTGTGAATAAAGCTTCAAAGATGTTCACTTTATATGGAGTAGCTTAATATTTTGTGTCATTTTAATCATTGTTTTATTCCTTATGGCTCAACATTTATTATGTGTTATTGGGTAAATACTAGTTTAAACTCTTGCTGACTATGGAACGCTTATATATGGTGGCAAGAAAAAAAAGCTCAGCCATCGCACCTCTGCGTCCATTGCAGCATGAGGTTGCGTCAGCTCTGGGTCAAGGCTTCTGATTTGGAGGTGGTACGTCATGTGACTGCTGTGGGTGTAAATCAACAAGTAACGCATGATACAAAAGCCATGCTGCCTCTGGGGCATTAAAGCCCACTTAAAGGACTGCTGGGAAGCAGCATAAAGGGGTTACCTTTGGGCTATCTCTGTCTCGTCCAGTAATCATGTATTTACAGAAACAGACTTAATTTACAAGAGATTACACAGGTTGGATCTAATCTCTTCCATATGAATATGAAGGCTGCTGTGTCAGGCAGGTTTCCCGCCCGTAGAATGTAATTAATACACAATCATCAGATAAAGTCTTTACATTTCAAAAGAAAGATCACCAGGACTTCAGAAGTCACAGATTGTTTTGCATATTTGCATAAATTGTTACATTAGGAGGGAGTAGGAAGATGCAGAAGAACCAGATAGGGACAAATTACAAAATGTCAGCTGGAGTTATTTGAAACAGTTGAATGCAAATAAGGTGAAGAGTTCCCAGGCATGACCAAATTACACTTCACAAAAGTGGTCCTAATTTAGAGACAACCCCAAAACTGGAATTACTTGCAACCACACAGAAACCTGCCTGTGTGCAAGAAGAAGGTTCAAATCAATAAGATGGATGAGTTACACTTTATGACCAAACATTGGTGGACCCCTGACCATCACACCTATTATACAAAGACATATCTTTGGTGAAGGCCCTTACATGTATCAGCATGACTGTGCCCCTGTACACACAACCAGGTCAATAAAGACATGGTTTCATGAGTTTAGTGTGTAAGTATTCAATAGGTCTGCTCTGAGCCCTAAACTCAACCCTACTGAACTCTTTTTGGATAATTTATAATTCCAGTTGGGATCCAGGTCTTCTTGACCTACATCAGTACCTGATCTCACACATGATCTTTTAGCTGTACAGGCACAAATCCCCACAGACACACTCCAAAATCTGATGGAAAGCCTTCCCAGATGGGTGAAGGTTGTTACGGTTTCAATGAGGGGACTCCAACTCCATATTATTGCCCATGGTTTAAAAATGAGAGATCCAAGAAACTCATATAGGCGTAATGGTCGGGTGAATGTTAACTCCATTCTTTATTTTATCTCATGGAATTTACTTTAAAAAAAAATTCAACTGAAAATCATAACTATGGTTTAGTTACATAATCCTTTTTTTTATCTGCAGATCCATTAAAAGTCTTATTTTATAATAAATCATTTTATTCCACAAAGGGATATTTTACCACAACCTTACATGGCTCCTTTTTCCTCTTTCTCAAACTGAGCACAGTTATCATCAGCCTGAAGCTAGCAGTATTTTAGAATAGAATTTATCACTTTACACCAGTGATGGTCAACTTTCTTAATGTGGGGGCCCTAAAGTGCGGCCCTCAACATTACCAAAAGGCTGCTAATAAAATTCAGTGAATATTCAGTGTCAGAGATGGACATGTGCATGACGGAAAAATTCCTTTTGTTTTGCATCTGTTTATTAACCGCTTGCTGACCAGCCACCGTCATTATACTGCGGCAGTATATTAATGAGCTCCTACTGCCGGTGAAGACCATCAGATCTGCAATGGGGATATTACTGTCATTATTGATACAAGGGCCCTTATACCATTGCCATTAAGTTTAACCTCTCATTAGGGTTAAAGGTTCATAGGCTAGCTGAGGATTCCCCTTTAGAAATTTGTCAGTATAACCATTTAACTGTGTTTATCCTACCAGGTACAAGCAGAACTTCACTGTACTTGTGTATATACAGTCAGGTCCATAAATATTGGGACATTGACACAATTCTAATCTTTTTGGCTCTATACACCACCACAGTGGTTTGAAATGAAACAAACAAGATGTGCTTTCTTTAACTGCAGACTTTCAGCTTTAATTTGAGGGTATTTACATCCAAATCAGGTGAACGGTGTAGGAATTACAACAGTTTGTATATGTGTCTCTCACTTTTTAAGGGACCAAAAGTAATGGGACAATTGGCTGCTCAGCTGTTCCATGGCCAGGTGTGTGTTATTCCCTTATTATCCCATTTACAAGGAGCAGATAAAAGGTCCAGAGTTCATTTCAAGTGTGCTATTTGCTGGAAAAAATATGCGCTTCGCTCAAGTAAACCAAAAAATTAAATAAATATATTATGACAAATAAACAGAATCCAACTATGTGTGTGTGTGTGCAGCTTGTTACTGCTGTATCAAGACAGACCTGTGTCTGGAAAGCTGTCTGCCCTGTGTGAGACTACATCCCTGGGAGCTACATTGAATCCAACTGGAGGAGCATTTTTGACATCAGCACTGAGCCCAGGGGTGGCTCCAAAGCGTGTTTGGACTCAGGGTAACAGCTGGGTTACACGCTCTGAGGTGAGCAGATTAGCCTAAGGGGACCACTGAAGTGCACCGGAGCATGTTTTGCAGCACTTAAGATACTTCAGCATGATGAATGCTATCACATTTGGACATCACCTGCACGCACTGATTGGGAGTGCTATATAGAACTTTTCACATTTTTACCCTGCAATTAGTCATTGGGGCACTTATGGTGTCTTATATGGAGTATTTAGCACTGTTTATATTCATTTATGCACTTTATTTTGGATGTACAATGTTGATGTTTTTTATATTTATCTAACTTTTTGCACTGTGCACCTTCATATGTATACGCTTGCACTTTGCACTTTATATGTATAAAAACAGCAATATTGCTGAATTTAGATTTATACACACATAGTTGGATTCTGTTTATTTGTCATAATATATTTATTTAATTTTTTGGTTTACTTGAGCGCAGCGCATATTTTTTCCATTATATATTTGCACGATATATGAGACGTGATCCGCGCACGCAGCTATAAGTAACACACGTTGGGCACGGGATCAGTGTGACTCACAAGATTTACTTATACGTGTGCTATTTGCATTTGGAATTTTGTTACTGTCAACTCTCAATATGAGATCCAAAGAGCTGTCACTATCAGTGAAGCAAGCCATCATTAGGCTGAAAAAACAAAACAAACACATCAGAGAGATAGCAAAAACATTAGGTGTGGCCAAATCAACTGTTTGGAACATCCTTAAAAAGAAAGAACGCACCGGGGAGCACCAAAGATCCGGAAGACCATGGAAACAACTGTGATGGATGACTGAAGAATTCTTTCCCTGGTGAAGAAAACACCCTTCACAACAGTTGGCCAGATCAAGAACACTCTCCAGGAGGTAGGTATATGTGTGTCAAATTCAACAATCAAGAGAAGCCTTTACCAGAGTGAATACAGAGGGTTCACCCCAAGATGTAAACCATTGGTGAGCCTCAAAAACAGGAAGGCCAGATTAGAGTTTGCCAAACAACATCTAAAAAAGCCTTCACAGTTCTGGAGCAACATCCTATGGACAGATGAGACCAAGATCAACTTGTACCAGAGTGTTGGGAATAGAATAGTATGGAGAAGGAAAGGAACTGCTCATGATCCAACGCATACCACCTCATCAGTGAAGCATGGTGGTGGTAGTGTCATGGCGTGGGCATGTATGGCTGCCAATGGAACTGGTTCTCTTGTATTTATTGATGATGTGACTGCTGACAAAAGCAGCAGGATGAATTCTGAAGTGTTTCGGGCAATATTATCTGCTCATATTCAGCAAAATGCTTCAGAACTCATTGGACGGCGCTTCACAGTGCAGATGGACAATTACCCGAAGCATACTGCGAAAGCAACCAAAGAGTTTTTTAAGGGAAAGAAGTGGAATGTTATGCAATGGCCAAGTCAATCACCTGACCTGAATCCGATTGAGCATGCATTTCACCTGCTGAAGACAAAACTGAAGGCAAAATGTCCCAAGAACAAGCAGGAACTGAAGACAGTTGCAGGAGAGGCCTGGCAGAGCATCACCAGGGATGAAACCCAGTGTCTGGTGATGTCTATGCGTTCCAGACTTCAGGCTGTAATTGACTGCAAAGGATTTGCAACCAAGTATTAAAAAGTGAAAGTTTGATGGATGATTGTTAATCTGTCCCATTACTTTTGGTCCCTTAAAAAGCGGGAGGCACATATACAAACTCTTGTAATCCCTACACCGTTCACCTGATTTGGATGTAAATACCCTAAAATTAAAGCTGAAAGTCTGCAGTTAACCACTTTAGCCCCGGAAGAATTTACCCCCTTCCTGACCAGAGCACTTTTTGCAATTCGGCACTGCGTTGCTTTAACTGACAATTGCGCGGTCGTGCGACGTGACTCCCAAACAAAATTGACGTCCTTTTTTTCCCACAAATAGAGCTTTCTTTTGGTGGTATTTGATCGCCTCTGCGGTTTTTATTTTTTGCGCTATAAGCAAAAATAGAGCGTCAATTATGAAAAAAATGCATTATTTTTAACTTTTTGTTATAATAAATATCCCCCAAAAATATATAAAAAAACAATTGTTTTCCTCAGTTTAGGCTGATACGTATTCTTCTACATCTTTTTGGTAAAAAAAATTGCAATAAGCGATTATTGATCGGTTTGCGCAAAAGTTATAACGTTTACAAAATAGGGGATAGTTTTATGGCATTTTTATTAATTTTTTTTTTTTTTAAATAGCGGCGATCAGCGATTTTTATTGTGACTGCGACATTATGGCAGACACATCGGACATTTTTGGGACCATTGTCATTTATACAGCAATCAGTGCTATAAAAATGCACTGATTCCTGTGTAAATGACAGTGGCAGTGAAGGGTTTAACCACTAGGTGGCAGTGTAGGGGTTAAGTGTGTCCTAGGGGCGTGTTTCTAACTGTGGGGGGGGGTGGCTACATGTTACACGTCACTGATCTCTGCTCCGATGACAGGGAGCAGAGATCGAGTGACACTGTCACCAGGCAGAACGGGGAGATGCTGTTTAATCAGCATCTCCCCGTTCTTCCTCCCCGTGAGGCGATCGCGGGTATCCCCGCGGCGATCGAGTCCGCGGGACCCGCGACCCGACTCACGGAGCTTGCCCCCTGGCGGCGCCCGCTGCCCGCCTCTTAAAGGGCAACGTACAGGTACGTGGTTTTGCCTGTATGAGCCCTTCTGCCGCAGTATATCTGCGTGAGGCGGTCGGCAAATGGTTAAAGCACATCTTGTTCGTTGTGTGGTGGTGTATAGAGCCAAAAAGATTAGAATTGTGTCGATGTCCCAATATTTATGGACCTGACAGTAATAGACTGTTTTACCTGAAAATATCTTGGCTTGTGTTATTTGGAGGAATTCCTTTGCTGAGTTGGCACTGTTGCCTAAGGCTGGGTTCACACTATACTACACGACAGTAGTACGACTTTCATACTACTTTGCTCTGCGACATCAATCCTACATTGGTCCTACATTGATCCTACATTGGTCCTACATCCATCCGACTTTCATGAACAGGATACTACTATGATCCGACTTTTCAGATAGTATACTTGTCCTTTGACCAATTAAAACTAACACACAATGGGAGGGGCTACAGCAGGGGGCAGGAAATAACGCAATGTCGGATGTCTTGGTGTGAATCTTGAGGGGGAACTCCGCGCCAAATTTTAAATAAAAAACCGGCATGGGTTCCCCCCAGGAGCATACCAGGCCCTTAGGTCTGGTATGGACCTTGTGGGGAACCCCCTACGCCGAAAAAACGACGTGGGGGTCCCCCCCAATCCATGCCAGACCCTTATCCGAGCACGCAACCCGGCCGGTCAGGAATGGGGGAGGGGACGAGCGAGCGCCCCCCCCCTCCTGAACCGTACCAGGCCGCATGCCCTCAACATGGGGGGGGTTGGTGCCTTGGGGGAGGGGGGCGCGCTGCGGTCCCCCCAAAGCACCTTGTCCCCATGTTGATGAGGACAAGGGCCTCTTCCCGACAACCCAGGCCGTTGGTTCGGGTCGGGTCTGGTATGGACAACCCTGGCTCGGATAAGGGTCTGGTATGGATTGGGAGGGACCCCCACGCCGTTTTTTCGGTGTAGGGGGTTCCCCTCAAGGTCCATACCAGGCCCTTGGGCTCTTGGGGGGGAACCCATGCCGGTTTTTTATTTAAAATTTGTCGCGGAGTTCCCCCTCAAGATCATCTGAGCACAAGTCGCATGCCGAAGTCGGATCATGCGAGACGGCGATCCGACTTTGATCCGACTTCACTGAGGCTGGGTTCACACTATACTACACGACAGTAGTACGACTTTCATCCTACTTCGCTCTGCGACATCAGTCCTACATTGGTCCTACATTGATCCTACATTGGTCCTACATCCATCCGACTTTCATGAACAGGATACTACTTTGATCCGACTTTTCAGATAGTATACTTGTCCTTTGACCAATTAAAACTAACACACACTGGGAGGGGCTACAGCAGGGGGCAGGAAATAACACAATGTCGGATGTCTTGGTGTGAATCTTGAGGGGGAACTCTGCGCCAAATTTTAAATAAAAAACCGGCATAGGTTCCCCCTCCAAAAGCATACCAGGCCCTTAGGTCTGGTATGGACCTTGAGGGGAACCCCCTCCCCCGAAAAAACGGCGTGGGGGTCCCCCCAAATCCATACCAGACCCTTATCCGAGCACGCAGCCCGGCCGGTCAGGAACGGGGGTGGGGACGAGCGAGCGGCCCCCCCTCCTGAGCCGTACCAGGCCGCATGCCCTCAACATGGGGGGGTTGGTGCCTTGGGGAGGGGGGCGCGCTGCGGGGCCCCCCCACCCCAAAGCACCTTGTCCCCATGTTGATGAGGACAAGGGCCTCTTCCCGACAACCCTGGCCGTTGGTTGTCGGGGTCCGCGGGCGGGGGGCTTATCGGAATCCGGGAGCACCCTTTAATAAGGGGGCCCCCAGATCCCGGCCCCCCCACCCTATGTGAATGAGTATGGGGTACATGGTACCCCTACCCATTCACCTAGGGAAAAAATGTCAATAAAAAAAAACACTGAGTACAAGTCGCGTGCCGAAGTCGGATCATGCGAGACAGCGATCCGACTTTGATCCGACTTCAATGATAGTCAATAGGCTGAAGTAGGATCGAAGTCGGACCAAAGTAGTACAGGGAGCATTTCTAAAGTCGGAACGACTTGTGTCGGACCAGTTAGGATGGCTCCCATAGGGAAACATTGGATTTCACACGTCATGCGACATGAGCTCCCAATGTCGGAGCGTTTGTCGGACCAGTGTGAACCCAGCCTGATAGTCAATAGGCTGAAGTAGGATCAAAGTCGGACCAAAGTAGTACAGGGAGCATTTCTAAAGTCGGAACGACTTATGTCGGACCAGTTAGGACGGCTCCCATAGGGAAACATTGGATTTCACACGTCATGCGACATGAGCTCCCAATGTCGGAGCGTTTGTCGGACCAGTGTGAACCCAGCCTTAAACTCAGCAGTGTCAGGTGGGTTGGAATGTTCAGGTCACGGCAGTGCAGATGAGCAGGTAAATTCAAGCAGTCCCTTATGGGGCCGTGCTATATAAAAATATAAAATTATAAAAATATTGACATTAGAAGTGGAATTTTTAAAAATATTAATTTTAATGTGCTCCTGTATAAATGGAGAGTCCATTGCTGTCAGCATACAGTCTCCCAGAAGGAAGAATTCCTCTTTCCACCTTACTTGTGTGGATGGAGGAATTTGTTTGTCATCTATGGTCAGCTTGAGCTCGGAAACAAGCAACAATTGTTTCATAAAAATCATTTCATAAAATGTGGGAACTATGGGTGGTTTCTATTTATACACATGCCCCTCTGAAACCAGAATTCTCACAAATTCTCATAAATTACCAATTCTGACTTTGAATCTCAGAATTTTATTTAATAAATTGTAGGATGGCCCCAGGGCTCTTTCATACTGTTAAATCTACTGCCACTGTAGAATAAATTCATTAATTCATGGTGCTGTTGAATAGACATGTGCAATTCGTTTAGTTCCAATTTTATTTTTCGACTAAATTCGACATGCGACGTAACTACAGGTACGTCCTTGCCTGCCCGCGGGTGGGGGGTCCGATCGGACCCCCCCCGGTGCCTGCGGCGGTCGGCAAATCTCCCCCGGCGATCGGTGGTGAGGGGGAGGCCATCCATTCGTGGCCCCCCCCTCGCGATCGCTCCCAGCCAATGGGATCATTTCCCTGCCTCTGTATTGTACACAGAGGCAGAGGAAATGATGTCATCTCTCCTCGGCTTGGTATTTTCCGTTCTGGCGCCGAGGAGGGAAGACTGTACTGTGAGTTACACAAACACACACACACAGTAGAACATGCCAGGCACACATTACACCCCCGATCCCCCCCCGATTCCCCCCAATCACCCCCCCCCGTCACAAACTGACACCAAGCAGGTTTTTTTTTTTTTTTTCTGATTACTGCATTGGTGTCAGTTTGTGACAGTTACAGTGTTAGGTCAGTGAGTGTTAGCCCCCTTTAGGTCTAGGGTACCCCCCTAACACCCCCTAATAAAGTTTTAACCCCTTGATCACCCCCTGTCGCCAGTGTCGCTAAGCGATAATTTTTCTGATCGCTGTATTAGTGTCGCTGGTGACGCTAGTTAGGGAGGTAAATATTTAGGTTCGCCGTCAGCGTTTTATAGCGACAGGGACCCCCATATACTACCTAATAAATGTTTTAACCCCTTGATTGCCCCCTAGTTAACCCTTTCACCACTGATCACCGTATAACTGTTACGGGTGACGCTGGTTAGTTCGTTTATTTTTTATAGTGTCAGGGCACCCACCGTTTATTACCGAATAAAGGTTTAGCCCCCTGATCGCCCGGCGGTGATATGCGTCGCCCCAAGCAGCGTCAGATTAGCGCCAGTACCGCTAACACCCAGGCACGCAGCATACGCCTCCCTTAGTGGTATAGTATCTGAACGCATCAATATCTGATCCGATCAGATCTATACTAGTGTCCCCAGCAGTTTAGGGTTCCCAAAAACGCAGTGTTAGCGGGATCAGCCCAGATACCTGCTAGCACCTGCGTTTTGCCCCTCCACCCGGCCCAGCCCAGCCCACCCAAGTGCAGTATCGATCGATCACTGTCACTTACAAAACACTAAACGCATAACTGCAGCGTTCGCAGAGTCAGGCCTGATCCCTGCGATCGCTAACAGTTTTTTTGGTAGCGTTTTGGTGAACTGACAAGCACCAGCCCCAGGCAGCGTCAGGTTAGTGCCAGTAGCGCTAACACCCACGCACGCACCGTACACCTCCCTTAGTGGTATAGTATCTGAACGAATCAATATCTGATCCGATCAGATCTATACTAGCGTCCCCAGCAGTTTAGGGTTCCCAAAAAGCGTTTGGGTGAACTGGCAAGCACCAGCGGCCTAGTACACCCCGGTTATAGTCAAACCAGCACTGCAGTAACACTTAAGTGCAGTTCAAGCTGGTGAGGTGGCAAGCACAAGTAGTGTCCCGCTGTCACCAAAAAGACAAACACAGGCCCGTCGTGCCCATAATGCCCTTCCTGCTGCATTCGCCAATCCTAATTGGGAACCCACCGCTTCTGCAGCGCCCGTACTTCCCCCATTCACATCCCCAACCAAATGCAGTCAGCTGCATGAGAGGCATTTTTTTATGTCCTCCCGAGTACCCCTACCCAGCGAACCCCCCCAAAAAAGATGTCGTGTCTGCAGCAAGTGCGGATATAGACGTGACACCCGCTATTATTGTCCCTCCTGTCCTGACAATCCTGGTCTTTGCATTGGTGAATGTTTTGAACTCTACCATACACTAGTTGAGTATTAGCGTAGGGTACAGCATTGCACAGACTAGGCACACTTTCACAGGGTCTCCCAAGATGCCATCGCATTTTGAGAGACCCGAACCTGGAACCGGTTACAGTTATAAAAGTTACAGTTACAAAAAAAAGTGTAAAAAAAAAACATACAAAAATATAAAATAAAAAAAATAGTTGTCGTTTTATTGTTCTCTCTCTCTCTATTCTCTCTCTATTGTTCTGCTCTTTTTTACTGTATTCTATTCTGCAATGTTTTATTGTTATTATGTTTTATCATGTTTGCTTTTCAGGTATGCAATTTTTTATACTTTACTGTTTACTGTGCTTTATTGTTAACCATTTTTTTGTCTTCAGGTACGCCATTCATGACTTTGAGTGGTTATACCAGAATGATGCCTGCAGGTTTAGGTATCATCTTGGTATCATTCTTTTCAGCCAGCGGTCGGCTTTCATGTAAAAGCAATCCTAGCGGCTAATTAGCCTCTAGACTGCTTTTACAAGCAGTGGGAAGGAATGCCCCCCCAACGTCTTCCGTGTTTTTCTCTGGCTCTCCTGTCTCAACAGGGAACCTGAAAATGCAGCCGGTGATTCAGCCAGCTGACCATAGAGCTGATCAGAGACCAGAGTGGCTCCAAACATATCTATGGCCTAAGAAACCGGAAGCTACGAGCATTTTATGACTTAGATTTCGCCGGATGTAAACAGCGCCATTGGGAAATGGGGAAAGCATTTTATCACACCGATCTTGGTGTGGTCAGATGCTTTGAGAGCAGAGTTGAAATCTAGTGTCTAATAGACCCCAATTTTTTAAAAAAAAGAGTACCTGTCACTACCTATTGTTATGATAGGGGATATTTACATTCCCTGAGATAACAATAAAAATGATTTAAAAAAAAAAAAAAATGAAAGGAACAGTTTAAAAATAAGATAAAAAAAATAATAATAATAAAGAAAAAAAAAAAAAAAAAAAGCACCCCTGTCCCACCTGCTCTCGCGCTAAGGCGAACGCAAGCGTCGGTCTGGCGTCAAATGTAAACAGCAATTGCACCATGCATGTGAGGTATCACCGCGAACGTCAGATCGAGGGCAGTAATTTTAGCAGTATACCTCCTCTGTAAATCTAAAGTGGTAACCTGTAAAGGCTTTTAAGGGCTTTTAAAAATGTATTTAGTTTGTCGCCACTGCACGTTTGTGCGCAATTTTAAAGCATGTCATGTTTGGTATCCATGTACTCGGCCTAAGATCATCTTTTTTATGTCATCAAACATTTGGGCAATATAGTGTGTTTTAGTGCATTAAAATTTAAAAAAGTGTGTTTTTTCCCCAAAAAATGCGTTTTAAAAATCGCTGCGCAAATACTGTGTGAAAAAAAAAAAATGAAACACCCACCATTTTAATCTGTAGGGCATTTGCTTTAAAAAAAATATATAGTGTGTGGGGGTTCAAAGTAATTTTCTTGCAAAAAAAAAAATATTTTTTTATGTAATCAAAAAGTGTCAGAAAGGGCTTTGTCTTCAAGTGGTTAGAAGAGTGGGTGATGTGTGACATAAGCTTCTAAATGTTGTGCATAAAATGCCAGGACAGTTCAAAACCCCCCCAAATTACCCCATTTTGGAAAGTAGACACCCCAAGCTATTTGCTGAGAGGCATGTCGAGTCCATGGAATATTTTATATTGTGACACAAGTTGCGGGAAAGAGACAATTTTTTATTTTTTTTATTTTTTTTGCGCAAAGTTGTCACTAAATGATATATTGCTCAAACATGCCATTGGAATATGTGAAATTACACCCCAAAATACATTCTGTTGCTTCTCCTGAGTACGGGGATACCACATGTGTGAGACTTTTTGGGAGCCTAGCCGCCCACGGGACCCCGAAAACCAAGCACCGCCTTCAGGCTTTCTAAGGCCGTAAATTTTTTATTTCACTCTTCACTGCCTATCACAGTTTCGGAGGCCATGGAATGCCCAGGTGGCAAAACTCCCCCCAAATGACCCCATTTTGGAAAGTAGACACCCCAAGCTATTTGCTGAGAGGTATAGTGAGTATTTTGCAGACCTCACTTTTTGTCACAAAGTTTTGAAAATTGAAAAAAAAAAAAATTTTTTTCTCGTCTTTCTTTGTTTTCAAAAACAAATGAGAGCTGCAAAATAATCACCATGCTTCTCAACAAATAGCTTGGGGTGTCTACTTTCCAAAATGGGGTCATTTGGGGGGGGGGTTTGTGCCACCTGGGCATTCCATGGCCTCCGAAACTGTGATAGGCAGTGAAGAGTGAAATCAAAAATTTACACCCTTAGAAATCCTGAAGGCGGTGATTGGTTTTCGGGGCCCCGTACGCGGCTAGGCTCCCAAAAAGTCCCACACATGTGGTATCCCCGTACTCAGGAGAAGTAGCTAAATGTATTTTGGGGTGCAATTCCACATATGCCCATGGCCTGTGTGAGCAATATATCATTTAGTGACAACTTTGCGCAAAAAAAATAAAAAAAATAAAAAATTGTCTCTTTCCCGCCACTTGTGTCACAATATAAAATATTCCATGGACTCGACACGGCAGAGATGATCAAATACCATCAAAAGAAAGCTCCATTTGTGGGAAGAAAAGGACGCAAATTTCGTGTGGGTACAGCATTGCATGACCGCGCAATTAGCAGTTAAAGCGACGCAGTGCCAAATTGTAAAAAGTGCTCTGGTCAGGAAGGGGGTAAATCCTTCCGGGGCTGAAGTGGTTAATTGTGTTTCAAAAAATGTTTTTTCCTGGGATGTAGATGTCTTTGATCCCTAGGTTTGAGTAGTGCATTTAAAATGTATTTATATAAGCTGAGCGGCTGCTATTTGCATACATCTGTCATTCCATCCGGTGTCCGGTGGATGCAGCTAAACTGCCATGTGATGGAGGCCTAAAACGCAAGAAAGCATCTGTTTAAAAACAAGTTAAGATGACAATTTTATCTACTTTAAAATACATCTATCAAAGACAATACAGTGAGGGATAAAAGTATTTGATCCCCTGCTGATTTTGTATGTTTGCCCACTGACAAAGAAATAATCAGTCTATAATTTTAATGGTAGGATTATTTTAACAGTGAGAGACAGAATAACAACAAAAATATCAAGAAAAACGCATTTCAAAAAAGTTATAAATTGATTTGCATTTTAATGAGTGAAATAAGTATTTGATCCCCTATCAATCAGCAAGATTTCTGGCTCTCAGGTGTCTTCTATACAGGTAATGAGCTGAGATTTGGAGCACTCTTAGGCTGGGTTCACACTGGTGCGACACGACAGCCGTCCTACTTTGTATCCGACTTTGCCCTGCGACATGAAGCCGGCATGTGTCCGACTTTCAATGAACGGGGATCCGACTTGGATCCCCGCCAATGCCCGGCACTGTATTTAGTATGAATCTTTAGGGGGAACTCTGCGCCAAATTTTAAATAAAAAAACGGCATGGGTTCCCCCTCCAAGAGCATACCAGGCCCTTGGGTCTGGTATGGACCTTAAGGGGAACCCCCTACGCCGAAAAAACGGCGTGAGGGTCCCCCCAAATCCATACCAGACCCTTATCCGAGCACGCAGCCCGGCCGGACAGGAATGGGGGTGGGGGCGAGCGCCCCCCCCCCTCCTGAACCGTACCAGGCCGCATGCCCTCAACATGGGGGGTTGGCATAAGGGGGCGGGGTCACCGCCTATATAAGTCAGAGCAGAGCGCACAGAGAGCATTCCAGCCGGAGAGAGCGTCGTGTCAACATCAGAAGAAGAGACGAGGGCAGAAGACAGAAGACCGAAGACCGGGCTCCTCAGCTATAGCAAAAGAGCGGCAAAAGAGCAGAAGATAGCGGAGGAGCTCGGCAGAAGACCCAGAGAGCGCGGAGAAGAACCGGAGAGACCCCCGAAGTCAGAAGAAGACCCCCGGAGCTGTCTAATAAATTACTTTAAAAATCTGTGTACTGCGTTTTTTATTGACACTTTATTTCCTAGGTTAATGGTTAGGGGTACGATGTACCCCATACTCATTCACATAGGGTGGGGGGCCGGGATCTGGGGGCCCCCTTATTAAAGGGGGCTCCCGGATTCCGATAAGCCCCCCCACCCACAGACCCCGACAACCAACGGCCAGTGTTGTCGGGAAGAGGCCCTTGTCCTCATCAACATGGGGACGCAGCGTGCCCCCCTCCCCCAAGGCACAAACCCCCCATGTTGAGGGCATGCGGCCTGGTACGGTTCAGGGGGGGGGGGCGCTCGCTCGTCCCCACCCCCATTCCTGACCGGCCGGGCTGCGTGCTCGGATAAGGGTCTGGTATGAATTTGGGGGGACCCTCACGCCGTTTTTTCGGTGTAGGGGGTTCCCCTCAAGGTCCATACCAAACCTAAGGGCCTGGTATGCCCTTGGGGGGGGGAACCCATGCCGATTTTTTATTTAAAATTTGCCGCGGAGTTCCCCCTCAAGATCATCTGAGTACAAGTCGCGTGCCGAAGTCGGATCATGCGAGACAGCGATCCGACTTTGATCCGACTTCAATGATAGTCAATAGGCTGAAGTAGGATCAAAGTCGGACCAAAGTAGTACAGGGAGCATTTCTAAAGTCGGAACGACTTGTGTCAGACCAGTTAGGACGGCTCCCATAGGGAAACATTGGATTTCACACGTCATGCAACATGAGCTCCCAATGTTGGAGCGTTTGTCGGACCAGTGTGAACCCAGCCTTAGGCTGGGTTCACACTGGTGCGACACGACAGCCGTCCTACTTTGGATCCGACTTTGCCCTGCGACATGAAGCCGGCATGTGTCCGACTTTCAATGAACGAGGATCCGACTTGGATCCCCGCCAATGCCGGCACTGTGTTTGGTATGAATCTTTAGGGGGGAACTCCGCGCCAAATTTTAAATAAAAAACCGGCATGGGTTCCCCCTCCAGAGGCATACCAGGCCCTTGGGTCTGGTATGGACCTTGAAGGGAACCCCCTACGCCGAAAAAACGGCGTGGGGGGTCGCCCCCAATCCATACCAGACCCTTATCCGAGCACGCAGCCCGGCCGGACAGGAATGGGGGTGGGGACGAGCGAGCGCCCCCTCCTGAACCGTACCAGGCCGCATGCCCTCAACATGGGGGGTGGTGCCTTGGGGGAGGGGGGCGCGCTGCGGCCCCCCCACCCCAAAGCACCTTGTCCCCATGTCGATGAGGACAAGGGCCTCTTCCCGACAACCCTGGCCGTTGGTTGTCGGGGTCTGCGGGCGGGGGGCTTATCGGAATCCGGGAGCCCCCTTTAATAAGGGAGCCCCCAGATCCCGGCCCCCCACCCTATGTGAATGAGTATGGGGTACAGCGTACCCCTACCCATTCACCTAGGAAAAAAGTGTCAATTTAAAAAAAAACACTACACAGATTTTTAAAGCATTTTATTAGACAGCTCCGGGGGTCTTCTTCCGACTTCGGGGGTCTCTCCGGTTCTTCTCCACGCTCTCCGGATCTTCTGCCGGGCTCCTCCGCTCTCTTCTGCTCTTTTGCCGCTCTTTTGCTAAAGCGGAGGAGCCCGGTCTTCGGTCTTCAATCTTCTGCCTTCTGCCTTCTGCCTTCTGCCTTCTGCCCTCTTCTCCTGATGTTGACACGACGCTCTCTGGGGCTAGAATGCTCTCTGTGCGCTCTGCTCTGACTTATATAGGCGGTGACCCCGCCCCCTTATGCCGTCACAGTCCCTGGGCATGCTGGGACTGTGACGTTTTAGGGGGCGTGGTCATCACCCGATGACCACGCCCCCTAAAACGTCACAGTCCCAGCATGCCCAGGGACTGTGACGGCATAAGGGGGCGGGGTCACCGCCTATATAAGTCAGAGCAGAGCGCACAGAGAGCATTCTAGCCCCAGAGAGCGTCGTGTCAACATCAGGAGAAGAGGGCAGAAGGCAGAAGGCAGAAGATTGAAGACCGAAGACCGGGCTCCTCCGCTTTAGCAAAAGAGCGGCAAAAGAGCAGAAGAGAGCGGAGGAGCCCGGCAGAAGATCCGGAGAGCGTGGAGAAGAACCGGAGAGACCCCCGAAGTCGGAAGAAGACCCCCGGAGCTGTCTAATAAAATGCTTTAAAAATCTGTGTAGTGTTTTTTTTTAAATTGACACTTTTTTCCTAGGTGAATGGGTAGGGGTACGCTGTACCCCATACTCATTCACATAGGGTGGGGGGCCGGGATCTGGGGGCTCCCTTATTAAAGGGGGCTCCCGGATTCCGATAAGCCCCCCGCCCGCAGACCCCGACAACCAACGGCCAGGGTTGTCGGGAAGAGGCCCTTGTCCTCATCGACATGGGGACAAGGTGCTTTGGGGTGGGGGGGCCGCAGCGCGCCCCCCTCCCCCAAGGCACCACCCCCCATGTTGAGGGCATGCGGCCTGGTACGGTTCAGGAGGGGGGGGGGGCGCTCGCTCGTCCCCACCCCCATTCCTGTCCGGCCAGGCTGCGTGCTCGGATAAGGGTCTGGTATGGATTGGGGGGACCCCCACGCCGCTTTTTCGGCGTAGGGGGTTCCCCTCAAGTTCCATACCAGACCCAAGGGCCTGGTATGCTCTTGGAGGGGGAACCCATGCCGGATTTTTATCTAAAATTTGGCGCGGAGTTCCCAATCAAGATCATCTGAGCACAAGTCGCGTGCCGAAGTCGGATCATGCGAGACGGCAATCCGACTTTGATCCGACTTCAATGATAGTCAATAAGCTGAAGTAGGATCAAAGTCGGACCAAAGTAGTACAGGGAGCATTTCTAAAGTCGGAACGACTTGTGTCGGACCAGTTAGGACGGCTCCCATAGGGAAACATTAAATTTCACACGTCATGCGACATGAGCTCCCAATGTCGGAGCGTTTGTCGGACCAATGTGAACCCAGCCTTAGGCTGGGTTCACACCATACTACACGACAGTAGTACGACTTTAATCCTACATTGCTCTGCGACATCAATCCTACATTGGTCCTACATCCATCCGACTTTTATGAACAGGATACTACTTTGATCCGACTTTTCAGATAGTACACTTGTCCTTTGACCAATCAAAACTAACACACAATAGGAGGGGCTACAGCAGGGGACATGAAATAACACAATGTCGGATGCCAAAGTCGGATGGTTAGGACAAGGATCCGACTTTGATCCTACTTCAATGATAGTCAATGGGCTGAAGTAGGATCAAAGTCGGACCAAAGTAGTACAGGGAGCATTTCCAAAGTCGGACCGACTTGTGTCGGACCAGTTAAGACGGCTCCCATAGGGAACCATTGATTTTCAAACGTCATGCCACATGAGCTCCCAATGTCGGAGCATTTGTCGGACCAGTGTGAACCCAGCCTAAGGCTGGGTTCACACTGGTCTGACAAACGCTCCGACATTGGGAGCTCATGTCGCATGACGTGTGAAATTTAATGTTTCCCTATGGGAGCCGTCCTAACTGGTCCGACACAAGTCGTCCGACTTTAGAAATGCTCCCTGTACTACTTTGGTCCGACTTTGATCCTACTTCAGCCTATTGACTATCATTGAAGTCGGATCAAAGTCGGATTGCCGTCTCGCATGATCCGACTTCGGCACGCGACTTGTGCTTAGATCATCTTGAGGGGGAACTCCGCGCCAAATTTTAGATAAAAATCCGGCATGGGTTCCCCCTCCAGGAGCATACCAGGCCCTTGGGTCTGGTATGGAACTTGAGGGGAACCCCCTACGCCGAAGGAGCGGCGTGGGGGGTCCCCCCAATCCATACCAGACCCTTATCCGAGCACGCAGCCCGGCCGGACAGGAATGGGGGTGGGGACGAGCGAGCGCCCCCCCCCCCCCTCCTGAACCGTACCAGGCCGCATGCCCTCAACATGGGGGGTTGTTGCCTTGGGGGAGGGGGGCGCGCTGCGGCCCCCCCACCCCAAAGCACCTTGTCCCCGTGTTGATGAGGACAAGGGCCTCTTCCCGACAACCCTGGCCGTTGGTTGTCGGGGTCTGCGGGCGGGGGGCTTATCGGAATCCGGGAGCCCCCTTTAATAAGGGAGCCCCCAGATCCCGGCCCCCCACCCTATGTGAATGAGTATGGGGTACAGCGTACCCCTACCCATTCACCTAGGAAAAAAGTGTCAATTTAAAAAAAAACACTACATAGATTTTTAAAGCATTTTATTAGACAGCTCCGGGGGTCTTCTTCCGACTTCGGGGGTCTCTCCGGTTCTTCTCCACGCTCTCCGGATCTTCTGCCGGGCTCCTCCGCTCTCTTCTGCTCTTTTGCCGCTCTTTTGCTAAAGCGGAGGAGCCTGGTCTTCAATCTTCTGCCTTCTGCCTTCTGCCCTCTTCTCCTGATGTTGACACGACGCTCTCTGGGGCTAGAATGCTCTCTGTGCGCTCTGCTCTGACTTATATAGGCGGTGACCCCGCCCCCTTATGCCGTCACAGTCCCTGGGCATGCTGGGACTGTGACGTTTTAGGGGGCGTGGTCATCACCCGATGACCACGCCCCCTTATGCCGTCATAGTCCCAGCATGCCCAGGGACTGTGACGGCATAAGGGGGCGGGGTCACCGCCTATATAAGTCAGAGCAGAGCGCACAGAGAGCATTCTAGCCCCAGAGAGCGTCGTGTCAACATCAGGAGAAGAGGGCAGAAGGCAGAAGATTGAAGACCAGGCTCCTCCGCTTTAGCAAAAGAGCGGCAAAAGAGCAGAAGAGAGCGGAGGAGCCCGGCAGAAGATCCGGAGAGCGTGGAGAAGAACCGGAGAGACCCCCGAAGTCGGAAGAAGACCCCCGGAGCTGTCTAATAAAATGCTTTAAAAATCTGTGTAGTGTTTTTTTTTAAATTGACACTTTTTTTCTAGGTGAATGGGTAGGGGTACGCTGTACCCCATACTCATTCACATAGGGTGGGGGGCCGGGATCTGGGGGCTCCCTTATTAAAGGGGGCTCCCGGATTCCGATAAGCCCCCCGCCCGCAGACCCCGACAACCAACGGCCAGGGTTGTCGGGAAGAGGCCCTTGTCCTCATCAACATGGGGACAAGGTGCTTTGGGGTGGGGGGGCCGCAGCGCGCCCCCTCCCCCAAGGCACCACCCCCCATGTTGAGGGCATGCGGCCTGGTACGGTTCAGGAGGGGGGGGGCGCTCGCTCGTCCCCACCCCCATTCCTGTCCGGCCGGGCTGCGTGCTCGGATAAGGGTCTGGTATGGATTGGGGGCGACCCCCCACGCCGTTTTTTCGGCGTAGGGGGTTCCCCTCAAGGTCCATACCAGACCCAAGGGCCTGGTATGCCTCTGGAGGGGGAACCCATGCCGGTTTTTTATTTAAAATTTGGCGCGGAGTTCCCCCCTAAAGATTCATACCAAACACAGTGCCAGCATTGGCGGGGATCCAAGTCGGATCCCCGTTCATTGAAAGTCGGACACATGCCGGCTTCATGTCGCAGGGCAAAGTCGGATCCAAAGTAGGACGGCTGTCGTGTCGCACCAGTGTGAACCCAGCCTAAAGGCTGGGTTCACACTATACTACACGATAGTAGTACGACTTTCATCCTACTTTGCTCTGCGACACCAGTCCTACATTGATCCTACATTGGTCCTACATCCATCCAACTTTCCTGAACAGGATGCTACTTTGATCCGACTTTTCAATAGTACACTTGTCCTTTGACCAATCAAAACTAACACACAATGAGAGGGGCTACAGCAGGGGGCAGGAAATAACACAATGTCGGATGCCAAAGACGACTCCCATAGGGAAACATTGATTTTAACACGTCATGCGACATGAGCTCCCAATGTCGGAGCGTTTGTCGGACCAGTGTGAACCCAGCCAAAAGGGAGAGCTTGTTACCTGTATAAAATACACCTGTCCACAGAAGCAATCAATCAGATTCCAATTTCTCCACCATGGCCAAGACCAAAGAGCTGTCCAAGGATGTCAGGGACAAGATTGTAGATCTACACAAGGCTGGAATGGGCTACAAGACCATCGCCAAGCAGCTTGGTGAGAGGGTGACAACAGTTGGTGCGAATATTCGCAAATGGAAGAACCCCAAAATAACTGTCAATCTCCCTCGGCCTGGGGCTCCATGCAAGATCTCACCTCGTGGAGTTTCAATGATCATGAGAACGGTGAAGAATCAGCCCAGAACTACATAGGAGAATCTTATCAATGATCTCAAGGCAGCTGGGACCATAGTCACCAAGAAAACAATTGGTAACACACTACGCTGTGAAGGACTGAAATCCTGCAGCACCTGCAAGGTCCCCCTGCTCAAGAAAGCACATGTACAGGCCCGTCTGAAGTTTGCTAATGAAGATCTGAATGATTCAGTGGAGAACTGGGTGAAAGTGTTGTGGTCAGATGAGACCAAAATCGAGCTCTTTGGTATCAACCCGACTCGCCGTGTTTGGAAGAGAAGGAAAGTTGCCTATGACCCCAAGAACACCATCCCCATTGTCAAACATGAAGGTGGAAACATTATGCTTTGGGGTGTTTTTCTGCTAAGGGGACAGGACAACTTCACTGCATCAAAGGGACGATAGACGGGGCCATGTACCGTCAAATCTTGGGTGAGAACATCCTTCCCTCAGCCAGGGCATTAAATATGGGTCATGGATGAGTATTCCAGCATGACAATGACCCAAAACACACGGCCAAGGCAACAAAGGAGGGGCCCAAGAAGAAGCACGTTAAAGAGGAAATGCAGTCTGCTCACATAATTTGTAGTAAAAACATATTTGTCTTTCTGAAGCTTCCATTTAAACATTATTTCATATATACTGTGATTTTGTACTTGCCAAATATGCTGCAGAAATCCCCTTCCACTAAGTCTGGCTGCATCCATTTTAATTGTGGGCAGCTAAAGCTGCTGCCTGTTCACTTCCTGGATTTACACAGACACACAGAGGCACACCTCCAGCTCTGCAGCTCTCATTGGCCCTCCTATGACTCATCCCCCCTCCCTTCCTGGCAAACTCTCATGAGAGTGAGAGAAAGAGCTGTGCATGATGTCATAAGCCTAGGCTTTTTACCAGACAAGAAACAGGAGGTGGGCTGTGTAAGATATTTACTGGCAGAAAAAAAATGTTTTACTATCCAAAGTTAAAACAACAAGGGCAGAAGATTTAATAGATGGAAAGATGAAAAAATGACTGAAGGTCCGCTTTAAGATCCTGGAGTGGCCTAGCCAGTCTCCAGACCTAAATCCCATAGAAAATATTTGGAGGGAGCTGAAGGTTTGAGTTAGCAAACGTCAGTCTTGAAACCTTAAAGTGACACTAAAGGTTAGAATATTTAAAAAAAAAAATAACAAACATGTCATACTTACCTCCACTGTGCAGCTCGTTCTGCACAGAGTGGCCCCGATCCTCATCTTCTGGGGTCCCTCGGCTGCTGTCTTGGCTCCTCCCCGCTTCTGATAACCTCCTCTGGGAAGCGCTCTCCCAAGGGGGCTCCCGAGTCCTGTCTTCAGCGTCCATACCTGCCGACTACAGGACTGGGCCCTGCCCCCCAGCCCTTGCGTCATTGAAGTTGATTTTTTTTTTTTTAAATTCCTTTATTTTGTTATACAGAAGGCATGGATACATTGTCTAGTATAAGACAGGTCATACATTTTCATACATTAACATGTTTAGGGTACAGTAGATTGAAACCATAGACCTAAATCAGATTAGCCACCAAACAAGTGGGGTAATACATGTGTGTTCCAGCCAACTATGTATCATTTCTGAATGTAATAAAGCAAGGTAGCCTACATAAGGGCCTCCTTGCATGAACTGTGAACATATCTTTAACAGTATTGGTATATAATATAATACTTAAAATATTTTACTACAGATATGTCTAGTGCTAAACGAACAAATGTTTCCAGCTCACCGCGAATAATATGTTTTCAATAATTCGTTAACGCCGTCACCCCGGCTACTTGGTGAGCTTATCAGAACAAAGTAACAGAGAAAGAGGGGAACAGTAGGAAATCAGAGGGAAAGCGGGGAAGGAGAGACAGGAGGACTAGGGAGAAGGGGGAGATGAGGTCAAGGGAAGGGAGATAGACGGGTATGGCTGCGACACCGCCCCCCCACCGGATCCACCCGCCGGACCCCAGAGGGGCATATACAGGTGCCTGTTTTAGCAGTAACTACGGGGACGCCCCCTCAAGTAGATTGGGTTTGTGCTTGTACCAACTCCTGTAGATATGCGTCAGTACCAACAAAATATCTCCAGGGTCTCCACTTGTCCATAAATTGTTCCTCCTTGTTTTGTAGAGTTGCAGTCAGTTCCTCCATCTGTAGAATACAGTTTACTTTCGAATACCACAGGATCCTAGTAGGTGGGTGGGGATCTCGCCATAATACGGGGATACAGGCTCTCGCTGCGTTCAGGAGTTGCATTGTCAAAGTTTTCTTGTATTTACTAATGGGTCTAGTGGTTAGGTGTAGGAGGCATGCAGCTGGGTTGTCTTTAAGTTCGACCGAGGTCAAGCTTTGAATGGTCGAAGTCACCTCCTCCCAAAAGGGTCTCAGGACCGGACACGACCAAAAGACATGGAGCATATTTCCCACTTCTGTGCCACACCTCCAACACCTATCTGAGAGCGTAGGGTTCATTTTGTGTAACATATATGGGACTCTATACCACCTGGTCAGAATTTTGTATCCCGATTCTTGATAGTGACTCGCAATCGAGGACTTGTGAGCCAAAGCCAAGATCTTCTCTTGTTGTTGTGTAGTAAACTGTGTCTCTAGATCTCTTTCCCACTTTAATAGAAACTCTGGTGCCTTGTCCTCTCCCTGAGTAGTGAGGAGGTTATATAAAAATGAGAGTGCGTGCCTTATCGGTTCCCCTGATTTACACAGAGATTCCAGGGGAGTGTGACCCCGCGGGACATAGGGAGCTTTCTGAAGAGTCTGCAGAAAATGTCTAAGCTGGATGGTACTGAGACTGTCTAACGGAGGTTCTGTGAGTCTAGAGATCGTGGAAGAAGATGGGAGTTCCCCCTGGGGCCAAACCTCCCCCAGGGACTGTTTCTCAGAGGTGATTAATTGTCTCAGTCTACGACTTGTAAGTCCGGGGGAAAAGTCTGGGTTACCGATTATAGGGGTCAGGGGGGAAGGTAACGGTGATATATCCGTATTACGGAATATTTTCCTCGCCACCCGAAGGGTAGCTCCTATTAGCGGGTGGTTTTTCTGGTCTTCTGGAAGTGGGGACAAGAGCCACGGGGATGGGAGTAAGGGGATCGAGGAGTCCTCAATTTCCATTCCCACCCATTGTTTGGACTCTTTGTTGCAATGCCAATCAACAATCCTGGCAAGGTGTACCGCTCGGTAATACCGAGAGATGTCTGGTAAACCGATGCCCCCCCTCTCCTTGGGTCTGGAGAGTGTTTGCATGTTTATTCTGGGGGCTTTATGAGCCCAGATGAACTCCCTCACAATGGACTGTATTTGCTTAAAGAAGGTCATGGGTAAATTTATCGGTAATGTTTGGAGTATATATAGAACACGGGGCAGGGCCGTCATTTTCAGGGCATTGCATCGCCCAAACCAGGTCAAAGTGAGTTTGTGCCAGGTCTGGAGGTCGATTTTAAGTCTTTGGAGTAAGGGTTGGAAATTACATGTGTACAGGTGTGCCAAGTCCGGAGTGATGTCCACCCCCAGGTAACGGATAGATTTCTCCGCCCAACGAAACGGGAAGGATTTGCTCATATTTACTGCTTCCGTGACTGGTAGTGTGACATTTAGCACTGCGGACTTGGCACAGTTGACCTTGAAATTTGAGACTTCGCCATACAACCGTAGAGCTTCCAAGATGTTAGGTAGTGAGATACGTGGGTTGGAGACGAAGAAAATCAGATCGTCAGCGAAGGCCGCAATTTTATGATGTCCCGAGGACTTCGTGATCCCGGTTATATTGGGATTCCTGCGGACGCTACACAGGAACGGCTCAAGAGTCAAAATAAAAACTAATGGGGACAGGGGGCACCCCTGTCTCGTCCCGTTAGAGATGTCAAAGAAATCCGATCGCCACTCATTGACCCTTACCGCCGCTGAGGGAGCCGAGTAGAGAGACGATATCCAGCCTCTCATGTTTGGGCCAACACCAATATGTTCCAGAGTGGCCCGCATAAAATGCCAGGCCACCCTGTCAAAAGCCTTCTCTGCGTCTGTAGAAAGTAGCAGAAAAGGCTTCTTGACGGTCTGCGCTTCGTGAATAAGGTTGAGGACTCTTATGGTGTTGTCTCTCGACTCCCTCAGCGGCACGAATCCCGCCTGGTCAAAGTGTATTAATTGTGGGACATGTGGGAGTAATCTGTTAGCCAGGATTTTGGAAAACAATTTAAGATCCACGTTTAGTAGAGCAATCGGGCGGTAATTACTGCAGTGGCTAGAATCCTTCCCTTCTTTCGGGATCAAAGAAATAAATGCCCGTAGGGAGTCTACCATGTTAATGCCTCCTTCTTTTAGTGCGTTGTATGCTTTCAGGAAGTGTGTCGATAAGTGAGACCCGAAGGTCTGGTAATAGGTCAGGGTGAAGCCATCCGGCCCGGGCGCCTTCCTTGGCTTCGTTTGGGCCAAGGCTAGAGAGAGTTCTTCAGGGGTGATGTCCGACTCAAATGAGTCTCCCACATCAGCTGGTAAAGTAGGCATACCCGAAGACCTGATGTATTCCCCCGCTGACACCTCTCTTTCTGTTAAAAGATCAGTAGGTTCCCCCTTGTGCAAATTATATAGTTGTTGGTAATATGTAGCAAATTCATTGGCTATATCCCTAGAGGTGTGGACCGTAGTTCCCTGTGAGGTCACTATAGAGGGAATGTAGGTACGTTGTCTCGGGCCACGAAGTAGTCTGGCTAGCATGGTCCCCGGCTTGTTAGAGAATTCAAACATGGACCTTTTAGCCCAGGCCAGATCTTGTACCGTTTTGTGATACAAGAGGTCTTTCAATTCACCCCTGGTCTTCAGTAAAGCCTGGAGGTGTGTTTCCGCTAGGGACTTCTTGTGAAGTAGCTCGAGAGACCGCACCCGGGAGATCAGGAGGTCAATCTGTTTAGTCCTTTCTCTTTTTTTCGCTGCCCCAATCCTAATTAATTCCCCTCTTATTACACATATATGGGCTTCCCACACTGTCATTGGAGACAGCGCCGGATCTATGTTTTCTGAGAAGTAATTAGTCAGTGTCCTGCTTATCTCCTCACGTATCTCGGGGATTTGTAATAATGACTCGTTTAGTTTCCAGGTTGGAGGGGACCTGAGTTCTGTATCCCAGCAAAGGGTCACATGCGTGGGGGCATGGTCAGAGAGGGAAATGTAGTCAATCTGGGATGCGGTGACAAACGGTAAGTCTTTATGTTGGATCTGAAAGAAGTCTATCCTGGAGTATGTACCATGCACCGCAGAAAAATAGGTAAAATCCCTCTCACCGGGGTGCATGATCCTCCAGGGGTCGATCAACTGTAGATTGGTTAATTCTACCTTGAGTTTTTTAAGGTATGAGAAAGACAGATGAGATGCCCCTCTTGATACATCCAGTAGTGGCTCCGGAGCAAAATTGAAATCCCCGCCCATCAGGAACAGACCCTCCCGAAAATCTAAGATTAAGGGAATGAGGGATCGCAAAAAGGACAGGTGGTCAGAATTGGGGAAATAGACGTTTACTAGGGTCACTGTGGTATTTCTGATCCTGCCCTTTAAGAGCAAGAATCGGCCAAGTGGGTCAGCTCTCTCTTCTAATAGCGTCCACGGCAGTGATCTGGCTATCAATATACTGACCCCCTTTGATTTTGATAGAGGGGAGGGAGCGTGATATACAGTGGGGAAGTCCCTGTTGCAGAGTCTGGGGACTGCCGACAGTTTGAAATGTGTTTCCTGAATGAGCGCCACCTGTGTGCGCGTTTTGTTTTAGATCTGTGAGGAGTCTGGAGCGTTTTTCCGGGGTAGCTAGGCCTCTGACATTGAGGGAGGTGAATTTTATCTCACTACCAGGGTGTGAGCCCGGAGGCCCTCCCGGGGGGGCCATGTCGCACCCCGGCAGCCAATCGGGGGAGGGTAGGGAAAAGAATAAGTCAAGAAGGTATAGGGAGGGGATAGAAAAGGGGGGGGGGGGATATTGAGGGGAAGGGGAGGGGGTGTAGAGTTGGGGTAGGAAGGGAAGGGGAGACCGGATATAAGGGAGGGACGAAGAGGAAGAGAAAAGGAGGAATTGGAGTTGAAAAGATATAGAGAAAAATACTAAGAAGGATAAATTAATTATCCAGCTGTTGCTATATAAAGCCTTACGCAAATATGCGCTTCCTATTAGTGGGTGTGGAAGACTAGACTCTGCGACACAACGGGAGACGTGTCGTCAGGAGAGAACCGGCATGATGAACAATATCTGACTATTACCGTTTTAAACAGCAGACAAAAATAAAAAACCATAAACAACTTGATTCTTTGCTGTAGAATCTTCAAATATGTGTATGCGACCACCGCAAGTGAAATGTATATCCACTAAGAGATCTATGTGAACCTACATTTCCAATACAGTGTAAGTATTGCAACTAACCCTCTTGATAGGGAACAAGAGGGTAACAAACTAAACATGACTCCGTGTCTTTATGAATTAGAGTCCCCCCTACCCCTCCACCTCATGCCCCACAAAAAAAGGGGAGAAATAAGAAAAAAAACAAAGAGCGTGAAAACTGCCCTTAAGGAACCTGTGAAACGATGAGGTGGAGGCGCGGCGAGACCCCCCAACTAAATTCGAATCCAGACGCCTATCTAAGGCATGTCATCTTTTCACGGAGGAGCAAAAAGTCCCTCCAGCATATATATAATATACCCCTGTATCGCTGTACGTTCTACTCATAAAACTCAGAGAGTTTACTGTGCGGTGAAAGAAAAAGGATATCAGTGTGGTCTAGAGTTCTAACAACCACAGGAGTCCCCTTCTTGCTTCTCAGTACGTAGCCTTCTGAGCCAGTGCGGTCAGTTAGGACTCCGGTGAGGTAGGATTGTCTCTTGGAGTTGTCCTGGATCTTGATCGCCATTGTCGTCTGCTGGCTCGTTGGGGTCTTGGTGACATAGATCTCGTGCTATTGAAGGTGATCGGAAAGTCCAACCAATTGGGTATCGAGAACCCGGGGATCTCCAGAAACCTGAACAAATCCGGCAGTTGGTCTGGCCAACGCAGCGTAAAAGAGTTATTTCCTTTCAGGACGATCAAGTGGAATGGGTGGCCCCATCTGTAGGTGGCTCCTGTCGTTCTGATAGCTTCTAGCAGTGGACGTATTTGGCTTCTCATACGCAGGGTCATCCGCGATATATCAGGGAAAAATTGCACCGACGCCCCATCAAAGTCCAAGGGGCCCTGAGACCAAGCCCTTCTCAGGATTTCTTCCTTAATTGTGTAATAATGAACTCTCGCCAATATGTCTCTTGGTGCGAGATCATCTCCTCCCCTGGGACCCTGCACACGGTGCACACGGTCCAGTTCTAGTTCCGCTGTAGGGGGCTTGTCTAGTAATCGATTGAATATGGCCACAATCGTGGCTCTGAGATCACTTCCTGAAGTGGCTTCAGGCAGGCCGCGCACTCTGATATTGTTTCTCCTGCTGCGATTTTCGCCATCATCGATTGAAAGTTGCATCAGGATCAGGCGCCTTTTATAATCCGTATGAGCCTTTTCTATGTCTGACATTCTTGACTCTAGCAGAGAAGCAGATGTTTCCACCTCTGATACCCTGGAGTCTACAGTATCTATTCTCTGCTTTAAATCATGGATCTCTTTAGACAGGGTATTCACAATAGTAGCTGTAGATTCAGTGATGTCCTGTTTAGTGGGGAGGAGGGCGATTATCCCTTTCCAGCATTCAGGGAATGGTTGCTCCTGAGTGTTAGCAGGCTGTATGGATGAGCAGCTATCAGCCCCTGGGATTTCTGGGGACAGGATCGGGGAATCAGCTCTGTTAGGGAGAGATCCGTTACCTTGTGGAGCATTAGAGAGCCCCTTGCCTGTCTTCTTGAGCGATGCTGTGCCTGCATTGCCAGAGCGTGGCGGCGCCATCTTGGACTCCAGGGCCTGTGACGGAGTTGCCGAATTCCGCAAGAAATAAGCAGCGATGTCCGCGGTTCTATTAGCTGCGGGTGATCCCGGAGGTCTGTCCGTCATGGACATGTAGTTTAAAAGCCGGTATGTACGCTAGGTCCGGTTCTCAGCCTAAACGAGGCACGGAGCTCCCAGGGAAAGCAGCCTCACAGCGCCATTGCCAAGCCACGCCCCCATTGAAGTTGATTGACAGCAGCGTGAGCCAATGGCTGTGGTACTATCAATCTATCCAATGAAGAGCTGAGATAACCGAGCAAAGGAAGAGCGAGTTTGCAACGCGGGACTTTCCAGGGCTCAGTTAAGTAAAATGGGGGGGCTGGGGGGCCAGTGATCATAAGATGTTTTTTCACCTGAATGCATAGGATGCATTCACGTGAAAAAACATGAACCTTTACAACCCCTTTAATGACTTGGAGAGGAGGGAGGAGTCTGCTAATGGCGCTGATTGCGAGGGTGCCGTAAGACGCCGGACGCCTGGCTCCACGAGCCCTCTCCGATGCAGCAGACTGAGTTGTGTAGCTTGTCAGCCTGAACACCGGCCGCCGCTGGCCCCCCCTCCCCCCTAGGACACGGGATACCCCTCCAGGAACGAGGTGAGAAGTTTCCTTAATATAAGTTCAGGAATGGGGATGTGACTATGAAAAACGGATCACAGAAGGGTTTGTGAGACGTGCTGAAGCGGCCCCTCCTCTCCCCCCTCTCCTTTGCGGAGAGACGCTTGGATCGGCTTCTAGGATAGGAGGAGAAGGTGAGGGAGAGTGCAGCAGTGGGGGACGGAGTAGAGAGACACGGAGAGCGAAGGAGGTTCTCGGCTGCGGGTGTCTGAGTTCCACCTGTGTGTGACCCCCCCCTCCCTGTGCTGCCGAATGGACCATACACAGTGGAGAGAGAGAGGAGAAACTGACATTAGAAGAAACCGATCCCTGCTCCCCCGTCAGATAAGTACTGTACTTTACACACATAGAAACATATGTACCCTCTATTTGCCTTTATTTGCCATGATATAAGCCTAAAAGAAATACACGTCTATTGGAGGAGAGGAAGAGTGATACAGGAGCTTGCCTTCTCGTGCCACTGTTGAAGAACATTTTCCTTTTTTTTTTTGTTGTTTGTTTTTTTGTTTTTTTTTTTGTTTTTTTTTTTCTCTTTCTTCTTCATAAATATATAATATACATCAATCAGTCTTTAGAAGGGGAGGAAGAAGAAAAGGGGTGAAAAAGGCAGAGATAATATACATAAAGAAAAAGTATCAACATAAGCTTGTAAATGAAGGAAATATAGCCTCGGTCCCCTTCATGGGTTAACTAATCTGACCTAATTGCTTGATAAATTCCTGCACTCTGCGTAGCGGCAGTTGAAACAGAAGTCTTCTTTTCTGGAAGGTTGTTGAGACCCACACTTACTACTGAAACGGACTACTGCTAGAACCCAGTTAAGTAATATAACTCCATCTAGAAAAAGCGGACTCATAAACCTGTATGTATGAGAGGTAAAATCTGATTTAAAAATTTCAATCCCTAACGTGGTGGACTATACTACAAAAGATAGCCTAAAGAAGAACAAATAAATAAAGAACTGAGTCAATTTCGGGGGGAAAACACTATTAAAAGCCTGTGATATATACCTAAAAACACCTAGAAGCAGCATAATATACCTTATTGTATAAGACGGTGCTTTCTCTTTTTTTTTTCTTCTCTCTTCTCTCCCCCTCCCTTAGTTCCTCTTTCCCCATGAGGGGCAAAAGTGGTAGGGGTGGAGGAGCGATGGCAAAATCCCCGCGGCTAAGTATCAGTCCCACATCAGGTCCAATGAATAGATATGTAACACAAGTAGGGGAAGATGATGGGGCTACTATCGCAGGGGGAAAACAACAAAGTAACAAGGGGAGACAACTGGAATCCAGGGAAAAGAAGGAAAAAAAGAGCCAGGATAAAACAAATATGGACAACAGTTCAATCCCAGAAATTAGACCAGAACAAGAAGAACAAAATGTGGAAACACAGAATCCCCCTGGTACAGCAAGTGATCAGATAAAGGCTCAATTACCAACAATGACAGATATGGAAAGAATGTTTGCAACTCTGGAAAACTCATTAAAATCACAAATGACAAAAATGCATAAGGACATGGGGCACCTACTAGCAAGAGTAGAGGAAGCGGAAAAAAAAGCAGATGTCCACTCAAGAAGAATAAAAGAATTGAAGGGAGAGATCAAAATTTTAAAGCAAGAACAACAAGAACAGGCATACAGATTGGAGAATCAGGAAAACAAGGAAAAGAGGAAAAACATAAGAATCCGTGGTCTCCCGGAATCGCTACAAATGGAAACAGAAGATCTAAAAGACACAATAGGGCGAGTTATACCTCTGACCAGCGCAGGCGAAATAAAGACGGACTTAAAGATAGAAGGAGTCCATAGACTAAGAAAACCAGTGGGCCTGGCAAGCGATATTCCAAGAGACATCCTAGTGTGTTTCGATAGTCTGGAGAGCAAAGGTCAATTCTGGAAAAATATAAAGGGGAAGCCCCCAATAGTATATGAAGGAAAGGAAATCCAGATTTTCCAGGATCTTTCACAAAAAACCCTGAGGAGAAGGAGAATGCTAAAACCACTGCTAAAAACTTTGCAGGAAAATGGACTTCAATATAACTGGGGGTTCCCAGCATGTTTATTAGCAAAAAGAAATGGAAGAACGGCCAAACTGAGATTTCTAGAGGATATCCCAGACTTCTGCAGAACTCTAGATATCCCTCCACCCAAAAATCCAGAAGAAACAATCAGGAGAGCAGACAAACATGTGGGAGAGGAAGCTCAATGGCAATTGGTATCTAGGAAATAGACCAGGGGTTTAAGGGGGGGGCAGGTGTGGTCTGTTGGCAAGCTTAACTAAGATGAGAAAAGGTGTGAGAAGCAACGGGAGGGTGGCGGTGGGGAGAGGCCTGGAGTCGGTGATGCCCTCGGCAACACCCACCCTTTCCATATAGGAGGGAGTGGTCTGAGGCGCTATATAGATTTCCACCTCAGGTAAAGGAGTAGGTGTAAGAAACCCTAAGATTATTGACTACCTACTCATGACCTATAGGTCCAAGGTTTACCAGGTTGGGAGGGGGGTGGGGGGTGGGTGTAGGGGAGAAGGGGGGGCGGAAAAAGGGATAGGGGATGGGTTATTGACTGAGAGGGTGGATAAATTAAATGGGAGGGGGGTTAGGGGTAGGTTGAAGATCGCCTTACTAAAAAAAAATACTGGTGTTCTACCGATCTTTTGGTAAGGGGAGCCAGGTAACTAAAAATGTTTATGGCAGGATCAAACAAAGTTAAAATTCTAACATATAACGTCCGAGGCTTGAATTCACCACAAAAAAGACGGTTAATCCTAAGAGAATTGGAAAAATTAGAAGCCGACATAATCTTCTTACAGGAAACACATATAACGCAGGATTCAAACGTGAAAATATTTTCAAAGAATATCCCTATATGGTACTATGGAGACTCTCCAATTAAGAGATCAAAAGGGGTCGCAATAGGCTTTGGGAAAAAGACTGGTTTCACCGTCGAAAAAATAAAAGCCGATCCGGAAGGACGTTTCCTTTTCCTCACAGGGACTATTCAGGGCATAAAATACACGTTAGCAAATATTTACTGCCCCAACAAAAATCCTAAAAAATTCCTGGCGGAGAAATTGACAGCCCTATCAGAATTCAAACAAGGCAAGCTGATAATAGCAGGCGACTTGAATTTCGTTATGGATCATAGCCAAGACTCTACATCCACAGCTCCAGACAGAGACAGAAGTCAAACGAAGAAAATCAAAAAAAAACTACATGAATTACAACTAATAGATGTATGGAGAGCATGGCATCCAGGTAAAAAAGACTATACATACTTCGACAGTACATAAAACATACACCAGACTGGATTATATCTTTTTGGAACACAGATTTTTAGAAGAAGTAGTAGAGATAGAAATTGAAACCACAGTAATATCGGACCATTCCCCAGTGGGTATGCAGATAAACCTACAGGGTGAGCCTATAGGAAGAAACACCTGGCGACTCAATGAAAAGCTTTTGGAGGATAAAGATACCGAAAAAACCATAAAGGAAGAGATTGAAGAATACTTCCGGAAAAATGATACTCCTGATCTCCCAGGAGCAATCTTATGGGAGGCACATAAATCGGTAATAAGGGGTAAGCTAATAGCTATAGGAGCAAATAAAAAAAGAGAAAATGGAAAGAACATCTTGAAACTTCGAAATGAAATCCAAAGTCTGGAACTAAGACACAAAAAGGAAACAAAAAAAGAAATTCATCAGGCTCTATTAGCAAAAAGAGAAAAATTAAAGGAACTGCTGGAAGAGGATGACAGAAAAGAAATCAATAGAATAGTAAGCGAGAAGTTCAGGTTGGGCAATAAAGCAGGAAAATACTTGGCGAACAAGTGAAATAAAGAACAAAACTACGGAAATAGCACAAGTATTTGCACAATACTACAGCTCCCTGTACTCAATAAAAAAACAAGAAACAACGCAACAATTGGATAGAAGGAAACAGATCCTGGACGTATTTAGAAAAAGCAAGCTTGCCAAAAGTCGACCCAGAAGCTCTGATGGATTTAGAAAGAGATATAACGCAAGAAGAAATTAAGATGGCACTAAAAGAAACTCCTACCGGTAGGAGTCCGGGGCCAGACGGCTTTACGATCAGATATTATAAACAGTTTCAAGACCAATTGATCCCCAGACTATGTGAATATTTAAACAAAATAGGTGAAGACGAAGACATCAGAAAGGAGTCATTGTCAGCACACATTACCATAATACTGAAAGAAGGAAAAGACAAGGTCAACTGTTCAAGCTACAGACCCATAGCTCTATTGAATACAGAAACAAAGTTGTACGCAAAAATACTTGCCACCAGAATAAAAAGTTTGATGCCATTATGGATAAATCCGGACCAGACTGGATTCGTTCCTGGAAGAGAAGGAAGGGACAACAGCATAAAAACAATTTTGATGCTAAGAAAGGAAAATCCCAACATCTCCCCAGATCTACTCCTGTCTATAGATGCTGAAAAAGCATTCGACAGGATAGACTGGGGATTTATGATGACCACATTACAACATCTTGGTCTGGGACCCAGAATAATGAAGTGGATTACGAATCTCTACAAAGGACCCACGGCGTGCGTAAATGTAAATGGCAAATTGTCACCGGTATTTGAAATGTTCAACGGAACACGGCAGGGATGCCCACTATCGCCCCTTCTATATGTGCTATCTTTGGAACCGTTTTTTAGCACTTTGCGAAACAACCGGGAGATAGAGGGGGTGAGATTGGGCGAAAAAGAACATAAAATCGCGGCATATGCCAACGATATTCTCGTATACGTCAATAAACCTAAAGAAACTCTCTCAAATCTCTTGAAAGAAATTGACAAGTATGGAGAACTAGCAAATTTCAAAATCAACCCGGTGAAAACAGAAATACTGAACCTGAAAATAAAAAAAAATAAAAAAAAAGAGATTTTGTCCCTTCAAAAAGAATTCCCATTTACCTGGGTAAAGGGGGAGCTTTCCTACTTAGGAATTAAATTAACAGCATCTATTAATAAAATCTATTCTGCAAATTACATCCCACTATTAAATGAGATATCGACAGAAGCAAAGAAGGTCAACATGCAAGCACTTTCGTGGATCGGCAGAATCAACACGATCAAAATGGCAATACTACCAAAGATCTTATATAAACTCCAAATGTTACCAGTAACGGTCCCACAGAGTTTCTTCAAAGTTATACAAAAAATAATAACAAAATTTATATGGCAAAATAAAAAGCCAAGATGTCAGGAGATCTAATTGACCAGACTGTGTGGACTGCACAGAGGAGACCAGAAACACATGTAAGTGAAATAATGGTGTTTATTAACAAGTGATAAGTAAAAGGAATATAAACAGTGTAACACCAACACAACAACCCACTACAAACAACAATATATACAAGAAAATGGAGATACCGTAATCGTAAACAAAGCCAAGCCAAGGTCATACACAGGGAAGTCAGCAGATGGGTAAGGACAGGAAACTGAACAGGACAGGGAGAGGATGGATGGGGTTCAGGGCAGGGATCCAAGGTAACCAGGAACAGAAGGGACAGGACTAGGAAGGCCTCAGGATAGGGATTGGATCAGATCAGGACAAGGCAGATGCAGGCTGAAGGTCAAAATAACAGGCAGCAAGGTCAGAACGCAGGGAGAGAGATACCAAGGCAAGCCTATGAGGGCTTGCCGGGTATTATAAGGCTGTGGTAATTGACCTCATGTCACAGCTGAGCGCAGTGTGTGTTGTTTGCTCCACACTGCCAGAGTGCACCCGCTGGTTGACACCGGTACTACGGCCCAAGGATGCAACAGTGCCACCAGCAGGAAAGACCTCTTACTGCAGGTCCTAGGTGTTGGAAGACACCTGCTGATGGACACTGGTACTGCGATCCAAGAGACCTGTTAGGGGCAACTTTTAAATAAGTTGCTTATAGTTTATATTGCTTTGTCTAATTATTGCTTCATATAGGAATTAAGACACAGAGTCAGAAATCCGTGTATCAGTTCTTGAGCATAATGGACTGCCGCTTTTACTTCTTTCAAAGGCCTTTTATACAAACAATAGCATTAGCACAACCCCCCCACACAGGGCAAGGGTAAACAACAACAGGAGTCACCTGGGCTACGAACACAAGCTTCAACACCATGGCAATATAGTTACAAGAAAACAAAAGCAGCTTCAATTGAGTTCAACAGCCAAAAAGTTAAAAACAGATTTACATGTAGGCATCATATTAAGTGAGAACTCTAAATTAAATCCCTGACCTTATCAATTTCCCCCTTTGACATCATCCTCTCCTTCCCCCTGGGTCCTCATGAATAAGTTCTAGTCAGTTTTTCCCCAGAGTCCTTTCCCTGACCGCGAGTTGTCAGAGGGGTAGAACCCATCTCCCTAGGTATTACTAACATCTTAAATTCAAGAAGAGGAGTTTAGCAGGAGTGGGTGATGTCAATACACATTGATCAGTATGCCCTGTCTATTCTCCTAATTTTCCTATTTATTTTCCTGTATACACATATATTCGTGATTGTACCTGTGTCCTTTAACAGTGTAATTACCTACATCATAATACTTATTCATCTCATATCCTGAATCATTTGCTACTTTAGGATCATCTACAACCCATTTAAAATTTGCTGTTTCCTCTACCTCTATTACATTAATACCAGGAGTCCATGCATGTATTTGTAAAAAAACAATCTGCAACAAACAATATGTAAGTAGATATTTCATCATGTTGTTTTCTCGGGTTGTTTCTTGCAGTGTGATGCGTGTATCCAGGTAGGCTTTCCTTCCAGCTTTACTGAAGTGGCTGTGGTCAGAAGCACTTGATAAGGACCTTCAAACCTTGGCTCCAATGTCTTTCTGGTGTGTTTCTTTACATATACATAATCCCCTGGTAGCAGCGTATGTGTACCTGTTATTGAATTAGGGTCTGGAAGAGAAGAATACACACTTTTGTGGATCTTAGTTAGACGTTGTTGTAATTGTATTACATATGCAGTCAAACTATCACATTGCAATTGCATACTCTGTGGAAAGTATAAACCTAATCTAGGTGCACTACCAAAAAGTATTTCGTATGGGGATAATCCTGTTTTCCCTGTAGGGGTGTACCTTATAGAGAATAAAGCCAAAGGCAAACATTCAGGCCATGGCTTGTTTAACTCCTGCATGGCTTTTTGTATTTTTAACTTTATTGTCCCATTTACTCTCTCCACCGATCCTGAACTCTGTGGGTGGTAAGGGGTGTGAAAACTTTGTTGAACCCCTAACATGGTCATTACATTCTGCATGATTTCTCCTGTAAAGTGTGTCCCCCTATCTGATTCTATGGTTTCAGGAAGACCAAACCTAGGTATTAACTCAGTGATCAGTTTCTTAGCTGTGGCTTTTGCTGTAGCTGTTTTTACTGGATAACTTTCAGGCCAACCTGAGAATAAATCGATACACACGAGGACAAACTCAAAGGGGCCGCTCTTGGGCATTTGTATGTAGTCAATTTGCAGTCTCTGGAAGGGGTATTGGGCCCGGACCTGGTGTTTTCGTGGGGTTTTTACTCTCTGTCCTGGATTATTCAGGAGACAGATTTGGCAGGCTGCACAGTAGTTTCTCGCAGTACTACTGAATCCAGGGGCGAGCCATTCTTGGTTCACAATCCTATACATGGAATTGGAACTGACGTGTGTGGGTAGGTGAACTGCCGCTGCCATTGCTGGGTACAGAGAGGCAGGCAGGCATATTTTGCCCCCTTCCCTCCATACATTGTCAAGGTCTGGTGCTGCTCCCATACTGACCCACTTATCTTTCTCGCTCTCCCCTGCTTGCTCCTGTAATTTACTAAGCTGCTGCCATGTAGGTTCTGGGATACTCACCTCTACCGCTGCTAAGGTCTCAGGGCTTCCTTCCCCTAGAGCTGCCTGTTTTGCAGTCAAATCTGCAAATGCATTTCCTTTTGCCTCAATTGTTTTTGCGCTCGTGTGTGCCGCTATTTTCATGATGGCCACTCGTTTAACCTTTTGAAGATTGTTCAGGACTCTCTTAATCCCTTCTCCATGTTTTACAGGTGTACCTGCTGCTGTCAGATAACCTCTAGCCTTCCATATATGGCCATAATCATGCGCTACGCCATAAGCGTAGGCAGAGTCAGTGTAAATATTCCCTTCTCGTCCTTTTAAGTATTCTAGGGCTTGTTCTAAAGCTTTTAATTCTGCCTCTTGTGCTGACATGTGGGCTGGTAAGGGCTGTGCGTCAATTACCTGTGTATCAGTCACTACGGCATAACCTGTGTGATATTTACCCTTGTCATCAGCAAACCTGCTACCATCTATGTACAAAGTGTGCTCAGCGTTTAAAATTGGTGTATCTATAACATGTGGGAATCCCATTGTCTCCTGTTCCATGAGCTGAAAACAATCGTGTTCATTTACTTCCTCAAACAGAAGAGTGTCAGTGTCCTCATCTCCTTCCTTATTAGTACTATTATTCCCTCTTGCCAAATCTGATGACTGAAGAGGCAAAAAGGTAGCCAAATTTAAGGTTGTACAGCGCTGAAAAGTGACATTTGGAGGTAAAAGTAAAGTACACTGTAACCTTAATTGCCTAGCCATGGAGATGTGTTTGGGCTGAACTTGAGACAAGATTGCATGTATGTCATGTGTGGTATGCACTACAACTGGATTGTCTAGAACAATTTCTGATGACTTATCTATGATAATTGACACTGCAGCTACCGCCCGTACACAGGACGGTGAACCTCTGGACACTGGATCTAATGCTGCTGAAAAGTAAGCGATTGGTCTTTGTTTTACATGTGCCTGTGTCAGTACACCTGTGGCGTCTCCAGCGATCTCAGCAACGTATAGATTGAATTTCTTAGTATAATCCGGAATACCAATGGCCGGGGCAGAAATCAATAGCTTTTTCAAAGTGACAAACAACTCATAAGCTACTTCTGTAAGCACATACGGTACAATTTTCAAACAATCGTATAATGGCTGCATCAAAGCGCTAGCATGTGGTATCCATTGTCTACAATATGATACAATACCTAAAAACATACGCAATTGTTTGAAATTCCGTGGGGGTAACATTCCCTTTATCACTTGAACCCTCTCCTCAGTGAGATGTCTTGTACCCTGTGATATACAATGTCCCAGAAAGATAACCTTTTCCTGACACATTTGTAACTTTTTCCTATTAACCTTGCAACCTTTTTCTGCTAGAAATTGCAACAAATTAAGGGTGGTGGCCAAACAAGTTTCTTTGTCAGGGCAGCATAACAATAAATCATCCACATATTGCAGCAATACACAAGAATCTGGTGGTACCCATTCTCCCAACACCGTTTGCAATGCTTGCGAATACAAGGTAGGTGAGTGCGCCATACCCTGAGGTAGGCGTGTCCAGGTCAGTTGCCGATTTTTTATTGAAAATGCGAACCATAGTTGGCATTCTTCAGCAAGTGCGACAGAAAAGAAAGCATTTGCTAAATCTATAACCGTAAAGTACATACTGGTTGAGGGTATTTGTGACAGTAACGTATGTGGATTGGGTACTACAGGTGTCATTGGGGCTAGTATTTTGTTGATTGCTCTGAGGTCTTGGACCATCCATTACTTGACCGGACTACCGGCTATCGTTTTCTTTTTTACCGGGTACAAAGGAGTATTTGCCGGCGATTTTACTTCTTTTAAAACTCCACTTTTTAAGAAGGATTGGACCTGCATTTCAATGGCCGCCTCTTGGGGTGCACTGAGTGGATACTGTTTTTGTTGGGGTAGCACTGCTCCTGGAATCAGCTGTAGGGTAACCGGAGGTACGGGCAAAAGTCCAACATCAGCTGGATGCTTTTCCCATAGTTCTTCCGGAAGAGATGACAAGACCTGATCCAAATCTGGAGGTGATGGACCAGACAGTTCTGATTCCTCCTCCAGGTATTGTATCAGGTTACACATCTCCATGTGTTCTTGATCATCGTTTATAGCTAAGGTGACAGTACCATCTGGGTGATAGGTAATATTAGCTCCTATTTTCTGCAAAATGTCAGCTCCTAGCAAATTAGTGGGGGCTCCTCTAGATACCAGAAAACGTGAAAGGAACATATGATTCCCTATTTTAACTTTTAAGGGTTTTGTGAGCGGCGCGTCGGCTAAAATGCCATCATATCCAGTTATCAATAAAGTGTCAGGTGATTCTTGCTCAGGGAGTAGTTCAGAATCAGAAAGTAACGAACGTGAAGCGCCTGTATCTATTAGACAAGAGATTTTCTTATTACCAACCGTTATAGTAGTCTTAAACATCTTAGTTTTGGATCTTTCTAAAACTGGGGCGAGTCATGCTCGTGGACCATCTCCCTGCCGTCTGACTTCATCATTATTGTTGTCCCTAGACCAGTTCCTTCTCTGATTAACTTGGTAATCAACACCCTCCTTTCCCTCATCTCTTATTCTCTTTCTGCAGTGGCGTCTGATGTGGCCAGTCTTGTTACAGTAATAACAAGTAAGGGGTTTGCGATAGGAACCTCTGCTTGGTTCTTGGGAATCTACAACCGTATTGATTGCCGGATGTTTTCTGCTAAATCTGCTTCTATACCTTGTGCCCTTTGTAACAACGACCCTCTATCTCTAATTGCCCTCCACTCTGGTGTGCAGGCTTTCAGTCTTTCACTTATCTGTGGAATTAATCCTTCCATAAACTGTCTGTTGAAGGTTCGGATTGTAATTGGCAGTGCTAAATCCATTCCTTCATCTGCCATCATACTTTCCATTGATAAGTAAAAGTCTGATACTGTCTGCCCTGGCAGTTGTTTCATGGGTGACGTGGATCCTCTCTCTTGCTGTTTTGCCTGACAAAAAGCTTCTAATCTTACAAGAAAGGGCGCTCGTGAGTCTATATGTCTAACATGTCCAGCTGCCAGATTGCCGTCTCCATCAGCTACTTCTGGCGGTCTATGTGGACCTATTTCTGTCATAAACTGATTGAACATAGTTAAAGTCATTTTATGTCTACACAAGTCTTCCCCGTCCTGCCAAGTTGCTCTATGTGTATTCATTAACTGAGTCACAAATCTACTAAAAGCAGCCGGCTTGGCTACTGGGTCTGGGGCATTCTGAATTAGAGCCATGAGTGTGTCTGCCGACCATGGTTTCCAGGTATGTACGGCCACATTGCGATTAACCACGGCTGGCGCATTTGGATGGTCTGGGTCCCTGTGTTGGAGATTTGGTAATGTTACCGTTCGTGTGGTGACGTGTACTGGGGCTAAAGGTTCTGGGTGAGGTTTTTGCGCCCCACAACGTACACATTCTTGTGCCCATTCGGGGTTTTGTGATCCACAAATCTGGCAAACCCATCCTCTACTCTCAAGTACAGGATATAACCATAGGTGTGCGCAGCCTATTGCATTAGGGTGTGCACCCCAAAGCTCCAACACATATGCGTTTGACATATTTATCAGCCTCTTCCCTGCTCTCTATCCTGAAACAATGGGAGGAAGGGGGAGAACATTGGAGACCCGGGCAACAGAAGGAAGAGGATGAGGGAAATGAGGGGTGGCTGGGGTGGCATATATTAGTACCAATCCCCTATATTTTCCTCCTGTGGCAGCTGAATGTTGACAAAAGGGAGAGGAGAAGCCTACTTTCAGCTGCTGCAGGAGGAAAATACAGATCGGTTCTACTAAATTCCACCCACGCCACCTCTCCTGTCCAGGTTCTGAGGGTCAGCAAGGAAGGGTTGTGGTTTACCTGTCACCTGCCCACCATTGACAGGTTGCCAACCCCAGGATTAGGGTGTGCCCAGGCACACCTGGCACACCCCTTGCGCACACCTATGGATATAACCTTGATTTGTGTGAATTTTTCTCTATATCAGTGTATGGGGGTGGGATGGTTGAAGTAATTTTATTTAAGCTTTCAACATTTTTTGTTCTTCTATCTTTCATGTCCCAACCATTACAATCTGGATTATATTTCCACCCCTCTTCTTTCGCTCTATTTGAAACCTTAATTAAGCATTGAATCTGACGCATCCATTGCTTCTCTAACACCTCCCCTTGTCTGTCCCTTTTTATCTCATTCCATACATCCGGGTCTAAACCCGCTGCTCCTTTCACCTTAAATTTACGAAGGACATCCTTTAAGTCCCGTGCTTCATCTTCCCCACAGATGTTTTTAATTATCTGTGGCACCGTGTAATGCGCTACAATTCCCTGACGGGGTTTTGTGTTCCTCTGGCCCATTCTGACAGTCCAGCCTAGGTGGCGTGTGGGACACTTAGTGTACAATATAAAACACTTAACCAAGTTACACTAGTTCCTCGTTGCCTTTTCCTCCTAGGATGCCAGAATACTAAAAACCTCTCCTAAATGAGATTCTTGAAACCGAATTACTTTATATGCTAGTCAACTGACAAAATATTGTGATCAGACTGACGACTACAACATATACAAGCATTCCTTGAAGTGACCAGGTATCTGACTAGATCTCCGGGCTTTATAGAGACCTCATTCCCCTCCCGTATCTGGGAATCCCTCTCATACACTCTTATCCCTGCTTTATGGAGCAGACAGGGCTTATACTCTCAACCCGTCTATGGTTTATGAGTTAGATGTGAGGTTAAGCATAAGCGTCAGACCCCCAAGCTCACAAGCCCTCAGGTTCCCAATCGTGTGAGGTAAGGCGCATTCCGTTGCTTAGTTCGGCAATCCCCTTCTAACTCATACCATCCTTGACAAGGCTCATTCACTTTCTCAACAAGACAGACAAGACAAACACAGATAACAAAAACAAACAAATAATTCCAGCAATATAAACTAAAATATGCAGTAATTCTAGACTCACCACTACAGAGGCTGGTGTTTTAAAACCAGGAGAACCGTAACTGACAGAACGGATAGGCACAAATCAGGGGAGCACAGAATATAAGAAAAATAAAGCTTTTTCTTACCTGGCCAGGTTTTGATCTGTGGTTCCCGGAATGCCTATTCCTTTTTGTTCCGTCAGCCGCGTTCGTCCACCTCTTGTAGTATCATCGGTGAGTCCCTGTTCGAGCGCCAAAATGTTAGGGGCAACTTTTAAATAAGTTGCTTATAGTTTATATTGCTTTGTCTAATTATTGCTTCATATAGGAATTAAGACACAGAGTCAGAAATCCGTGTATCAGTTCTTGAGCATAATGGACTGCTGCTTTTACTTCTTTCAAAGGCCTTTTATACAAACAATAGCATTAGCACAACCCCCCCACACAGGGCAAGGGTAAACAACAACAGGAGTCACCTGGGCTACGAACACAAGCTTCAACACCATGGCAATATAGTTACAAGAAAACAAAAGCAGCTTCAATTGAGTTCAACAGCCAAAAAGTTAAAAACAGATTTACATGTAGGCATCATATTAAGTGAGAACTCTAAATTAAATCCCTGACCTTATCAGACCGATAGCGCCACCAACGGGTAAACCCTCTCATGACAGTACCCCCCCCCCTAAAGGAGCGGCCTCCGGACGCTCCAACAAGGTGCATCTGTCCAAAGTTCATGGCCTCCAACCGAACAGATGAGGGCACATCAGGCCGGGCATCGGGTACATCAAACTGGACGGTGGGTACGTCTGAGATGACGGCTGGCATGTCAGAGTCATTGGGCTGGGCAGCAGACAGGAACCACTTGAGCTGGGCAGCAGACAGGAACAAGCCGAGCTGGAGGGCAGCAGACACCCGGACATCAGGCTGGAGGGCGGCAGACACCCGGACATCAGGCTGGAGGGCGGCAGACACCCGGACATCAGGCTGGAGGGCGGCAGACACCCGGACATCAGGCTGGAGGGCGGCAGACACCCGGACATCAGGCTGGAGGGCGGCAGACACCCGGACATCAGGCTGGAGGGTGGCAGACACCTGGACATCAGGCTGGAGGGCGGCAGACACCCGGACATCAGGCTGGAGGGCGGCAGACACCCGGACATCAGGCTGGAGGGCGGCAGACACCCGGACATCAGGCTGGAGGGGGGCAGACACCCGGACATCAGGCTGGAGGGGGGCAGACACCCGGACATCAGGCTGGAGGGGGGCAGACACCCGGACATCAGGCTGGAGGGGGGCAGACACCCGGACATCAGGCTGGAGGGGGGCAGACACCCGGACATCAGGCTGGAGGGGGGCAGACACCCGGACATCAGGCTGGAGGGGGGCAGACACCCGGACATCAGGCTGGAGGGGGGCAGACAGCCGGACATCAGGCTGGAGGGGGGCAGACAGCCGGACATCAGGCTGGAGGGCAGACAGCCGGACATCAGGCTGGAGGGCAGACAGCCGGACATCAGGCTGGAGGGCAGACAGCCGGACATCAGGCTGGAGGGCAGACAGCCGGACATCAGGCTGGAGGGCAGACACCCGGACATCAGGCTGGAGGGCAGACACCCGGACATCAGGCTGGAGGGCAGACACCCGGACATCAGGCTGGGAAGCAAGCTTCGGGACATCAGGCTAGGAGGCAGGCATGAAGACATCAGACTGGGGAGTGGGCACTGGAACTTTAGACTGGGCAGCAGACAGAGGCGCTGGCACATCGGGCAGAACAGCAGGTGCTGGCATACCAGGCTGAACAATGGGTACATCGGACTGGACAGTAGTCACTGAAGCGTCAGACTGGAACATGGGCACTGAGATGTCAGGCTGAGCAGCAGGCACTGGGACCTCAAACTGGACAGCGGGCACAGGCATTGGCACAACAGGTTGAGTAGAAGACACTGGCGCATCAGGCTCAGTAGCAGGCACTGGACTGTCAGGCTGGGTAGCAGGCAGAGGTTTGACAGAATCAGGTGGGTTAGTTGGTGTGGAAGCAGGTTGGGTTACTGGCAGGATCGTGTGGGTAGGAAAGAATTTTTGTTTCTTTTTTGGTTTAGCCCGTGCAGTTTTGTATGTAGGTGCAGGGCTGAAAGAAAAGAACGTAGCTGGATCGAAGGAAGACCAAGGAACTGTAGCTAGAGAAGGGTTTTGTGGGACTGTTACAGGTGGAGGAGGAGAGACAGGTGGATTGAAGGCGGGATAGGTGCTACACTTGGAGACTGGGTAGTAGTATTTGGTAGGGGGTTGAGTAAACTGGGCTGTAGCTGAGGTTGTCATAGGCGACGGGGAGATACATTTTTGGGAAGACAGATGATTAATGGCAGGGCTGGAACATTGTGGCTTAGCTAAAGACAGGAGATCTGACCATGCCTGCAGCACAGGTTGAACAAACGCTGATTCACACACAGCCTGACTAATCAAGGATTGCACTGACTGAATGCATTTAGACAACACTTGCTGGGAACGAGAGGAATAATGTTCCATAAAATAGGCTGGATCATCCTCTAACAACCAAACCAGGGATTCAACTTGGCCATAATTGAAGGGGGGCGAAAAATCATCACTTCCCTTGGGAATACATGACAGGGCTGGTTTTGCACATAACTGGATCAGGGGCTGAACATCCTCAAAAGACATATAACCCTGATCCACTAGGGAATGAGCTGATCGGATAGTTTCCATCAGCTGGTCACTAGTCCACCCTTTTAGAATCTGGCGACAATATTCACCATCCTCTTCTGCTAGCAGAGAATAATAAATGATTTCATCGAAATCCATATTAGCAGATCCAATACACCAGGATGGTTTCCTCAATGCAGCCACGTCTGGTCAGGGATGGCCTTGGTATACTGTCAGGAGATCTAATTGACCAGACTGTGTGGACTGCACAGAGGAGACCAGAAACACATGTAAGTGAAATAATGGTGTTTATTAACAAGTGATAAGTAAAAGGAATATAAACAGTGTAACACCAACACAACAACCCACTACAAACAACAATATATACAAGAAAATGGAGATACCGTAATCGTAAACAAAGCCAAGCCAAGGTCATACACAGGGAAGTCAGCAGATGGGTAAGGACGGGAAACTGAACAGGACAGGGAGAGGATGGATGGATGGGGTTCAGGGCAGGGATCCAAGGTAACCAGGAACAGAAGGGACAGGACTAGGAAGGCCTCAGGATAGGGATTGGATCAGATCAGGACAAGGCAGATGCAGGCTCAAGGCCAAAATAACAGGCAGCAAGGTCAGAACGCAGGGAGAGAGATACCAAGGCAAGCCTATGAGGGCTTGCCGGGTATTATAAGGCTGTGGTAATTGACCTCATGTCACAGCTGAGCGCAGTGTGTGTTGTTTGCTCCACACTGCCAGAGTGCACCCGCTGGTTGACACCGGTACTACGGCCCAAGGATGCAACAGTGCCACCAGCAGGAAAGACCTCTTACTGCAGGTCCTAGGTGTTGGAAGACACCTGCTGATGGACACTGGTACTGCGATCCAAGAGACCGATAGCGCCACCAACGGGTAAACCCTCTCATGACACAAGACTAAAAATGGCACTAATCTCGAGGAAGAGACAACACAGGGGATTAACAGCACCTGATATTTGTAGATACTATAAAGCTGTCACTATAGCACGGATGATAGAATGGACAAAAGAAAACAAGGAAAAAAAATGGATAGAAATGGAAAACACGTTAAGTAAAACAACGCTTCACAAAAATATTTGGATATCAAACAAACACAGAGTATTAGACTCCAACACACACGAGGTGACTAAAAATGTATTCAGAATATGGGATGCACTACACCGTAAATATAGATGGACACATAATTCACCATTAATACCCCTCACGGGAACAACATTTTTTCCACCGGGTGAAGAAATTTTCCGTAGATTTAAAATAAAAAACCCACTAATTAAAGACATCACTAGGAGAGGGAAGCTGGAATCGGCACAAAAATTGGAAACTAAACTTGGGGGGAAACTAAGAAATTGGGAATACCTACAACTAAATCACTTAATTAACACGTCACCATACCCATTTAGAGATGGAGAAAAACTCGATAGATTGGAGAAGCTCTGTATAACACCTACGCCATTGAAAGGAGGTATTTCGAAAGTATATGATTTCCTGACAGACTTAGAAGGAAAAGATAAGCCACCCTTCATTGAAAAGTGGGAAAAAGAATTAAACATAAAACTAGATGATCAACAGATTAAGAATATGATTGCAGGAGGATACAACCAAGCCTGGGACATAAAAACTATAGAGATGAATTATAAATTCCTAGCTAGGTGGTACATGACCCCAGACAGATTATATAAAATGAATCAAGTTGAATCACCATTATGTTGGAGAAACTGTGGACAAAAAGCTACAATGTTACACATATGGTGGGACTGTCCGAAAATTAGCTCATATTGGCAAGAAATTATTATAAGCATTAAGGAAATAACGGACGAAATACTTGAGAGCAACATAATGACCTGCCTGTTCCATGACACAAATTCCTCCAAAAAACAATATACGGAAAAAATAACGTCAAGATTGTTAAATGCAGCAAAGGGTGCTATTCCCAAAAATTGGATGAAGAGCGAAGGCCCAGTCCTAAGAGATTGGATCAAACAAGTTGATTTCTACCACAGAATGGAACTCCTTTGTTGCAAAGACAAAGAACAATTAGAAAAATCTAAATCTGTCTGGGTCAGATGGGAAAAATTCAAGACCTCGTAAAAATACTGGCTGAAGGTATTAGAAGATACCAAATATTAAAAGGAAAGGGGAACACCAGAGACAAAAGTATAAACATTTAGAGTAGGGCGGGGGGAGGGGGTAACAGTGGTTGGGTGGGCATAGGGAAAGGCATAATGGGTAATAGGGGAATTTTTTCTTTTTTTTTTTTTTTAACCACTTCAGCCCCGGAAGGATTTACCCCCTTCCTGACCAGAGCACTTTTTACAAATTGGCACTGCGTCGCTTTAACTGCTAATTGCGCGGTCATGCAATGCTGTAACCAAACGAAATTTGCGTCCTTTTCTTCCCACAAATAGAGCTTTCTTTTGATGGTATTTGATCACCTCTGCCGTTTTTATTTTTTGCGCTATACACGGAAAAAGACCGAAAATTTTGAAAAAAAATGATATTTTCTACTTTTTGTTCTAAAAAAAATCCAATAAACTCAATTTTAGTCATACATTTAGGCCAAAATGTATTTGGCCACATGTCTTTGGTAAAAAAAATGTCAATAAGTGTATATTTATTGGTTTGCGCAAAAGTTATAGCGCCTACAATCTAGGGTACATTTTCTGGAATTTACACAGCCTTTAATTTATGACTGCCTATGTCGTTTCTTGAGGTGCTAAAATGGCAGGGCAGTACAAAACCCCCACAAATGACCCCATTTTGGAAAGTAGACACCCCAAGGAAATTGCTGATAGGCATGTTGAGCCCATTGAATATTCATTTTTTTTGTCCCAAGTGATTGAATAATGACAAAAAAAAAAAAAAAAAATTACAAAAAGTTGTCACTAAATGATATATTGCTCACACAGGCCATGGGCATATGTGGAATTGCACCCCAAAATACATTTAGCTGCTTCTCCTGAGTATGGGGATACCACATGTGTGGGACTTTTTGGGAGCCTAGCCGCATACGGGGCCCCGAAAACCAATCACTGCCTTCAGGATTTCTAAGGGCGTACATTTTTGATTTTACTCCTCACTACCTATCACAGTTTTGAAGGCCATAAAATGCCCAGATGGCACAAACCCCCCCCAAATGACCCCATTTTGGAAAGTAGACACCACAAGCTATTTGCTGAGAGGCATGTTGAGTCCATGGAATATTTTATATTTTGACACAAGTTGCGGGAAAGTGACAATTTATTTATTTATTTATTTTTTTTTGCACAAAGTTGTCACTAAATGATATATTGCTCACACAGGTCATGGGCATATGTGGAATTGCACCCCAAAATACATTCTGCTGCTTCTCCTGAGTATGGGGATACCACATGTGTGGGACTTTTTAGGAGCCTAGCCGCGTACGGGACCCCGAAAACCAATCACCGCCTTCAGGATTTCTAAGGGTGTACATTTTTGATTTCACTCTTCACTGCCTATCACAGTTTCGGAGGTCATGGAATGCCCAGGTGGCACAAACCCCCCCCAAATGACCCCATTTTGGAAAGTAGACACCCCAAGCTATTTGCTGAGAGGCATGGTGAGTATTTTGCAGCTCTCATTTGTTTTTGAAAATGAAGAAAGACAAAAAAAAAATTTTTTTTTTCTTTTTTTAATTTTCAAAACTTTGTGACAAAAAGTGAGGTCTGCAAAATACTCACTATACCGCTCAGCAAATAGCTTTGGGTGTCTACTTTCCAAAATGGGGTCATTTGGGGGGGGTTTGTGCCACCTGGGCATTCCATGGCCTCCGAGACTGTGATAGGCAGTGAAGAGTGAAATCAAAAATTTACGCCCTTAGAAAGCCTGAAGGCGGTGCTTGGTTTTCGGGGTCCCATACGCGGCTAGGCTCCCAAAAAGTCTCACACATGTGGTATCCCCGTACTCAGGAGAAGCAACAGAATGTATTTTGGGGTGTAATTTCACATATTCCCATGGCATGTTTGAGCAATATATCATTTAGTGACAACTTTGTGCAAAAAAAAAAAGAAAAAATTTGTCTCTTTCCCGCAACTTGTGTCACAATATAAAATATTCCATGGACTCGACATGCCTCTCAGCAAATAGCTTGGGGTGTCTACTTTCCAAAATGGGGTCATTTGGGGGGGGTTTGAACTGTCCTGGCATTTTATGCACAACATTTAGAAGCTTATGTCACACATCACCCACTCTTCTAACCACTTGAAGACAATGCCCTTTCTGACACTTTTTGATTACATGAAAAAATTATTTTTTTTTGCAAGAAAATTACTTTGAACCCCCACACATTATATATTTTTTTAAAGCAAATGCCCTACAGATTAAAATGGTGGGTGTTTAATTTTTTTTTTTCACACAGTATTTGCGCAGCGATTTTTCAAACGCATTTTTTGGGGAAAAAACACACTTTTTTACATTTTAATGCACTAAAACACACTATATTGCCCAAATGTTTGATGAAATAAAAAAGATGATCTTAGGCCGAGTACATGGATACCAAACATGACATGCTTTACAATTGCGCACAAACGTGCAGTGGCAACAAAATAAATACATTTTTAAAAGCCTTTAAAAGCCTTTACAGGTTACCACTTTAGATTTACAGAGGAGGTCTACTGCTAAAATTACTGCCCTCGATCTGACCGTCGCGGTGATACCTCACATGCATGGTGCAATTGCTGTTTACATTTGACGCCAGACCGACGCTTGCGTTCGCCTTAGCGCGAGAGCAGGGGGGACAGGGGTGCTTTTTTTTTTTTTTTTTTTTTTTTTTCTTTATTATTTTTTTGCTTTTTTATCTTATTTTAAAACTGTTCCTTTCATTTTTTTTTTTTTAATCATTTTTACTGTTATCTCAGGGAATGTAAATATCCCCTATGATAGCAATAGGTAGTGACAGGTACTCTTTTTTGAAAAAATTGGGGTCTATTAGACCCTAGATTTCTCCTCTGCCCTCAAAGCATCTGACCACACCAAGATCGGTGTGATAAAATGCTTCCCCAATTTCCCAATGGCGCTATTTACATCCGGCGAAATCTAAGTCATAAAATGCTCGTAGCTTCCGGTTTCTTAGGCCATAGAGATGTTTGGAGCCACTCTGGTCTCTGATCAGCTCTATGGTCAGCTGGCTGAATCACCGGCTGCATTCTCAGGTTCCCTGTTGAGACAGGAGAGCCAGAGAAAAACACGGAAGACGATGGGGGGGGGGCATTCTCTCCCACTGCTTGTAAAAGCAGTCTAGAGGCTAATTAGCCGCTAGGATTGCTTTTACATGAAAGCCGACCGCTGGCTGAAAAGAATGATACCAAGATGATACCTAAACCTGCAAGCATCATTTTGGTATAACCACTCAAAGTCGTGAATGCTGTACCTGAAGACAAAAATATGGCTAACAATAAAGCACAGTAAACGGTAAAGTATAAAAAATTGCATACCTGAAAAGCAAACATGATAAAACATAATAACAATAAAACATTGCAGAATAGAATACAGTAAAAAAGAGCAGAACAATAGAGAGAATAGAGAGAGAGAGAATAGAGAGAGAACAATAAAACGACAACTATTATTTTTTATTTTATATTTTTGTTTGTGTTTTTTTTTTTTTTTTTTACACTTTTTTTGTAACTGTAACTTTTATAACTGTAACCGGTTCCAGGTTCGGGTCTCTCAAAATGCGATGGCATCTTGGGAGACCCTGTGAAAGTGTGTCCTAGTCTGTGCAATGCTGTACCCTACGCTAATACTCAGCTAGTGAATGGTAGCGTTCAAAACATTCACCAATGCAAAGACCAGGCTTGTCAGGACAGGAGGGACAATAATAGCGGGTGTCACGCCTATATCCGCGCTTACTGCAGACACGACATCTTTTTTGGGGGAGTTCGTTGGGTAGGGGTACTAGGGGGAGGACATAAAGAAAATGCCTCTCATGCAGCCGACTGCATTTGGTTGGGGATGTGAATGGGGGAAGTACGGGCGCTGCAGAAGTGGTGGGTTCCCAATTAGGATTGGCGAATGCAGCAGGAAGGGCACTATGGGCATGACGGGCCTGTGTTTGTCTTCTTGGTGGCAGCGGGACACTATTTGTGCTTGCCACCTCACCAGCTTGAACTGCACTTATGGGACTCGCCACGTCACCAAGTGTTACTGCAGTGCTGGTTTGACTATGACCGGGGTGTACTAGGCCGCTGGCGCTTGCCAGTTCACCAAAACGCTACCAAAAAAACTGTTAACGATCGCAGGGATCAGGCCTGACTCTGCGAACGCTGCAGTTATGCGTTTAGTGTTTTGTAAGTGACAGTGATCGATCGATACTGCACTTGGGTGGGCTGGGCTGGGCCGGGCGGAGGGGAAAAACGCAGGTGCTAGCAGGTATCTGGGCTGATCCCACTAACACTGCGTTTTTGGGAACCCTAAACTGCTGGGGATGCCAGTATAGATCTGATCGGATCAGATCAGATATTGATCAGTTCAGATACTATACCACTAAGGGAGGTGTACGGTGCGTGCGTGGGTGTTAGCGCTACTGGCACTAACCTGACGCTGCCTGGGGCTGGTGCTTGCCAGTTCACCAAAACGCTACCAAAAAAACTGTTAGCGATCGCAGGGATCAGGCCTGACTCTGCGAACGCTGCAGTTATGCGTTTAGTGTTTTTTTAAGTGACAGTGATCGATCGATACTGCACTTGGGTGGGCTGGGCTGGGCCGGGCGGAGGGGCAAAACGCAGGTGCTAGCAGGTATCTGGGCTGATCCCGCTAACACTGCGTTTTTGGGAATCCTAAACTGTTGGGGACGCTAGTATAGATCTGATCGGATCAGATATTGATGCGTTCAGATACTATACCACTAAGGGAGGTGTACGGTGCGTGGGTGTTAGCGCTACTGGCACTAACCTGACGCTGCCTGGGGCTGGTGCTTGCCATTTCACCAAAACGCTACCAAAAAAACTGTTAGCGATCGCAGGGATCAGGCCTGACTCTGCGAACACTGCAGTTATGCGTTTAGTGTTTTGTAAGTGACCGTGATCGATCGATACTGCACTTGGGTGGGGTGGGCTGGGCCGAGCCGGGCGGAGGGGCAAAACGCAGGTGCTAGCAGGTATCTGGGCTGATCCCGCTAACACTGTGTTTTTGGGAACCCTAAACTGCTGGGGACGCTAGTATAGATCTGATCGGATCAGATATTGATCTGTACAGATACTATACCACTAAGGGAGGCGGCGTATGCTGCGTGCGTGGGTGTTAGCAGTACTGGCGCTAATCTGACGCTGCCTGGGGCGACGCATATCACCGCCGGGCGATCAGGGGGCTAAATCTTTATTCGGCGGGTGCCCTGACACTATAAAAAATAAACAAACTAACCAGTGTCACCCGTAACGGTTATACAGTGATCAGTGGTGAAAGGGTTAACTAGGGGGCAATCAAGGGGTTAAAACATTTATTAGGTAGTATATGGGGGTCCCTGTCGCTATAAAACGCTGACGGCGAACCTAAATATTTACCTCACTAACTAGCATCACCAGCGACACTAATACAGCGATCAGAAAAATGATCGCTTAGCGACACTGGTGACGGGGGGTGATCAAGGGGTTAAAACTTTATTAGGGGGGGTTAGGGGGGTATCCTAGACCTACAGGGGGGTAATACTAACTGTCCTAACACTGTAACTGTCACAAACTGACACCAATACAGTAATCAGAAAAAAAAAAAAAAAAAACCTGCTGGTGTCAGTTTGTGACAGGGGGGGGGTGATTGGGGGGGGATCGGGGGGCGATCGGGGGGGGGATCGGGGTGTTTTGTGTGCCTGGCATGTTCTACTGTGTGTGTGTGTGTTGGTGCACTCACATTGCAGTCTTCTCTCCTCGGCCCGGAACGGAAAATACCGAGCCGAGGAGAGATGACATCATTTCCTCTGCCTCTGTGTACAATACAGAGGCAGGGAAATGATCCCATTGGCTGGGAGCGATCGCGAGGGGGGGGCCACGAATGGATGGCCTCCCCCTCACCTCCGATCGCCGGGGGACATTTGCCGACCGCCGCTGGCACCGGGGGGGGTCCGATCGGACCCCCCACCCGCGGGCAGGCAAGGACGTACATGTAAGTCCTTTTGCCTGCCCGTGCCATTCTGCCGACGTATATAGTCGTGCGGCGGTCGGCAAGTGGTTAATACATACGCTAATATTAAAGAAGGAACCCACTGGGCTTTTATATATTCCTATAAGAAAAGAAACCACAATGATGTGAACCTGAGAATGGGCGAGTTTTGAAAGACAAGCTGAAAAAGTCTCTCAAAAAGAAAACACTGATGTGGTGAAAAAAAAAAAAAAAAAGAAGAAAAAAAAAAATAATGACTTGGAGAGGACCTGCAAAGAGGAGTGGGACAAAATCCCTCCTGAGATGTGTGCAAACCTGGAGGCCAACTACAAGAAACGTCTGACCTCTGTGATTGCCAACAAGGGTTTTTCCACCAAGTATTAAATCATGTTTTGTGAAGGGGTCAAATAATTATTTCACTCATTAAAATGCAAATCAATTTATAATTTTTTTAAAATGTGTTTTTCTGGATATTTTTGTTGTTATTCTGTCTCTCACTGTTAAAATAAACCTACCATTAAAATTATAGACTGATCATTTATTTGTCAGTGGGCAAACATACAAAATCAGCAGGAGATCAAATACTTTTTTCCCTCACTTGTAATGTTATCTGTACTGAAAGCTTGCATCATTGAACTTCTGCTTTACTTAACTTTACGTACCTTTACTTTTCTTGTAATTATTGGAGCAGTAATTGAATAAGAAAATGAAAACAGGATTATGCAACATTTTATTTTCAGAATTAAATGTCTTTTAAATGTATATATAAGCCAGGAATAGAACACAAAAGAAGCAAACAATAGTATTGCTGGAATAAAGGATACACCAATACATATGTATAAGGGATCTGTCTGTTTTTGAGAAGACAATGCTTTGCATATTTATTATATTGAAAACCAGTGGGCAGTAATGGGAAAGTTAAACTGGAAAAAAACTGGTATTATTTAACCACTTCAATACCAGGCATTTTCGCCCCTTCCTGCCCAGGACAATTTTCAGCTTTCAGCGCTGTCGCACTTTGAATGACAATTGCGCAGTCATGCAACACTGTACCCAAACTAAATTTTTATCAATTTCTTCCCACAAATAGAGGTTTTCTTTTGGTGGTATTGAATCACCTTGTGGGTTTTTATTTTTTGCTAAACAAACTAAAAAATACCAACATTTTTGAAAAAAAAAGTTTTTCTCAGTTTCTGTCATAAAATTTTGTTTTCCCCTTCACTGACGGGCACTAATGAGGCGGCGTTGATGGGCACCGATGAGGCGGCACTGATATGTAGAATTGATGGGCACTGATAGGCGGCACTGATATGCAGCACTAATGGGCACTGATAGGAAGCACTGATGGGCAATGATAGGTGGCACTGATGGGCACTGATAGGTGGCACTGATGGGCACTGACAGGCAGCACTGATGGGCACTGACAGGCGGCTGTGATGGGCACTGACAGGCGGCACTGATTGGCACTGATAGGTGGTACTGATTGGCACTAACAGATGGCACTGACAGGTGGCACTGATGGGCAGCACTGATGATGAGGTACTGATGTGTTACTGCTGGGCACTGATTGGCACTGTAATGGGCACTGATTGGCACTGTGGGTGGCTCTTATTGCCACTGTGGTGGGCACTGATTGGCACTGTGGTGGGCACTGGCAGTCTTTTATTATGGGGACACTGCTGGGCACTTATTGGCATGTGATTGGCACATCTGAGGGGGCTGTGCTGATAATCAATGTTCTGATTATCAGCACAGACCCCCCTCTGACAGGAAGAGCTGCCGATCGGCTCTCCCTGTCAGCACGAGCCTCGGAGCCCTATTGCCAATCTGTTCAGGTTCCCATGTTTTATTTCTTAAGTAAACTCGATTTGTTGATTTTTACCTATAGGTAAGCTTATAATAAGGCATACCTATACAGTAAATATCTCCTAAATGTGCACCGTTCATGAGACATTTACTTGTGAAGCCGCTGGTGACGTTACCGAGACATGTGCTCTGAAGGAACAGCCAGGGCAGCCATCAGAAATTGTGGGGCCTCTTACACAGCTTTAGGGCCCCCCCGAGCCTGACCACCAACATTCCCCAGGGCCCAACCACTGGCCGTCCCACTGAATCTGCCCACTAGCCATCCCACCAAGTACTTCAGTGCCTCAGCCCTCCTCACACCTGTACACTCTCAGCCCCCCTCACACCTGTACACTCTCAGCCCTCCTCACACCTGTATGCTCTCAGCCCCCCCTCACACCTGTATGCTCTCAGCCCCCCTCACAAGTGTACGCTCTCAGCCCCCCTCACACCTGTACGCTCTCAGCTCCCTCACACCTGTACACTGTCAGCCCCCCTCACACTTGTACGCTCTCAGCCCCCCTCACACCTGTGCACTCTCAGCCGCCTCACACCTGTACGCTCTCAGCCCCCTCACACCTGTACACTCTCAGTCCCCCTCACACCTGTACGCTCTCAGCCCCCCCTCACACCTGTATGCTGTCAGGCCCCCTCACACCTGTACACTCTCAGCCCCCCTCACACCTGTACGCTCTCAGCCCCCCTCACAGCTGTACGCTCTCAGCCCCCTCACACCTATATGCACTCAGCCCCCTCACACCTGTACGTTCGTAGCCCCCTCACACCTATACGCTCTCAGCCCCCCTCACACCTGTACGCTCTCAGCCTCCCTCACACCTGTACGTTCTCAGCCCCCCTCACACCTGTACACTCTCAGCCCCCCTCACACCTATATGCTCTCAGCCCCCTCACACCTGTACGCTCTCAGCCCCCCTCACACCTGTACGCTCTCAGCCCCCTCACACCTGTATACTCTCAGCCCCCCCTCACACCTGTATGCTCTCAGCCCTCTTCACACCTGTACACTCTCAGCCCCCCTCACACCTATATGCTCTCTGCCCCCCTCACACCTGTACGCTCTCAGCCCCCCTCACACCTGTATGCTCTCAGCCCCCCTCACACCTGTACGCTCTCAGCCCCCCTCACACCTGTATGCACTCAGCCCCCTCACACCTGTACGCTCTCAGCCCCCTTACACCTATACGCTCTCAGCCCCCCTCACACCTGTACACTCTCAGCCTCCCTCACACCTGTACGCTCTCAGCCTCCCTCACACCTGTACGCTCTCAGCCCCCCTCACACCTGTATGCTCTCAGCCCCCCCTCACACCTGTACACTCTAAGCCCCCCTCACACCTGTACGCTCTCAGCCCCCCTCACACCTGTACACTCTAAGCCCCCCTCACACCTGTACGCTCTCAGCCTCCCTCACACCTGTACGCTCTCAGCCTCCCTCACACCTGTACACTCTCAGCCCCCCTCACACCTGTACACTCTCAGCCCCCCTCACACCTGTACACTCTAAGCCCCCCTCACACCTGTACACTCTCAGCCCCCCCTCACACCTGTACACTCTCAGCCAATTTTTTCTTTTCCCTTCAGCTCATAAAATCTAACAGTTAAGTAATAAGAAGTGATAAGAAAATGTCTTAAATTAAACATTTATTAAACACAACAAGCCTCCAATCAGTGCACTTGTATGTATAATTTAGATTAAAAAAAACTATGTATCTTAAATATGAAATACACCAAAACAGGTAATCAAAACTTTTGGATGAAAAAAAAATGGGCTAACTTTACTGTTTATTTATTTTTTTTAAATTCATTAACGTGTATTTTTTCCCAAAAAATTGCGTTTGAAAGACCGCTGCGCAAATACCGTGTGACATAAAATATTGCAACAACTGCCTGGGTCTCTGCTAAAAAGACATATATAATGTTTGGGGGTTCTAAGTGATTTTCTAGCAAAAAATACTGGGTTTTTACTTGTAAGCAACACGTCAGAAAAGATTTAGTCTATAAATGGTTAAACTGAGATCTTCTACACACCGGAGTTCATTCTCTTGATAAGTAGAAACATTGTATCTCTTTGCTTCTTTTATCAGCGATGTTCTCGGCAGGCTGCCCAGAAGTCATTTGCAAGTCGCACTGAAGTCGCGCTGTGCGGGGTCGCGATGAGTCGCCCCACAAGTCAGATCTCCCCTGTGTGAACCGGCTAGTGCATAAATTAATTGGCCTAATTTGCTGCACAATCGGCCGATGACAATTAATTTAAAAATGCCAAAAATCTGCCAATATATCGGTCGACCTCTACTCTGTATACAGTACAGTACATGGATCTCTTTAGAACACAGTACAGTGCAGTCATCTCTCTATTTGCAATGCAATGGCTTTCTATATACACCCCTATAGCTGGTGGTATTTTGCATTGTACTGTCTTGCTGGGATTTGTAGTCCTCTTTGAGGTTTCTATTTCCACCTCTTGTTAAATACACACATTTTCTGTTAAATCTCAGCATATAAAAAAATAAAACATTCCAAATTGCGCTCCACCAATGGGATATTAGGGTTAGTCACTCCTTGATTTCTACCTCCACGAACTCCATATCAGATCTCATAGTTACCACTCACCTCTCTGCACACCACTCCCAAAGTAATTCTATGGCTGCTCCAGCACTAATTAACCACTTGCTTAATGGGCACTTAAACCCCCCTCCTGCCTAGACCAATTTTCAGCTTTCAGCGCTGTCACTCTTTGAATGACAATTACGCGGTCATACAACACTGTACACAAATGAAATTTTTATCATTTTTTTCACACAAAAAGAGCTTTCTTTTGGTGGTATTTAATCACCACTGGGGTTTTTATTTTTTGCTAATAAAACAAAAAAAGACAGAAAATGTTGAAAAAAATAATCACGTTTCATAGTTTCTTATCATTTTTTGTAATTTTTTTTTTTTGTTGTTGTAATTTTTCTCCTTCATTGATATGTGCTGATGAGGTGTCACTGATGGGCACTGATAGGCTGCACTGGTGGGCACTGATAGGCTGCACTGATGTGCACTGATAGGTACAGATAAGGCGGCACTAATAGGCACAGATAAGGCGGCACTGATGGGGACAGATAAGGCGATACTGATGGCCACTGATAAGATGGCACTGATGGGCCCTTATGGGTGGCAATGATAGGTGGCACTGATGGGCATTGATGGGTGTTACTGATAGGTACCACTGATAGATGGCACTGGTAGATGACACTGATGGGCACCGATGGGTGGCACTGTGGGCACTAGTAGGTGACGCTGGTGGGCACTGGTAGGCAGCACTGTTGTGCACTGGTTGGTGGCACTGGCAGGTGGCACAGGTGGGCACAGATGAGCTGGCGGCTGCTCTCCTTGGTCGGGACCGATGTCCCTCTGACAGCCGCCGGTGATCAGCTTTTTTTTTTCTCCTCATACTATCAGCATGAGGAGAAAAAATAGCCGATTACTGGCTCTGTTTATATCACATGATCAGCTGTCATTGGCTGACAGCTGATCATGTGGTAAGGGATCGGGATCGACCCTTTACTCCAATCTGTAAATCAGCGAGTATTATAGACTCGCTGATCACAGAGTGCACTGCGGAGGGGGGGGGCGCAGGCCGCTCAAGCACGGGAGGACATCTATTGACGCCCTCCCGGCAAAGTAGGTCCGTGCTGTAGTCATCATTCGGCTATAGCGCGGATCTGAAGTGGTTAAAGAAAAACCTTACACACAGCAGGGAGCAATGATGAAAATACAGCCGCAGTGACCCCTGTGGTGAGATAACTATTACACAACATAACTGAACCAGAACTTGCAGAATGTTTGCAAAGAAAGTTGATCTGCATGCAATCATGCAATGTGGACTTGCTGCAACACAGTTACTTGCTATCTGGGATTGTTTCATAGAAACAAATAATTTTTGTATGATAGATGAATTATTTTATGCAACAACACAGGGTTTATCTATATATATGATTGTTGGAGTGAATGGATTTCCCACATGTACAGTAAGGGATTAGCTTAATAGCAGCGGGTTCACTATCACCAGATTGTGGGACTGTAAATTTACACTGCTTGATTCTTTTTTCTTGCCAAAAATGGAGACTTGCATAACTTGTGCTGTAGACTTGTGGGGCTCTTTCTGTAGATTTGCGGGGCTCTTGCTGTAGACTTGTGGGGCTCTTTCTGTAGATTTGCGGGGCTCTTTGCTGTAGATTTGCGGGGCTCTTGCTGTAGATTTGTGGGGCTCTTGCTGTAGATTTGCGGGGCTCTTGCTGTAGATTTGCGGGTCTCTTGCTGTAGACTTGTGGGGCTCTTGCTGTAGACTCACCACTGCAACTTTGCTCTTGCTAGAGACTTGCCACGCAAATTTGCTACAAATTGGAAACGTGTCAACTAGAACTTGTGCTTCAAGTGCTCTGCAAGTGTACAACGCGCCAGGGAAGATATGCAGCAAGTTAACAAGACTTACAATTTAACACAACCACAAACATGTGGCCAGTTATCCTTGCTCTCTGGGAACAAGAATAGAAGGAAAATCTTCCAACATGGACACTAGTTCTGGTTACACCCCAGGATTCCCTCATTTCCTGTTGTGGCTATGGGACAGGAAGTGAAGGGAAATCTCCCCTATGGGACACAGATGGCAAAAAAACCTAAAAACCTGACAAGAGTTCAACCCCCCCCCTCTATTGTATCCAAAACAGAAAAAAAGTTTGTGTTTATTTCTACTTTAATCAAATATCCAGTTAAATCCTGGCCAACCAATTCAATAGAAAACATGTAATTCTGCTAGAAAACAGTATAGAAAAATTTGTGGTGCACTGAAGCCGAAAATTCCGGATGCCCTTGGCTGAAATCCAAAACCAAAATGGACAGTTTTTAAAACATATATACTGTATTTTTTATATATATTATTGTATTATATTCGACTTTTTAATTAATGGTTTTTGAAGCTCTTTTGTGTTAAAAAAAGCGCAAGAAAAGCTCAAGAAAAATGCATCCCATTTCTATGTATGTCTTCACACTGGTTTGTTGCGCTTCTGTTGCGGTGTAATGCCCTGTACACACGGTCGGACATTGATCGGACATTCCGACAACAAAATCCTAGGATTTTTTCCGACGGATGTTGGCTCAAACTTGTCTTGCATACACACGGTCACACAAAGTTGTCAGATAATCCGATCGTTCTGAACGCGGTGACGTAAAACACGTACGTCGGGACTATAAACGGGGCAGTAGCCAATAGCTTTCATCTCTTTATTTATTCTGAGCATGCGTGCCACTTTGTGTGTTGGATTTGTGTACACACGATCGGAAATTCCGACAACGGATTTTGTTGTCGGAAAATTTTATAGCCTGCTCTCAAATTTTGTGTGTCGGAAAATCCGATGCAAAATGTGTGATGGAGCCCACACACGGTCGGAATTTCTGACAACAAGGTCCTATCACACATTTTCCGTCGGAAAATCCGACCGTGTGTACGGGGCATAAGGCACCTTCCCATTGAAATGCATTAAAAACGCAACAAAAACGCACCCGTGTTTGATATTTGATGTGTTTTTTGAGTCACATACCTATGAAAATTGCAACAAAATCACGGCAAAATTATGGCAATTTTTGACGGCCGATATATCGATGCACCCCTAAAAATTTATATTTATAACATATGGGCAAAATTCGACTGAAGTGACTGAATGACTGATGTATGCTGGAGTGCGCTGCTGATGGTTGGCTGACAACGATTTCAGTTTGTATGCAGTATCCCAGCAGACCTTTTAAATGGTTGATATTTATTAAAACCCCTCTCAGTTTATTTTAGCTGTCTGCGCCTAACTGGGGAGATTTCTCTTCACTTTTTTTGTGGAAACACAACAGGAAATGAGAGAAAATCCCTCCCAAGTGAACAGGTCTCCATTATTATAGGAACAGCTGTCCCCATTAGAGGATTTTTCATCTACCTCTTTCTCTGGTGTCAAGTTCAAATGTTTGTATTTCCCCTCATTTTTTTTCTTCCTGACAATCACTACTAAATTAAATTTGAAAGTTTTTACTGCTAATAGGAAAGGGATTTTAAAACAAAAGTAATAGGGTGCTGGGCACTGCCAGGGAAGAACATTACTGAGCCCACCCTTTTTTAAAGCCTTTTTTAAAGTCTCAGGCTCTAATCATGTGCTTCAAAAACAAAACAAAACATTGAAATCCATGCGTCCAGCGCCCTGCATGTAGATTAGGGGCCGGGTACATGGGTTAGGGGGCGGCGCCCCTTATGGATGGGCCGCCACTGCTTAAAGGGCAACATAAATAATGCACAATTCCTGCAAATATAATGCTTTGTGAGATACCCTAAATCCACCTGTGAAGAAAAAAAGTTGCTGGTAATTAACAGCTTCCATCTACGTAAGTGCAGTGCACGTGCTTGTGGAGTGCTATGCAGCATTATAAGATTACATCGGGCAGTGAGTAGGTGATATAACTCATTCTCACTGCCTGTCAAATGCCCTCTGAAAAGATTTCCAATTACAGATTGCTCTTCAGAGGGCACTGCACTCCGCTGTCAGTGTGAAAGAATCTATAAAGCTATCCTTTGAGATCAGAGAGTGTCAATGGGATTCATACTGTGCAGGTTATTTATCAAACAAGATACCTACAGAATTAGGTTCCTATCTAGTGTAAATTCATCTGCCATTTAATTAGGAAGGGACTTGCCATTGTTTTGGTGGTTTGTGCAACCCCAGTGCCCACATTTATGGACGGCTGCTTCAGACAGCTGCACAGATCTATTCTTATACCTGCAATAGTTTTTGACCTAAAACATATGCGTGGTTAGGTAGTGGTCAGGAGCAGTGGTGACCCGTAATGCAGGGCGTGCTGCTAGGGTTGCCACTTTTTCTTCAAGCCAAACCCGAACATTTTAGATGCGAACAGTACATTTTTTTTGTTTTAATATACACTATAGGATTGTAACAGACCTGGGGCACCTTTGGGCACTCCAAAGAGAATGTAATGTGGCGCACATAGTGCCCCCTCACCCTCCTGTCAAGCCCTGTCAAGCTACAATCCTGTCTGAATAATTTGTCCGGGTTTCAGGTGGACTGAAACCCGGACACATAATTCAAAACCTGGACTGTCTGGGTTAATCCCGGACAGGTGGCAACCCTAGGTGCCGCCCTCCTATCCATGCATCCGGCCCCCTAGTCTACATGTGGGGCGCCGGATGCATGGATTCCAGTGGGGGTGTTTTTTATGAAGCACATGATTAGAGCTCGAGGCTCCAATTGGCTTCAAAACAGGGTGGGCTCAGGGCGCAGTTTGATTACCACCATCCGTTTTCCATGGGGGTGGGTGTATGATCGCCACAGTCCGTCTCCCACGGGAGGAGTGGGTGTGGGTGATCGTCGGCATCTGTTTTCCGCGCGGGGGATGTTTTTAGTTTTCCGTTCCCACCCCAAAATATTGAGCACCAGCGGCCACTGGTCAGGAGCATGTTTTTTTATGGATGCAGTGCTAGTTTTAGGCAACAGAGGGGGTCAGGTATAAACCAAGCAGTGTTCTTACAGTAAATCTGTCCCATAAAATATACTACTACCTCTGTTTTCTTCTTACCATTTAGGAAATGTTATCATTTTCCATAAGTGTTTGTGCTAGGCCTCTCCAAAGGGTGCTGGGAATGTACATTGGCTATACACATCATTCTTTCTTTTTTTTTATTCTTTCAAATATAGTATGCACAATAGTTACAGTAAAACAATAGAATATTAAGTCATGTACATATTTATTTTAGGGCTGTTACTGATTAAAATTTTCGTGTTTTTTAAAAACGATTAATCGACTAATTTCGATTAATTATAACGCACATACAGATCCAACTACTTTTAGCTGATCTCCTTGCATTGCAACTCTGCATTAGTCAGTGGTAAATGTGGTATACACTATATACAATCACCCAACATTAGTTAGTTTCCACAATCCATGACTTAACTTCACAGTTCACACAAATACGTTTTAAATTTTAAATCCACCCCAGGAAGACGACAGATTTGTCGAAACAGCGTAGGGAGGAGCGGCGTGCTGACGTCACCATCACACCACGCTGATCCCGGAAGGAACGGGCAGCAGCTGAGAGCCGGCCGGCGCATATTGATTTTAGAGGTGATCTTTTACCTGCACACACTGTAAGTGCATTTCTTTATTTTAATTTAATAAAACGTTTTTACTGTATTACGCTATGGATCATTTTCTTTTCATGTATATCTGTGGAATGGGAGCGGTAACACCTTTACTAAGTTGATTTCCTGGAGCGGTGACCTGTGATATACATCCTAACAGAGACCCAGTGGCTGGGGGACACAGCCAGTTGCGTGCATGATCTCTGTGACAGGAGATCTATGGATCTGGTAAGGGGCTGATTTATTTGAGGTGGAGGAACTCCCTACAACATCACGCTCCCTAGGGAGATAATCTTTGCATGCCTCACACCACTTGAAGAAAGGTGTCTTTCTCCCTCTATCAGAAAAGTTTCTGTACCCATAAGGACTCTTTTTCCTGATTATATGGACTCATTATAATTTTTCCAGTTACTGAATCCTTATTCACCATCATTTATTATTCTATTTGTGTGATTCAAGTTTCCCAGTTATTAATATCTCTCATTCATTTGTATTCTGTTTACAAATGATTGTCACAGGGTTGGTTGTATTAACTATGATCACGTTCATTTATTAGCAGTGCAGCCTATCGTTTGTATAGCTATTGAGGTGGGGGTTGTCTCACATTTAAGGCTGCAGCAGCACCTAGTTTTTTTCAGTTTTTTTCTTTTTCTGTTTTTCACTAAACACACTTGTAGATTATTTGACTTGAGGGATAGCGCAGTATTTTTCTTTTTGTTTTTGCACACGTTTTAAATTCAAACTGTAGCACTGACGTAAGTAATTTTTTTTCCACAGTAGCGTGACAATCCCACCACCTCTGGTCTAACTAATCACTCTCACCTTATGGCATGGACCTCTGAGCAAATAGGTGATCATGCAAGCGGGTATCAAAAGGACCATAAACTTCTCTCACGTCTCCTTAGATCTCAGCAAGGATGCCAGGTCACAAACTACTCACATAAAGATGATAAAAACACAGCATGTAAAGCCGACAATCATGTTAGTTCCATAGGGCAGCAGCGGGTGACGTCATGCGTAGCTCCTCCCCCATACACGTTACGTTCAATCAGAACTTTAACGTCACCGGACTCCTCCCCCCTTCCCCAAGTGCCTCCATCTGCTAATGAAGGTAAAGGGGGAGGAGTCTGGTGACGTCGATGTCCGTGACGTCACCGGATCTCCGACAGAACTCCCTGAAGACCCGGAACCCGGCGGAGAGGTGAGTACCGATCAAAAGAATTTTGATCGATCAAAAAAATTAATCGATCAATCGAGGAATTAACCTTTACTTTCCACAGCCCTAATTTACTTACATTGTGATCTGGATTACAAATTAGACAGTAGTCTGCGCTGCTTTTTGTGCATTTTTCATGAATCTTGCTTCTGGCATAGGCTGATCTACAATAGATGTGATTTGAACAGGATAACACATGAAGGTGAAGTGAGCCATCTAGTGGACAGTATACAGTATGACAGGCCACCTAAATTTCAAGAATACTAACCAAAACTGCCTTGGCTGATGAGGATCATTAGCCAAAACAGAACTCCTGATCATTACTCAGGTCAACTACTGTATATAGGTTCAAGGCAAAGCTAATTGAGCAATAATAGGTCATCTCATGTAAGGTTCCTGATACTGAATAATAGCCAAGAAAGGGCCAACTCAAAATGGCAAAGATAGCTCTTCAAAACAGAGTCAGCTGTTGGAATTTCACTTCATTTCACGTACCTCCCTCGTCATAAGCTTTCAGGGTATTTTAGTTATGTCCCTCTATACCCCCAATTCATAATCACATTTTCTATATCTTGCACTGATTAGGCCTTATGCACACTGGAACTTTGGCCCTCTCTCCTTCACGCCTTTCCTCCTTGGAAGAAAAAAATGCTTGATGCAAACATATGTAATGCATTTAGACATGTCAAGCGCTTGGTTGTTAATTCATTTAATTGGTCAGAATTATAATTTATTAATAATGAATTAATGCTCAAGCGCTAAATGCACCTAGCATTAACACGTGTGTAAGTAGGTTGCCTATGGTGTTTGTTAATGTTAGATTAGTGTGGCTACCCAGGCTGGGGAGAGGAAAGGTTAAATCAGTTATGTTCCACTGCTAACATTTTGCTGGGTGTTGGGGTCCAGCCTCCTGTCCTGTGATATATAAAAAGCAGAGGTTCGGATCTAAAGGGCCGGGTTGAATCAGCGACACAAGATCAGGACTGTGCCAAGACTTGCAGTTCTTCTATGGAGCTCGGATTTTCAGAATTCTCCCAAGATTGAACTTCTCCCATTGAGACTTGCCAGATATGGACGTCACCCACAAGGACTTTACCGCCACAGGTACTGTCGGGCAGCCACTATTATCGTTAGATAGGGAAGGGATGTTCTGCCGTATCCTGCCGTACTTTTAGTATAAGTTATTTACCGCAATGAGCCTGGTCTGAAGTTACTCAAAGGGTGCACATTGAGTCCTGGCGCACACACACAAGGGTCTGAATCTGCAACAACCTGTGACATTGCACAAGAGGTTCTGGTCACATCTCAGCAACCAAAGATTAAGTTGCAAGTTGTCATTGGTGTATTACCTGGAAGGGTGACAGGTTCTCCGGTAGTGAGGGGGTCTGGTGTTATGGCTCCCTCCCTAGCTGCCTGTCTCTGTCAGTCCCCAGGAGCAAACTAACATAATGGAGATTTATAGCCTGGTCACTTGGTACAGATCACAAAGGGTTAAATGAACATGCATGAGGTTCACGCTATCGGGACTCCATTCTGCTACTGGGAATGAGGTGGCAGAGTACGCTGACTGGTGGAGTGGGGAGTGGGCATAGGCTTTGTATGTCTCTCCTAATGCACTACATACAGCTGTACAAGTGTGTAGTATACGGGACCATGTCCTCGGCAGGGACTTCACATAAAACTACATTCCAGTGGCTTGTCTTCGAGTGGGAGGACTGCCTTAATGTTTGATTCTTCACATGATCAAAGCCCTTGTTGGGTCCTGGCAATGATGAGCATGCTCTCGGGCAAGGTGTAGACCCAATGTTACAACACATGATCCTTGTGGTTGACTGGTGTAGCCCAAAAGAACCCAAGGTTGTCCTCTTGTGTGACCCATACATTTGACGCCCAACGAGTTAATGGGGAATACATAAAGAAGAGGTCTCCTGTCCATCACAAGTTGTGCACCCTACCCTTACATTTGGCGCCCAGCGTAGGGCTAGACCTACCATATGCACCTGAATACCACCCCCCAAAGAGACCATGGCTGTAGTTAGATAGTTTGGAACTTGCCCAGGCTTGCCCTGTGAGACTGCACATGGACAACACATGCCTGCCTGCTGATTGGCTCCTGCGCAAGGTACCCTCACCAGATTGGTGAAGAGGTTGATAAGGGGCTTACAGTATATAGCAACAGATTTTGGATACTTGTTCAAACTATATTTCCATGCTATTGAGCAAAATTAAATCTAGGTTCATATCATTTCAGCTGCGCTTGATGCATTTTTCAGGCACATTTTGCAGTGCATTTTGCATTCTTAAACCCTCATTTTTTATGCGTTTTTGCATGCAGTTTTCATGCATTTTGCATTTTACGTTTTTATTTTTTTTTTGTTTAAACACACTGTAAATACACTTTATATAGCTGGTTGCTAAGGAGGGGGCCAGGAAGCCAGCCACTACGTCCTTAAAAACTGATGAATCATCAGCTGTCAGCCGAGTTCCCCACTGACAGCTGAATGTAAAACGAAAAAATTAATTTGCCGGCCAAAAAAAATGCGAAAAAAAAGACCCTTCGGGTCTAGAATGAATTTGCCCCCTCCCCCACACCAAAACTTTTAAAAAATATTGCATGGGGGTCCCCCCAAAATCCATACCAAACCCTTATCCAAACATGCAGTCCGGCCAGGTCAGGAAAGGGAGGGGTCGAGCGAGTGCCCCCCCTCCTGAACCATGCCAGGCCATCACCATGGGCTCTGCCCCCCAAAGCACCTTGCCCCCAAGTTGATGGGGACAAGGTCCTCTTCCCGACAACCCTGGCCTGTGGTTGTCGGGGTCTGTGGGCGTGGGACTTATCGTAATCTGGAACCCCTTTTTAAGAAGAGGGCCCCCAGATTCCACCCTCCCATGTGAATGGGTATTGGGTACACCTTACCCCTAAAGAAGCAAGTGCCGGTTTTTGACAAGTCCTTTATTAAAAAAATAGCTCTGAGCTGTCTTCTCCCCGAGCCATCTTCTCCCCCCGCCGTCTCTCCCGGTGCCATCTTCTCCCCAAGCCGCCATCTCTTCCCGGTGCTATCTTCTCCCCAAACTGTCTTCTTGTGCTATCTTCTCCCGCTGCTGTGTTCTTCCTTGCCGCCGGTTACCCGTTATAAAAAAAAGCTGCTCTTCTTCTTCTGTGGCTTCTTCCTCTGTTTTTTGTCTCCCTCTGTCTGGCTTCTCTTATATAGCCATGGGACATGGCCATCTGATGACATCACCCAGATAGCCCGCCCCTTGTGATGACTTTTTTTTAGCGGGTAACTGGCGGCAAGGAAGAACACAGCAGCGGGAGAAGATAGCACAAGAAGACAGCTCGGGGAGAAGACAGCACCAGGAAGAGACAGCGGAGGGAGAAGGTGCTCTATTGGATTAAGATCTGGTGACTTTGGAGACCATTGGAGTACAGTGACCTCATTGTCATGTTCAAGAAACCAGTTGTAGCGCTTACCCCCGAAGGAGCGGCTGATTATATGCTATATCTGTAATTCACGCTTACTACTCAACCTTCGCAGCCCATAGATTTAAAAGTCACAGTCCTTAATACTTTTTCTTAATGCTTTATTCATCAACATAAACTGGGATGGGAGAAGGACTTCCTTTGAGATGCTCTTCTGTTACATTGTCATCTTTCAATGAATCATACAGGAAAATCTGAGTACAATTGCGGACAGTCAAGAAATCATTTTTCAATGATCTCTTCAATCAGGGACGATGGAAGTAGATTTGATAGAGAATGATTTGATAAAGAGTCACTCTGAATAACTTCTTTATCTGGATAACTTTAAAAGAACGATCCATAGCTCTACATGTGTGCTTGCAGCTTCACCGCTACCTCTTTACGACTACTTCCCACCGACATGGTACTTCCAAATTAAGCTGAAGGAGAGCCAATCTGAATAACTCCTCCCGCTTGACTGATTGGAATCCCGGGGCAATGCTGAACTCAAAGTCATAGGCCATTACTGCCCATCTCACTGACTTGTGCACCAACAACCCTCAGTCTCTGGCAGTACCTTTCCCTTGGGCTTTCACTCACATGATCAATAGTCCATGTGCCACTCATAAACGATCAATCGCCCAGTTTCCTTCCGCTTTGTTGCTACTTCACCCGCAGTGATCCTCAGTTTTCTCTATCTCTTTGTGGCCCGTTCCCCTCCCCGCAGGGGCGGCCTACGACATCCACGACTACACGCGGCAAGATGTCGTCTGTTCCTCCATGAGGACCGGATCTCCACCCTTCTCGCTAAGGTGAAGCTCCGTTGGCTCCCCAGAGGGGAAAACCTCCAACTTCCCCTCCGGGAACCAGGCTGGCTCTCTCGCTCCTCAGAGCAGGACTGGACTCGAACTCTCATGGGCACCACGTGACCCCCTTTTTATATGAGAGTCCCGTGATTACCAATCAAATTAACCACTTCAGCACCGGAAGGATTTACCCCCTTCCTGACCAGAGTACTTTTTACAATTTGGCACTGCATCGCTTTAACTGCTAATTGCGCGGTCATGCAATGCTGTACCCAAATGAAATTTGCGTCCTTTTCTTCCCACAAATAGAGCTTTCTTTTGATGGTATTTGATCACCTCTGCGGTTTTTATTTTTTGCGCTATAAACAGAAAAATACCAAAAATTTTGAAAAGAAATGATATTTTCAACTTTTTGTTATAAAAAAATCCAATTAACTCAATTTTAGTCATACATTTAGGCCAAAATGTATTCAGCCACATGTCCTTGGTAAACAAAATGTCAATACGCGTATATTTATTGGTTTGCGCAAAAGTTATAGCGTCTACAAACTAGGGTACATTTTCTGGAATTTACACAGCTTTTAGTTTATGACTGCCTATCTCATTTCTTGAGGTGCTAAAATGGCAGGGCAGTACAAACCCCCTCAAATGACCCCATTTTGGAAAGTAGACACCCCAAGGAAATTGCTGAGAGGCATGTTAAGCCCTTTGAATGTTAATTTTTTTTGTCCCAAGTGATTGAATAATGATAAAAAATACAAATAAAAATTTTTTTACAAAAAGTTGTCACTAAATGATATATTTCTCACACATGCCATGGTTATATGTGGAATTGCGCCCCAAAATACATTTAGCTGTTTCTCCTGCGTATGGGGATACCACATGTGTGGGACTTTTTGGCAGCCTAGCCGCGTATGGGGCCCCGAAAACCAAGCACCGCCTTCAGGATTTCGAAGGGCGTAAATTTTTTATTTCACTCCTCATTACCTATCACAGTTTTGACGGCCATAAAATGCCAAGATGGCACAACCCCCCCAAATGACCCCATTTTGGAAAGTAGACACCCCAAGCTATTTGCTGAGAGGTATGTTGAGTCCATGGAATATTTTATATTTTGACATAAGTTGCGGGAAAATTGCAAACTTTTTTTTTTTTGCACAAAGTTGTCACTAAATGATATATTGCTCAAACATGCCATGGGCATATGTGGAATTACTCCCCAAAATACATTCTGCTGCTTCTCCTGAGTACGGGGATACCACATGTGTGGGACTTTTTGGGAGCCTTGCCGCGTATGGGGCCCCAAAAACCAAGCACTGCCTTCAGGATTTCTAAGGGCGTAAATTTTTGATTTCACTCCTCACTACCTATCACAGTTTTGAAGGCCATAAAATGCCAAGATGGCACAAACCCCCCCAAATGACCCCATTTTGGAAAGTAGACACCCCAAGCTATTTGCTGAGAGGCATGTTGAGTCCATGGAATATTTTATATTTTGACAAGAGTTGCGGGAAAATGACAAACTTTTTTTTTTCTTTTCTTGCACAAAGTTGTCACTAAATGATATATTGCTCAAACAAGCCATGAGCATATGTGGAATTAACCACAAAATACATTCTGCTGCTTCTCCTGAGTACGGGGATACCACATGTGTGGGACTTTTTGGGAGCCTAGCCTCGTACGGGGCTTTGAAAACCAAGCACCGCCTTCAGGATTTCTAAGGGCGTAAATTTTTGATTTCACTCCTCACTACCTATCACAGTTTTGAAGGCCATAAAATGCCAAGATGGCACAAAACCCTCCCAAATGACCACATTTTGGAAAGTAGACACCCCAAGCTATTTGCTGAGAGGCATGTTGAGTCCATGGAATATTTTATATTTTGCCACAAGTTGCAGAAAAATGACAAACTTTTTTTTTTGCACAAAGTTTTCACTAAATGATATATTGCTCACACAGGTCATGGGCATATGTGGAATTGCACCCCAAAATACATTCTGCTGATTCTCCTGAGTAAGGGGATATCACATGTGTGGGACTTTTTGGGAGCCTAGCCGTGTACGGGGCCCCATAAATCCAATCACTGCCTTCAGGATTTCTAAGGGCATACATTTTTGTTTTCACTCCTCACTACCTATCACAGTTTCGTAGGCCATAAAATGCCAAGATAGCACAAACCCCCCCAAATGACCCCATTTTGGAAAGTAGACACTCCAAGCTATTTGCTGAGAGGCATGGTGAGTATTTTGCAGCTCTCATTTGTTTTCGAAAAGGAAGAAAGACAAGAAAAATGTATTTTTTTTTCTTTTTTTCAATTTTCAAAACTTTGTGACAAAAAGTGAGGTCTGCAAAATACTCGCCATACCTCTCAGCAAATAGCTCGGGGTATCTACTTTCCAAAATGGGGTAATTTGGGGGGTTTTGTGCCATCTGGGCATTCCATGGCCTCCGAAACTGTGATAGGCAGTGAAGAGTGAAATAAAAAATTTACACCCTTAGAAAACCTGAAGGTGGTGCTTGGTTTTCGGGGTCCTGTACGCAGCTAGGCTCCCAAAAAGTCTCACACATGTGGTATCCCCAAACTCAGGAGAAGCAACAGAATGTATTTTGGGGTGTAATTTCACATATTCCCATGGCATGTTTGAGCAATATATCATTTAGTGACAACTTTGTGCAAAAAAAAATTAAATTTTGTCTTTTTCCCGCAACTTGTGTCACAATATAAATATTCCATGGACTCGACATGCCTCAGAGCAAATAGCTTGGGGTGTCTACTTTCCAAAATGGGGTCATTTGGGGGGGTTTGAACTGTCCTGGCATTTTATGCACAACATTTAGAAGCTTATGTCACACATCACCCACTCTTCTAACCACTTGAAGACAAAGCCCTTTCTGACACTTTTTGTTTACATGAAAAAATTATTTTTTTTTGCAAGAAAATTACTTTGAACCCCCAAACATTATATATTTTTTTAAAGCAAAGGCCCTACAGATTAAAATGGTGGGTGTTTCATTTTTTTTTTCACACAGTATTTGCACAGCAATTTTTAAAGGCGTTTTTTTGGGAAAAAACACACTTTTTTAAATTTTAATGCACTAAAACACACTTTATTTCCCAAATGTTTGATGAAATAAAAAAGATGATCTTAGGCCAAGTACATGGATACCAAACACGACATGCTTTAAAATTGTGCACAAACGTGCAGTGGCGACAAACTAAATACATTTTTAAAAGCATTTAAAAGCCTTTACAGGTTACCACTTTAGATTTACAGAGGAGGTCTACTGCTAAAATTACTGCCATCGATCTGACCTTCGCGGTGATACCTCACATGCATGGTGCAATTGCTGTTTACATTTGATGACATTTTTTTTTCTTTCTTACTTTTTTGCTTTTTTATCTCATTTTTAAACTGTTCCTTTCATTTTTTTAAGCATTTTTATCGTTATCTCAGGGAATGTAAATGGTATGGTATCAATATGTAGTGACAGGTACTCTTTTTTGAAAAAATTGGGGTCTATTAGACCCTAGATCTCTCCTCTGCCCTCAAAGCATCTGACCACACCAAGATCAGTGTGATAAAATGCTTTCCCAATGGCGCTGTTTACATCCGGAGAAATCTAAGTCATAAAATGCTCGTAGCTTCAGGTCATAGAGATGATTGGAGCCATTCTGGTCTTTGATCAGCTCTATGGTCAGCTGGCCGAATCAACGGCTGCATTCTCAGGTTCCCTGTTGGGACAGGAGAGCCAGAGATAAACATAGAAGACGGTGGGGGGGGGGCATTCCCTCCCACTGCTTGTAAAAGCAGTCTAGAGGCTAATTAGCTGCTAGGATTGCTTTTGCATGAAAGCCAGTGAATAAATAATGAATATTTCGCGCCACAAAAAAATTGATTAAAAATAATTAATAAAGCAGCTACACCCTAAACAAAAAATGAATAAATTTCATTAATTGCATAAATGTAGAAAGAAGGGGGGTGGGGAGCGCTACACAACCAACGAAAAACCAATACATAAAAAATCGTTACGTGTAAACTACAGATATTACATTCAAGTAGTGAAAAACCAGCCTGCCGGTGTGAATGAAAATTGAATAAACAAAATCATAAACCTAAAGGCAATACAAGATAATTGTGTTCAATAATAATTGTGCAACCATAACATATGATGTCAAAAAAAATTTTGAAAATCAAATAAGCAATATAGAAAGAAAGTCCATCAAAAATGAAATTAATTATAATGAAATCCTGATGTGAATCTTGATAACAAGGCGTGAGCCGCAAAATCCCTTCACCATCACTGAAAAACACCAATGTGCTCATGGAAATGGATGTCTGCTTACCAGATGAAGTTGACCAATTTAATGAAAAAAAGGTCAAATAGGCTTTAGCAAGATAATGCTTGCTGCAATGGAGAAAAAATGAACCAAACTCTTGTCCTCATATCACAGGGTCTCACGCATGGGACATAAAATAGATGGAAAGGAACCAAACATAGTGTAACACCATTTATTTAAAAACTTGAATAAAAACAAAGCTTAGCCAAGTGGCTACTCACATATAAAGTGCCATCGCCCGGCACTGAGGCTAAGAAGCGTATCTTATGAGTGGGGAAATCTGCTCTGTGGGAGAAGTTCCCAGATGATCGCGGCAGCAGTGTGCGTTCCACCCTCAACAGACAGACAAACCACGGAAGCCGGATGTGATGTAATTGCGTGGCCTCGACATACGTTTCGTTAAACACGTCTTCAGGAAGCGTACTTGGTCACTATGGAGATGGTTTAAATAGCATTGAAATTTGCATAAGGGGAGGGGTTGGATGCTTCACAGCCTGAGTGCCTTTACAGAACACTGTACACCCTTCTTCCAATAACATTGGTAATAACAGCAATTAATTGAACTTCCACAAAGAGTTTATACAGATGTAAATAATCCTCAATGCTGGTAGTAATAGAAAATATGTCTCAAACTAAATTCCGATAACTATATTTATAATAGCACGTTCCGCCAGCATCTGGCTAGTGGAGATGTAATAAATTTATAAGTAAAATTAAAAATTAATTAGATAATTAATTAATTAACCAATTAATCAATATATCAATTATTCACTAAAAATGGTGACATTGTTACAATTGAAAATTAAAAACAGTAACCGACAGTTGCATGAAATAAATATATACCCTAGGAACAACATCCAAAAATAGATACCAATTATATTAAATCAATAATTCAGAGTAAAAAACCTTTGAGAATATCTAACAAAAATCTAATCGTTAGTCAAAAAACAGTTAAGATCCAGTTCGATATTTAAACCCTGAGGCTGCATCGTTTGTAAACGGTACAGCCACTGGGTCTCATTTTGGGAAACAGCCTTTTTAAGATCGGTACCTCTCCAATTGGCGGTGATCTTATCTATACCGAAAAAGGTAAGTAAACGGGGGTCCCTGTTGTGGACCATACGAAAATGCTGTGATACGCTATGATTCAAATAACCTTTGGAAATATTGGCTACATGTTCGTTAATACGAACTCTCAATTTACGGGTAGTGCGCCCCACATATTGGATTGAACATGGGCACTCCAACACATATGTGACATAACTAGAATTACATGTAATCAGAGGTTTTATAGAAAATTCTTGTTGGGTGACCTTAGAATGAAATTTGGAAATCTTTTTCCCTACTCTATTTGTGGTGTGACAGGCTTTGCACCTAGTGCAATAATGGAACCCCGATCCATCCAGAAAGGTAGAAGGTTTCTTGGGAGGATCGGGTACATTGGGGGCTATCATATTCCTTAGTCCAGGTGCTCGTCTATAGATAAACTTCGGTCTGGGGGGGAGTATGTTCTGTAGATCTCTATCCTTACAAAGTATAGGCCAGTATTTGTGAAATATTTTTTCCACTACCTTATATTGGCGATGAAAACCTGATATAAAGGGGATATCTCCCAAAGGGGGAGCTTTATCCTTAGGGACTAAAAGAGAGTCCCTATTCATGGCCAAAACTTGGTTTTTGGTTTTGATAAGATTTTTGAGAAGATAACCTTTCTCCTGAAACCTATTGGTGAGAATCTCAGATTGTGTGTGGTAGTCAGTGATGTCATCACAATTTCTCCTGATGCGCATGTATTGCCCCTTAGGGACTGCTCCTAACCATTGGGGTGGTGACAGCTATTGACTGGAACAAATCCATTGCGGTCCGTAGCCTTGAAAAAAGTTTTGGAGACTAACCTATTCCCTTGTTTGGTTAACGTAAGGTCTAAATAATTGATAGTATCCCAACTGGATTCAGCAGTAAACCTGAGTCCATAGGCATTATTGTTCAGACCCAAAAGGAATTTTTGAAAATCCGACATAGTGCCCTCCCACAGGAGAATGACATTGTCAATGTACCTTTTGTAGTATTTTAACGATTTAGTGGGTTGGTGATAGTTTCCTGTTCCCATTTATTGAGCACTATATTTGCTACACTGGGGGCATACCTTGCCCCCATGGCAACTCCTTTTACTTGATTGTAAAACCGGTGCTGTGCCCAAAAATAGTTATTCCCCATAGCCAATTTTAGTCCTTCAACTAGAAATTCTATTTGCAGTAATTTAAGTTCCGATTGATCCATAAGTGCTAATTTAACTGCTACCAAGGCATCTTGTTGTTTAATATTGGTATATAGTGATTCTATATCAATAGTCACTAATAAAGTGTTTGAAGTTATTGTAATACCCTGTAAGGATTGAATGAGAGCTCGGCTGTCCTTCAAATATGATCGTCCACGGATGACCAGTGGCTGTAGGTAAATGTCCAAGTACTCTCCTACACGTGAATATAGGGACCCTATCCCGCTTACTATGGGTCGGCCGGGAGGTTTATCTTTGCATTTATGTATCTTGGGCAATATATATAAAACTGGAATATGTGGGGCCCGGGGAATAAGATAATGGGCTTCCTTTTTATTAAGAATATGTGACTGTAGACCCTTATTTACCCAACAGGAGAGCTGGGCTGTGAATTGTGGTGTGGGGTCTGACAACAAGGGTTTATAGGTGGTGGTATCCTGTAATAGTCTTTGGATCTCCAAATTATAATTCTCTTTGCTAAGGACTACTACTCCTCCCCCTTTATCCGCTGGTTGGACTACTATTTGTTTATTATCTTCTAATTTTTTTAATACCTTCATGGATAGACTGATTGGCACTACATTTTGGGATATTAAGTAGTCTTACCTCCTCTTGAACCATATTTTTGAACACTTCAATATGGTGGTGGGTACTTTTTTTAGGATTGAACACTGAATTGTTCTTGAGTCCACTATGCAAATAAGTGGTCTCAATCCCATTAGAAGGGGAAGGGATATTTGATTGTGAAGAAAAGTGTTTTTTAATATTCAGTTTTCTAATAAATTTCTCTATATCAACAAATAAACCAAACTTGTCGATATTTTTGCTGGGTGCAAATTTTAATCCTTGCGATAGTACTAATAATTCTTCCTCTGAAAGGTCTACTCCCGATAAATTAAAAATCCCTGTATTTAATTGTCCCGTTTTCTTTTTCTTTCTCCTTCTCCCTCTACTGCCTCTTTTTCTATAGGTTCTTTGGCATGTTGGGGTGTAGTGGGTGGGATTCTGTAGGGACCTTTCCATTCCTTCCATTCCCCCCCGGTTGATGATAGTTGTGATGATTATAATAGGGTCGACCTCGATAATTACCCCTATAGTTTCCTCTAAGGGGTCTAGGTTGGTAGTAATGTTCTGGATTATGATATTGATACTCATAATCAGATAGTCTATTAGACAGAGGTGCAAACCTATTATGTATAGGTACCATATAAGGTGCTGGATAGGGGTAATTATTGTTGTTCTGTGGGGGGTAATTTCTACCCCTCTGAGGGGGGTCCCTTTTAGGGTAAGAAACTGGTTTATTAGAGGTTCTCACTGGAGTGTGTGGGGTCGCCCTCTTATTAAAATCCTTGGCTAATTGGCTAACTGCATTATGTATTTCCAGATCTCGCTCGACTGGAGGTACATTGGGATTGGTTGGAATTAAATCAGTTTGCCATTTGTATACCTTATTCTGTTCAAAGTCTTTAATATCTCTCTGGTACTTCTTAAGTTTCTTCTGCTGAATATCGGTATCATATTTGGACAAATGGGTATGCAACTGTTGGGCCTTATCTAAAAACTCCTTGGTTCCTTGGAATGGCTCCATTTATTCTTTAAGCTCAGAAATTTTGGCTTCAAGGAGGCGTCCCTTAGCTTGGCGCCTCCTCACCATCATTTGCATGAGTTTTTGCTCGCAAGCATTGAAAAACTGGAACCATTCGTCTAAAAGTGTTGGATCCTCGACTCCATCATTGGGGTTTATATCCCACCGTAATCTCCTGGGAGTGAGATTTTTTTCAATGTATAGATCAAAAGACCCACCAAAACCTGACCTGTTTCTCCATATCTGATTGTAATTGTTTAAAACCTAATTCAAGATCTAAATTGGGGCTGGGTACTTTTTGAAAGATTTCCTCAATATTAATCTGGCATCCTTTCATAAAGTTAAAGACGTCCATGGCTGCGTGAATAGAAAATCCCAAAAGAAAAACCACAATTGATTTTGGAACCAAACCAGTGAATAAATAATGAATATTCCGCGCCACAAAAAAATTGATTAAAAATAATTAATAAAGCAGCTACACCCTAAGGGACGCCTCCTTGAAGCCAAAATTTCTGAGCTTAAAGAAAAAATGGAGCCATTCCAAGGAACCAAGGAGTTTTTAGATAAGGCCCAACAGTTGCATACCCATTTGTTCAAATATGATACCGATATTCAGCAGAAGAAACTTAAGAAGTACCAGAGAGATATTAAAGACTTTGAACAGAATCAGGTGTACAAATGGCAAACTGATTTAATTCCAACCAATCCCAATGTACCTCCAGTCGAGCGAGATCTGGAAATACATAATGCAGTTAGCCAATTAGCCAAGGATTTTAATAAGAGGGCGACCCTATCTGATTATGAGTATCAATATCATAATCCAGAACATTACTACCAACCTAGACCCCTTAGAGGAAACTATAGGGGTAATTATCGAGGTCGACCCTATTATAATCATCACAACTATCATCAACCGGGGGGGGAATGGAAGGAATGGAAAGGTCCCTACAGAATCCCACCCACTACACCCCAACATGCCAAAGAACCTATAGAAAAAGAGGCAGTAGAGGGAGAAGGAGAAAGAAAAAGAAAACGGGACAATTAAATACAGGGATTTTTAATTTATCGGGAGTAGACCTTTCAGAGGAAGAATTATTAGTACTATCGCAAGGATTAAAATTTGCACCCAGCAAAAATATCGACAAGTTTGGTTTCTTTGTTGATATAGAGAAATTTATTAGAAAACTGAATATTAAAAAACACTTTTCTTCACAATCAAATATCCCTTCCCCTCCTAATGGGATTGAGACCACTTATTTGCATAGTGGACTCAAGAACAATTCAGTGTTCAATCCTAAAAAAAGTACCCACCACCATATTGAAGTGTTCAAAAATATGGTTCAAGAGGAGGTAAGACTACTTAAAATCCCAAAATGTAGTGCCAATCAGTCTATCCATGAAGGTATTAAAAAAATTAGAAGATAATAAACAAATAGTAGTCCGACAAGCAGATAAAGGGGGAGGAGTAGTAGTCCTTAGCAAAGAGAATTATAATTTGGAGATCCAAAGACTATTACAGGATACCACCACCTATAAACCCTTGTTGTCAGACCCCACACCACAATTCACAGCCCAGCTCTCCTGTTGGGTAAATAAGGGTCTACAGTCACATATTCTTAATAAAAAGGAAGCCCATTATCTTATTCCCCGGGCCCCACATATTCCAGTTTTATATATATTGCCCAAGATACATAAATGCAAAGATAAACCTCCCGGCCGACCCATAGTAAGCGGGATAGGGTCCCTATATTCACGTGTAGGAGAGTACTTGGACATTTACCTACAGCCACTGGTCATCCGTGGACGATCATATTTGAAGGACAGCCGAGCTCTCATTCAATCCTTACAGGGTATTACAATAACTTCAAACACTTTATTAGTGACTATTGATATAGAATCACTATATACCAATATTAAACAACAAGATGCCTTGGTAGCAGTTAAATTAGCACTTATGGATCAATCGGAACTTAAATTACTGCAAATAGAATTTCTAGTTGAAGGACTAAAATTGGCTATGGGGAATAACTATTTTTGGGCACAGCACCGGTTTTACAATCAAGTAAAAGGAGTTGCCATGGGGGCAAGGTATGCCCCCAGTGTAGCAAATATAGTGCTCAATAAATGGGAACAGGAAACTATCTATCACCAACCCACTAAATCGTTAAAATACTACAAAAGGTACATTGACGATGTCATTCTCCTGTGGGAGGGCACTATGTCGGATTTTCAAAAATTCCTTTTGGGTCTGAACAATAATGCCTATGGACTCAGGTTTACTGCTGAATCCAGTTGGGATACTATCAATTATTTAGACCTTACGTTAACCAAACAAGGGAATAGGTTAGTCTCCAAAACTTTTTTTAAGGCTACTGACCGCAATGGATTTGTACCAGTCAATAGCTGTCACCACCCACAATGGTTAGGAGCAGTCCCTAAGGGGAAATACATGCGCATCAGGAGAAATTGTGATGACATCACTGACTACCACACACAATCTGAGATTCTCACCAATAGGTTTCAGGAGAAAGGTTATCTTCTCAAAAATCTTATCAAAACCAAAAACCAAGTTTTGGCCATGAATAGGGACTCTCTTTTAGTCCCTAAGGATAAAGCTCCCCCTTTGGGAGATATCCCCTTTATATCAGGTTTTCATCGCCAATATAAGGGAGTGGAAAAAATATTTCACAAATACTGGCCTATACTTTGTAAGGATAGAGATCTACAGAACATACTCCCCCCCAGACCGAAGTTTATCTATAGACGAGCACCTGGACTAAGGAATATGATAGCCCCCAATGTACCCGATCCTCCCAAGAAACCTTCTACCTTTCTGGATGGATCGGGGTTCCATTATTGCACTAGGTGCAAAGCCTGTCGCACCAAAAATAGAGTAGGGAAAAAGATTTCCAAATTTCATTCTAAGGTCACCCAACAAGAATTTTCTATAAAACCTCTGATTACATGTAATTATAGTTATGTCACATATGTGTTGGAGTGCCCATGTTCAATCCAATATGTGGGGCGCACTACCCGTAAATTGAGGGTTCGTATTAACGAACATGTAGCCAATATTTCCAAAGGTTATTTGAATCATAGCGTATCACGGCATTTTCGTATGGTCCACAACAGGGACCCCCGTTTACTTACCTTTTTCGGTATAGATAAAATCACCGCCAATTGGAGAGGTACCGATCTTAAAAAGGCTGTTTCCCAAAATGAGACCCAGTGGCTGTACCGTTTACAAACGATGCAGCCTCAGGGTTTAAATATCGAACTGGATCTTAACTGTTTTTTGACTAACGATTAGATTTTTGTTAGATATTCTCAAAGGTTTTTTACTCTGAATTATTGATTTAATATAATTGGTATCTATTTTTGGATGTTGTTCCTAGGGTATATATTTATTTCATGCAACTGTCGGTTACTGTTTTTAATTTTCAATTGTAACAATGTCACCATTTTTAGTGAATAATTGATATATTGATTAATTGGTTAATTAATTAATTATCTAATTAATTTTTAATTTTACTTATAAATTTATTACATCTCCACTAGCCAGATGCTGGCGGAACGTGCTATTATAAATATAGTTATCGGAATTTAGTTTGAGACATATTTTCTATTACTACCAGCATTGAGGATTATTTACATCTGTATAAACTCTTTGTGGAAGTTCAGTTAATTGCTGTTATTACCAATGTTATTGGAAGAAGGGTGTACGGTGTTCTGTAAAGGCACTGAGGCTGTGAAGCATCCAACCACTCCCCTTATGCAAATTTCAATGCTATTTAAACCATCTCCATAGTGACCAAGTACGCTTCCTGAAGACGTGTTTAACGAAACGTACGTTGAGGCGGTACTTGGTCACACAATTACATCACATCCGGCTTCCGTGGTTCGTCTGTCTGTTGAGGGTGGAACGCACGCTGCTGCCGCGATCATCTGGGAACTTCTCCCACAGAGCAGATTTCCCCACTCATAAGATATGCTTCTTAGCCTCAGTGCCGGGCGATGGCACTTTATATGTGAGTAGCCACTTGGCTAAGCTTTGTTTTTATTCAAGTTTTTAAATAAATGGTGTTACACTATGTTTGGTTCCTTTCCATCTATTTTATGTCCCATGCGTGAGACCCTGTGATATGAGGACAAGAGTTTGGTTCATTTTTTCTCCATTGCAGCAAGCATTATCTTGCTAAAGCCTATTTGACCTTTTTTTCATTAAATTGGTCAACTTCATCTGGTAAGCAGACATCCATTTCCATGAGCACATTGGTGTTTTTCAGTGATGGTGAAGGGATTTTGCGGCTCACGCCTTGTTATCAAGATTCACATCAGGATTTCATTATAATTAATTTCTTTTTTGGTGGACTTTCTTTCTATATTGCTTATTTGATTTTCAAAAATTTTTTTGACATCATATGTTATGGTTGCACAATTATTATTGAACACAATTATCTTGTATTGCCTTTAGGTTTATGATTTTGTTTATTCGATTTTCATTCACACCGGCAGGCTGGTTTTTCACTACTTGAATGTAATATCTGTAGTTTACACGGAACGATTTTTTATGTATTGGTTTTTCGTTGGTTTTGTAGCGCTCCCCACCCCCCTTCTTTTTTCTTTTTGCATGAAAGCCGACCGCTGGATGAAAAGAATTATACCAAGATGATACCTAAACCTGCAGGCATCATTCTGGTATAACCACTTAAAGTCCAGCAACATACCAGTACCTTGCTAGTCCTTGTTGGGCATATATTGTAAACTTTTTTTTCATGCAGCCTGTGGGCTGAACAAAAAAAAGAGATTGATCGGTGGGTATGCCCACCATTAGAATACTTCCCTTTATCCACCCACTTCTAATGATAGGCATATATGCACCGTTTATATATGCCGAAGCATGGGGGCATCCTCCTGCAAAAGGTAGGAGCAAATCGCTCCTCCGCCCACTGCTGCCCCCACACTTCGGCATATATGCTGAAGTATGTAACTGTGGTGGTGAAATCACCTCCGACAGCGCTGGAGTCACAGCTTTATGTATCGTGGGAGCAAACGCTGTTGCTGTCAAGATGAATAAATCTGCGCTTAAACTGAATGGCGTACCTGCTAAGCAAATGATGGTTAACAATAAAACAAAGTAATATTACAGTATAACAGTAAGACTTACCATACCTGCAAAGCAAATACAAAAAAAACATAGTAAAAAATAAAACATTTAACGCAACCTGTGCCTAAAATATATATATGCCGAAGCATGGGGGGGATCCTCCCGCAAAAGGTAGGAGCAAATCGCTCCTCCGCCCACTGCTGCCCCCACGCTTCGGCAAATATGCTGAAGTATGTAACTGTGGTGGTAAAATAACCTCCGACAGCGCTGGAGTCATGGCTTTATGTATCGTGGGAGCAAACGCTGTTGCTGTCAAGATAAATAAATCCGCGCTGCAGCTGAATGGCGTACCTGAAAACAATAAAATGGTTAACAATAAAACACAGTAAACTATAAAAAAATTACATACCTGAAAAGCAAACATGATAAAACATAACAACAATAAAACATTGCAGAATAGAATACAGTAAAAAAGAGCAGAACAATAGAGAGAGAATAGAGAGAGAGAGAACAATAAAACAACAACTATATTTGTTTATTTTATTTTATATTTTTTTGTGATTTTTTTTTACTTTTTTTTTTACATTTTTTTTTATAACAGTAACTTTTATAACTGTAACTGGTTCAAGGTTTGTGTCTTTCAAAATGCAATGGCATCTTGGGAGACCCTGTAAAAGTGTGTCCTAGTCTGTGCAATGCTGTACCCTACGCTAAAACCATAGTTGCCAACTGTCCTGGATTTCCTGGGACATTCCCGGGACTTAGACTCCATTCCCGAATTTGTGGTGTCCCGGGAATTGTCCCGAGAAATCCGGTTCTTCACGATTTTCGCCGCCGCTGCCAGAGGTCTTAAAGAAGTTCAGGAAGATGGCTGGGGGGGCTAGACGGAGCTCCTGCGTCGCCACCCACCCTCCGCTCCGCCTCACCCCGCCTACCACCCACCCCGCTGCCAGTCTGTTATGGAAATGGGTGGGGGTTCTAGCCATGCGGCCGGCGGACACACTAGGACACCTCTGAGGTAGGGGGGGCGCACCGCTGTGGGAATCTGATGTAAGGGGGGCTCCACTGGGGACACCTGCTGTGAGGGGGGCTCCACTGGGGACACCTGATGTGAGGGGGGCTCCACTGGGGACACCTGCTGTGAGGATGGCTCCACTGGGGACACCTGATGTGAGGGGGGCTCCACTGGGGACACCTGATGTAAGGGGGGCTCCACTGGGGACACCTGATGTGAGGGGGGGCACCGCCGGGGACACCTAATGTGAGGGGGGCTCCACTAGGGACATCTGATGTGGGGGGGGGCTCTGCTGGGGACACCTGATGTGAGGGGGGCTCTGCCGGGGACACCTGATGTGAGGGGGCTCCACTGGGGACACCTGATGTGAGGGGGGCTCCGCTGGGGACTCCTGATGTGAAGGGGGCTCCACTGGGGACACCTGATGTGAGGGGAGCTCTGCCGGGACACCTGATGTGAGGGGGGGCTCTGCCGGGGACACCTGATGTGAGGGGGGGCTCCGCCGGGGACTCCTGGTGTGAGGGGGGCTTCGCTGGGGACTCCTGATGTGAGGGGGAGCTCCGCCGGGGACACCTGATGTGAGGGGGGCTCCGCTGGGGACACCTGATGTGAGGGGGGCTCCGCTGGGGACTCCTGATGTGAGGGGGCTCCACTGGGGACACCTGATGTGAGGGGGCTCTGCCGGGGACACCTGATGTGAGGGGGGCTCCCCCGGGGACTCCTGATGTGAGGGGGCCTCTGCCGGGGACACCTGATGTGAGGGGGAGCTCCGCTGGGGACACCTGATGTGAGGGGGGTTCCACCAGGGACACCTGACGTGAGGGGGGGCTCCGCCAGGGACTCCTGATATGAGGGGGGCTCTGCCGGGGACACCTGATGTGAGGGGGAGCTCCGCTGGGGACACCTGATGTGAGGGGGGCTCCGCCGGGGACACTTGATGTGAGGGGGGCTCCGCCGGGGACACCTGATGTGAGGGGGGCTCTGCCGGGGACACCTGATGTGAGGGGGGCTCCGCTGGGGACACCTGATGTGAGGGGGGCTCCGCTGGGGACTCCTGATGTGAGGGGGGCTCCACTGGGGACACCTGATGTGAGGGGGGCTCTGCCAGGGACACCTGATGTGAGGGGGGCTCTGCTGGGGACACTTGATGTGAGGGGGGCTCCACTGGGGACACCTGATGTGAGGGGGGGCTCTGCCGGGGACAACCTGATGTGAGGGGGGCTCCGCTGGGGACTCCTGATGTGAGGGGGGCTCCACTGGGAACACCTGATGTGAGGGGGGCTCTGCCGGGGACACCTGATGTGAGGGGGGCTCTGCTGGGGGACACCTGATGTGAGGGGGCTCTGCTGGGGACACCTGATGTGAGGGGGGCTCTGCCGGGGACACCTGATGTGAGGGGGACTCTGCCGGGGACACCTGATGTGAGGGGGGGCTCTGCCGGGGACAACCTGATGTGAGGGGGGCTCCGCTGGGGACTCCTGATGTGAGGGGGGCTCCACTGGGAACACCTGATGTGAGGGGGGCTCTGCCGGGGACACCTGATGTGAGGGGGGCTCTGCTGGGGGACACCTGATGTGAGGGGGCTCTGCCGGGGACACCTGATGTGAGGGGGGCTCTGCCGGGGACACCTGATGTGAGGGGGGCTCTGCCGGGGACACCTGATGTGAGGGGGGCTCCACTGGGGACACCTGATGTGAGGGGGGCTCTGCCGAGGACACCTGATGTGAGGGGGCTCTGCCAGGGACACCTGATGTGAGGGGGGCTCTGCTGGGGACACCTGATGTGAGGGGGGCTCCACTGGGGACACCTGATGTGAGGGGGGGCTCCGCTGGGGACACCTGATGTGAGGGGGGCTCCACTGGGGACACCTGATGTGAGGGGGGCTCTGCCGAGGACACCTGATGTGAGGGGGGCTCCGCCGGGGACACCTGATGTGAGGGGGAGCGCCGCTGGGGACACCTGATGTGAGGGGGGCTCTGCCGGGGACACCTGATGTGAGGGGGGGCTCTGCCGGGGACACCTGATTTGAGGGGGGGCTCTGCCGAGGACACCTGATGTGAGGGGGGCTCCACTGGGGACACCTGATGTGAGGGGGGCTCTGCCGAGGACACCTGATGTGAGGGGGGCTCTGCCGGGGACACCTGATGTGAGGGGGGCTCCACTGGGGACACCTGATGTGAGGGGGGTGAGGGGGGGCTCTGCCGGGGACAACCTGCTGTGAGGGGGGCTCCGCTGGGGACACCTGATGTGAGGGGGGCTCCGCTGGGGACACCTGATGTGAGGGGGGCTCTGCCAGGGACACCTGATGTGAGGGGGGGCTCTGCCGGGGACACCTGATGTGAGGGGGGCTCCACTGGGGACACCTGATGTGAGGGGGGGCTCTGCCGGGGACAACCTGATGTGAGGGGGGCTCCACTGGGGACTCCTGATGTGAGGGGGGCTCCACTGGGGACTCCTGATGTGAAGGGGGCTCCACTGGGGACACCTGATGTGAGGGGGGGCTCTGCCGGGGACACCTGATGTGAGGGGGGCTCTGCCGGGGGACACCTGATGTGAGGGGGCTCTGCCGGGGACACCTGATGTGAGGGGGGCTCTGCCAGGGACACCTGATTTGAGGGGGGGCTCTGCCGGGGACACCTGATGTGAGGGGGGCTCCACTGGGGACACCTGATGTGAGGGGGGCTCTGCCGAGGACACCTGATGTGAGGGGGGCTCCGCCGGGGACACCTGATGTGAGGGGGAGCTCCGCTGGGGACACCTGATGTGGGGGGCTCTGCCGGGGACACCTGATGTGAGGGGGGCTCCACTGGGGACACCTGATGTGAGGGGGGCTCTGCCGAGGACACCTGATGTTAGGGGGGCTCCGCCGGGGACACCTGATGTGAGGGGGAGCGCCGCTGGGGACACCTGATGTGAGGGGGGCTCTGCTGGGGACTCCTGATGTGAGGGGGGCTCCGCTGGGGACACCTGATGTGAGGGGGGGCTCCACCGGGGACACCTGATGTGAGGGGGCCCTGCCGGGGACACCTGATGTAAGGGGGAGCTCCGCCGGGGACACCTGATGTGAGGGGGGCTCCGCTGGGGACACCTGATGTGAGGGGGGCTCCGCCGGGGACACTAGATGTGTGGGGGGGGCCTTGCCGGGGACATCTGATGTGAGGGGGGCTCTGCTGGGGACACCTGATGTGAGGGGGGGCTCTGCCGGGGACATCTGATGTGAGGGGGGGCTCTGCCGGGGACACCTGATGTGAGGGGGGCTCTGCCGGGGACACCTGATGTGAGGGGGAGCTCCGCTGGGGACACCTGATGTGAGGGGGAGCTCCGCTGGGGATTCCTGATGTGAGGGGGGCTCTGCTGGGGACACCTGATGTGAGGGGGGGCTCCGCCGGGGACACCTGATGTGAGGGGGGCTCTGCCAGGGACACCGGATGTAAGGGGGGCTCCGCTGGGGACACCTGATGTGAGGGGGGGCTCCGTCGGGACTCCTGGTGTGAGGGGGGCTCCGCCGGGGACTCCTGGTCTGAGGGGGGCTTCACTGGGGACTGCTGATGTGAGGGGGAGCTCCGCCGGGGACACCTGATGTGAGGGGGGGCTCTGCCGGGGGACACCTGATGTGAGGGGGGGCTCTGCCGGGGGACACCTGATGTGAGGGGGGCTCTGCCGGGGACACCTGATGTGAGGGGGGGCTCTGCCGGGGACACCTGATGTGAGGGGGGGCTCTGCCGGGGACACCTGATGTGAGGGGGGCTCCACTGGGGACACCTGATGTGAGGGGGGCTCTGCCGAGGACACCTGATGTGAGGGGGGCTCTGCCGGGGACACCTGATGTGAGGGGGAGCTCTGCTGGGGACACCTGATGTGAGGGGGGCTCTGCTGGGGACTCCTGATGTGAGGGGGGCTCCGCTGGGGACACCTGATGTGAGGGGGGCTCCACCGGGGACACCTGATGGGGACATCTCAAAGTCTAACGCACATTTAAGCCATGCCCACTATGACGCGTAAACCACGCCCATTTTTCGCCGCAACGTGCTTCGCGCGCCGCACTTGTATATTTTTCCTAAACCACGCCTACAAACGAATGCCCCATCCCCTAATTATTGTACGGCTCCGCCTACAGCCACAAAAGTGTCCCACTTTTTTTTTTACAATGTTGGCAACTATGTAAAACTCAACTAGTGCATTCACTGCATAGACCAGGATTGTCGGGACAGGAGGGACAATAATACCGGCTGTCACGCCTATATCTGCGCTTTCTGCAGACACAACATTTTCTTTGGGGGGCTCGTTGGGTAGGGGTACTCGGGAGGACATAAGGAAAATGCCTCTCATGCAGCCGGCTTACTGCATTTGGTTGGGGAAGGACACCTGGTGTGAGGGGGAGCTCCGCTGGGGACAACTGATGTGAGGGGGGCTCCACCGGGGACACCTGATGTGAGGGGGGGCTCTGCCGGGGACTCCTGATGTGAGGGGGGGCTCTGCCGGGGACACCTGATGCGAAGGGGAGCTCCGCTGGGGACCCCTGATGTGAGGGGGGCTCCGCCGGGGACACCTGATGTAAAGGGGGGCTCCGCTGGGGACACCTGATGTGAGGGGGGCTCCCCCGGGGACACCTGATGTGAGGGGGGCTCTGTCGGTGACACCTGATGTGAGGGGGGCTCCGCCGGGGACACCTGATGTGAGGGGGGCTCTGCCAGGGACACCTGATGTGAGGGGGAGCTCTGCTGGGGACAACTGATGTGAGGGGGGCTCCGCTGGGGACACCTGATGTGAGGGGGCTCCGCCGGGGACACCTGATGTGAGGGGGAGCTCCGCTGGGGACTCCTGATGTGAGGGGGGGCTCCGCTGGGGACACCTAATGTGAGGGGGGCTCCACCGGGGACACCTGATGTGAGGGGGGCTCTGCTGGGGACTCCTGATGTGAGGGGGGCTCTGCCGGGGACACCTGATGTGAGGGGGGCTCTGCCGGGGACACCTGATGTGAGGGGGAGCTCCGCTGGGGACACCTGATGTGAGGGGGAGCTCTGCTGGGGACACCTGATGTGAGGGGGGCTCCACCGAGGACCCCTGGTGTGAGGGGGGCTCTGCTGGGGACTCCTGGTGTGAGGGGGGCTCCGCTGGGGACTCCTGGTGTGAGGGGGGCTCCGCTGGGGACATCTGATGTAAGGGGGGCTCTGCTGGGGGCAACTGATGCAAGGACAGACTCTGCTGGGACATCTGACGCAAGGGCGGACAGCTGGTGGCAGGCGACGTGGCAGGTGACACGCTCAGGGATCCCACTGATTCTGCATCATGGTGAGTTGAATGATTTCATTTTATATTACAATGTAATAATAGAAATAATGCACTTCAATCATCCTGACACCATAACAACCATGGTGCCGGAATGATTGAAGTGCTAACACCAGGTGCTTGGAGTATCTTTATCTGCTGATTGTTAAACTTTCTAGAATACACATATTTTTGTTGTGTAGGATCTGGGGCTGCTGTCCCGTCATTTCCCTCTCCCCCTTTCCCCCTCTCCCCCTTTCCCTCTCTCCCCCTTTCCCTCTCCATCCCTCATTCATCTCAGACTCTACCCACACCCTCTTGAGCCACGCCCATTTAAGCCACGCCCACTATGTCGCGTAAACCACGCCCATTTTTCGCCGCTTCGCACGCCGCACTTGTATATTTTTCCTAAACCACGCCTACAAATGAATGCCCCACCCCCTAATTATTTACAGCTCCGCCTACAGCCACAAAAGTGTCCCACTTTTTTTTTTTACAATGTTGGCAACAATGCAAAACTCAACTAGTGTATGGTCGCGCTCAAAACATTCACTGCATAGACCAGGATTGTCAGGACAGGAGGGACAATAATACCGGGTGTCACGCCTATATCCGCGCTTTCTGCAGACACAACATTTTCTTTGGGGGGCTCGTTGGGTATTGGTACTCGGGAGGACATAAGGAAAATGCCTCTCATGCAGCCGGCTTACTGCATTTGGTTGGGGAAGGTGAGGTGGAGCACCGTCTGGAAACAGAAGGGCTCTGACGATCTCTTCCTGGAATTTAAGGAAGGATCCAGTCTGTCCTGAAGCTCTGTATAGCACATGAGCGTTCAGCAAAGCCAATTGAAAAAAGTATACAGACACTTTTTTGTACCAGCGTCTGGCCTTACGGGTACGGCGCCAACAACTGGTCATTGAGGTCCACCCCTCCCATATTTTGGTTATATTCGTGGACACAGAGGGGTTTCTCCACAACACCAGTCGCCGTAGTAATTTGGACCAACGTGTCTGCATGAAGGGAGGTAAGAACGAAAACATTCTTCTTATCCCTCCACTTCATAGCGAGCAAATTATTACACCGCAAGCAGGCTCTCTCCCCCAGCCTAAGATGGGAATCTACAAGCCGCTGGGGAAAGCCCCGGCGATTAGGTTGCACGGTGCCACATGCTCCAATTTGATGAACAAAAAGGTGACTAAAAAGTGGCACGCTCGTGTAATAATTGTCCACATATAAATGGTACCCCTTTCCGAATAAGGGTGACACCAAGTCCCATACAATCTTGCCACCACTTCCTATGTAGTCAGGGCAGTTTGTCGGCTCTACGTGACTATCTTTTCCCTCGTAAACCATAAAACTATATGTATAGCCTGTGGCCCTGTCACAGAGCTTATACATCTTGACCCCGTATCTTGCACGCTTGCTGGGAAGGTACTGTTTGAATGACAAGCGGCCATGAAATGTAATCAGGGACTCATCAATGCAGACAACTTGATGGGGAGTAAACAAGTCTGCAAAACGTTGGTTGAAGTGGTTTACGAGGGGCCGAATTTTGTAGAGCCGATCGTATTCAGGGTCTCCACAAGGACGACAGAGTTCATTGTTGTTGAAGTGCATGAACCGCAAGATCTGCTCGTATCGTGCCCTGGTCATGGAGGCAGAGAACAAGGGCATATGGTGAATTGGGTCAGTGGAGCAATATGACCGCAACTCACTCTTTCTAGTTATGCCCATGTTGAGGGAAAGGCCCAGAAAGAGCTTAAATTCGGAGACCGTAATCGGTCTCCAATCTCTGGCAAAGGAGGACTGGGGAATAGTGGCGATGTGTTGACCAGCGTATAAATTGCTTTGGTCCACAATAGATCTGTAGAGATCTTCAGTGAAAAACAGTGAATAAAAATCAAGTGGCGTAAAATCAACTGTTTCCACCTGAATTCCGGGTTGGCCAGTGAATGGGGGAAGTACGGGTGCTGCAGGAGTGGTGGGCTCCCAGTTAGGATTGGCGAATGCAGCAGGAAGGGCACTATGGGCACGACGGGCCTGTGTTCATCCTCTTGGTGGCAGCGGGACACTACTTGTGCTTGCCACCTCGCCAGCTTGAACTGCACTTATGGGACTCGCCACGTCACCACGTGATACTGCAGTGCTGGATGTACGACCAGGGTGTACTAGGCCACTGGTGCTTGCCAGTTCACCAGAAGGAATAGCGGCGCTAGTACTGCTCTGCTCCATACGAGAGCCCTGCGGTTCTTGCACATCAAGGACAGAAGAAGAAGTTTGGGGTCTGGTACGCCTGACCTTGGCAGGGACCACAACTCCGTCGTCAGAGCTATCTGTCATGGAGCCGCTGTCGTCTACAGGATCGTATTCTGAGCCTGAATCTGACAGATGAGTGATTTCCTCTTCACTATCTGTCATGCTCAGAAACGTGTAGGCCTCTTCGCTAGTGTACCTTCGATTTGCCATTTTGGGCTCTAAAATTAGGGGTACACTAGTGAGACTCACAGGCAAAAAAGCTCCTGACTGTCAGCGACTGTATCAAAACGCTACCAAAAAACTGTTAGTGATCGCAGGGATCAGGCCTGACTCTGCGAACGCTGCAGTTATGTGTGCTTAGTGTTTTGTAAGTGTCAGTGATCGATCGATACTGCACTTGGGTGGGCTGGGCTGGGCGGAGGGGCAAAACACAGGTGCTAGCAGGTATCTGGGCTGATCCTGCTAACACTGCGTTTTTGGGGACCCTAAACTGCTGGGGACGCTAGTATAGATCTGATAGGATCAGATATTAATCCGTTCAGATACTATACCACTAAGGGAGGTGTATGCTGCGTGCGTGGGTGTTAGCGGTACTGGCGCTAACCTGATGCTGCCTGGGGCGACGCAGACCTTATCTGACCCTAAAAACTTAACTTATATCACAGCCGGGTGATTAGGGGGTTAAACCTTTATAAGGTAATAAACGACGGGTGCCCTAAAACTATAATACACAAACTAACCAGCGTCACCCGTAACAGTTATACGGTGATCACTGGTGAAAGGGTTAACTAGGGGGCAATCAGGGGGTTAAAACCTTTATTAGGTAGTATATGGGGGTCCCTGACACTATAAAACACTGACGGCGAACCTATATACTTACCTCCCTAACTAGCGTCACCTGTGTCACTAATACAGCGATCAGAAAAATGATCGCTTAGTGACACTGGTGACGGGGGGTGATCAGGGGGTTAAAACTTTATTAGGGGGATTGGGGGGTACCCTAGACCTAAAGGGGGCTAACCCTAACTGCCCTACCACTTATAACTGTCACAAATGACACCAATGCAATAATCAGAAAAAAAAACTGCTTTTGGTGTCACTGTGACAGGGGGTACAGGGGGGTGATCGGGGGGGTGACTGGGGGGTGATGGGGGGGTGAAAAGTGTGCCTGCATGTTCTATTGGAAGTGTAGTGTTGTGCAAACTTACTTGGATGTCTTCTCTCCTCAGCGCCGGAACGAAAAGACCGGCTCGAGGAGAGATGACATCACTTCCTCCGCTTTTGTTTACATTACAGAAGCCAAGCAAGCATTTTATTCGCCAGGAGCGATCGCGAGGGGGGAGCCACAAATAAGTGGCCTCACCTTTGATCGCCCCTGACGAAAATCCGACCGCCGCAGGCACCAGGGGGGGTCCGATTAGACCCCCCACCAGCGGGCAGGCAAGGACCTACAGGTAAGTCCTTATGCCTGCCCGTGCCATTCTGCCGACATACATCGTCGTGCGGCGGTCCGCAACTGGTTAATGATTGGCCGAGACCAAACATAAACCACCTGTCACTCAAGCATGGAAATCAAACAAAACAGGCCTGCTGCAAATAGCATCCGCCTGTTTAAATTTACCTGTAACAGAAGCTAACAAGAAAAGGTCACCTGCTTAAAAGTAGGTGCCCGCTACACAGTGGTGAGATGGTTTGAGCTTTGTGACATGGTGCATTATCCTGCTGGAAGTAGCCATCAGAAGATGGGTACACTGTAGTCATAAAGGGATGGACACGGTCAGCAACAATACTCAGGTAGCCCGTGGCGTTTAAACGATGCTCAATTGGTACTAAGGGGCCCAAAATGTGCCAGGAAAATATCCCCCACACCATTACACCACCACCAGCCTGAAATGTTGATACAAGGCAGGATGGATCAACGCTTTCATGTTGTTTACACCCAGGGCCATCTTTAATATTCATTGGACCCTGGGCAAACATATTCTTGGGCCCCCCCCATGCAATTTCACTCTCCACCTGCTCTGAGTCTACAATAAATAGCAGCTATACTAAAAATCAGATTATTGAATCAGATCAGGCAGTGATTGCAATTGGTTGCCAGAGGTTACAGTGTATCCTTACCACTCACTGACTGGCTGCTAGAGGTTGCATCACACATTATGGCTCACTTATTATTTGCTAGATGTTACAGCACATGACTTCTGCTTGCTGATTGGTTGCTAGAGATTACTGTACACCAATACTGCTCACTGATTGGTTGCTAGAGGTTACTGGACATCTTTACCACTCACCAATTGGTTGCTAGAGGTTACCACGCCCTATTACTGCTTACTAATTGGTTGCTAGAGATTACTGCATATCCTTACTGCTCAATGATTGGTTGCAAGAGGTTAGTGCACATCATTACTGCTCACTGATTTGTTGCTAAAGGTTACAGCACATCATCTCACTGCCTGCACACCATGGACTGGGGAGGTGAGGGGACCCATCAAGAGACAGAAAACTTCAATGTAATGGGGATTCACATTGACCACTAATGTTATGGGGATTTACACTGACCACTAATGTAATAGGAGCATTCACAGGAACCACTAATGTAAGGAGGGATTTACACTGATCACCTATGCAAGGGGAGCCTTCACACTGGTCATTAGTGTGAATGAAAGGATTGTACACCAAGCCCCAATGTAATGAGAAGATTTACACTGACCACCAATGTAGCTGAGACATTTAGCCTGCGTTCATATTTGTGTGTCGGGAACGCATGCAAAATCGCTTTCCTGACACCACAGAAACGTGCTGCCTTTTATAGCAGATACACAGCAGTGCCATTCATTGTTAATGACACCCTCACACATCTGCTGAGATGTGCGTGTTCACATGCACCAAAATTCACGGTGCTGTGGCACCATGTTATTTTGAAAATAGGATTCCACCTCCAATTTGCTTACCTTTGCAGAACAGGCTGATGTTCGGCTTAATGACCACAGTTGTAGGCAGGACTTTCAAGCATGCACCTTTAGGGTCGGTTCACACTAGGACGACTTGGGATCCGACTTGTAAGCCCTCAAGTCGCCCCAAGTCGCTTTACTGTGAGCTTTGCATTACAGTGAATGAGAGTGTCTTAATTGACACTACTGAAGTCGCTTCGACTTCAGAGCGTACTACTTGTACTACTTGGATCCGACTTGTAGGCAACCTGTACCCATAGAATTCAATGGAAGTCGCCTCCAAGTCGGATCTCCATCTACATTGAAGCGACTTTACAGGGAAAAAAATTAGTTTGCCCAGGCAAACCCCTCCCTCCCAGAGAGCTGATTATTCTATTATTGGCCACAGCCAAAGTCGCCTGTCCTGGAGGCGACTTGAAGTCGCATTGTAATTTGCTTAAAGTCGCGCTGAAGTCGCGTTGAAGCCGCGTTGAAGTCGCCTTGCAAAGTCGCCTTGAAGTCGTGTTGCCCCTGTGTGAATTGAGCCTTACCAGGCATGTACTGGCCATTGGGACTACAGGGAGTTTCCCGGTGGGCCGATGGCTCAGTGGGCCGATTTCAGTGACAGTGGACCGCTGCCTCCCTCCAGTCCTCTGTCCCCCCCCCCCCCCGCAGTGCTCACCTCCTCTCCCTGGCTAGTTATACAGCGCGCCTGAATACAGACATGATGCTCAGGAGTCAACACTTAGAAGCTCATCATACGATCTGGAAGGAGGGCGGCCTCACTTTCCTGCCTAATCTTGTTCCATTGGGGGGGGCGCCAAACTGATTCTTTGCCCCAGGTGAAATAATGTCTAGCTTCCCCACTGATACTGCCTATAAGAGAAATAATGTAAAACGGCTAATAGCTAGTGGGGGGGGGGGGGGGGCTTGGGTTGCAAGCTGGCATGGGAGAGACCTGTCAAAGTGGGCCAGTCTGGGTGAAGTCCAGGGCCAAATTTTTGTCCCAGTCCAGCCCTGAGCCTTACCTCCCCGATGGGCAGCATTCAGCAGAAGTGATGGTGGATATGATCTCAGGGGGGCATGATATACATACGAATGGCGCCTCTATTTGCATATCAATACAGACAGTCCATGGCTATTTACATATCAATGCTGTGTCTATTTACATATCAATGTAGGTTATTTACAAGTAAACACAGGGTCTGCAGGTGAGTCATCTGCACACGGCAATAGGCAGAGCTGAGAAGCATAAGGCCCCTTTCACACTGGGGTGGTAGGGGGCGTCGGCGGTAAAACAGCGCTATTTTTAGCGCTGTTTTATCGCGGTATTCGGCCGCTAGCGGTGCAGTTTTAACCCCTGCTGGCGGCCGAAAAAGGGTTAAAATTACTCGTACAGCGCGGCTATAGCCGCGGTATCGCCACGGTATAGCTGCGCTGTCCCATTGATTTCAATGGGCAGGAGCGGTTTAGGAGCGGTGAATACACCGCTCCTTCACCGCTCCAAAGATGTGGCTCGCAGGAGATTTTTTCTTCTCCTGCCAGCGCACCGCTTCAGTGTGAAAGCCCTCGGGCTTTCACACTGAACAAACAGCGGAGGCTGTTTAGGGGTGGTTTGCAGGCGGTATATTTAGCGCAATAACGCCTGCAAACCGCCCCAGTGTGAAAGGGGCCTTAGTAAGAGAACTTCACACTGAGGCAGCTGTTTTGGGCCCTGCCTTAAAAACAGCCCTGTTTACACCAAATTCTGACCCTACCATCTGAATGCCACAAGTGAAATCGAAACTTGTCAGACCAGGCAACGTTTTTCCAATCTTCTATTGTCCAATTTTGGTGAGCCTTTGCAAATTGTAGCCTCAATTTCCTGTTCTTAGCTGACAGGAGTGGCACCCGGTGTGGCCTGCTGCTGCTGTAGCCCATCTGCTTCAAGGTTCGACGTGTTGTGCATTCACAGGTATTCTGCATACCTACCTTGGTTGCAATGAGTGGTTATTTGAGTGACTGTTGCCTTTCTATCATCTCAAACCAGTCTGCCCATTCTCCTCTGACCTCAACAAAGTATTTTTCTCCACACAACTGCTGCTCACTGTATATTTTCTCTTTTTCGGATCATTCTCTGTAAACCCCAGAGATGGTTGTGTGTTAAAGTCTCAGTAGATCAGCAATTTAAAAAAAAACTCAGACCAGCCCGTCTGGCACCAACAACCATGCCACCTAAGGCCCCTTTCACACGTGCGGACCGTATGTCCGTATTTCATCCATCCGTTTTTGGATGAAATACGGACATACATGCATCCCTATGGGATAGCGGGTGTCAGCGGATGTACATCCGCTGACACCCGATGTTGTCCGCCTCCGCTCACGTCCAATTCTGCGGACAGAAGAAAATCCTATTTTTCTATCCGTCTGCAGAGCGGATCGGATGAACACGGACAGACGGTCCGTGTTCCTCCGATCCCCCATAGGGGAGAGCGGAGATCTGACAGGGCGGTCCCTGCACAGTGTGCGGGTCCCGCCCTGTCATCTGCCTGCTCAGCTGGGGAAAGCGGAGCGATCCCCGCTGAGCAGCGGATAAACACGGGGCGGATCAACACGGATCTGTCCCGTGTGAAAGGGGCCTAAATCAAAGTCACCTAAATCCCCTTTCTTCCCCATTCTGTTGCTTGGTTTAAATTTCAGCAAGTCGTCTTCACCACGTCTAGATGGCTAAATGCATTGAGTTGTGGCCATGTGATTGGCTGAATAGCAATTTGTGTTACCAAGCAATTGAACAGGTGCACCTAATTAAGTGGCCGATGAGTGTATATCAGGTGCTAGGTTCACTTTAAGATTGGGTAAACGTGACATAGAATAACGCTTCTGGGTCTGAACACGGGTACTGCAGGAGTATGCTTTTACTTTGCAGGGAACTTAAAAGGAAGTAAAACCCATCAGGGTTTACTTCTTCTTTAAGGATAGTGATCATATGAAGCCATTTATTATCACATAGTTGTTTGACTTCTTTTTAAATCATAATAATGACAGAAAACACCCTCCTAAAACTAACAAACGATCTACTAATGAGCAAAACCAATGGACACTATTCTGTACTCCTACTCCTGGACCTCTCTGCTGCCTTTGATACGATTGACCACCTCCTCCTCAAAAAAAAACTCCACGCCTTTGGTCTCCGTGATTGTACTTTTCCCTGGTTCTCTTCCTACTTATCCAACTGCACCTTTAGCGTTACTTACAACTCTACCTCCTCCTCTCCTTTTCCTTTCTCTGTCGGGTCCCCAAGGTTCTGTTCTTGGACCTCTCCTATTCAAGACTAGGGATGAGCCGAACACCCCCGGTTAGGATCGCACCAGAACCTGCGAATGGACCGAAAGTTCGCGCAAACTTTAGAACCCCATTAAAGTCTATGAGACTCGAACGTTCAAAATAAAAAGTGCTAATTTTAAATTCTAATATGCAAGTTATTGTCCTAAAAAGGGGTTGGGGACCCGGGTCCTGCCCCAGGGGAAATGTATCAATGCAAAAGAAAGTTTTAAAAACGTATATTTTTTCGGCAACAGTGATTTTAATGATGCTTAAAGTGAAATAAAAAGTGAAATATTCCTTTAAATATCGTACCTGGGGTGTCTATAGTATGCCTGTAAAGTGGCGCGCGTTTCCCGTGCTTAGAACAGTCCCTGCACAAAATGACATTTTTAAAGGAATAAAAGTAATTTAAAACTGCTTGCGGCTTTAATGTAATGTCGGGTCCTGGCAATATGGATGAAAATCAGTGAGACAAACGGCATGTCTACCCCCCGTCCATTACCAGGCCCTTTGGGTCTTGTATAGATATTAAGGGGAACCCCGCACCCAAATTAAAAAAAGGAAAGGCGTGGGGCCCCCAGGCCCTATATACTCTGAACAGCAGTATACAGGCTGTGCAAACAAGACAGGGACTGTAGGTTTGTTGTTAAGTAGAATCTGTTTGTAATTTTGAACTGGTACATTTTTAAAGTGTAACTCCAGCCAAAAAATCTATTTTTAAGCTTTTTGGAACACATAGGAAAGGGTCATCACCCCTGTAATATTTGTTTTGCTGTCTGTGCACCTCTTCAGAAGATTTCACCTCACTTTCTGTCCCAATGACAAATGTTTTTTGAAAATTTGGGGTTTTTAGTGTAACAAGGATTGGTAATAAAGCATCAGTGAAGAGGAGACACGTTTTTCCCATATTAACTCTTACAGGAGAGAATTTCCCTTCCTAGGGGTAGATTTCATCTCACTTCCTGTTGTCTCCTACCATTTGCAAGTAGGAGTAGTTTGTAAGTTGGATGTTTGAAAGTAGGGGCCTGCCACATATACTCTGCAGAAATTTGGGCCTTAGGTGTTGCCACAACACTGTAAGCCCTCATAATTACTCTTGGTGGGTGCAGGAACGGGCCCTGCTGTGAAATATTAGATCAAGAACTGTAATTACATGCCATTGTTGAACAGTGGTAGAAAAACTGGGCCTTTGGTGGTGGTGGTGCCACAACACTGTTAGTCCTCACAGTTACTCTTGGTGGGCGCAGGAACGGGCCCTGCTGTGAAATATTATACCAAGAATTGTAATTACATGCACCTGTTGAACAGGGGCAGAAAAATTTGGCCTTTGGTGGTGGTGTTGGTGGTGGTGGTGTTGCCACAACACTGTAAGCCCTCACAGTTATTCTTGGGGGGCGCAGGAATGGGCCCTGCTGTGAAATATTAGATCAAGAATTGTAATTACATTTCCCTGTTGAACAGGGGCAGAAAAATTGGGCCTTAGGCACTGGTACCACAACACTGCAACCCCTCACAGATGCTGTAGTTGGAGCACAGGAATGAGCCCTGCTGCATAGTATTGCAGCAAAAATTGTAATTATGTGCCCTTGTTAAACAGGGGATGAAAAATTGGGCCTTGGGCACTGGTGCTGGTGCCATAACACTGCAACCCCTCACAGATACTCTAGTTGGAGCGCAGGAATGAGCCCTGCTGCAAAGTATTGCATCAAAAATTGTAATTACATGCCCCTGTTAAACAGTTAAAGTGTCAGGGGTGCAATTTTGGTTATTTTGGAACGATTTCCGGCTAAAAGGGCCAGGCGTGTAATTTTGGTCATTTTTGACCCATTTCCGGCTAAAAGGGCCAAGGGTGCAATTTTGGTCATTTTGGAGCGATTTCCGGCTAAAAGGGCCGAGGTGCAATTTTGGTCATTTTGCACCGATATCCAGCTAAAAGGGCCGGGGGTGCAATTTTGGTCATTTTGGACCGATTTCCAGCTAAAAGGGCCGGGGTGCGATTTTGGTAATTTTGGAACAATTTCCGGCTAAAAGGGCCGTGGGTGCGATTTTGGTCATTTTGGACCGATTTCCGGCTAAAAGGGCCGGGGGTGCAATTTTGGTCATTTTGGACCGATTTCCGGCTAAAAGAGCCGGGGGGTGCGATTTTAGTCATTTTAGACCAATTTCCGGCTAAAAGAGCCTGGGGTGCAATTTTGGTTATTATGGACCGATTTCCGGCTAAAAGGGCTGGGGGTGTGATTTTGGTCATTTTGGACCGATTTCCGGCTAAAAGGCCCAGGGGTGCGATTTTGGTCATTTTGGACTGATATCGGGCTGTAAGGGCCAGGGGTGCAATTTTGGTAATTTTGGACCGATTTCTGGCTAAAAGGGCCGGGGGTGCGATTTTGGTCATTTTGGACCGATTTACGGCTAAAAGGGACGGGGGTGCGATGTTGCTCATTTTGGACTGACTTCCGGCTAAAAGGGCCGGGGGTGCGATTTTGGTCATTTTGGACCGATTTCCGGCTAAAACGGCCGGGGGTGCAATTTTGGTCATTTTGGACTGATTTCCAGCTAAAAGGGCCGGGGGTGCGATTTTGGTCATTTTGGACCGATTTCTGGCTAAAAGGGTCGGGGGTGCAATTTTGGTCATTTTGGACCGATTTCCGGCTAAAAGAGCCATGGGGGTGCGATTTTGGTCATTTTGGACCAATTTCTGGCAAAAAGAGCCTGGGGTGCAATTTTGGTCATTTTGGACTGATTTCTGGCTAAAAGGGCAGGGGTGCGATTTTGGTCATTTTGGTCTGATTTCCGGCTAAAAGGGCCAGGGGTGCAATTTTTTCATTTTGGACCGATTTCCGGCTAAAAGGGCCAGGGGTGCGATTTTGGTCATTTTGGAACGATTTCTGGCTAAAAGGGCCGGGGGTGCGATTTTGGTCATTTTGGACCAATTTCTGGCTAAAAGGGCCGGGGGTGTGATTATGGTCATTTTGGGCCGATTTCCGGCTAAAAGGGCCAGGGGTGCGATTTTGGTCATTTTGGACCGATATCAGGCTGTAAGGGCTGGGGGTACGATTTTGGTCATTTGGACCGATTTCCGGTTAAAAGGGCTGGGGGTGCAATTTAGGTAATTTTGGACCGATTTCCGGCTAAAAGGGCCGGGGGTGCAAATTTGGTCATTTTGGACTGATTTCCGGCTAAAAGGGCCGAGAGTGCAATTTTGGTAATTTATTACCGATTTCCGGCTAAAAGGGCCGGGGGGGGCGATTTTGATAATTTTGGACCGATTTCTGGCTAAAAGGGCCGGGGGTGCAATTTTGGTCATTTTGGACTGATTTCCGGCTAAAAGGGCTGGGGGTGTGATTTTTTTCATTTTGGACCGATTTCCAGCCTAAAAGGGCCAGGGGTGCGATTTTGGTCATTTTGGACCGATATCAGGCTGTAAGGGCCGGGAGTGCGATTTTGGTCATTTTGGACTGATTTCTGGTTAAAAGTGCCGGGGTGCGATTTTGTTCATTTTGGACCGATTTCTGGCTAAAAGGGCCGGGGGTGCGATTTTGGTTATTTTGGACTGACTTCCGGCTAAAAGGGCCAGGGGTGCAATTTTGGTCATTTTGGACCGATTTCCAGCTAAAAGGGCCGCGGGTGCAATTTTGGTAATTTTGGACTGATTTCCAACTAAAAGGGCCGGGGGTGCAATTTTGGTCATTTTGGACCGATTTCCGGCTAAAAGGGCGGGGGTGCAATTTTGGTCATTTTGGACCGATTTCTGGCTAAAAGGGTCGGGGGTGCGATTTTGGTCATTTTGGACCGATTTCCAGCTAAAAGGGCCGCGGGTGCAATTTTGGTAATTTTGGACTGATTTCAAACTAAAAGGGCCGGGGGTGCAATTTTGGTCATTTTGGACCGATTTCCGGCTAAAAGGGCCGGGGGTGCAATTTTGGTCATTTTGGACCGATTTCTGGCTAAAAGGGCCGGGGGTGCGATTTTGGTCATTTTGGACCGATTTCCAGCTAAAAGGGCCGCGGGTGCAATTTTGGTAATTTTGGACTGATTTCAAACTAAAAGGGCCGGGGGTGCAATTTTGGTCATTTTGGACCGATTTCCGGCTAAAAGGGCCGGGGGTGCAATTTTGGTCATTTTGGACCGATTTCTGGCTAAAAGGGCCGGGGGTGCGATCTTGGTCATTTTGGACTGATTTCCGGATAAAAGGGCCGGGGGTGCGATTTTCGTCATTTTGGACCGATTTCCATCTAAAAGGGCCGGGGGTTCGATTTTGGTCATTTTAGACCGATTTCCGGCTAAAAGGACCGAGGTGAAAATTTGGTCATTTTGGACCGATTTCCGCCTAAAAGGGCCGGGGGTGCGATTTTGGTCATTTTGGACCGATTTCCGGCTAAAAGGGTCGGGGGTGCAAATTTGGTCATTTTGGACCGATTTCCGGCTAAAAGGGCCGGGGGTGCGATTTTGGTCATTTTGGACCGATTTCCAGCTAAAAGGGCCTGGGGTGCAATTTTGGTAGTTTTGGACTGATTTCCGACTAAAAGGGCCAGGGGTGAAATTTTGGTCATTTTGGACCAATTTCCAGCTAAAAGGGCCGGGGGTGCAAATTTGTTCATTTTGGACCGATTTCCGGCTAAAAGGGCCGGGGGTGCGATTTTGGTCATTTGGACCGATTTCCAGTTAAAAGGGCCGGGGGTGCGATTTTGGTCATTTTGGACCGATTTCTGGCTAAAAGAGCCGTGGGGGTGCGATTTTGGTCATTTTGGACCAATTTCTGGCTAAAAGAGCCTGGGGTGCAATTTTGTCATTTTGGACTGATTTCCGGCTAAAATGGCCAGGGGTGTGATTTTTTCATTTTGGACCGGTTTCCGGCTAAAAGAGCCAGGGGTGCGATTTTGGTCATTATGGACCGATTTCCGGCTAAAAGGGTTGGAGGTGCGATTTTGGTCATTTTGGACCGATTTCCGGCTAAAAGGGTTGGAGGTGCGATTTTGGTCATTTTGGACCGATTTCCGGCTAAAAGGGCCGGGGGTGCAATTTTAGTCATTTTAGACCAATTTCCGGCTAAAAGAGCCTGGGGTGCAATTTTGGTTATTATGGACCGATTTCCGGCTAAAAGGCCCAGGGGTGTGATTTTGGTCATTTTGGACTGATATCGGGCTGTAAGGGCCAGGGGTGCAATTTTGGTAATTTTGGACCGATTTCTGGCTAAAAGGGCCGGGGGTGCGATTTTGGTCATTTTGGACCGATTTCCGGCTAAAACGGCCGGGGGTGCAATTGTGGTCATTTTGGACTGATTTCCAGCTAAAAGGGCCGGGGGTGCGATTTTGGTCATTTTGGACCGATTTCTGGCTAAAAGGGTCGGGGGTGCAATTTTGGTCATTTTGGACCAATTTCTGGCTAAAAGAGCCTGGGGTGCAATTTTGGTCATTTTGGACTGATTTCTGGCTAAAAGGGCAGGGGTGCGATTTTGGTCATTTTGGTCTGATTTCCGGCTAAAAGGGCCAGGGGTGCGATTTTGGTCATTTTGGACCAATTTCTAGCTAAAAGGGCCGGGGGTGTGATTATGGTCATTTTGGGCCGATTTCCGGCTAAAAGGGCCAGGGGTGCGATTTTGGTCATTTTGGACCGATATCAGGCTGTAAGGGCTGGGGGTACGATTTTGGTCATTTTGGACTGATTTCTGGCTAAAAGTGCCGGGGGTGCGATTTTGTTAATTTTGGACCGATTTCTGGCTAAAAGGGCCGGGGGTGCGATTTTGGTTATTTTGGACTGACTTCCGGCTAAAAGGGCCAGGGGTGCAATTTTGGTCATTTTGGACTGATTTCCAACTAAAAGGGCCGGGGGTGCAATTTTGGTCATTTTGGACCGATTTCCGGCTAAAAGGGCCGGGGGTGCGATTTTGGTCATTTTTGACCGATTTCCAGATAAAAGGGCCGGGGGTGCGATTTTGGTCATTTTGGACTGATTTCCAGATAAAAGGGTCGGGGGTGCAATTTTGGTCATTTTGGACTGATTTCCGGCTAAAAGTGCCGGGGGTGCGATTTTGGTCATTTTGGACCAATTTCTGGCTAAAAGGGCCGGGGGTGTGATTATGGTCATTTTGGGCCGATTTCCGGCTAAAAGGGCCAGGGGTGCGATTTTGGTAATTTTGGACCGATATCAGGCTGTAAGGGCCGGGAGTGCGATTTTGGTCATTTTGGACTGATTTCTGGCTAAAAGTGCCGGGGGTGCGATTTTGTTAATTTTGGACCGATTTCTGGCTAAAAGGGCCGGGGGTGCGATTTTGATTATTTTGGACTGACTTCCGGCTAAAAGGGCCAGGGGTGCAATTTTGGTCATTTTGGACTGATTTCCAACTAAAAGGGCCGGGGGTGCAATTTTGGTCATTTTGGACCGATTTCCGGCTAAAAGGGCCGGGGGTGCGATTTTGGTCATTTTGGACCGATTTCCAGATAAAAGGGCCGGGGGTGCGATTTTGGTCATTTTGGACTTATTTCCAGATAAAAGGGTCGGGGGTGCAATTTTGGTCATTTTGGACCGATTTCTGGCTAAAAGGGCCGGGGGTGCGATTTTGATAATTTTGGACCGATTTCTGGCTAAAAGGGCCAGGGGTGCGATTTTGGTCATTTTGGACTGATTTCTGGCTAAAAGTGCCGAGGGTGCGATTTTGTTCATTTTGGACCGATTTCTGGCTAAAAGGGCCGGGGGTGCGATTTTGGTTATTTTGGACTGACTTCCGGCTAAAAGGGCCAGGGGTGCAATTTTGGTCATTTTGGACTGATTTCCAACTAAAAGGGCCGGGGGTGCAATTTTGGTCATTTTGGACCGATTTCCGGCTAAAAGGGCCGGGGGTGCAATTTTGGTCATTTTGGACCGATTTCTGGCTAAAAGGGCCGGGGGTGCGATTTTGATAATTTTGGACCGATTTCTGGCTAAAAGGGCCAGGGGTGCGATTTTGGTCATTTTGGACCGATTTCTGGCTAAAAGGGCCGGGGGTGCGATTTTGATAATTTTGGACCGATTTCTGGCTAAAAGGGCCAGGGGTGCGATTTTGGTCATTTAGGACTGATTTCTGGCTAAAAGTGCCGAGGGTGCGATTTTGTTCATTTTGGACCGATTTCTGGCTAAAAGGGCCGGGGGTGCGATTTTGGTTATTTTGGACCGATTTCTGGCTAAAAGGGCCAGGGGTGCGATTTTGGTCATTTTGGACCGATTTCTGGCTAAAAGGGCCGGGGGTGCGATTTTGATAATTTTGGACCGATTTCTGGCTAAAAGGGCCAGGGGTGCGATTTTGGTCATTTTGGACTGATTTCTGGCTAAAAGTGCCGAGGGTGCGATTTTGTTCATTTTGGACCGATTTCTGGCTAAAAGGGCCGGGGGTGCGATTTTGGTTATTTTGGACTGACTTCCGGCTAAAAGGGCCAGGGGTGCAATTTTGGTCATTTTGGACCGATTTCCAGCTAAAAGGGCCGCGGGTGCAATTTTGGAAATTTTGGACTGATTTCCAACTAAAAGGGCCGGGGGTGCGATTTTCGTAATTTTGGACCGATTTCCAGATAAAAGGGCCGGAGGTGCGATTTTCATCATTTTGTACTGATTTCCAGATAAAAGGGCCGGGGGTTCGATTTTGGTCATTTTGGACCGATTTCCAGCTAAAAGGGCCTGGGGTGCAATTTTGGTAGTTTTGGACTGATTTCCGACTAAAAGGGCCAGGGGTGAAATTTTGGTCATTTTGGACCAATTTCCAGCTAAAAGGGCCGGGGGTGCAAATTTGTTCATTTTGGACCGATTTCCGGCTAAAAGGGCCGGGGGTGCAATTTTGGTCATTTGGACCGATTTCCAGTTAAAAGGGCCGGGGGTGCGATTTTGGTCATTTTGGACCGATTTCTGGCTAAAAGGGCCGGGGGTGCGATCTTGGTCATTTTGGACTGATTTCCGGATAAAAGGGCCGGGGGTGCGATTTTCATCATTTTGGACCGATTTCCATCTAAAAGGGCCGGGGGTTCGATTTTGGTCATTTTGGACCGATTTCCAGCTAAAAGGGCCTGGGGTGCAATTTTGGTAGTTTTGGACTGATTTCCGACTAAAAGAGCCAGGGGTGAAATTTTGGTCATTTTGGACCAATTTCCAGCTAAAAGGGCCGGGGGTGCGATTTTGGTCATTTTGGACCGATTTCCGGCAAAAAGAGCCGTGGGTGCAATTTTGGTCATTTTGGACTGATTTCCGGCTAAAATGGCCAGGGGTGTGATTTTTTCATTTTGGACCGGTTTCCGGCTAAAAGGGCCAGGGGTGCGATTTTGGTCATTATGGACCGATTTCCGGCTAAAAGGGTTGGAGGTGCGATTTTGGTCATTTTGGACCGATTTCCGGCTAAAAGGGCCAGGGGTGCGATTTTGGTCATTTTGGACCGATTTCCATCTAAAAGGGCCGGGGGTTCGATTTTGGTCATTTTGGACCGATTTCCAGCTAAAAGGGCCTGGGGTGCAATTTTGGTAGTTTTGGACTGATTTTCATCTAAAAGGGCCAGGGGTGAAAGTTTGGTCATTTTGGACCAATTTCCAGCTAAAAGGGCCGGGGGTGCAAATTTGTTCATTTTGGACCGATTTCCGGCTAAAAGTGCCGGGGGTGCGATTTTGGTCATTTGGACCGATTTCCAGTTAAAAGGGCCGGGGGTGCGATTTTGGTCATTTTGGACCGATTACCGGCAAAAAGAGCCGTGGGGGTGCGATTTTGGTCATTTTGGACCAATTTCTGGCTAAAAGAGCCTGGGGTGCAATTTTGGTCATTTTGGACTGATTTCCGGCTAAAATGGCCAGGGGTGTGATTTTTTCATTTTGGACCGGTTTCCGGCTAAAAGGGCCAGGGGTGCGATTTTGGTCATTATGGACCGATTTCCGGCTAAAAGGGTTGGAGGTGCGATTTTGGTCATTTTGGACCGATTTCCGGCTAAAAGGGCCGGGGGTGCAATTTTGGTCATTTTGAACCGATTTCCGGCTAAAAGGGTTGGAGGTGCGATTTTGGTCATTTTGGACCGATTTCCGGCTAAAAGGGCCGGGGGTTCGATTTTGGTCATTTTGGACCGATTTCCGGCTAAAAGGACCGAGGTAAAAATTTGGTCATTTTGGACCGATTTCCGACTAAAAGGGCCGGGGGTGCGATTTTGGTCATTTGGACCGATTTCAGGTTAAAAGGGCCGGGGGTGCGATTTTGGTCATTTTGGACCGATTTCTGGCTAAAAGGGCCGGGGGTTCAATTTTGGTAATTTTGGACCGATTTCCGGCAAAAAGAGCCGTGGGGGTGCGATTTTGGTCATTTTGGACTGATTTCCGGCTAAAAGGGCCAGGGGTGCGATTTTGGTCATTATGGACCGATTTCCGGCTAAAAGGGTTGGAGGTGCGATTTTGGTCATTTTGGACCGATTTCCGGCTAAAAGGGCCGGGGGTGCGATTTTGGTAATTTTGGACCGATTTCCATCTAAAAGGGCCGGGGGTTCGATTTTGGTCATTTTGGACCGATTTCCGGCTAAAAGGACCGAGGTAAAAATTTGGTCATTTTGGACCGATTTCCGACTAAAAGGGCCGGGGGTGCGATTTTGGTCATTTGGACCGATTTCAGGTTAAAAGGGCCGGGGGTGCGATTTTGGTCATTTTGGACCGATTTCTGGCTAAAAGGGCCGGGGGTTCAATTTTGGTAATTTTGGACCGATTTCCGGCAAAAAGAGCCGTGGGGGTGCGATTTTGGTCATTTTGGACTGATTTCCGGCTAAAAGGGCCAGGGGTGCGATTTTGGTCATTATGGACCGATTTCCGGCTAAAAGGGCCAGGGGTGCGATTTTGGTGATTTTGGACAGATTTCTGGCTAAAAGGGCCGGGGGTGCAATTTTGGTCATTTTGGACCGATTTCCAGCTAAAAGGGCCGGGGGTGCGATTTTAATCATTTTGGAACAATTTCCGGCTAAAAGGACCGGGGGTGCGATTTTGACCAATTTCTGGCTAAAAGGGCCGGGGGTGCCATTTTGGTCATTATGGACCGTTTTCCGGTTAAAACGGTGGGGGGTGCGATTTTGTTAATTTTGGACCTATTTCCGGCTAAAAGGGCCAGGTGTGCGATTTTGGTAATTTTGGACCGATTTCCGGCTAAAATAGCCGGGGATGTGATTTTGATCATTTTGGACCAATTTTCGGATAAAAGGGCCGGGGGTGCGATTTTGTTAATTTTGGACCGATTTCCGGCTAAAATAGCCGGGGATGTGATTTTGGTCATTTTGGACCAATTTTCGGGTCAAAAGGGCCGGGGGGTGCAAATTTGGTCATTTTGGACCGATTTCCAGCTAAAAGGGCCGGGGGTACGATTTTGGACCGATTTCCGGCTAAAAGGGCCGGGGGTGTGATTTTGGTCATTTTGGACCGAATTCCGGTTAAAAGGGCCGGGGATGCGATTTTGTTCATTTTTTACCGATTTTCGGCTAAAAGGGCCGGGGGTGCGATTTTGGTCATTTTGGACCGATATCAGGCTGTAAGGGCCGGGAGTGCGACTTTGGTAATTTTGGACTGACTTCTGGCTAAAAGGGCTGGGGGTGCAATTTTGGTCATTTTGGACCGATTTCCAGCTAAAAAGGCCGGGGGTGCGATTTTGGTAATTTTGGACCGATTTCCGGCTAAAAGGGCCGGGGCTTCGATTTTGGTAATTTTGAAACGATTTCCAGGTAAAAGGGCCCGGGGTGCGATTTTGGTCATTTTGGACCGATTTCCGGTTAAAAGGGCCGGGGGTGCGATTTTGGTCATTTTGGACCAATTTCCGGCTAAAAGGGCCGGGGGTGCGATTTTGACCGATTTCCGGCTAAAACGGTGGGGGGTGCGATTTTGTTCATTTTGGACCGATTTCCGGCTAAAAGGGCCGGGGGTGTGATTTTGGTCATTTTGAAACGATTTCCAGGTAAAAGGGCCGGGGGTGCGATTTTGGTCATTTTGGACCGATTTCCGGATAAAAGGGCCGGGGGTGCAAATTTGGTCATTTTTTATCGATTTCCCGCTAAAAGGGCTGGGGGTGCGATTTTGGTCATTTTGGAACGATTTCTGGCTAAAAGGGCCGGGGGTGCAAATTTGGTCATTTTGGACCGATTTCCGGCTAAAAGGGCCGGGGTGCGATTTTTGGACCGATTTCCGGATAAAAGGTCCGGGGGTGCGATTTTCCTCATTTTGGACCGATTTCCAGATAAAAGGGCCGGGGGTGCGATTTTGGTCATTTTGGAACAATTTCCGGCTAAAAGGGCCGGGGCTGCGATTTTGGTATTTTTGGACCGATTTCCAGCTAAAAGGGCCGGGGGTGCGATTTTGGTCATTTTGGAACAATTTCCGGCTAAAAGGGCCAGGGGTGTGATTTTTTCATTTTGGACCGGTTTCCGGCTAAAAGGGCCAGGGGTGCGATTTTGGTCATTTTGGACCGATTTCCGGCTAAAAGGGCCAGGGGTGTGATTTTGGTCATTTTAGACTGATTTCTGGCTAAAAGGGCCGGGGGTGCGATTTTGGTCATTTTGGACCGATTTCTGGCTAAAAGGGCCGGGGCTGCGATTTTGGTAATTTTGAAACGATTTCCAGGTAAAAGAGCCCGGGGTGCGAATTTGGTCATTTTGGACCAATTTCCGGCTAAAAGGGCCCGGGGTGCGATTTTGACCGATTTCTGGCTAAAAGGGCCGGGGGTGCCATTTTAGTAATTTTGGACCAATTTCCGGTTAAAACGGTGGGGGGTGCGATTTTGTTCATTTTAGACTGATTTCTGGCTAAAAGGGCCGGGGGTGCAATTTTGTTCATTTTGGACCGATTTCCGGCTAAAAGGGCCAGGTGTGCGATTTTGGTAATTTTGGACCGATTTCCGGCTCAAAGGGCCGGGGGTGCGATTTTGGTCATTTTGGACCGATTTCCGGCTAAAATAGCCGGGGATGTGATTTTGGTCATTTTGGACCAATTTTCGGGTCAAAAGGGCCGGGGGGTGCAAATTTGGTCATTTTGGACCGATTTCCGGCTAAAAGGGCCGGGGGTGTGATTTTGGTCATTTTGGACCGATTTCCAGCTAAAAGGGCCGGGGGTGCGATTTTGGTCATTTTGGAACAATTTCCGGCTAAAAGGACCGGGGGTGCGATTTTGACCAATTTCTGGCTAAAAGGGCCGGGGGTGCCATTTTGGTCATTATGGACCGATTTCCGGTTAAAACGGTGGGGGGTGCGATTTTGGTCATTTTGGACCGATTTCCGGATAAAAGGGTCGGGGGTGCGATTTTGGTCATTTTGGACCGATTTCTGGCTAAAAGAGCCTGGGGTGCGATTTTGATCATTTTGGACCGATTTCCGGCTGTAAGGGCCGGGGGTGCGATTTTGGTCATTTTGGACCGATATCAGGCTGTAAGGGCCGGGGGTGCGATTTTGGTAGTTTTGGACCGATTTCTAGCTAAAAGGGCCCGGGTGCAAATTTGGTCATTTTGGACTGATTTCCAGCGAAAACAGCCGGGGGTGCGATTTTGGTAATTTTTGACTGATTTCCGGCTAAAAGGGCCGGGGGTGCGATTTTGGTCACTTTGAACCGATTTCCGGCTAAAAGGGCCGGGGGTGCGATTTTGGTCACTTTGGACCGATATGAGGCTAAAAGGGCCGGGGGTGCGATTTTGGTCATTTTGGACCGATATGAGGCTAAAAGGGCCGGGGGTGCGATTTTGGTCATTTTGGACCGATATGAGGCTAAAAGGGCCGGGGGTGCGATTTTGGTCACTTTGGACCGATATGAGGCTAAAAGGGCCGGGGGTGCGATTTTGGTCATTTTGAACCGATTTCCGGCTAAAAGGGCCGGGGGTGCGATTTTGGTCACTTTGGACCGATATGAGGCTAAAAGGGCCGGGGGTGCGATTTTGGTCATTTTGGACTGATTTCCGGCTAAAAGGGCCGGGGGTGCGATTTTCGTCATTTTGGACCGATTTCCAGATAAAAGGGCCGGAGGTGCGATTTTCATCATTTTGTACTGATTTCCAGATAAGAGGGCTGGAGGTGCGATTTTGGTCATTTTGAAATGATTTCCAGGTAAAAGGGCCCGGGGTGCGATTTTGGTCATTTTGGACCAATTTCCGGCTAAAAGGGTCGGGGGTGCAAATTTGGTCATTTTGGACCGATTTCGGGATAAAAGGGCCGGGGGTGCGATTTTTTTTGTCCTTTTGGACCAATTTCCGGTTAAAAGGGCCGGGGATGCGATTTTGGTCATTTTGGACCGATTCCCGGCTAAAAGGGCCGGGGGTGCGATTTTGGTCATTTTGGATCGATTTCCGGCTAAAAGGGCCGGGGCTGCGATTTTGGTAATTTTGGATCGATTTCCGGCTAAAAGGGCCGGGGCTGCGATTTTGCTCATTTTGAAAAGATTTCCGGCTAAAAGGGCCGGGGGTGCAATTTTTTTCATTTTGGACCGATTTCCGGATAAAAGGGCCGGGGGTGCGATTTTGGTAATTTTGGATCGATTTCCGGCTAAAAGGGCCGGGGCTGCGATTTTGCTCATTTTGAAACGATTTCCAGGTAAAGGGGCCCGGGGTGCGATTTTTGTAATTTTGGATCGATTTCTGGCTAAAAGGGCCGGGGGTGCAAATTTGGTTATTTTGGACCGATTTCCAGTTAAAGGGCAGGGGTGCGATTTTTGGACCGATTTCCGGCTAAAAGGGCCGGGGGTGCGATTTTGGTCATTTTGGACCGATTTCTGGCTAAAAGGGCCGGGGGTGCGATTTTGGTGACTTTGGACCAATATGAGGCTAAAAGGGCCGGGGGTGCGATTTTGGTCATTTTGGACTGATTTCCGGCTAAAAGGGCCGGGGTGCGATTTTTGGACCGACTTCCGGCTAAAAGGGCCGGGGGTGCGATTTTGGTCATTTTGGACCGATTTCCGGCTAAAAGGGCCGGGGTGCGATTTTTGGACCGACTTCCGGCTAAAAGGGCCGGGGGTGCAAATTTGGTCATTTTGGACCGATTTCCGGCTAAAAGGGCCGGGGTGCGATTTTTGGACCGACTTCCGGCTAAAAGGGCCGGGGGTGCGATTTTGGTCATTTTGGACCGATTTCCGGATAAAAGGGCCGGGGGTCCGATTTTGGTAATTTTGGACCGATTTCCTGCTAAAAGGGCTGGGACTGCGATTTTGCTCATTTTGAAACGATTTCCAGGTAAAAGGTCCGGTGGTGCGATTTTGGTCATTTTGGACCGATTTCCAGCTAAAAGGGCCGGGGTGCGATTTTGGTCATTTTGAAATGATTTCCAGGTAAAAAGGCCCCGGGGTGCGATTTTGGTCATTTTGGACCAATTTCCGGCTAAAAGGGTCGGGGGTGCGATTTTGGTCATTTTGAAATGATTTCCAGGTAAAAGGGCCCGGGGTGCGATTTTGGTCATTTTGGACCAATTTCCGGCTAAAAGGGTCGGGGTGCAAATTTGGTCATTTTGGACCGATTTCGGAATAAAAAGGGCCGGGGGTGCGATTTTTTTTGTCCTTTTGGACCAATTTCCGGTTAAAAGGGCCGGGGATGCGATTTTGGTCATTTTGGACCGATTTCCGGCTAAAAGGGTCGGGGGTGCAAATTTGGTCATTTTGGACCGATTTCGGAATAAAAAGGGCCGGGGGTGCGATTTTTTTTGTCCTTTTGGACCAATTTCCGGTTAAAAGGGCCGGGGATGCGATTTTGGTCATTTTGGTCTGATTTCTGGCTAAAAGGGCCGGAGGTGCAATTTTTTTCATTTTGGACCGATTTCCGGATAAAAGGGCCGGGGTGCGATTTTTGGACCGACTTCCGGCTAAAAGGGCCGGGGGTGCAAATTTGGTCATTTCGGACCGATTTCCGGCTAAAAGGGTCGGGGTGCGATTTTTGGACCGACTTCCGGCTAAAAGGGCCGGGGGTGCGATTTTGGTCATTTTGGACCGATTTCCGGATTAAAGGGCCGGGGGTCCGATTTTGGTCATTTTGGACCGATTTCCAGCTAAAAGGGCCGGGGGTGCGATTTTGGTAATTTTGGACCGATTTCCTGCTAAAAGGGCTGGGACTGCGATTTTGCTCATTTTGAAACGATTTCCAGGTAAAAGGGCCGGTGGTGCGATTTTGGTCATTTTGGACCGATTTCCAGCTAAAAGAGCCGGGGTGCGATTTTGGTCATTTTGAAATGATTTCCAGGTAAAAGGGCCCGGGGTGCGATTTTGGTCATTTTGGACCAATTTCCGGCTAAAAGGGTCGGGGGTGCGATTTTGGTCATTTTGGACCGATTTCCAGCTAAAAGGGCCCGGGGTGCGATTTTGGTCATTTTGGACCAATTTCCGGCTAAAAGGGTCGGGGGTGCAAATTTGGTCATTTTGGACCGATTTCGGAATAAAAAGGGCCGGGGGTGCGATTTTTTTTGTCCTTTTGGACCAATTTCCGGTTAAAAGGGCCGGGGATGCGATTTTGGTCATTTTGGACCGATTTCCGGCTAAAAGGGTCGGGGGTGCGATTTTGGTCATTTTGGACCGATTTCCGGCTAAAAGGGTCGGGGGTGCAAATTTGGTCATTTTGGACCGATTTCGGAATAAAAAGGGCCGGGGGTGCGATTTTTTTTGTCCTTTTGGACCAATTTCCGGTTAAAAGGGCCGGGGATGCGATTTTGGTCATTTTGGTCTGATTTCTGGCTAAAAGGGCCGGAGGTGCAATTTTTTTCATTTTGGACCGATTTCCGGATAAAAGGGCCGGGGTGCGATTTTTGGACCGACTTCCGGCTAAAAGGGCCGGGGGTGCGATTTTGGTCATTTTGGACCGATTTCCGGATAAAAGGGCCGGGGGTGCGATTTTGGTCATTTTGGACCGATTTCCGGATAAAAGGGCCGGGGGTCCGATTTTGGTCATTTTGGACCGATTTCCGGATAAAAGGGCCGGGGGTGCGATTTTGGTAATTTTGGACCGATTTCCTGCTAAAAGGGCTGGGACTGCGATTTTGCTCATTTTGGACCGATTTCCGGATAAAAGGGCCGGGGGTGCGATTTTGGTAATTTTGGACCGATTTCCTGCTAAAAGGGCCGGGGTGCGATTTTGGTCATTTTGAAATGATTTCCAGGTAAAAGGGCCGGGGGTGCGATTTTGGTCATTTTGAAATGATTTCCTGGTAAAAGGGCCCGGGGTGTGATTTTGGTAATTTTGGAACGATTTCTGGCTAAAAGGGCCGGAGGTGCGATTTTGGTCATTTGGCACGATTTTCAGCTAAAAGGGCCGGGGGTGCGATTTTGGTAATTTCGGACCGATTTCCGGCTAAAAGGGCCGGGGGGGCGATTTTGATAATTTTGGACCGATTTCCAACTATAAGGTCCGGGGGTGCAATTTTGGTCATTTTGGACCGATTTCTGGCTAAAAGGGCCGGGGGTGCGATTTTGGTCATTTTGGACCAATATCCGGCTAAAAGGGCCGGGGGGTGCGATTTTGGTCATTTTGGACTTATTTCTGGCTAAAAGGGCCGGGGGTTAAATTTTGGTCATTTTGGACCGATATCCGGCTAAAAGGGCCGGGGGTGCGATTTTGGTCATTTTGGACCGATTTCCGGATAAAAGGGTCGGGGGTGCGATTTTGGTCATTTTGGACTGATTTCCAGGTAAAAGGGCCCTGGGTGTGATTTTGGTAATTTTGGAACGATTTCTGGCTAAAAGGGCCGGGGGTGCGATTTTGGTCATTTGGCACGATTTTCAGCTAAAAGGGCCGGGGGTGCGATTTTGGTAATTTCGGACCGATTTCCAACTAAAAGGTCCGGGGGTGCAATTTTGGTCATTTTGGACCGATTTCTGGCTAAAAGGGCCGGGGGTGCGATTTTGGTCATTTTGGACCGATTTCCGGATGAAAGGGCCGGGGGTGCGATTTTGGTCATTTTGGACCGATTTCCGGATAAAAGGGTCGGGGGTGCGATTTTGGTCATTTTGGACTGATTTCCAGGTAAAAGGGCCCTGGGTGTGATTTTGGTAATTTTGGAACGATTTCTGGCTAAAAGGGCCGGGGGTGCGATTTTGGTCATTTGGCACGATTTTCAGCTAAAAGGGCCGGGGGTGCGATTTTGGTAATTTCGGACCGATTTCCAACTAAAAGGTCCGGGGGTGCAATTTTGGTCATTTTGGACCGATTTCTGGCTAAAAGGGCCGGGGGTGCGATTTTGGTCATTTTGGACCGATTTCCGGATGAAAGGGCCGGGGGTGCGATTTTGGTCATTTTGGACTGATTTCCGGCTAAAAGGTCCGGGGTGCGATTTTTGGACCGACTTCCGGCTAAAAGGGCCAAGGGTGCGATTTTGGTCATTTTGGACCGATATCCGGCTAAAAGGGCCGGGGGGTGCGATTTTGGTCATTTTGGACTGATTTCCGGCTAAAAGGTCCGAGGTGCGATTTTTGGACCGACTTCCGGCTAAAAGGGCCAAGGGTGCGATTTTGGTCATTTTGGACCGATATCCGGCTAAAAGGGCCGGGGGTGCGATTTTGGTCATTTTGGACCGATTTCCGGATAAAAGGGTCGGGGGTGCGATTTTGGTCATTTTGGACCGATTTCTGGCTAAAAGAGCCTGGGGTGCGATTTTGATCATTTTGGACCGATTTCCGGCTGTAAGGGCCGGGGGTGCGATTTTGGTAGTTTTGGACCGATTTCTAGCTAAAAGGGCCCGGGTGCAAATTTGGTCATTTTGGACTGATTTCCAGCGAAAACAGCCGGGGGTGCGATTTTGGTCATTTTTGACTGATTTCCGGCTAAAAGGGCCGGGGGTGCGATTTTGGTCATTTTGAACCGATTTCCGGCTAAAAGGGCCGGGGGTGCGATTTTGGTCACTTTGGACCGATATGAGGCTAAAAGGGCCGGGGGTGCGATTTTGGTCATTTTGGACCGATTTCTGGCTAAAAGGGCCGGGGGTGCGATTTTGGTCATTTTGGACTGATTTCCGGCTAAAAGGGCCGGGGTGCGATTTTTGGACCGATTTCCGGCTAAATGGGCCGGAGGTGCAATTTTTTTCATTTTGGACCGATTTCCGGATAAAAGGGCCGGGGGTGCGATTTTCGTCATTTTGGACCGATTTCCAGATAAAAGGGCCGGAGGTGCGATTTTCATCATTTTGTACTGATTTCCAGATAAGAGGGCTGGAGGTGCGATTTTGGTCATTTTGAAATGATTTCCAGGTAAAAGGGCCCGGGGTGCGATTTTGGTCATTTTGGACCAATTTCCGGCTAAAAGGGTCGGGGGTGCAAATTTGGTCCTTTTGGACCGATTTCGGGATAAAAGGGCCGGGGGTGCGATTTTTTTTGTCCTTTTGGACCAATTTCCGGTTAAAAGGGCCGGGGATGCGATTTTGGTCATTTTGGACCGATTTCCGGCTAAAAGGGCCGGGGGTGCGATTTTGGTCATTTTGGTCTGATTTCTGGCTAAAAGTGCCGAAGGTGCAATTTTTTTCATTTTGGACCGATTTCCGGATAAAAGGGCCGGGGGTGCGATTTTGGTAATTTTGGATCGATTTCCGGCTAAAAGGGCCGGGGCTGCGATTTTGCTCATTTTGAAACGATTTCCAGGTAAAGGGGCCCGGGGTGCGATTTTTGTAATTTTGGATCGATTTCTGGCTAAAAGGGCCGGGGGTGCAAATTTGGTTATTTTGGACCGATTTCCAGTTAAAGGGCAGGGGTGCGATTTTTGGACCGATTTCCGGCTAAAAGGGCCGGGGGTGCGATTTTGGTCATTTTGGACCGATTTCTGGCTAAAAGGGCCGGGGGTGCGATTTTGGTCACTTTGGACCAATATGAGGCTAAAAGGGCCGGGGGTGCGATTTTGGTCATTTTGGACTGATTTCCGGCTAAAAGGGCCGGGGTGCGATTTTTGGACCGACTTCCGTCTAAAAGGGCCGGGGGTGCGATTTTGGTCATTTTGGACCGATTTCCGGCTAAAAGGGCCGGGGTGCGATTTTTGGACCGACTTCCGGCTAAAAGGGCCGGGGGTGCGATTTTGGTCATTTTGGACCGATTTCCGGATAAAAGGGCCGGGGGTCCGATTTTGGTCATTTTGGACCGATTTCCAGCTAAAAGGGCCGGGGGTGCGATTTTGGTAATTTTGGACCGATTTCCTGCTAAAAGGGCTGGGACTGCGATTTTGCTCATTTTGAAACGATTTCCAGGTAAAAGGGCCGGTGGTGCGATTTTGGTCATTTTGGACCGATTTCCAGCTAAAAGGGCCGGGGTGCGATTTTGGTCATTTTGAAATGATTTCCAGGTAAAAGGGCCCGGGGTGCGATTTTGGTCATTTTGGACCAATTTCCGGCTAAAAGGGTCGGGGGTGCGATTTTGGTCATTTTGAAATGATTTCCAGGTAAAAGGGCCCGGGGTGCGATTTTGGTCATTTTGGACCGATTTCCAGCTAAAAGGGCCCGGGGTGCGATTTTGGTCATTTTGGACCAATTTCCGGCTAAAAGGGTCGGGGGTGCAAATTTGGTCATTTTGGACCGATTTCGGAATAAAAAGGGCCGGGGGTGCGATTTTTTTTGTCCTTTTGGACCAATTTCCGGTTAAAAGGGCCGGGGATGCGATTTTGGTCATTTTGGACCGATTTCCGGCTAAAAGGGTCGGGGGTGCAAATTTGGTCATTTTGGACCGATTTCGGAATAAAAAGGGCCGGGGGTGCGATTTTTTTTGTCCTTTTGGACCAATTTCCGGTTAAAAGGGCCGGGGATGCGATTTTGGTCATTTTGGTCTGATTTCTGGCTAAAAGGGCCGGAGGTGCAATTTTTTTCATTTTGGACCGATTTCCGGATAAAAGGGCCGGGGTGCGATTTTTGGACTGACTTCCGGCTAAAAGGGCCGGGGGTGCAAATTTGGTCATTTTGGACCGATTTCCGGGTAAAAGGGCCGGGGGTCCGATTTTGGTAATTTTGGACCGATTTCCTGCTAAAAGGGCTGGGACTGCGATTTTGCTCATTTTGAAACGATTTCCAGGTAAAAGGGCCCGGGGTGCGATTTTGGTCATTTTGGACCGATTTCCAGCTAAAAGGGCCGGGGTGCGATTTTGGTCATTTTGAAATGATTTCCAGGTAAAAGGGCCCGGGGTGCGATTTTGGTCATTTTGGACCAATTTCCGGCTAAAAGGGTCGGGGGTGCAAATTTGGTCATTTTGGACCGATTTCGGAATAAAAAGGGCCGGGGGTGCGATTTTTTTTGTCCTTTTGGACCAATTTCCGGTTAAAAGGGCCGGGGATGCGATTTTGGTCATTTTGGACCGATTTCCGGCTAAAAGGGTCGGGGGTGCAAATTTGGTCATTTTGGACCGATTTCGGAATAAAAAGGGCCGGGGGTGCGATTTTTTTTGTCCTTTTGGACCAATTTCCGGTTAAAAGGGCCGGGGATGCGATTTTGGTCATTTTGGTCTGATTTCTGGCTAAAAGGGCCGGAGGTGCAATTTTTTTCATTTTGGACCGATTTCCGGATAAAAGGGCCGGGGGTGCGATTTTGGTAATTTTGGATCGATTTCCGGCTAAAAGGGCCGGGGCTGCGATTTTGCTCATTTTGAAACGATTTCCAGGTAAAGGGGCCCGGGGTGCGATTTTTGTCATTTTGGATCGATTTCTGGCTAAAAGGGCCGGGGGTGCAAATTTGGTCATTTTGGACCGATTTCCAGTTAAAGGGCAGGGGTGCGATTTTTGGACCGATTTCCGGCTAAAAGGGCCGGGGGTGCGATTTTGGTCATTTTGGACCGATTTCTGGCTCAAAGGGCCGGGGGTGTGATTTTTTTCATTTTGGACCAATTTCCAGCCTAAAAGGGCCGGGGTGTGATTTTTGGACCGACATCCGGCTAAAAGGGCCAGGGGTGCGATTTTGGTCATTTTGGACCGATTTCCGTCTAAAAGGGCCGGGGGTGCGATTTTGGTCATTTTGGACCAATTTCCGGCTAAAAGGGCCAGGGGTGCGATTTTGGTAGTTTTGGACCGATTTCTAGCTAAAAGGGCCCGGGGTGCAAATTTGGTCATTTTTGACCGATTTCCGGCTAAAAGGGCCGGGGGTGCGATTTTGGTCATTTTGGACCGATTTCCGGATAATTAGGCCGGGGGTGCGATTTTGGTCATATTGGACCGATTTCCGGATAAAAGGGCCGGGGGTGCGATTTTTGTCATTTTGGACCGATTTCCGGCTAAAAGGGCCGGGACTGCGATTTTGCTCATTTTGAAACGATTTCCAGGTAAAAGGGCCCGGGGTGCGATTTTGGTCATTTTGAAATGATTTCCAGGTAAAAGGGCCCGGGGTGCGATTTTGGTCATTTTGGACCAATTTCCGGCTAAAAGGGTCGGGGGTGCAAATTTGGTCATTTTGGACCGATTTCGGAATAAAAAGGGCCGGGGGTGCGATTTTTTTTGTCCTTTTGGACCAATTTCCGGTTAAAAGGGCCGGGGATGCGATTTTGGTCATTTTGGACCGATTTCCGGCTAAAAGGGTCGGGGGTGCAAATTTGGTCATTTTGGACCGATTTCGGAATAAAAAGGGCCGGGGGTGCGATTTTTTTTGTCCTTTTGGACCAATTTCCGGTTAAAAGGGCCGGGGATGCGATTTTGGTCATTTTGGTCTGATTTCTGGCTAAAAGGGCCGGAGGTGCAATTTTTTTCATTTTGGACCGATTTCCGGATAAAAGGGCCGGGGGTGCGATTTTGGTAATTTTGGATCGATTTCCGGCTAAAAGGGCCGGGGCTGCGATTTTGCTCATTTTGAAACGATTTCCAGGTAAAGGGGCCCGGGGTGCGATTTTTGTCATTTTGGATCGATTTCTGGCTAAAAGGGCCGGGGGTGCAAATTTGGTCATTTTGGACCGATTTCCAGTTAAAGGGCAGGGGTGCGATTTTTGGACCGATTTCCGGCTAAAAGGGCCGGGGGTGCGATTTTGGTCATTTTGGACCGATTTCTGGCTCAAAGGGCCGGGGGTGTGATTTTTTTCATTTTGGACCAATTTCCAGCCTAAAAGGGCCGGGGTGTGATTTTTGGACCGACATCCGGCTAAAAGGGCCAGGGGTGCGATTTTGGTCATTTTGGACCGATTTCCGTCTAAAAGGGCCGGGGGTGCGATTTTGGTCATTTTGGACCAATTTCCGGCTAAAAGGGCCAGGGGTGCGATTTTGGTAGTTTTGGACCGATTTCTAGCTAAAAGGGCCCGGGGTGCAATTTTTTTCATTTTGGACCGATTTCCGGATAAAAGGGCCGGGGGTGCGATTTTGGTAATTTTGGATCGATTTCCGGCTAAAAGGGCCGGGGCTGCGATTTTGCTCATTTTGAAACGATTTCCAGGTAAAGGGGCCCGGGGTGCGATTTTTGTCATTTTGGATCGATTTCTGGCTAAAAGGGCCGGGGGTGCAAATTTGGTCATTTTGGACCGATTTCCAGTTAAAGGGCAGGGGTGCGATTTTTGGACCGATTTCCGGCTAAAAGGGCCGGGGGTGCGATTTTGGTCATTTTGGACCGATTTCTGGCTCAAAGGGCCGGGGGTGTGATTTTTTTCATTTTGGACCAATTTCCAGCCTAAAAGGGCCGGGGTGTGATTTTTGGACCGACATCCGGCTAAAAGGGCCAGGGGTGCGATTTTGGTCATTTTGGACCGATTTCCGTCTAAAAGGGCCGGGGGTGCGATTTTGGTCATTTTGGACCAATTTCCGGCTAAAAGGGCCAGGGGTGCGATTTTGGTAGTTTTGGACCGATTTCTAGCTAAAAGGGCCCGGGGTGCAAATTTGGTCATTTTTGACCGATTTCCGGCTAAAAGGGCCGGGGGTGCGATTTTGGTCATATTGGACCGATTTCCGGATAAAAGGGCCGGGGGTGCGATTTTTGTCATTTTGGACCGATTTCCGGATAAAAGGGCCGGGGGTGCGATTTTTGTCATTTTGGACCGATTTCCGGCTAAAAGGGCCGGGACTGCGATTTTGCTCATTTTGAAACGATTTCCAGGTAAAAGGGCCCGGGGTGCGATTTTTGTCATTTTGGACCGATTTCTGGCTAAAAGGGCCGGGACTGCGATTTTGCTCATTTTGAAACGATTTCCAGGTAAAAGGGCCCGGGGTGCGATTTTGGTCATTTTGGACCGATTTCCAGCCTAAAAGGTTCAGGGGTGCGATTTTGGTCATTTTGGACCGATATCAGGCTGTAAGGGCCGGGGGTGCAATTTGAGTAATTTTGGACCGATTTCAGACAAAAGGGCCCGGGGTGCAAATTTGGTTATTTTGGACCGATTTTCGGCTAAAAGGGCCGGGGTGCGATTTTTGGACCGATTTCCGGCTAAATGGACCGGAGGTGCAATTTTTTTCATTTTGGACCGATTTCCAGATAAGAGGGCTGGAGGTGCGATTTTGGTCATTTTGGACCAATTTCCGGCTAAAAGGGTCGGGGGTGCGATTTTGGTCATTTTGGACTGATTTCTGGCTAAAAGGGCCGGGGGTTCAATTTTGGTCATTTTGGACCGATTTCCGGATAAAAGGGCCGGGGGTGCAAATTTGGTCATTTTGGACCGATTTCTGGCTAAAAGGGCCGGGGGTGCGATTTTGGTCATTTTGGACCGATTTCCGGCTAAAAGGGCCGGGGGTGCGATTTTGGTCATTTTGGACCGACTTCCGGCTAAAAGGTTCGGGGGTGCGATTTTCGTCATTTTGGACCGATTTCCAGATATAAGGGCCGGGGGTGCGATTTTCGTCATTTTGGACCGATTTCCGGATAAAAGGGCCGGGGGTGCGATTTTCGTCATTTTTGACCGATTTCCGGATAAAAGGGCCGGAGGTGCGATTTTGGTCATTTTGGACCGATTTCCAGATAAAAGGGCCGGAGGTGCGATTTTGGTCATTTTGGACCGATTTCCAGTTAAAAGGGCCGGGGGTGCGATTTTATTCATTTTGGACCGATTTCCGGCTAAAAGGGCCGGGACTGCGATTTTGCTCATTTTGAAACGATTTCCAGCCTAAAAGGTTCAGGGGTGCGATTTTGGTCATTTTGGACCGCTATCAGGCTGTAAGGGCCGGGGGTGCAATTTGAGTAATTTTGGACCGATTTCCGGCTAAAAGGGCCGGAGGTGCAATTTTTTCCATTTTGGAACGATTTCCAGATAAAAGGGCCGGAGGTGCGATTTTCATCATTTTGTACCGATTTCCAGATAAGAGGGCTGGAGGTGCGATTTTGGTCATTTTGAAATGATTTCCAGGTAAAAGGGCCCGGGGTGCGATTTTGGTCATTTTGGACCAATTTCCGGCTAAAAGGGCCGGGGGTGCAAATTTGATCATTTTGGACCGATTTCCAGTTAAAGGGCAGGGGTGCGATTTTTGGACCGATTTCTGGCTAAAAGGGCCAGGGGTGCGATTTTGTTCATTTTGGACCGATTTCCGGATAAAAGGGCCGGAGGTGCGATTTTGATCATTTTGGACCGATTTCCGGCTAAAAGGGCCGGGGGTGCAAATTTGGTCATTTTGGACCGATTTCCGGCTAAAAGGGCCGGGGGTGCGATTTTGGTCATTTTGGACCGATTTCCGGCTAAAAGGGCCGGGGGTGCGATTTTGGTCACTTTGGACCGATATGAGGCTAAAAGGGCCAGGGATGTGATTTTGGTCATTTAGACTGATTTCCGGCTAAAAGGGCCAGGGGTGCGATTTTGATAATTTTGGACCGATTTCCGGCTAAAAGGGCCGGGGGTGCGATTTTGGTCATTTTGGACTGATTTCCAGCTAAATGGGCCGGGGGTGCGATTTTTGGACCGATTTCCAGCTAAAAAGGCCGGGGGTGCAATTTTGGTCATTTTGGACCGATTTCTGTCTAAAAGGGCCGGGGGTCCGATTTTGATCATTTTGGACCGATATGAGGCTAAAAGGGTCGGAGGTGCAATCTTGGTCATTTTGGACCGATTTCCAGCTGAAAGGGCCTGGGGTGCGATTTTTGTCATTTTGGACCGATTTTTGGCTAAAAAAGCCATGGAGGTGCAATTTTGGTCATTTAGACTGATTTCCGGCTAAAAGGACCATGGGTGCGATTTTGTTCATTTTGGACTGATTTCCGGCTAAAAGGGCCGGGGGTGCGATTTTGGTCATTTTAGACTGATTTCCATGCAAAAAGGGCCGGGGTGCGATTTTTGGACCGATTTCCGGCTAAAAAGGCCGGGGGTGCAATTTTGGTCATTTTGGACCGATTTCTGTCTAAAAGGGCCGGGGGTCCGATTTTGATCATTTTGGACCGAATTCCGGCTAAAAGGGCCAGGGGTGCAATTTTGGTCATTTTGGACCGGTTTCCGGCTAAAAGAGCCGTGGGGGTGCGATTTTGGTCATTTTGGAACAATTTCTGGCTAAAAGAGCCTGGGGTGCAATTTTGGTCATTTTGGACCGATTTCCGGCTAAAAGGGCTGGGGGTGCGATTTTGGTGATTTTGAAACGATTTCCAAGTAAAAGGGCCGGGGGTGCGATTTAGGTCATTTTGGACCGATTTCCGGCTAAAAGGGCCGGGGTTGCGATTTTTTTCATTTTGGACCAATTTCCCGCTAAGAGGGCCAGGTGTGTGATTTTGGTCATTTGGACCGATTTCCGACTAAAAGGGCCGGGGATGCGATTTTGGTCATTTTGTACCAATTTCCGGCTAAAAAGGCCGGGGGTGCGATTTTGGTCATTTTGGACCGATTTCCGGCTAAGAGGGCCGGGGGTGCAATTATGGTCATTTTGGACCAATTTCTGGCTAAAAGGGCCGGGGGTGTGATTATGGTCATTTTGGACCAATTTCTGGCTAAAATGGCCGGGGGTGCGATTTTGGTCATTTTGGACCGATTTCCATCTAAAATGGCTGGTGGCGCGATATTAGTCATTTTGGACCGATTTCTGGCTAATAGGTCCGTGGGTGCGATTTTGGTCATTTTGGACCGATTTCTGGCTAAAAGGGCCGGGGGTGCGATTTTGGTCATTTTGGACCGATTTCCGGTTAAAAGGGCTGAGGGTGCGATTTTGGTCATTTTGGACCGATTTCCAGCTAAAAGGGCCGGGGGTGCGATCTTTTCCATTTTGGACCGATTTCCAGCTAAAAGGGCTGGGGGTGTGATTTTTTTCATTTTTTACTGAATTCCGGCTAAAAGGGCCGGGGGTACGATTTTGGTCATTTTGGACCGATTTTGGGCTAAAAGGGCTGGGGGTGCCATTTTGGTCATTTTGTATCATTTTAGATATAAAAGGACTGGGGGTGCGATTTTGGATAGATTTTGGGCTAAAAGGGCCAGGGGTGCGATTTTGGTCATTTCTGACCATTTTAGATATTAAATGGCCGGGGTTGCACTTTTTGTCATTTTGGACTATTTTAGATATAAAAGGGCCAGGGTGGCGATTTTGGTCAATTTGGACCGATTTTGGGCTAAAAGGGCCGGGGGTGCGATTTTGGTAATTTTGGACCATTTTAGATATAAAAGGGCCAGGGGTTGCGATTTTGGTCATTTTGGACTGATTTGGGGCTAAAAAAGGCCAGGGGTACGATTTTGGTCATTTTTGGACCGATTTTGGGCTAAAGGGGCCGGGGGTGCGATTTTGGTCATTGTGGACCGATTTCATGTCGGGGGTGCGATTTTTGTCATTTAGGACCAATTTCGGGCTAAAAGAGTCAGCAGTGCAATTTTGGTATTTTTTTACCAATTTAGGGCTAAAAGGGCCGACAGTGTGATTTTAGTCATTTTTGAACATTTTTGAGTTAAAAGGGCCAGCAGTGCGATTTTGGTATTTTAGGACCAATTTCAGGCTAAAAGGGCCGGGGGTGCGATTTTGGACCATTTCCATACTAAAAGGGCCAGCAGTGGGATTTTGGTAATTTTGTACCATTTTCGGGTTAAATAGGGCTGGGAGTGCAATTTTGGTAATTTTGGAACATTTTCGAGTTAAAAGGGCCAGGAGTGTGATTTTGGTCATTTTGAACCAATTTTGAGCTAACAGGGCCGGGAGTGCGATTTTGGTCATTTTGGACCATTTTCGGGCTAAAAGGGCTGGCAGTGCGATTTAGGTAATTTTGGACTATTTTCGAGTCAAAAGGGCTGGCAGTGCGATTTTGGTAATTTTGGACCAATTTCGGGCTAAAAGGGCCATGGGTGCGATTTTGGTCATTTTGGACCAATTTTGGGCTAATTGAGCCTAGGGTGCGAATTTGGTCATTTTGGACCACTTTCGGGCTAAAAGGGCCGGAGCTGCGATTTTGGTCTTTTTGGACTATTTGAGATAAAGGGGCAGGGGTATGATTTTGGTCATTTTGGACCGATTTCAAGATAAAGGGGCCTGGGGTGCGTTTTCGGTCTAAAAGGGCCGGGGGTGCGATTTTGGTAATTTTGGACCATTTTCGAGATAAAGGGGCCGGCGGTGTGATTTTGGTTATTTTGGACCGCTTTCAGTCTAAAAGGGTCGGTGTGCAATTTTGGAACACTTTCAAGATAAAGTAGCCGGGGTTGCGATTTTGGTCATTTTGGACCGTTTTCAGGCTAAAAGGGCTGGGGGTGTGATTTTGGTCATTTTGGACCGCTTTTGGGCTAAAAGAGCCGGCAGTGCCATTTTGGACCGCTTTCAAGATAAAGGGGCTGGGGGTGCTCTTTCGGGCTAAAGGGGCTGGGGGTGCGATTTTGGTAATTTTGGACCGCTTTCGAGCTAAAAGGGCCGGGGGTGCGATTTTAGACATTTTGGACCATTTTAGATATAAATGGACTGGGAGTATGATTTTGGCAATTTTGGGCGATTTTGGGCTAAAAGGACCGGGGGTGCGATTTTGGTCTTTTTGGACCGTTTTAGATATAAAAGGGCCGGTGGTGCGGTTTTGGTCATTTGGGACCGGTTTCGGGCTAAAAGGGCCGGGGGTGCAATGTTGGTAATATTGGACCATTTTCGAGTTAAAAGGCCGGCATTGCTTATTTGGTAATTTTGGACCAATTTCTGGTTAAAAGGTCCCGCAGTGCGATTTTGGTCATTTTTGACAATTTTTGAGTTAAAAGGGCCTGGGGTGCGATTTTGGACAAATTTCGGGCTTAAAGGGCTGGGGGTAAGATTTTGGTCATTTAGGACTCATTTCGGGCTGAAAGGGCCGGCAGTGCGATTTTAGTAATTTTATACAATTTACAAGTTAAAATGGCTGGGATTGAGATTTTGGTAATTTTGGACCATTTTCGAGTTAAAAGGGCTGGCAGTGTAATCTTGGTAATTTAGGACTATTTTCGGGCCAAAAGGGCCGGCAGTGTGATTTTGGTAACATTGGACCATTTTCAAGTTAAAAGGGCCGACAGTACGATTTTCGTAATTTTGTACTATTTTCAGGTTAAAAGGGCAGGGAAGGCGATTTTGGTCATATTGGGCCATTTTTAAGCTAAAAGGGCAAGGGGTGCGATTTTGGACCATTTCCAGGCTAAAAGGGCCAGCAGTGTGATTTTTGTAATTTAGGACCAATTTTGAGCTAAAAGGGCTGGTAGTGCAATTTTCGTAAATTTGTATCATTTTTGAGTCAAAAGGGCCGGCATTGCGATTTCTTGTAATTTTTGGAACATTTTCGGGCTAAAAGGGCCTTTGGTGCGATTTTTGGTAATTTTGGACAGTTTTCAGGCTAAAAGGACCGGCTGTGTGATTTTTGTCATTTTGGACCAATTGTGGGCTCAAAGGCCTGGGAGTGCGATTTTGGTAATTTTGGACCAATTTCGAACTTAAAGAGCCTGGGGTGCGATTTCGGTCATTTTGGACCATTTTTGAGAAAAAGGGGCCGGGCGTGCTATTTTGGTCATTTTTGGACCGCTTTCATGTCGGGGGTGCCATTTTGGACTGCTTTCAAGATAAATGGGCCGGGGGTGCGCTTTCGGGCTAAAAGGGCCGGAGTTGCGATTTTTTTGATTTTGGACCATAGACCCACGAATGGTGTTGTTGGGAATTATGGAAGATATTGAAGCTACTAGCTATATGAAGGTATTCTTGTTTTTTGCACTTTAATATGCACACAGGGAGCTCCTTCTGAGATGGAAGCAGCCCACTTCACATACGCTGAATAGTTGGAAATCTTTGGTGAATGCAGTTTTACCATTGTACAGGTTAACCTATAAGAGTAGAAACTGTCAAAAGACGTTCGATAAATAATGGTCTACCTGGATTGATGCATATGGTTCAGATGAGGTGATACATACTTTCTAGATCACAAATGAGACTTCCTATGCCCTCAGTCTGCCTCAACCAAACTCATTAAAATAAAACTAAAGTCAATTTTTTTGCATAGAGCAGCGGCTGGATTAAAATACTTATTTTGCCATCTGTGTCTCATTGTGGGGATTTACCTTCACTTAAGCTGGCCATACATTAAACAATTTTCTTATTCAATTTCCTTTAGATTTAAATTTAAAGCGGTTGTATACCCCACTTTCACATTTTTACCTACAGATAAACCTATAATAAGCTTTACCTGTAGGTAAAGTAAATATCTCCTAAACCTATATGGTTTAGGAGATATTCACCTTGCATGCAGCCGCTGACGTCAGCAGTGTATGCGCTCTGAAGGTCCGGCAGATGCTGCCAGAAAATCAGAGCTCCTTGCTGGAAAGAGGGCTCCCGCGGGCATGCGCAGGTATGACGTTTATCACGGCTTTGGCCACTCACAGCACAGGAGCCGCAAACCCAAAAGAAATGCAGAGGGACACATGGCAGCTCCCTTAGCGGTGACTAGGAGGCAATGCCGGCTCTTCGTTCTAAGGTAAGTATTTCATTTCAATATACGGTGCATACTAGTTCGTTATGCCTTTGTCTTACAGATTTTTTATTTTTTTTTATTTTTGTGGGTATACAACTGCTTTAACTATGTAGTACAAGGCCTTACCTGTCTGCATACAATTCAAATGTGTTTAGGTGTGACCTCATAATATATGGTTTTGGTAAATCTAAATGACAATTGCAAAAGAAGTTTGTATGATGTATGACCAGACTTACTGTCATGTTGACTCAACCGAAAGTAATATTATTCCAATGTGAAGAATAACCTTCTATTTCTAGTACTGGTGGCAACTCAAAAATGTATATTTACCCTCGCTTTCATTACTTTACAAGGCATAGACAGCAATAAAGACTTGACAAGGGTTCTAACACCTCGCCACTAGAAATCTAAAAAAAAAATGATGTCTTTGGATAGATTTTAAACAAATAAAAGTACAAATTTGGACTATTTGATGATTTAGCTGATTAATGAATCAATTCAGTTATATTTATACAAATACTTGTTTAATTCAAAGATAAAAAAAAACACAGTTTAAAAAAAAAAAATCATAAAAAATAACAACACACGATACTGTAAAAAATACCACATTATTGAAATTAAATTCGTATTTCTTGAAATCCGTCTGTCTTGAGGGTCTTGAGGTTTTTAAGAAGTTCTTTCTATGCCAGATTTCACAGATCTTTTCATGCTTTATACTGCAAGAGGAAGGGTTTGTTTAAAGTAGATGTAAACTTAATCACTTAAATCTCATAAAATCATATAATGTTAATGGAATTTCCAAGGGATCTTTACTATTTTTAAAACAACATATTTCATTAAAACCTGGTGATCCCGCCATGAAAGTCCTTCTTCAGGCACTTTTTGTTATAAGGTAACAATGTTCTGTACCTTTCTCCAAATTGTGTTCCTGCATTGTACATCTTGCCACAAAGGCTTCTGATGATGGGGATATGATACACAGTGCTTTAGCACACTAAATGGCATTCAATTATAGTTTACCTCTACAATAATTCTGTGTTGCAGATATAAACCCTTTTATATCTGCTGTCCTCTACACTCTTGTGTCAGCCGAGTCAACTACCACCGAACAATTGTGGTCAAAGGGATACGTACAAGAGACAATCAGAATGGCACCTACTGTTCATTGACATGACAAAGGTTTTCTTTTTCAGATTTTATAGGTTGGGTCTGGGGCAGCCCTGTGGAACCGGTGTTTTTTGGATCACATGCAGCCCGTTTGCATCTTTCTTAGGCCCTCGATGGGTGAAGAATTTAAACTGAATTAGGCCCTGGCTGTTCCCTATTTTATAAAGACTTAATTTCCCTATGTAAGTTTGTAGCTCAATACTTCAGGAAATGGTTAATTAACTCTTTCTCTTGGCTAAAATGTTGTAGTTATTAATATAATGTTAATTACCAAATGGCTATATATATATATATATATATATATATTATATATATATATATATATATATTTTTTTTTTTTTTTTGCAAATACACCCTGTCCTGTTACCCACACAGGGCAAAGTGATAGTGTCTTTGGAATGGGCATCCTAACAACCCCCATATACTCACCTGCAGTCCTTCACATCTCACTGCTGCTCCGCATAGGAACATACCCATCATTTCTAGTTATGAATAAACTCCTCTGTAATACTCCTTGGGTCTAACAGCCAATTGCTAAGCCCATACATTGTCTGTCACTTGACCAGAGTAGTAGTGCCACTGCTAACCTACGTCGCCAAAATAGCATGGAGCTGCAGGAGGGCACAGGTAATGTTAGTATAAATTCGTTAAAATAGAAGTATGGGAAATATTATTTTATTGTTAATCATACTTACCTAGGTGGATGCAGCATCGGTCCAGTGCCGCAACTGTCTCCCACCGGCTCTTAGACTGAGAACCAAGCTATCAAACGCCGCTGATTGCTTGGTTCTCACAGCTCCGTGAACTGAAGGCTGGTGACTATCGGCTCTCTGTTCTGCCCCCCCTCCACGCTCACTAGAGCTCTGGGCTGTGGAGGGGGTGGGAGGGGCTGGCTCAGGCTCTCAGTGGCTCACTGAGAGGCTGAGCCAGGTGCCAGTCCAGGCAGGTGGGCAGATCCTGACCATATGGTCACAATACTTCCTGAGCCTGGACCGGCTCTGTGACCTCAGCCGACAGGGGGCTTCAGCTTTCTGGCTGCTGAAAATGGGTCACAGGAGTGCAGAACTAACTGCACTCCTGAGATCCACAGGAAAAGTACAGCCAAATTAGCTTTAAAGTATGTCCTTTGCATAGACACTGCTACCCTATCCTGCATGATCAAGGTGACAGTAGGGTTGATTTACCAAGACTGGAGAGTGCAAAATCTGGTTCAGCTCTGCATAGAAACCTTCCAGATTCCAGTTTTGTGTGTCAAAGCTTAATTGAACAAGCTGAATTGTGAAGCTGATTGGCTACCATGCACAGCTGCTCCAGATTTTGCACTCTACTGTTTTAGTAAATCTACCCCAGTATCACCCTTAAATGTAGGTGTGAACCTCAGTGGGGAATACTGTAAGGTGCCCCCTTAAAGATTTAGTTCACATCATTTGTCCAACAGTTGTAATTAGGTTTTATATGCGTTGCATAGAAATGAGTTTAGGGACTACAATTAGAATATTTTCGAAGTAAGCTTAGGACCAGTATTGGGGTTTTAGGCTTCAAGTTCAGATGAAATAGTTTGGTTTGGTAAGAAATTGTCAGCAAGGCAGGAAATGAGGGAGAGCCAGGGAGCAATAAAAGTCTAAAGGAGATTGATTCTTTTCTCACTCTATCCAAAGCTAAGAAAAAAAAAGGGTTGGCTTGGCAAACATTTTATGCCTTGTCCTTGAATCATGGCTTAAAACATGACTATTGAAGCTGGGATTATTGTACCAAAACTGGGACAACAGAGAACAATGAAATAGGCTGCTTTAGGCAAAGATCTAAACTGATAAAAATGAGAACAGAAAATGGGGACTGAGCTTACCTGGTTGATATATGAGCCTGAATCCTCTCCTATTGAGACCTGAATCAGACCTGAAAACAATCCGCATGAAGTTCCCGGTAGATATAATGGGATCTGGTAACATCTGTCCACACCATTGTCGCGGGAAACTTCCACCGTAGACCCAAATCCAGTCAAAGACACACAAGTACATGTAGCCTTCCATGTCAAAATTTGTGGGGGTGAGTTTAATCTGGAATGAAACAGATGTACATTTCATATGTTAGGTATCTTGTATGATGAGATAGAAGAAAAGAGAGGGGAGTGCTCAGAAGAAAAATATTTTTTTCCACAGAAAGAGAAAAATATAGCAAAAAAAAGTCATTTAAAAAATGTATAACGTTGGTACTCCAGTAGTAATCAAATACACGCAAAAAAAACCAAATACAAAGAGAACTAATTCAATTAAACTAAACTACGCTACAGTGTTAATTGTGACATCAAATTTCAAATTCGTTTTAGTCATAGTCTTTTGACTAAAATGCCATTTTAGTTTTAGCCGTATTTTAGCCTTTTGACAAAGCCTCCCGTTCACACCTGTGAGACTTGTCATGCAATTTGACAGGTTAAGTCTCATGACAAGTCGCATCCTATCATTGGCAATGGAGCTGTTCAAATCGCTGCAAAGCCGATTTTGTGGTGCCGCACTGATTTAAAAAAGTATTTCCTGCACTACTTTTGGCAATTTCAGGTGTAACTTGCACAGACATTTGTGCATGCAGTCCCACAGATGTCAGTAAAGTCGCACCGACATTCGGCTTTGAAATCGCTGATTTCAAGTGAAGTTGCACGATTTCAAAGCAGCATTCAATGTGAATGAGAGCTAAAATGCCATTTTGATTTGAGTCATATTTTAGGCATCTGAATTGTTTTAGTTGTATTTTAGTCAACCAAAATCTCCAGTAAATTTTAGTCGACTAAAATCTAATGGGTTTAGTTAAATTGTAATGCATTATTTAAAGTGGTTTTAAAGGCAGGTGTTTTTTTATCTTAATGCATTCTATGCATTAAAATAAAAAACCTTCTGTGTGTAGAAGCCGACCCAGCACCCCCTAATACTTTCCTGAGCCCCCTCTCTGTCCAGCGATGTCCACAAATCCCTCGGCAGTCCAGGATTCCCCCTCAAGATTGGCTAAGACACATCAGCGGTGCCATTTGCTCCCGCGGCTGTCTATTAAAGTAATTTTGCCAATCAGGGGAGAGAGGGGGCGGGGCCGAATGGCAGCTCTGTGTCTGAATGGACACACGGAGCTGCAGCTCGGCTCGGGTGCCCCCATAGCAAGCAGCTTGCTGTGGGGCACTTGACAGGAGGGAGGGGCTAGGAGCGCCGGTTTGGGACCCAAGAAGATGAGGATCAGGGCTGTGCAAACCCACTGTTTGTTATTTTTGTTTTTTAAAAAACAAGACTTTACAATCACTTTAAGCATTTCCCAAGAATTGGCAAACTCATTATATACTCATGGAGTAAAAATCTAATAACATGTTATTATTTATGGTATTAAGGTTTGAACATGCACTACAGACACAGATTTAGCCATTGTGATATATAACATCTTTATAAATAAACCAAGTTTCATAAACAAACAAAAATATTGATCTTTAAAACAGAAGTGCAACTTTAAAATCTAAAAAAATAAACTCTATTGGCTGTAATGCCTTGCTCATATTACCTGAATATATTACCAACAATAACCACTTGCCAACTGGGAACTTCTACCCCCTTCCTGCCCAGGCCAATTTTAAGCTTTCAGCGCTGTCACAATTTTGTATGGTCATCAACACTGTACCCATATGAAACTTTTAGCAATTTTTCCCCACAAACAGAGCTTTCTTTTGGTAGTGTTTAATCACCACTGGGTTTTTTATTTTTTGCTAAACAAACAAAAAAGATCAAAAATGTTTAAAAAAAAATGTTTTCCCAGTTTGTTATACAATTTTGCAAACACGTCATTTTTCTCCTTCACTAATGTGTGTAGAAGAGGCTGTACTGATAGGCTGCACTGATGGGCACTGATGAGTCAGCACTGGTGGGCACTAATGAGGATGTACTGATAGGCAGCATTGATGGGCACTGATAGGCACCACTGATGGGCACTGATAGGCAGCGGCACTGATGGGCACTGAGAGGTGGCACTGCTAGGCAGCACTGGTGGGCACTGATAGGTGGCATTGATGGGCACTGATAGGCGGCACTGATGGGCACCGATAGGCGGCACTGGTAGGTGACACTGATGAGGAGGCACTGATGGGTACTGATTGGCAGCACTAGTGGTCACTGATTAGCAACACTGGTGGGACTGCACTGATAATAAGGACACTAATAATCAGTGCCCTGATTATCAGGGCCGATGTCCCTTTAACATAAGCTGGTTATCGGCTTTCTTCTCTCTGGCTTAACCGACTTGTGTTTAAATCCTGTGATCAGTTGTCATTGGCAGACAGCTGATCACATGGTAAAGGGCTGCTGTGTTTGGCCCTTTTCCTCAATCTGTGAACAGCGGAATCCAAAGGATTCAGCGATCCCAGAGCGTGTGCGTGTGGGCAGCGTGATCACGGGAGGACATCCATGGACACCCTCCTGGCAAGCTATGCCCACGCTGTAGCCGTCTTTCGGCCATAGCGCGGGCAAAAAGTCTTTTTCTTATTTTTTTTTCTTTCAGCAGCTCAGGAAATGCCCCCTACTTATTCTTTTGCCAATGGCAAAATCAGCTATTTCATTGTGACATACATTTCTGCTAAATGACTCCCTTAAATAGATAGATCGATCTATACATTATTTGGATATATTGCACATCCTTACCCTAGAGGTGGTGGTGATGTTCCATTCACAGTAGACATTATCAGGGTAATTGTTTGGAAAGTTGGGTGAATAGATAACTCCCTCTGGGGCTGTCAGCACACCACCACAATCTGGAAGAGATACAAAACATCTCATTATAACAGCTGTACATGTATTTGGCTCTATATTCAACTGCCATGGCATAGCTTTATAGATTTGGTATATATTATTTACCAGCAGGCTTTTATCAAAACATTATACCTGCACTATAGTAGAAGCCTATAAAACAAGGATGCTGCTGGATAGCAGACACACTGAAGTAGCATATCACATCTTTGTAGTTGCAGTAAAGAACTCCTAGTACTGTCAGAACTCCCTAAAGTACCTATGCAAGAAGTGGCTTTCCAAATGTCAAAAAAATAAATAAACCAATGGGTTATAACCCTCCCTTGCTCTATTCAAAATGAAAAAAAAAGTTTTCCCTATACTTCTACTTTAAAGTGATTGTAAAGTCTCTTTTTTTTAAAATAATAAACGTCATACTTACCTCCTCTGGGCAGCTGGTTTTACACAGAGCAGCCTGGATCCTCCTCTTCTTGGGTCCCTCTTCGCTCCCTCCCTCCTATCGAGTGCCCCTACAGCCAGCAGCTTGCTATGGGGGCACCCGAGCCGAGCTGCAGCTCCCTGTGTCCATTCAGACACAGAGCTTCCATTAAGCCTCACTCCCTCTCTCCCCTGATTGGCTAAATTACTTTGATTGACAGCTGCAGGAGAATTTATTAAGATAAAAACCTGCCTTTACAACCACTTTAAGGCTGGGTTCACACTAGAGATCGCAGTGGCTCACAGCAGGAGTCCGGTGCGTCTCCATTCACCGTTTAAGGTCTGATTTCAGCCCGAATTCTGGGCTGAATTGGGACCTGAAACGGATCAAAAGACACAAAGGGCTCCTGTGCAATTTGCACCGGAGCCGCTGAGGAGATGTGTGAACCGGCTCCATAGAGAGCCGGCCAAAATCTCCTGCTATGCCAATTGGATGCAGGAAACCCCCATCCAATTTGCAACAGTGTGACCCCAGCCTAGGGCGTAAAGAGTATCTAGTAATGTTGTGTCCTTGTAACTTCCTGTTTACAGAACTGATATGATATATCTCAAACAATGCTATGTACTGTCCTGACTTCCACTGTGAACTATAAAACGCTCTCTTTCCCTATGCACTAAAGATAAGACGAGGGGGTGGTGTTCTGTAGGCCTAGCACAGTTCCTGCCCTGGGATGACAATAGATATAGTACAGTAAGTGAGTGTTGTCACCCTAAGTTGTTAGCAGGATCACTAGGTGAAAATAAAGATAAAACAGGCCCGGAAAAAATAAATGCAGCCACCATATTAAAGACTGATTAGCTGCAAAACTACAATTTGTTGTTTTTCTTATCATCTTGGGCTAAAGTTTATGTTTTTCCTTTTGGACAGAATAGGTAAGGTAAAGCCCTTTGTCGGCTTTATATTGCGGTTTGCGTCCTTGGTGGTAAGATTCATCCTTCTATTTGTCATGGTGGCCACTGTCACTGGGACAGAAAGTAATAGGAAATCCAAAATGTTAAAATAGTCACCACAGCAAGAAGTGGGGACATATTCTCCACTGGGCACATCTTTTCTTAAGACATCTCTCTAGGGAGGAGATTCTTTTCATTTTAGCGAGACTTCCTCTAATTTTCTGTTGTGTCTCCAGAACAGGGAATGAAAAACAATGTCCCAGTACATGGGCACCAAAAAATAACCCTATATGTGATTTAACCATTCACTGCTCTATCCAAAAATGTTTTGGCCTTGCATACACTTTAAAAAGCCAAAGTCTGATGTTTCAGTTTTTGGTGCAGGATAGTGAGTTGATGTAGGAAACATTGCAGAGCCTAATATTTCCTTACCAAATCAGTAAATAAAAAAAACATTTCCTTACTCTTGTATATGACCCTGGTTCTTGTAGTAGTGGGTGTAGTAGTATTAGCAGTAGTAGTGGTAGTGGTTATTGTAGTCGTCGGTGTCGTTCTGGTTGTAGTTGTAGGGGTGGTTCTTGTAGTTGTTGGTGTTGTTCTGGAGGTAGTTTTAGTAGTGGTTCTTGTAGTTGTTGGAGTTGTTGTGATTGTGGTAGGAGCAGCAGAATCTGTAGAAAAGCAAAAGACACATTTCAGAATCAGACATTTCTGCCTATCCAGAGTTTTAGACAGCTCTGTTATACAGCACAGCCCTGTCTGGAAGGGACAGATGCCTGATCTTACTCTGGACAGTAAAGAGACAAGCAGAAGCCTGATGAGTTAATCTCTCTATCACTCTGCTCTTTCCTCCCATCAGCATGCTCCCTGCACTGCAACACACCAGACTGCCTCCTTGTGCTGCATCTTCCTGTTTGATCTTTGCTGTTCAGGAAATTACCAAGTCCAGTTCAGGTACTCACACTACTTGTAAAGTACATTTATTGATGCTTTATAAAAAACAGAACTACAATAATTTGTGTCGTTTATATCTACCTGGAGTTCACCTTAAAGAGAAAAGTATGAACCTGGAATTTTGCCAGTATGCATTTTACAATCTACAAGTATATGTTACCAGTAGGGATGAGCTTGTGTTCCGTCCAAACACAAAAAACAGCTTTCTTTGTTGGTCGATTGAGCTGAGGAAGAAAATTCTCCGCCTTGGCTGCATGTATATATTTTACCTATTTTAGGTGAATGATGTAATGAGCCTCCCTACCTCTATGTGTATGTCAGCTGCAGAGAGTAGAATATCCCGCTCACAGCTCATTGGCCCAGCACTGTCACATGACTGGTGAATTGATATCACCACTCCCCAGGTCGCCAACAGACAATCTCTGTGATGACTGCAAAACAGCAAGGAGCTGTGAGGGATAGCAGGTAGGGGAAATATATGGGGGGTCAATAGATGCCCTCTCCAAAGACACTTTTAACCATTCCTGCACAGGCAAGGCGATGGTGTCTCTTTAAAGTGGAACTGCACTCTCTGAATCAACATTGACTAATTTTAATCCTTATTTTGCTGGCATTAGTAATAGATAGGAAAGTATATCACATGTACTTGTTTTCTACCTTCTTTTACATTTCTTTAGCTACTTCCTGCTTTCCATGCCCAGGCAAATGATGTCATAATATAAAGAGAGATACGAGCGCACAGGCTCAGGGTGCAAATAATGTTTGCTTATTTAATAGAAAGAAATAAAATCAATAATTTTACAAGTGTAGATGAAACTTAAGCATCTAAAGTCCTCCTGTATGGAGCCCTGAACAGAGTCACATCCGAGCACCAGAGTAGATGGATTGTCCACAGGATGAATGGATGAATGCCTCCACAAGCACTGGCTACCAAGCAGCTGCTGACAGGCTGCGAGCAAGCCGCTCACTGACTCGGGGTGCTGGCTGGTCAGGGAGAGGCTGTGGAAGCCTCCATCACGTAATCCAGGGGGAGCTGCTGGTGGAACAGACTGACAGGGGATGCTATGCGGTTGCCAGGACTTAATGTCATACATCCCAGGAATCTTCAGGAAGGAAGAAGGGGTTTTCTCAGATAAGCACACTCTCCTGCCTGCCAGCCTGGGCAAGGGCAGGTGGATTCCAGGAAGTAACTGCTACATGAATCATCTGCCCTTACTCAAGATGGCCAAAGCCAGAAAAGCTAGGGGTGTTTTTCTAAATGATTTATCAGCAAAATAAACCATGGAGACATAGATGGATGGGTGAATTTGCTTTGAGTATTAAAAATTTATGAAATAGCGTTTTTTGGTTTGTGGTGCTCAGATACAGTGTAGTTCCACTTTAAATAGATGTGTCCCTCGTGGGCATATTGTGCCCCCTTGATGATCTATTCGACACAATGTGGCCCACAGCTTACACACAAGGCCTAGAGATAGGACTGGGGACTACATTTAGCCTATTTTTAGAGTATGTTTAGGACCAGTATTTGGGTTGAGGCTACAAATTTGGGGAAAATAGTTTGGTGTGGTAAAACATTTTTAGCAAGACAAGAAATGGCAAAGTCCCAGATAACAGTAAAAACAGGAATTTTAATCTTTTCTCTTTCTCTTTTCTTCTCTAGAGAAGAAAAAAAGCATTGCCCTGACAAAAACTTCATGCCTTGCCTTTGATTCATGGGAACCCCACATAAAATATTGAAGCTATGATTATACCAATGCTGGGACAACAAAGAACTATAAAACTTGCTGTTTTAGGTGAAGACTTGAATGGATAAAAATCAGGGCAGAGATTATATAGTTAGTCTGGTTGAAAAAAGACACAAGTCCAACTAGTTCAACCAATAAAAGGGGAAAAAATACATTTACAATCCTATATACACAATCCCATACCCACAGGGTTTTTTTAGAAAAATTATTTGCGAGAAAAAAACTTGTGATGACTAAACTTACCTGGCTCATATATTAGCCTGAATCCTGTCCCAGCGACCATGTCATCAGCGGTAAAGATGATCTTCACGGTGTTCTGTGAAGCTATAATGGGTGGTGGCGGCACCTGTCCACACAATTCTTGCGGGGAATTTCCAGCAATGATCTGAAGCTTGTCTAAACAGAGGTACCTGTAGCTTTCTATGTCAAAATTTGTAAAGGTGATCTTAATCTGAAATGAAAAAGATGCAAATTTCATATGTTAAAGCCTGGTACACACTACTAGTGGGTTAAATAAAAAAAAACTGTCAGCTCCATTTGGAGCCTCTGTACTAAGTATGCAAAGTTAGTGCAGCGATCTCCCCTGCTGAGCTGTTGTGTTCTGACAGGGGGACAGCCCCTCCCGCCAGAACACTCTGATCAGCGCTTTCCATCATTGGCTGAGAGCGCTGATTGAGAGTCAGGCGGCTGCTGGTTTTCCAGCATGCTGGTCCAACAGAAGCCAGCTGGCTTCTGTCGGATAGGGTGGCATACACAGGGGCCGAATATAGCGCGTTTTTTTTTTTTTAACTGGCCGATGTCTCCCGACATTCGGCCTGTATGTATGGGGCTTAACAGACTGTCAACAGACAGTGAAAAAAGTAGCAAAACAAGTTGATGGTGGTACTACACAAGTAACAAGTATAAAAAAATAAAGAATACAACAACAACAAAAAAAAATCCACAACTTAAAAAAAAGTCAAAGTTGCCTGAGCAGCCCATCAAGCAACAAAATAAAAAATAATTTCCCTTTTGGCATAATTTTGCAGATGACAAAATCCAAAATTTCACTGCAACATCACTTTCAACAAAATCACTCCAGTCATCCCATAAAATAGCTAGATCATATGATAGATAGATAGATAGATAGATAGATAGATAGATAGATAGATAGATAGATAGATAGATAGATAGATAGATAGATAGATAGATAGATAGATAGATAGATAGATAGATAGATAGCTTAATTATCTATCTTCTTGTATCATATACCAATATATTTGTATATATTACATACAGTAATGCACATCCTTACCTTAGAGGTTGTGGTGATAATCCAGGAACAGTTGGCTTTATGGGGGTAACTGTTCGGGAAGTTGGGTGAAGTGATAACTCCCCGTGGGGCTGTCAGCACACCACCACAATCTGGAAGAGATACAAAACATCTCATTATAACACATGTATACTGTATGTATTTGGCTTTATAATCGATTTCCATCTGCATAAATTTATAGACTTGGTAAAGGTGCATTACTTTCTGGGGGAAGGATGTAATCATCTGCACAGGCTTTTACCTTAATGCAGAGAATTCATCAAGGTTACAAAAAAAACTTAAGGCTTTAGAACCACTTTAAACCTGCAGTATAGTACAGCCTCCAAACTTAGGATGCATCTGGATAGAAGGCACCTTAATGTGCCATATCACACCTGTGTGGTTGCAGTAATTTACTGCTTTACTGTAAAGCCCTCATAGTACTGATGGAACTCCCCAAAGTTCCAATGCAAAAAAGTGACTTTCCTAAAGTCATAGACTCCACCCTCCCTCTGGATCTCTTTGGATGCTTGGGAGCATTAATTATTGCTTGTGACCCAGACCTGACATCTTTTAATTTTCACAAATAGTGCTTCTATTCATGCATTACTTCCATGTATCATGCTATGCGTGGCCAAAAATGGCTGATAACACTGTTGTAGTGCAACTTAGGAGGTCTTAAAGCGACTCTTTCAGCACATAATCACATATTTCCAATAGAAGAGTCTCTATACTTATCTTTCTGGTGGCCTGTTTGTTGTAACATCACTTATTTGCACTCAAGCTGTGCAAATATTCCACACTTTCAGGTGTTTGAAATACCTGCCTTGACTACAGGATGAAAAAGTCAGTGGGAGGAACTATTGCCCGCAGAGAGGCGATCTATAAACAAACTGGCCGCTAGAAAGATAGGACTACTTTAAAGGTACTGAACAGATAATTCCATTTTCAATTGCTCTCCAATTTTGTTTATCCAACACCTTATGTAATTTACTTTGCAAAGCTGAAAGTTTCAAATCAGAGTATAAAGAATCTGTCACTTTGCCTATTCCTTATTGATAGGGAGAAGCATGTGAATGCCTCTGAAAATGTAGTGCTCAGGTCTGAGCAACCAAATACCAAGCCTGAACATTGTCACCTGAGGAGGAGGAAGAAAAATTTAACCCTGTGTAAGCTGACATTGGATTTTTTTTTTTAGAAAAAGTATATGTGAGAAAAAAATGTGAGAAAAAAAATACTCAGGTGTCTCATCATCATTTTTTGCACAATTCTTCCTTGTCCACATACCTGGGGTCATGGCAGGGGGTATTCTGTTTGATAACATATTGTGGGCTAAAAGGTGTCCCTTACATCTCAGAAAGTTTGGAGGAATAGCTATCATCTTTCGGTGTTTCTGTCTACCTAACTAGCTAAAAGTCAATCAGCCATGTAAGGTTGCCTGTCGATTGTAGAAGACTTGTCTTTTGACTGGTTATGACAGAAATGTATGTGCTTGGATCCTCTGAGAGTACATCTTTAGGTAAATGGAAAAGTGAGAAAGGCCAGGCACGAATGGGTAAAGTTATGTTTTAATTTAACAAATGTTTTAAATGCTTTGTAGTTAAAGTTTTTATTTACTATTTTTTCCCAAATTTTAAAAGAGTCAAGAGGTGGTGCCCAGAGTTTCGTTTTTTAGATCAGTCACAGTTGTCTTGTCAAGTCTGTGGTCAGCTTTTTGGTTATTCATCTCTGTAGTTTGCCTGGAAAGTTAGACCAACATTTGGCAACATACACTTTGGCTGTTTAAGCATTCTTCTATCTCTGCATACAGATATTTATGACATATAGGGGTTGATTTACCAAAACTCGAGAGTGCAGAATGTGATGCTCTGCAGAGAAACCAATCAGCTTACTTTTTTTGTCAAAGCTTAGTTGAACAAGCTGAAGTTAGAAGCTGATTGGCTACCATGCCCAGCTGCACCTGTTTTAACACTCTCCAGTTTTAGTAAATCAATGCCATAGTTTCATAACTGGACGTAAACAATTTACCAATCAAGTCTGACAGCTAATGTTTATTCTTAACTTTAGCCATCCACTCAGATTTACCTTGTGTCCCTGTTATATCTCTCTTCTTCCTTTGCTTTAAGTTCTGTTAAAACAAAAATACAATTCCATTAACAAGGCAGATATAGAGACAATTGGTAACATATATAATCTTAATTTTCTTTTAAATGTTCATACACATTTCTCCAAATGTGACCTTTATCAGCATTACTGTATAATAAGCTTGTTTTCTGTTCATGTTGGCATGACCAAGAAAATTTCCCATCCATTATGGTACATTTTACCTGCCCAATGTGATGGGTATTTTGAATAGATCCCTAAATTCTGATGGGTTTGGATGGTTCCAGCAGGATAACAGAATAAATAATTCAATTATTCCTGACTAGTTAATAGACATCACAAACAACAACAGGGAGGACTGCAGAAACCCAAAGAAAATGCTGAAGAGTTTAAATAAGCTATTTAGACTTTGAGCAATATTCTTTTACTTGTTAAATGTCATGGCATCCTGTGGATGCTACCTTCACCTTTTGACCAAACATTTTGAAATATTTAGCCAAAACAGGAAAATTAAACATTGTGAAGGGCATATCAATACATCACATAAATTATAAATAATAAAGGAAATTAACAAAAGACTAGATCCCAACTCGCGTGATCCTGTTGGTCAAAAACACTTCCAAGACAATAACAAATCAGGGCATAGATACCTTGAATTAAAGAAATACATCATTATGCCATAACGTTAGTTGTCAGGGAATAGATGTTATAAGTCCTACCCCCTGAACATTTATGGCAATGTTTTGGGAAGTCAGGGCATATATATAACAAATACTTAAAGACAAGATATTGACTGCCATACTTGTGAACAATCTTTTGTAGAAAAGATTGTTTCATATGTAGAACTAGCCAGAAATCATACATTTAGGAATACACATACAGTGCCAGATAATGGCAAGCTAAGGTTTACCATAAGATGGATAATTATACATGTAAAGTGTTAGTTTACCTTTAGAGAAAAAAATTTAAAGGGGAAATAACACCTTACCCCTCCCCACCACCCTGGTGTACTTATCTCTTGGTTACAGAGCTGTCAGCACCCATGCAGCTGCTCGAGCGGTCCGAGGATTTGAAATCCCCACTCTTCTCTGTAAAGCACTTCCAGGATGGACCAGATGGATTCTAATTGGCCAGAGCCATCACAGTGAATCCATCTGGTCCATCCCAGTTGACAGTGCGGCATCCCAGGAGGTAAGTACAATGAGGACCAGGGGGAGGGTGGGTGGAGAGGGTTTCTGGTGTTAGTTCCTATTTTACCTTTTATTTCTGCAAAGATAAACTAACCACTTATGTATAATTTTATAACATAAAATTGTTTAATAATTCTTACCTCTGTAGATCAGTTCAATGGTAACACACATAGCAATAAACCATGACAGAGCTTCTAACCTTTCCCCTGCTTCTCTTTAGTCAAAGTTTAAAGCTTTTATGTGACCTGGTCTGGGGTTCAAGTTGCTAATACAGGTTTGAATAATATCAGGCAGGAATACAAAAGATTTCCAGTTAGCTAATAAAAACCAGCAACCCACAGCATGGACAAAGACACAATTCTATGTTTCTAAAACTCAAAGAGATAGGTTGGCAAACTTGCCTGTGGCCACTCCATTGCATTAGCTCAGGGGATCCTTGCCACACTAGCTATTCTGTTACTAATGACAATTTGCCAGTGGCAGAATTACTAAGACTCAGATCAACTTTATTTATCCTTCTCTCCTTGTCTGAGCACTTATTTCTGCTGCATTGTAGGCACTAGGCAGTAGTAAAAATAGCTTTCATTAGAGAAAATGGAAGTTACATTTCATTCATTGTGTTACTCGCTAGTAAGTCAAAGCAATGGCTGCCTATGCTGTAGGCTACACAAGAAGCACATATTAGCAACAAGTGGTAGTAGCAATTCCATACATCTGCAGTATTGTGTGACCATGTGCAGTGATTATCACATCATAGGCAGCCATTAATTCTATTTGTTAAAGGTCAACTTGTCTGTAAATGAGTTATTACTGTAGACTTTAGTTATATACTGCTAAAAATGGCATATGTACATTAGGCATGTTACTGTCCATAGAAAAAAAAATTGTGTAATCCTATAATTTAAAGATCTGAATGAGTTTTATACTCACCTGAGAAGGTAAGGCCAAGCACACACAGCACATAGCCACAAGAAGCAGTAGGGTCTTCATTATCTCTCAGGTGAAGATCTTGATCTGAAGAGGCTCCTTTAGCAAGATGTTTGTATGACTTGACACCTTGCATTGACTCTAGCCCCTGCTGCCCTATATATACCCTTAACCAGTCCTTCTTGGCACACCCCTTATGATAATTTGATGCTTTGTGTCTGTAGAAACCTGTTACATGCGAGCAGCTTACATGCGAGCAGGTAGATATTGCTTTGTTCTATTGTTTCAAATGCAAAACCAGCCCATTTTAGTGATTCTCACAGGGGGTGCTACATGTCAGAGGATTTTAAACCTAAACATTATATCTGCATACCAGAAATCATTGGCCAAGTTTTCTGGATGAAGTTAAAACATTTTTATAAACAGAATAAAATATATCTTAAAAGCATATTTAAAAAAATATATGCCTATATAAGCATTAAGGTCTATTTATGCTTATGCATATACCTTTTTTAAGCTTTTTCCATTGTATTAGTTTATGTATTTTATATGTACCTTTTTTGTTTATTTCTCATGCAACTTTAGGCAGAAACCTTACTGTTCATTTCAGTGGGCCTCTCAATGCACAGAAATGCAGCATATCTACTATTAAAAAAAAATAACTTTTAATTGAAATTAATGTTTCCTTAGGCTAAATGCATGTGTTATACTGCAGGAAAATTAGAAGTATAAACAGGTTCTTATTTAGACTGCACACAGCATTACATTGCAACCAATGTACTATTCATTTCAGAGGGCCTTCTTAATGCTATTTTTGTAGTGATCTACACTACAAAAATGTGAACTAGCCCAAAAAAAAAAAATACATTGGATCTTGGAATGTTTCATTAGGCAAAGTGCATGTGTTATACTGCAGGAAAATTAGAAATTTAAACAGGTTCTTATTTATTAAAGACTGCACATAGCATTACATTGCAACCAAGCAGAATACATCTTGCAGTGGAGTAAATTCTGATTGGTTTTCGTGGGTGGCTGCATTTAAGAGTTAGTGATAGTGAAACTAAACCTTAAATAAATTGCTTGTGATAGAAATGTGTTCCCTTCTAGTAAGGATGCACCCATACCAAGTATGAGTACAGATACTTTTTCACAAGTACTTGCTGATATCAATTACCGATACCAAAAAGAGTCTGGTACGATTTTCAAATGCGATTTCCAATGTCTGTACTAAGTAGAAACTGTACTAAGTAGAAACTGTTTTGCTAAAAAAAAACAAAGGTCTTTGTTGTATACACTTGCAAATGTATGTGAAGCCGTAGCTGCAGCTGCTTAGCTATACAGTATACAAGGGATTTTCAAAAAGTATTCCGCACTTTGTTTAACTCTATTAAATATATAAAAAGTGCAGAAACTTTTTGAAAACTCCTCGTATATATAGTACCCCGATATAGTTTTGAGTTAGGTACCCGCAACAAACAAACTAAAAAAATAATCAGTATTCTAAATGTTGGAAACAGATTACAATAAGGTAAATATCTTTGGCTAGCTTGTTGAGGTGCTGGAGGGTTTCTGTTACTGTCTACATTAACCCTTTTCAACCTTTTTACCGCTGTGGAACCCTTGAATTAATTTCTAAGATCTTGGCTAAAATATATTACACCTACAGCTCATGCTACTTAATCAGTAGGTTGTACAATAATTTAAATGAAATAATAAATAATGGGGCATGCCTAAAGTATTTTACACCTACGGCAAATAATTTTTAACACTAAACTTTGGTGTATGCAAAAATTATTTTCACAAATAAAATGTGAGCGAGTGTTGTCACCAGGGCGGGGACAAGGGGTGGGTAGAAGGGGTGGCTGCCCTGGGCTCAGTGGTATCATGTGAGGTGATGGGGGGGAATTTGGGGGGCAGCAGGGCAAAAGAATTGTTCTAGGAGGGGATTTGGGGGTTTGTGATAGAAGGAGCTTTTTTTTGGGGTGGGGGTAAGGGGGAGATTTGAGCTAGTAGGGGTGATTGGGGGTATTTGTACTAAGAGGGGGGGGTAGGGTTGGGGGATTTGTGCTAGGAGGGGGGATTTTTTTGTTTTTTTGGGGGTGGGCATTTGTGCTGGGGGAATTTGGGTGATGGAGAGGGCAAAGATTTGTGCTGGGAGGGGGGGTTTCAGCAGGGGAGCTGATTTATGTTGGGATTAGGGAGAATTTATGCTTAGGAGGTAATCGTGCAGTTTAGTGCCCAATTTATTTTTGTAGGGGGGGTTGCTGACACATAATGCTTATACTTCTTGGGGGGGCACAGATTGGCATGTTCGCCCTGGGCTCTAGGTAACCTTGTTCCAGCACTGGTTGCTAACCTGCCGTGGTAAGCAAAAAGAAAACACCTAAGTGTACAAAAAGTACATATGAAAAACACACAAAGACAAAGTGGAGTTAAGGGTGTGTCTCTTGTCCACCCCCAAAGCAGTAGGGCCTTGCCCTGACCACCAGGGGAGCAAGGTTCCTGGCAGGACAAGGCTCAACTTGGTCCACCTAATCAAAAGGCCTGGTGGACCCCTCTCCTCATGGTCAGCTGTCCAACAAGTACTAGGTAAAGAGCTCTCCCAAAGAGAGACCCCCCTATTCCCAGTTCAGGGGAGGAAGGAACCTAATGGTCACACATCCTCCCCTAAGACTTCAGGGTAGGCCCGAGAACCCACACCCTCCATCCTAGTGAGAAAAAGAAACAAAGACAAAAGTGCACTGACAAACATGAAGACAAAATTAAATACATAAGTGCTGGTACTATCGCATAGACTAGACCCTGAGTATTGGTAACAAAAATTGCCAAAAGGTCTGGCCCAATGAGATGCAGTGCAGAAAAAGCATTATTGCCATGACTATAAGCTCATTCTCACTGTAGCATTCCCACGCTCAAGTGATACTAAGAGATACCCTGGGGGGGACCAACTCCCAGGGGGCACAGCACCGTGGATTCTCTGCCTTCCCAGCCCATGGCCAGGCAAGATTGACCCAGTCTTACCTGGGGGAAATACCCCTGTGCCCAATGTCCCATGGGCGCCCCGGTTTCTGTCCCAACTGTTACTAGCTTCCAGAGCCCCCATTATACCAGCAGGGGCACTAAAGAGCCAGCCATTCCTGCCAAAAGGCCACAATACCAGTGCAACACAGCTACTGGACACTGATAAAACAGATACTACGCATAGCTAAAAGGCAGAATGGTAAGCTAAAAATATACATTTTTGTTTTTGGGTTTAGATACACTTTAAGGTTCAGTTGTTTTTCTTCTGCTGAATCCAATTTAAGGCAAACCTTTCACGGAGACTGCCATTTCCAATTCTTTATTGTTTTGCAATAGAAAGAGTGGATTTACAATAATACATGCAGATAGTAAATGTAAGAGTTTCAGGAAGGATTTGTTTCCCCTGCTGTAGCAAATTGGAGAATGCTTTGCTGGGGTTTTTTTTGTCTTTCTCTGGATCAACTGTGGGTGAAGGATTGTGTATATGGGATTGTATTATTATTATTTTTTATTTTTTTGGTTGAACTAGATGGTTTTTTTTCAACCTGACTAACTATGTACCTAAGAATTACAACTAGTAAACAGGAATATCCAGAAAAACAGTTTAACAGTTGTCCAGTTTGCATTATAGAAGGTAAGGACTGATGGACCAACCTTTAGATATGTATAAGACAAGAACAACTAGACTTGTTCTGCGTCACAATAGAGAAGGGAACAAGTAATTCCAAACTGATACTGAGGGGTCAATGGAGATCAATAGTTGGAGGTTGACCAATATGGAGGGTAAAAGTGAAGAACAAAGGCAAAGATGAAGCAACGTGGAGCCGAGGAATGAGAACAAGAGAAAAAAAAACAAAAACAGGAGGGGGTTTTCCCATACTCAGTGAGCAACATGACCAATTAATAAATTAATTAAAAACAAAATAAAGTTTTGGTTATTTGAGCAAAATTTATTTAAGCTACCCATAAATTATACAATTTTCTTATTCAATTTCCTTTAGATTTATCTTCAATGATGTAGTGCAAGGGCCTGCATGATTGCATACAAAATGAAAGTGTTTAGGTGTGACCTCATATTATATGGTTTTGATCAATCTTACGGAAAATTGTGCAAGCAAATAGTATAATGTATGGCCAGCCTAAACCAAGTCCTCCATACAGTTATAGACCAGAAGGTGAAAAATACACACTTTGGCAATTTATACCATTTTGCAGCTAGGATGTGCTTTTCAAGTTTACATTCCTTCTGGGGAAATCATGAACCTATCAATTTCAAGTGTATGTCAAACAAATTTTTTAGTTTTGGATTGATTGGAGAAGGATTAGAAGTCCTAATGCACTAAAATCTGCCATACACTAGTAAAATTGTGTTCAAAGTTTTTCCTTTTAAGGCCCATTTCACACGGATGCCTCCGCTAAGCAGAACCCGCTTGCTCAGTGGGGATCTCTCCACTGATCCCCGCTGAGCAGGCAGATAACAGGTCCGTGTACACTACGCTATGCAGAGCAGACACGGACACAGTCCCGCTCTCCTCTATAAGGCAATTGGATGGAAACAGACCGCCTCCATTTCCATCCAATGCCATCCGATCCCCGGATGGACGGGGAATAGGACCACCATCTGTCTGTTTTTGGCGGACAGGATTAGATCAGATGGCGGTGGTTGTCAGCGGACATGTGTCAACTGTCATCCACCACTCCATAGAGGAGACTGGAGAGTCCAATCAGGTCCGCATGAAAAGCTGACAGACAAACCTGATCAGACAGCCCGTGTGAAAGAGACCCAAGAACATTTGTTCAATTTTCTAATCATAGGTGGGGACTAGTGTATGGCCAGCTTTAGCCCTAACCCCTCTTGGCACTAATCCCCACTCTTAGCCATTGAACAGTCCAATGCCAGAAGAGTCTCTGGTGAAATGTTAGTGGTGAGGCTTAGGCAGGTCATAGATGGTGCAAATTTATTTCCTGCAACCATGGGTTAAAAAAAACAGCATTTTTGCTTGCACATGATTGGTTGATGCAAGTCAGCAGAGCTTCTGCTCATTTACTAAGCTCTGAAGCAACTGCACTTTGAAAAGTGCACAGTCTCTTTGCCTTAAGTAAATCAACCCCATTGTGTTGGCCCTAGTACGTGTATGTATGAATGCGTGTTAGGGACCTTAGATTGTAAGCTCCTTGAGGGAAGAGACTGATGTGAATGTACAATGTATATGTGAAGCGCTGCGTTAATTGGCATATATGCTACATAAGTACCTGCAATAAAATAAAAAAATAAATAAAAATAAAATATGCACTTATTTATACAGTGACTCCTATAAATCTTTTTTAAAAATCCCCAGAAGATAGTAGGTTCACCACTATACTTAAGGAAAGGAGAAAAGTGATTTCTTACATACTTCTAGCCGCCAGAATAACTATGTGGGATGTTGGTCATCCCTTTAGAATTAGTCAAGAAGCGGAAATAAACCCATCAATTTAATGGTTTCTCAAAACCGTTACATTCACAGCATTCCATGAACGATAACTGTTACAATTTCTTGTGTTCTCAACCAAATTGTCAGCCATCATGGCTGATGTTATAACCACTCACATGTGCAGTACCATGGCAACTACATGTCAAACATAGGCCAAGATGGCAGCTTCCTTTACCGTAAAAGAGGGTTTAGTTCCATTTTAACTTGATCTTGGTTAATGGCAGGTTTAAAGTGCTTGTAAACCCTTACAGACCACTTTTGACTACAGATAAGCCTATAATAAGGCTTACCTGTAGCTACCCCGGATATCGCCAAAACCCACATGGATTAGGAGATATCACTGAAGAAATGGCAAGTTCATGCTGTTGCTTCAGTTAGTGTGCCGTTACCGGCGGCTCCCGCACGCATGCGCGGGAGTGACATCATCGTGGTTTTGGCCAATCATAGCGCCGGAGCCCATGATACCCAGAAGTAACTCTGGCAGCGATGTCATCGGCCGGAGCTGTGTACGGGGACCGCTGCGGGGCTTGGATCTAAGGTGAGTATTTCATAATGAGCTAGTATGCTTTTTTTTTTTTTTTTATTTGTGGGTTTACAACCAACAAGCATATTTAATCATTTGCAAACTAAAGCTAGCTGAATGAATGAAAATAAAGGGATTCCTCTATCCACACAAATGAGGTGGATGAAGGAATCCCCCCAGTAGAAGTCTATCAAAGGACAACAGGGACAGCCACACACTAATAGAAATGTATTGGTCCCTGCTGAACCAGCTGAATTTCAATCAGTGTAGGGCCAACTTAAAGTAGAACTATAAGCAAAACTTTTTTTACATTTTGGATAGAGCCAGGGAGGGTTATAACCCCTGTCAGATTTTTTTTTTGTCCCATTTCAGAGATTTCCTTTTACTTCCTGTCCTATAGCCAAATGAAGTGAGGGGAAATCCCTACAAATTAAATGAATCCCTTGGGGACCCCCAGGTTCCCAGAACCAGTGTCCACATTGGAAGATTTCCCATCTATTTCTTTTCTGGGGAAAACACAAAATTTGGGATTTTATTTTACTTCTACTATGATAATAGTAAATTGGACAAATATAGAAGGTGAATTGCCTTAATGGGGACACAGACAGCAATAAAAACCGACAAGGGTTGTAATCCCTCTCCACTCCTCTCCAAAACTAAAGAAAAAAAAAAAGTTTTGCTTTTAATGATACTTTACATTTGAAGTGATATGGGTTCCTTGGATCCAAAGTATTTCACGTTGCTAGATCTGCCATGAAGTCCACATCATCCCTTTTGTTTTCCTTGTCTTTCCTTTTCTCTATTCCTTGCTTTTCTCTTCCTTTCCTGTCTGATATTGAGCACTTTATTGTTTAGGAAATACGCTTACAATCTAAATGATAACTATTTCTAGGTGATACCCTCAGTGTCACTTCACCCTTTTCTTCGGGCCTAACAGAGACTTATAAGAGCAAATGGAAATCTAGTTGGAGGAGTGGATGAGGTTGCAAGGTATGAGATGCAAACTCCCCATTTGGGGATGTTCATGTTGACTTTTGATGTTTGAGAACGACTGATACACACTTTAAGTTTTTTTTGTTCACCCCAGTGGGCTGGACTTGGGAGAAGCTTGCTGTACTAACTATCTGTTGTTGGTATAGCGCACCCCCTTATGGGCCGCAGGTGAACTGGGATCCCCCACCCTGCACAGCCAGGCACACCGAATTTCCACAGTCTGTGACCTTGTTTTTTAATAACTTGGATAGGGAATTAACTTGGATATGGATGGGAGATTATGGGATGCCCATTTGACTTCAAATAAACTTCAGGGACAACTCTTCCTATATATAGTCTCTATATACAGCTCCTTTTCTTCCTCCAGCACTCACTTGCTTGCAGAACCCAGCTATGTCACCTTGTTGTAATTTGGTAGCAAAGGCCCATTGCAGGCAGGCACTCACAGCCCCTATACTTGAAGCACAGATTGGGTGAAACAGCTTACACTTTCCCAGCACTTTCTCTCTGTGGTCACTGATCCCAGTACTACCTCTTCAGGCACTGCCAACCCACCTGGCTACAGCTGCCCCTCTCACTAGCCCTCCAGGCTAACTCTCCACAGTCCTCCAGACTGACACTCACCAGCCCACCCGGCTGACTCTCAGGAGATCTCCTGGACGTGCTGACCTGCTTCCACTGTCCTCTATCCTTGCTTCCATGCCTCCAAGAAGGATTCCACTGTGTGTTGTAGAGGAAATCTTCCAGCACCTGCATAGTTGGCAACATTGCAAAAAAAAAATGTGAGACAGTTTTTTGGCTTTAGGCGGAGCTGTACAATAATTAGTGGGCGGGGCATTCGTTTGTAGGTGTGGTCTAGCAAAAAATACAAGTGCGGTGCGCGAAGCGCAGCGCGGCAAAAATGGGCGTGGTTTACGTGGAATAGTGGGCATGGCTTAAATGGGCGTGACTCAAGAGGGTGTGGTTTGAGTCTGAGATGAATGAGGAATGGAGAGGGAAAGGGGGAGAGGGAAAGGGGGAGAGGGAAAGGGGGAGAGGGAAAGGGGGAAAGGGGGAGAGGGGAATGACGGGACAGCAGCCCCAGATCCTACACAATAAAAATATGTGTATTCTAGAAAGTTTAACAATCAGCAGATAAAGATACTCCAAACACCTGGTGTTAGCACTTCAATCATCCCGGCACCATGGTTGTTATGGTGTCAGGTCGGAAGGGGTGCAGGCATGGTGGTGACTAGGCCGGAGGGGGTGCAGGCATGGTGGTGACTAGGCCGGAGGGGGTGCAGGCATGGGGGGAGGGGGATGCAGACATGGTGTTGTCATGGAGGGAGGCGGGTGCAGGTATGGTGGTGATATGGGGGGAGGGGGGGCAGGTATGGTGGTGATATGGGGGAGGGGGCCAGGCCTGGACTGGGACAAAAATGTGGCCCTGGACTTCATCCAGACCAGCCCAGGGCACAACACATCAGGGTACGGTACCTCAGGCCACATCAGGGCACAAGGCACATCAGGATACAAGGCACATCAGTGCACAGCATATCAGGGTACAGCACACAAGGCCACATCAGGGTACAGGGCACAGCACATCAGGGTACAGAGACCAGCACATCAGCGTATAGGGCACAGCACATCAGGACACAGCACATCAGGGCACACAACATTGAGGCACAGGACATCGGGGCACATCAGGGCAGGGGGCATCGGGCCACAAGGCACATCAGATCACGGGGCACATCAGGGCATAGGAGATCGGGGCACAGCACATCAGGGCACGGAGCACATAGCACATCAGGGCACATCAGGGCATATAGCACATCAAGGCACATAGCACATCAGGGCATATAGCACATCAGGGCACATCAGGGCATATAGCACATCAGGGCACATCAGGGCATATAGCACATCAGGTCACATAGCACATCAGGGCATATAGCACATCAGGGCACGGGGCACATCAGGGCACATAGCACATCAGGGCACATTATGGCACATCAGGGCACATGGCACATTATGGGGCACATCAGGGCACATAGCACATCAGGGCACGGGGCACATCAGGGCACGGGGCACATCAGGGCAAGGTGCACATCAGGGCACATGGCACATTAGGGCACGGGGCAAATCAGGGCACATGGCACATTATGGGGCACATCAGGGCACATGGCACATCAGGGCACGGGGCACATGGCACATCAGGGCATGGGGCACATAGCACATCAGGGCACGGGGCACATCAGGGCACATTATGGGAAAATCAAGGCACATGGCACATTATGGGGCACATCAGGGCACATGGCACATCAGGGCACATGGCACATTATGGGGCACATCAGGGCACATGGCACATCAGGGCACGGGGCACATCAGGGCACATTATGGGCCACATAGCACATCAGGGCATGGGGCACATCAGGGCACATTATGGAAAAATCAGAGCACATGGCACATTATGGGGCACATCAGGGCACATTATGGCACATCAGGGCACATCAGGGCATATTATGGGGCACAGAGCACATCAGGGCATATAGCACATCAGGGCACGGGGCACATCAGGGAACATGGCACATTATGGGGCACATCAGGGCACATTATGGGGCACATAGCACGTCAGGGCATATAGCACATCAGGGCACATAGCACATCAGGGCACATAGCACATCAGGGCACAGGGCAAGTCAGGGCACATAGCACATCAGGGCACATAGCACATCAGGGCACATAGCACATCAGGGCACATAGCACGTCAGGGCACATGGCACATTATGGGGCACATCAGGGCACATGGCACATTACGGGGCACATAGCACATTAGGGCACAGGGCACGTCAGGGCACATAGCACATCAGGGCACATAGCACGTCAGGGCACATAGCACATCAGGGCACATAGCACATCAGGGCACATAGCACGTCAGGGCACATGGCACATTATGGGGCACATCAGGGCACATTATGGGGCACATAGCACATCAGGGCATGGGGCACATCAGGGCACATAGCACATTATGGGGCTCATCGGGGCACATAGCACACGGCACATTAGGGCATGGGGCACCTCAGGGGGCACATTACCAACTAGCCAGTATGCAGAGTAGCGCAGGAAGCGTGTCTGTAGTAAGTTCTCTCTCTGTCACTGTGACTCACGAGTGGCTGCTCCCCGGCGGCCCCCCCTCTCTTCTCATCAAAGACGAGACACTGTCACACATGGGGCAGAGCGGAGGGAGGATTTCCTTGTGTTCAGTGGAGAGGGGTCGCCAATCCCTGTAGCCAATAGGCTTCAGCGTACAATAGAATTTTCTATTTGTACACTGAAGAGAGAAGCCGATTGGCTGCCCCACTCCCCTGCACTGAACACAAGGGGAAACAACTAATTGACTCACTCGTGGGGCGACGGCGGCCATTTTTGTGGAGCCGTTGCCGTTTTTTTACAAAAACACTCACGATTTTCTCGGGACAATCCCAAAAATTCGGGAAAACACCCAGGACAAGATTAAATCGGGACGAGGGTCCCAAAATCGGGAATGTCCTGGGAACTATGCACCTGAGCCCCAGGCCGGAGGTCACAACCCTCCCAGACTAGAGGTGTACCCTCATGGGCCACTGACAGCCTCCTCAGCACTCCATCTCCATCTTCCACCTGACTGCCCCTGCTGGCATGACTCATACCTATTTATGAGAAGGCCTGTCCCCTGCCAGCCCTCTACTGGGAATTGGCTGAGTTCCTCCTAAATATTCCTAACAGCACCTCCTAGCTACCACCCACTATGTCTACAACATTCTCCAATGTTCCAGAGAACAGGGGGAGGCACCAGAAGAGCTGTCAAGATGAGTCATCCAGCCCCTGAGTCACTAATCCCTGACGCAGATTCACAACCCAGGTCTGGCTCTCAGCCAAGAAAATTTACTTGCACTAACAACTAAACCTATATACATTTATCACACTAGCTAGAGGGTGCTACATTAGTATAGCAATCTCCCTGATGAGCTAATGTGTTCTGACAAGGGAATGGTACCCACCAGAACACACCAGTCAGCGCTCGCAGACATTGTGAAAAAATGTAGCGCATGAATTGTGAAAAAAGTCCCCCGTCCGGGAAACAGCTTGATAATAACACTTAATAAATAGTGTCCACATCAAAAAAAATCACTCATAAGTCTCACAACATGGGTGAATAAAGTCCAATAAGTGATAAAAAAATTTTATGTGTAAAGTGTCCCACTGGGAATGGTAAGTGAATGTGTACAACAGCAAATGTTCAAACACAGGTAGATCTTTAAGTCTTCCAGAGGAACTGTATCCAACAACTGCATAAATCTTGGTAAAAATGGTGTGTAAGAAACTCTTACCAGATACATTGGACTCCCTTGTCAGCGACAGGGAATCACTCGAGCAGATTGCCTCTCAAGGCCTGGAAGCGGACATCACGACTCAGGGAACCTTCTATATCAAACTTTGCATGGATCTCCCAGGGCCGCCAGGTAGGTCCTCACACAAGATGGTCAAGGTACGGATCCGAAGAGACGGTGCGTCACACTTAAAACTGGAGTACAACTGGATTTTCTCTTAGGTGGTATGTGGAGAAAAAATAAACAGGTTCCACATAGTGTAGATAAGTACGGTGGGTTTGTTTATTGCTAAAAAGCCTGGTTACAATAAAAATGTGATCACAAAATATAAAAACAAAAATGGGCAACATGGAGGATGCTGAAAGCGCCCGACGCGTTTCGATCAATGGATCATCTACTGGGACATAGTGACCAGTTGTGGCCCTCCATTGTATGGACCCCAGAATTGCCCCATCCATTTATACCATCCCCTCCCCCACTTCCCAGGTTTGTATTGTTGGATTAACCACTTGCCGACCGCCGCACGACTATATACGTCGGCAGAATGGCACGGGCAGGCAAAAGGACTTACAGGTACGTCCTTGCCTGCCCGCGGGTGGGGGGTCCGATCGGACCCCCCCCCCGGTGCCTGCGGCGGTCGGCAAATCTCCCCCGGCGATCGGTGGTGAGGGGGAGGCCATCCATTCGTGGCCCCCCCCTCTCGATCGCTCCCAGCCAATGGGATCATTTCCCTGCCTCTGTATTGTACACAGAGGCAGAGGAAATGATGTCATCTCTCCTCGGCTCGGTATTTTCCGTTCCGGGCCGAGGAGAGAAGACTGTAATGTGAGTGCACCAACACACTACACACACAGTAGAACATGCCAGGCACACAAAACACCCCGATCCCCCCCGATCGCCCCCCGATCCCCCCCCAATCACCCCCCCTGTCACAAACTGACACCAAGCAGGTTTTTTTTTTTTTTTTTCTGATTACTGTATTGGTGTCAGTTTGTGACAGTTACAGTGTTAGGGCAGTGAGTATTAGGCCCCCTTTAGGTCTAGGATACCCCCCTAACCCCCCCAATAAAGTTTTAACCCCTTGATCACCCCCCATCACCAGTGTCGCTAAGCGATAATTTTTCTGATCGCTGTATTAGTGTCGCTGGTGACGCTAGTTAGGGACGTAAATATTTAGGTTCGCCGTCAGCGTTTTATAGCGACAGGGACCCCCATATACTATCTAATAAATGTTTTAACCCCTTGATTGCCCCCTAGTTAACCCTTTCACCACTGATCACCGTATAACCGTTACGGGTGACGCTGGTTAGTTCGTTTATTTTTTATAGTGTCAGGGCACCCGCCGTTTATTACAGAATAAAGGTTTAGCCCCCTGATCGCCCGGCGGTGATATGCGTCGCCCCAGGCAGCGTCAGATTAGCGCCAGTACCACTAACACCCACGCACGCAGCATACGCCTCCCTTAGTGGTATAGTATCTGATCGGATCAATATCTGATCCGTTCAGATCTATACTAGCGTCCCCAGCAGTTTAGGGTTCCCAAAAACGCAGTGTTAGCGGGATCAGCCCAGATACCTGCTAGCACCAGCGTTTTGCCCCTCCGCCCGGCCCAGCCCAGCCCACCCAAGTGCAGTATCGATCGATCACTGTCACTTACAAAACACTAAACGCATAACTGCAGCGTTCGCAGAGTCAGGCCTGATCCCTGCGATCGCTAACAGTTTTTTTGGTAGCGTTTTGGTGAACTGGCAAGCACCAGCCCCAGGCAGCGTCAGGTTAGTGCCAGTAGCGCTAACACCCACGCACGCACCGTACACCTCCCTTAGTGGTATAGTATCTGAACTGATCAATATCTGATCTGATCCGATCAGATCTATACTGGCATCCCCAGCAGTTTAGGGTTCCCAAAAACGCAGTGTTAGTGGGATCAGCCCAGATACCTGCTAGCACCTGCGTTTTGCCCCTCCGCCCGGCCCAGCCCAGCCCACCCAAGTGCAGTATCGATCGATCACTGTCACTTACAAAACACTAAACGCATAACTGCAGCATTCGCAGAGTCAGGCCTGATCCCTGCGATCGTTAACAGTTTTTTTGGTAGCATTTTGGTGAACTGGCAAGCGCCAGCGGCCTAGTACACCCCGGTCGTAGTCAAACCAGCACTGCAGTAACACTTGGTGACGTGGCGAGTCCCATAAGTGCAGTTCAAGCTGGTGAGGTGGCAAGCACAAATAGTGTCCCGCTGCCACCAAAAAGACAAACACAGGCCCGTCGTGCCCATAATGCCCTTCCTGCTGCATTCGCCAATCCTAATTGGGAACCCACCACTTCTGCAGCGCCCGTACTTCCCCCATTCACATCCCCAACCAAATGCAGTCGGCTGCATGAGAGGCATTTTTATGTCCTCCCGAGTACCCCTACCCAACGAACCCCCCCAAAAAAGATGTTGTGTCTGCAGCAAAAGCGGATATAGGCGTGACACCCGCTATTATTGTCCCTCCTGTCCTGATAATCCTGGTCTTTGCATTGGTGAATGTTTTGAACGCTACCATTCACTAGTTGAGTATTAGCGTAGGGTACAGCATTGCACAGACTAGGACACACTTTCACAGGGTCTCCCAAGATGCCATCGCATTTTGAGAGACCCGAACCTGGAACCGGTTACAGTTTTAAAAGTTACAGTTACAAAAAAAGTGTAAAAAAAAAAAAAACACAAACAAAAATATAAAATAAAAAATAATAGTTGTCGTTTTATTGTTCTCTCTCTATTCTCTCTCTCTCTATTCTCTCTATTGTTCTGCTCTTTTTTACTGTATTCTATTCTGCAATGTTTTATTGTTATTATGTTTTATCATGTTTGCTTTTCAGGTATGCAATTTTTTATACTTTACCGTTTACTGTGCTTTATTGTTAACCATTTTTTTGTCTTCAGGTACACCATTCACGACTTTGAGTGGTTATACCAGAATGATGCTTGCAGGTTTAGGTATCATCTTGGTATCATTCTTTTCAGCCAGCGGTCGGCTTTCATGTAAAAGCAATCCTAGCGGCTAATTAGCCTCTAGACTTCTTTTACAAGCAGTGGGAGAGAATGCCCCCCCCACCGTCTTCCGTGTTTTTCTCTGGCTCTCCTGTCTTAACAGGGAACCTGAGAATGCAGCCGGTGATTCAGCCAGCTGACCATAGAGCTGATCAAAGACCAGAGTGGCTTCAAACATCTCTATGGCCTAAGAAACCGGAAGCTACGAGCATTTTATGACTTAGATTTTGCCGGATGTAAATAGCGCCATTGGGAAATTGGGGAAGCATTTTATCACACCGATCTTGGTGTGGTCAGATGCTTTGAGGGCAGAGGAGAAATCTAGGGTCTCATAGACCCCAATTTTTTCAAAAAAGAGTACCTGTCACTACCTATTGCTATCATAGGGGATATTTACATTCCCTGAGATAACAATAAAAATGATTAAAAAAAAAAAATGAAAGGAACAGATTTAAAATAAGATAAAAAAGCAAAAAAATAATAAAGAAAAAAAAAAAAGCACCCCTGTCACCCCTGCTCTCGCGCTAAGGCGAACGCAAGCGTCGGTCTGGCGTCAAATGTAAACAGCAATTGCACCATGCATGTGAGGTATCACCGCGATGGTCAGATCGAGGGCAGTAATTTTAGCAGTAGACCTCCTCTGTAAATCTAAAGTGGTAACCTGTAAAGGCTTTTAAAGGCTTTTAAAAATGTATTTATTTTGTTGCCACTGCACGTTTGTGCGCAATTGTAAAGCATGTCATGTTTGGTATCCATGTACTCGGCCTAAGATCATCTTTTTTATTTCATCAAACATTTGGGCAATATAGTGTGTTTTAGTGCATTAAAATGTAAAAAAGTGTGTTTTTTCCCCAAAAAATGCGTTTGAAAAATCGCTGCGCAAATACTGTGTGAAAAAAAAATTAAACACCCACCATTTTAATCTGTAGGGCATTTGCTTTAAAAAAATATATAATGTGTGGGGGTTCAAAGTAATTTTCTTGCAAAAAAAATAATTTTTTCATGTAATCAAAAAGTGTCAGAAAGGGCTTTGTCTTCAAGTGGTTGGAAGAGTGGGTGATGTGTGACATAAGCTTCTAAATGTTGTGCATAAAATGCCAGGACAGTTCAACCCCCCCAAATGACTCCATTTTGGAAAGTAGACACCCCAAGCTATTTGCTGAGAGGCATGTCGAGTCCATGGAATATTTTATATTGTGACACAAGTTGCGGGAAAGAGACAAATTTTTTTTTTTTTTTTTTTTGCACAAAGTTGTCACTAAATGATATATTGCTCAAACATGCCATGGGAATATGTGAAATTACACCCCAAAATACATTCTGTTGCTTCTCCTGAGTACGGGGATACCACATGTGTGAGACTTTTTGGGAGCCTAGCCGCGTATGGGACCCCGAAAACCAAGCACCACCTTCAGGCTTTCTAAGGCGCAAATTTTTTATTTCACTCTTCACTGCCTATCACAGTCTCGGAGGCCATGGAATGCCCAGGTGGCACAAAACCCCCCCAAATGACCCCATTTTGGAAAGTAGACACCCAAAGCTATTTGCTGAGCGGTATAGTGAGTATTTTGTAGACCTCACTTTTTCTCACTAAGTTTTGAAAATTAAAAAAAGAAAAAAAAAATTTTTTTTTTGTCTTTCTTCATTTTCAAAAACAAATGAGAGCTGCAAAATACTCACCATGCCTCTCAGCAAATAGCTTGGGGTGTCTACTTTCCAAAATGGGGTCATTTGGGGGGGGTTTGTGCCACCTGGGCATTCCATGACCTCCAAAACTGTGATAGGCAGTGAAGAGTGAAATAAAAAATGTACACCCTTAGAAATCCTGAAGGCGATGATTGGTTTTCGGGGTCCCGTACGCGGCTAGGATCCTAAAAAGTCTCACACATGTGGTATCCCCATACTCAAGAGAAGCAGCAGAATGTATTTTGGGGTGCAATTCCACATATGCCCATGACCTGTGTGAGCAATATATCATTTAGTGACAACTTTGTGCAAAAAAAAAAAAAAATAAATTGTCACTTTCCCGCAACTTGTGTCAAAATATAAAATATTCCATGGACTCAACAAGCCTCTCAGCAAATAGCTTGGGGTGTCTACTTTCCAAAATAGGGTCATTTGGGGGGGGTTGTGCCATCTGGGCATTTTATGGCCTTCAAAACTGTGATAGGTAGTGAGGAGTAAAATCAAAAATGTACGCCCTTAGAAATCCTGAAGGCAGTGATTGGTTTTCGGGGCCCCGTATGCGGCTAGGCTCCCAAAAAGTCCCACACATGTGGTATCCCCATACTCAGGAGAAGCAGCTAAATGTATTTTGGGGTGCAATTCCACATATGCCCATGGCCTGTGTGAGCAATATATCATTTAGTGACAACTTTTTGTAATTTTTTTTTTTTTTTTGTCATTATTCAATCACTTGGGACAAAAAAAATGAATATTCAATGGGCTCAACATGCCTCTCAGCAATTTCCTTGGGGTGTCTACTTTCCAAAATGGGGTCATTTGTGGGGGTTTTGTACTGCCCTGCCATTTTAGCACCTCAAGAAATGACATAGGCAGTCATAAATTAAAGGCTGTGTAAATTCCAGAAAATGTACCCTAGTTTGTAGGCGCTATAACTTTTGCGCAAACCAATAAATATACACTTATTGACATTTTTTTTTACCAAAGACATGTGGCCAAATACATTTTGGCCTAAATGTATGACTAAAATTGAGTTTATTGGATTTTTTTTAGAACAAAAAGTAGAAAATATCATTTTTTTTCAAAATTTTCGGTCTTTTTCCGTGTATAGCGCAAAAAATAAAAACGGCAGAGGTGATCAAATACCATCAAAAGAAAGCTCTATTTGTGGGAAGAAAAGGACGCAAATTTCGTTTGGTTACAGCATTGCATGATCGCGCAATTAGCAGTTAAAGCGACGCAGTGCCAAATTGTAACAAGTGCTCTGGTCAGGAAGGGGGTAAATCCTTCCGGGGCTGAAGTGGTTAAATTCATGTGTGCGCATATCCATATCAATCTGATTTATTCTTTATAATGATGGCATACAGATTATTTGTTCAGGGATCGTGTGATTGAACGCGTAGATTATCATTTGAAATTGCTATATTATTTTCATTGTATAATAGATTTATTTATTATTTTGAAATGGCTTATTAAATTTGATTTACCTTTTTTGATGGCTCTTTTACACATCTAGTTTGCTAGTTTAGTTTTTCCTTAACCACTTCAATACCAGGCACTTTCCCCCCTTCCTGTCCAGGACAGTTTTCAGCTTTCAGCGCTGTCACACTTTGAATGACAATTGTGCCGTCATACAACACTGTACCCAAATGAAATTTTTATAATTTTCTTTCCACAAATAGAGCTTTCTTTTGGTGGTATTTGATCACCACTGGGTTTTTTATGCTTTGCTAAACAAACTAAAAAAGACCGATTTTTTTTTTTAAAAAAAATCGTTTTTCTTCGTTTCTGTCATAAAATTATGTTTTCTCCTTCACTGATGGGCACTGATGAGGCGGCACTGATGAGGAGACGCTAATATGTAGAATTGATGGGCACTGATAGGCGGCACTGATATGCAGCACTGATGGGCACCGATAGGCTACACTGATATGCAGCACTGATGGGCACTAATAGGCGGCACTAATGGGCACTGATAGGCAGCACTGATGGGCACTAATAGGTGGCACTGATAGGCGGCACTGATGGGCGGCACTGATAGGCACTGATAGGTGGCACTGATGGGCACTAATAGATGGCACTGATAGCCAGCACTGATGACGAGGTACTGACAGACATTACTGATGGGCACTGATTAGCATCTGTGAAGGGCACTGACAAGCTTTACTGATGGACTCTGATTGGCACTTTGATGGGCAATGATTGGCACTTTGATGGGCACTGATTTTCGATTTGGGTGGGTACCCATTGGGATTTGGGTGGGCACTGATTGGCATTGTGGTGGACACCTCTAATAAGGGCTTCTCTGATAATCAATGTGCTGATTATCAGTGCACACTCTCCCTGTCAGCGCGAACCGAGGAAAGCCGATTACCAGCACTTCCTGGTTCAGGCTCTGATTGCTGCACACCCCCCAGGCGCACGATTGCAGCTTATCCTGCTGGACGTCATATGACATCCAGTCAGGATTACTGAACCACTTCCCGGCCATCATTCTGCTATAGGCCTGGTGGGAAGTGGTTAAACCTCTGAAACCTTAAAGCAGTAATAAACCCAAAACCATAAATGTATTATATTGCAGCTTCAAAATCCTTGGATTTGGTGGCTGCATTTGTTTTCTTTTTTTAGCCACTTCTCCCTCTGTTTTCACCTGGTGATCTGGCCAGTAATAAAACTCCTATATTAGAGTGCCCCCATTCTGAATGAAAGAACACAGGGGGCACCTTTGGACAGCAGTATTGTTAATCTGGGGAGGAGAGCGTTAGATGAATTAGCAGATTTAGATACACTAACAAATTGAAGCCATACTCCAGCTTCCACTGCAGTTACACAAGCAATTGCAGCAATAGTTTGTTTTCTTTTGGGATAAAGGTTTTACATTAAACTTACGGACCGCCCGCCATCATTATACGGCAGCATTTTGAAGTGGAATATTATTGTTATGTAGCATCTAGCTGCCATAACCCCGGTATCCACTTCTTCAGTGGGCGGTCTGCTTTCAGATAAAAGAGGCCTCAGCAGCGGATTCGCTGTGAGATCACTTTTATCACTGGCGGGAGAGGACCCCCCCTCCCGCCGCGATCCGGTACCCTTCACTGCTTACCTGAGCCACCCACAGTGGCGAAGGCGATCGGGTCCGCTCTCCTCTGTGCTATGGAGCTGAGTGAGGGGAAGATGGCCCCCACCTGTCTCCACACCATTGCAGGGTTTGAAGGAACGTCAAAACGTCACTTCCACTCATAGCTCTTAAAGTGAAATTAATTTTTTTTCAAACGACATTTTTTTTAATTGCATTTTTATGTAAATATGAGATCTTTTTGACCCCAGATCTCATTATTAAGAGGTCATGTCATGCTTTTTTTATGTTACAACTTTCCCCGCATCTATTAGCTTTTGTACCACCACCCCCTCCCTTTAGAATGTAAGCTCTATGAGCAGGGCCCTCTTGTCCCTTCTGTATTGAACTGTACTGTAATTGTGCTGCCCCCCCTCTACATTGTAAAGCGATGCGTAAACTGTTGGCGTTATATAAATCGTGTATAGTAATAATAATTACAAAGGATGCTTACATTCCTTATAATAGGAATAAAAGTGACACAATTTATTTTTTTAAAAGGACAGTGTAAAAAGAAAAAATAAATAAGAAAATAAAAAAAATTCATGCGCTCCATCCCGCTGAGCTCGCTTGCAGAAGCAAACGCATACGTGAATAGCGCCCGCATATGAAAAGGGTGTTCAAACCACACATGTGAGGTATCACCGCGATCGTTAGAGTGAGAGCAATAATTCTAGTCCTAGACCTCCTCTGTAACTCAAAACATGCAACCTGTAGAATTTATTAAACGTCGCATATGGAAATTTTTAAGGATAAAAGTTTGTCACCATTCCACAAGCAGGCGCAATTTTGAAGCGTTGGGTATCAATTTGCTCTGCGTAACATTATCTTTCACATTATAAAAAAATGGGCTAACTTTACTGTTGTCTTATTTTTAATTCAAAAAAGTGTATTTAAAAAAAAAAGTGCACTTGTAAGACCGCTGCGCAAATACGGTGTGATTAAAATAATACCTGCTAATCCTGCCATGAGGTTCCTTATTCAGACACTTCCTGTTATTGGGTGACAATCTTTGGTCCCTGTCTCTCATTTGTGCTCCTACATTGTCATCCGGTCACATAAGCTTCCAATGGAGACTGCAAGTTGCCGTTTCAACACATTGCGCAGGCATAGATCGCTGTTATCATCATCATCAAACCTGCTCTGAAAAATCCCTTGTAGCCATGACTGAAATGCATGTAGACAGGAAGTGGCTGCAAAGAGGCTGTTGAAGATTAGCAGCACTGTGATTAAACAAGAGATTAACACAAATGTGAAACAGGTACGGTATTTTGTTTAACCACTTGACTTGACTTGACAATTGTGCAGTCATGCAACACTGTACCCAAATTAAATTTATACCATTTTTTTTATCATGCAAATAGAGCTTTCTTTTAGTGGTATTTGGTCACCACTGTTTTTTTTTATTATTATATAAATGAAAAATACTGAAATTTTTAAGAAGATAAAAAATAATATTTTCTACTTTCTGTTATAAAACATATCCAATAAAAAAAATCTAATTTCTTCATAAATGTATTCTGATACATGTCTTCGGTAAAACAAAAACAAAAATCCCAATAAGAATATATTAATTGGTTTGTGTGTAAGTTATAGCGTCTGCAAACAATGGTATATATACTGGAATTTACACAGCTATAGACGCTATACTGGTAATGGTGGTGATCAGCAACTTATAGTGGGACTGTGATAATGTGACGGGCAATCTAGCACTGACAGACTCTTGTTGGGAGGTACACTGACATTAATGGTGACACTAATACAGTGAACAGTGACATACCTCCCAAAATTTTGAGATGGGAATGAGGGACACCTCCTACCAAACATATGTAGTCAAAGGACACGCCCCCTGCCACACCCCCTTAGAGGTAAATTAACAAAAAAAGGTTAATTAAATCCACAAGGGCTTTTTTTTTTACCACGACTATTCCTTTATATTGGCTTTTAAAATTTACAAATGCAACAATTTAGAATTTGGATGAAAGGTTTAGCACTGGGAAACACTTTTTGAAAGAAAAAGTGCATTTTATATACAACTATATAGATCAGACCAAAATGAGGGACAAACAAGGAGGAAAGAGGGACAGAGGGACATTGCTCCAAATCAGGGAGAGTCCCTCGAAATCAGGGACAGTTGGGAGCTATTCAGTGATAATAGTGTACACTATCACTGTATTAATGACATTGGCTGGGAAGGGGTTAACATCTTGGGGGAATCATCAGGTTAACCATTTCAGGAGCGCCCACCACACTTATACTGCGACAGGTTGGCCCTGCAGCCCCAAATCACATACATGTACATGATTTAGTATTTCCGGGTGGGGGGCATACGCCCCAGCTGTGCTGTCATTTGCTACAGCACAAGCCAATCAGCGGGTCCTGGCCAATGATTTATGGCTGGAACCCACTGATCGGCTGAGTGAATGACAGGAGAGAGCCCTGTGTAGGTAAACAACACAGGACTTTCTACAGACTGTAGTGATGTGTCAGTTTTTTCTCCCTGCAAAGTGTTTGTACACGCAGGACTGTGATTGGACACAGCCGATCAGCAGGTCTCAGCCATAAATTATTGGCCAGGACCTGCTCACAGCGCGGATCAGCAGATGCGCATGTTGATGAGCCTGCAGCTGCTGCTCGGTCACAGTAATCCTCTATGACCAAGCGGCAAGTAGTTAACTACTTCAGGTCCGCCCCATAACAGTTTTACTAGGCTCTTCCCTGGTGGGGAGCGTGCATGTTCGCCACCGATGTCTCGCTCCCACTGTGATCACACACAGCGGAAGCCCATTGGCGGGTACCGTCATCTCGATGTCCGCCGGCACCCGCTGATAATCGAGCAGAGAGGCAGAACGGTGGTCTGCCTATATAAACAAGGCAGATCACCATTCTGTTAGTAGGGAAGGCATTGATCCTGTATTCCTGCAAAGCAGGGACTAGGATTTATGTTTTCCCCTAGTAAAAGCACCTCCCACTGTTTAGAAAAACACTGGCTAGGCACACATTTAACCCTGATATTTAACCCCTTCCCAGCTCATGTCCTTAGTACAGTGACAGTGCATATTTTTTAGCACTGATCATTATAATAATGTCCCTGGTCTCCAAAAAGTACCAAAAGTGTCAGTTAGTGTACAAATGTCTGCCGCAATATCGCAGTCCCGCTATAAGTTGCTTATCGCCGTCATTACTAGTTAAAAAATAAAGAAAGAAATAAAAATAAATACAAATATTCCATAGTTTGTAGAAGCTATAACTTTTGTGCAAACCAATCAATATATACGCTTTTTGGGATTTTTGTTATCAAAAACATGTAGCAGAATACATATTGGCCTAAATCTATGAATACATGTGATTTTTTAAAAATATTTTTATTAGATATGTTTTATGGCAGGAAGTAAAAAATATTGTTTTCTTTTTCAAAAATTATTTTTTTTGTTAATAGTACAAAAAATAAAAAACATAGAGGTGATCAAATAGCACCAAAAGAAAGTTTTATTTGTGTAAAAAAAAAGCACGTAAGTTTTATTAGGGAACAGAGTCGCATGACTGCGCAATTGTCAGTTAAAGTAACGCAGTGCAGTATCGCAAAAATGGGGGTAAATCTTCCGGAAATCAAGTGGTTAATAGAATGATAAAATGGCAACTGTGGCAATACACAGTTATTTATAAATTGAAATGCCACCCACACATGCAAGTACAAGTTTGGTTTGTGTGTCTTGTAATTGGGGTTATTAATTGTGAATAAAGTTTCAACGATGTTCACTTTATATGGAGTAGCTTAATATTTTGTGTCATTTTAATCATAGTTTTATTGCTTATGGCTCAACATTTATTATGTGTTATTGGGTAAATACTAGTTTAAACTCTTGCTGACTATGGAACGCTTATATGTGGTGGCAAGAAAAAAAAGCTCAGCCATCGCACCTCTGCATCCATTGCAGCATGAGGCTGCGTCAGCTCTGGGTCAAGGCTTCTGATTTGGAGGAGGTATGTCATGTGACTGCTGTGGGTGTAAATCAACAAGTAACGCATGATACAAAAGCCATGCTGCCTCTGGGGCATTAAAGCCCACTTAAAGGTGGGAAGCATCATAAAGGGGTTACCTTTGGGCTATCTCTGTCTTGTCCAGTAATCATGTATTTACAGAAACAGGCTTAATTTACAAGAGATTACACAGGTTGGATCTAACCTCTTCCATATGAATATGAAGGCTGCTGTGTCACGCAGGTTTCTCGCCCGTAGAATGGAATTAATACACAATCATCAGATAAAGTCTTTACATTTCAAAAGGAAGACCACCAGAAGTCACAGATTGTTTTGGATATTTGCATAAATTGTTACAGTAGGAAGGAGTAGGAAGATGCAGACGAACCAGATAGGGACAAATTACAAAATGTCAGCTGGAGTTATTTGAAACAGTTGAATGCAAGTAAGGTTCAGAGTTCCCAGGCATGACCAAATTACACTTTACAAAAGTGGTCATTATTTAGAGACAACTAGGGATGAGCCGAACACCCCCTGGTTCGGTTTGCACCAGAACCTGTGAACGGACCAAAAGTTTGCGCAAACTTTAGAACCCCATTAAAGTCTATGGGACTCGAACGTTCAAAATCAAAACTGCTAATTTTAAAGGCTAATATGCAAGTTATTGTCCTAAAAAGGGTTTGGGGACCCGGGTCTTGCCCCAGGGGACGTGTATCAATGAAAAAAAGTTTTAAAAACGGCCGAGCAGTGATTTTAATGATGCTTAAAGTAAAAAAAAAATGAAATATTCCTTTAAATATCGTACCTGGGGGTGTCTATAGTATGCCTGTAAAGTGGCACGTGTTTCTCGTGCTTAGAACAGTCCCTGCACAAAATGACATTTTTAAAGGAATAAAAGTCATTTAAAACTGCTTGCAGCTTTAATGTAATGTCGGGTCCCGGCAATATGGATGAAAATCAGTGAGACAAACGGCATGGGTACCCCCCCAGTCCATTACCAGGCCCTTTGGGTCTTGTATGGATATTAAGGGGAACCCCGCACCCAAATTTAAAAAAGGAAAGGAGTGGGGCCCCCAGGCCCTATATACTCTGCACAGCAGTATACAGGCGGTGCAAACAAGACAGGGACTGTAGGTTTGTTGTTAAGTAGAATCTGTTTGTAATTTTGAACTGGTACATTTTTAACGTGTAGCTCCAGCCAAAAAATCTATTTTTAAGCTTTTTGGAAAACATAGGAAAGGATCATCACCCCTGTAACATTTGTTTTGCTTTCTGTGCACCTCTTCAGAAGATTTCACCTCACTTTCTGTCCCAATGACAAATGTTTTTTGCACATTTGGGGTTTTTAGTGTAACAAGGATTGGTAATAAAGCATCAGTGAAGAGGAGACACGTTTTTAACTCATATTAACTCTTACAGGAGAGAATTTCCCTTCCTAGGGGTAGATTTCATCTCACTTCCTGTTGTCTCCTTCCGTTTGCAAGTAGGAGTCATCTGTAAGTTGGATGTTTGAAAGTAGGGGCCTGCCCTATATACTCTGCAGAAATTGGGGCCTTAGGTGTTGGTGTTGCCACAACATTGTAAGCCCTCACAGTTACTCTTGGTGGGCGCAGGAACGGGCCCTGCTGTGAAATATTAGATCAAAAATTGTAATTACATGCCATTGTTGAACAGTGGTAGAAAAATTGGGCCTTTGGTGGTGGTGGTGCTGGTGCTACAACACTGTAAGTCCTCACAGTTACTCTTGGTGGGTGCTGGAACGGGCCCTGCTGTGAAATATTATATCAAGAATTGTAATTACATGCACCTGTTCAACATGGGCAGAAAATTTGGACCTTTGGTGGTGGTGTTGCCACAACATTGTAAGCCCTCACAGTTACTCTTGGTGGGCGCAGGCATGGGCCCTGCTGTGAAATATTAGATCAAGAATTGTAACTACATGCCCCTGTTGAACAGGGGCTGAAAAATTGGGCCTTGGGCACTGGTGCTGGTGTCACAACACTGCAACCCCTCACAGATACTATAGTTGGAGCGCAGGAATGAGCCCTGCTGCAAAGTATTGCATCAAAAATTGTAATTACACGCCCCTGTTAAACAGGGGCAGAAAAATTGGGCCTTGGCCACTGGTTACGGTGCCCAGAACCAAAAATGTTCTTACAAGCATGAAAATTGAGGAGGAAGAGGATTTTCACTCAGCATAACAGGATAGTCGCTCAACAGCAGCATAGGCAGTCTTGAAGGGATCTCACATTAAAAAAAAAAATCAATCGGTTACATCAGCATTAGGTGCTTGGTAGCTGGTGATCCAAGACTGATTCATTTTTATGAAGGTCAGCCGATCGACCGATTCGGTGGACAGGTGCACCCTGTGATCAGTTACAAAGCCTCCAGTAGCACTGACTGTGCATTCCAAAAGAACGCTGGATGCAGGACAGACCAGTAGCTCAATTGCATACTGTGCAAGCTCTGGCCAGTGATCCATCCTCAAAACACAGTAACCCAGAGGAATTTCGGTGGGAAAGGTGTCCAAATCTGATCTTGCCCCTAGGTAATCCTGCACCATGTGAATCAGACGCTGGCGATGGTTGCTGGAACCGATCAGACCTTGGGGCTGTGGACTAAAAAATTGTCTGAACGCATCGGTCAGACAGCCACCTTCTCCACCGCTCCTTCTGTGACTGACTGAAGCCTCAGCAACACGTTGTCCAGGAGGACCAGGAAATTGTAACCTCCCAGGCTCTGGAAACGCATTGCACAAACCTTTCTGCAAGGCCTCCCGAAGATATTTCATCCTCTGCTCCCTCTGCGACGGCAAGATAAGGTCCGCAACCTTACCCTTGTAACGTGGATCAAGGAGGGTTGCCAGCTAGTAATCATCCCTTCCCTTGATACCACGAGGATCCTTCCGCAGGCTTTGCAGGATCAGGGAGGCCATGCAGCGTAGGTTTGCTGAGGCATTCAGTCCAGGGTCCTCTGGGTCACTAAGGACATGATCCGCAGCCACCTCCTCCCAGCCACGTACAAGTCCATAGGTTTCTTCGGACTGTAAATGATCCCTTAAAGACTGCTGCTGATGCTGAGTGCCAGGCTCCACCTCCATGCTGATACAATCCTCCTCCTGCTCCTCTTCCTGTGTGATCGGCGGGCACTCAGAACACTGTCTGGATAAAGGGGGCCTTGAGAGGTAAGGAAGTCTTCCTCTTCCTCCCTCTGTTCTGCCTCAAGTGCCCTGTCCATTATTCCACGCATCATGTGCTTCAACAGGTGGACAAGAGGGACATTGTCACTGATGCATGCACTGTCACTGCTCACCATCCTCGTGGCCTCCTCAAATGGTGACAGGACAAAGCCCACTGGCGTGGGGAAAAAAACAAGCTCTCCTGACCCTGTCCTGGTGCCATAGTCGCATAGGTACTCATTGACGGCCCTCTGCTGCGTGTGCAGCAGCTTTAGCATGGCCAACGTTGAGTTCCACCTGGTGGGCATGTCACAGATTAGGCGGTTCTTGGGCAGGTTATATTCCTTTTGGAGGTCAGCCTAACGAGCACTGGCATTGTATGACCTGCGGAAATGCACATAGAATTTCCTGGCCTGTCTCAGGACATCCTGTAAGCCCGGGTACCTGCCCAAGAACCGCTGCACCACCAAGTTAAGGACGCGAGCCAAACAGGGCACATGGGTCAGTTGTCCCTGTCGGAGGGTGGAGAAGGGGTTGGAGCCATTGTCGCAAACCACCATACCTGCCTTAAGCTGGCGTGGCGTCAACCACCTCTGAACCTGCCCCTGCAGAGCTGACAGAATCTCTGCCCCAGTGTGACCCCTGTCCCCCAAGCACACCAGCTCAAGCACCACATGGCATCTTTTGGCCTGCGTACTTGCGTAGCCCCTTGAACGCCTACGGAGCACCGCTGGTTCTGAGGACAAAGCACAGGAAGAGGCCATGGAGGAAGAAGAAGGAAGAAGAAGAGGAGAGGGTGGAGAAGAGAGGTGTGTCAGAATCACTAGTAGTAGCATTTTGGAGGCACGGTAGTGGAACAACCTCCAACACTACTGCACCTTGTCCTGCATCCTTCCCAGCTGCCAGCAGAGTCACCCAATGCACCGTGAAACTTAGGTAATGTCCCTGTCCATGCCTACTGGACCATGAGTCAGTGGTAATATGTACCTTACCACTAACCGCCCTGTCCAGCCAGGCCAAGACATTGCCTTCCACATGCCGGTAGAGAGCCGGAATCGCCTTCCGTGAGAAAAAGTGGCATTTGGGAACCTGCCACTGAGGAACCGCACATTCCACAAACTCACGGAAGGGGGTTTATTTAGGGGAGCCACTAGTTTTAGACACATGTTGGCACCTAATGTTCCAGATCCACCTGCGCGTTTGAGTTTTTTTGGTGATCTTAAGGGTTTTTCCCCCTGTAGAAGGTGCAAGGTATGTAGGGTTAATACATTAAAAGATAGGAGGCTGACTGAATTCACCTCAGTTAACACGGGCCTAACATACCCTATTAAATCACTTATCATATGTACCACCAAATGTGTTGTATACCTTCTGAGGTGCCCTTGCGGGCTGGAATATGCGGGACGCACTATTAGGATGCTACACGTGAGGTTGGGTGAACACATCACTAACATCAAGCAAGGCTTTGACACAGTGTTTCCAAACACTATGATCTTGTGCATAACCGAGACCCGACGGGTACCACCTTTATTGGCATAGAAAAATACATCCCTCCATTGGCGTGGCAGCAATGGTAAGAGGACCATTTCTAGATACGAGACTAATTGGATCTATAAATTAGGTTCCCATGCCCCCAATGGCTTGAATATAGAATGGGAAATCAACTGTTTTATTAATAACAGTTGATGTCCCATCGGAAGTATTTTGATCCCCCTCAACTAAGAGATTGTTGCTTATAACCGGTTGTCTGTTATCTATTGCTTTTTAATTTTTGGTGCCTGAACTTATGTTTATTTGGGACCCTCATTTAATATTGTATGTTTTTTATAACCATATTAATGGAGACGTCTTTATGATGATCCCATTAGGAGATCCCCTTATTATTAGGAGGTATGGTTATTTGCTATGATGCCCACCCTTGCTAAGATGTGAGATATCTCAATTAATTTACACCTTGGGGCTAAATATGTTTTTTAACTTCTCGTTAAGTTTTTAATCTCATTTAGTTGTATTTTTGGTAATATTTTTTATTGCATATTAAATGGCATGAACTGGGGGGACATGTTATTATTTACATGCCCACCAGTATCTTTGTAGCCAAATAATTTTATTAAAGAATTCCCTTTGATCTTCACAATTTTAGGGATTTTATTAATGTCCACTAGATGGCATTATTTAGGTTAGTTTGTCTTTATTATTTATATATTTAGCAAGCGTCCCAGCTGTTTATCATAGATGTGCCGGGTGTCTTCTATTGTGTCTCTTGAATGAGATTCTCCGGTAAACCAATCATGGTATCCAGCTCGGACCCAGGTAGCCAATGATGCTGTTCCCTGCAGCGCTGTCTAGCTATTTAATGCGCATGCGCGTGCGCGATCACGTACCCCTGATGACGTCAGTTGTGACGAAACGGCCGTAGGGTCACAACGTGAACTTGCATCGTGCATGCACGCTTTTAATTTAAACGGCAGTGGAGTCTTTTTTTGCTGTTCTGCAACAGTCTCACTGCTACTGTATACTGGCACATTATACGTAATCCTGTGCAGTGTATTTGTAATTTTTAATAAACGTTTTTGGCTCTCTGCACTATTGGAGTCCCCTTTTTCTTTTTATGGCTTATCCTTGCTGGAATACTGGCCACTTAAGTTTTCCTGGAACCAATTGTTTTGCCCTGAGTGTTTGCTGCTGCTGCTGAGAAGCTAACATCAAAGGTGATCAGAGGGACATCGGTTGTGGTTCCAACAGGATATCAACGGTGACCTGCTGAGCCTGTTTTGACCCCCCTGAATAAGGGCGGTCGCAGGCTTTCTGGTAAGCCTCCATTTTCTCCGGTGGTGGGTGGCACTATCGATTGGATCATTGGAGTGTGATTCTGCACTTTTATATTATTTTTTTGGACTATTTTTATTCACTATTTATTTGTTATTATTGCTTGGATTATATTTTAAGCTTTTTGAGCACATTTTTTACTGATGAAAGTTTACACACTGGTCTTTCTTTATTATTATGGATTGCTTATAGTATCTCATTTCCATACCTTCTTTTGTTGTCAATATTTTTTTATTATTATTATCATCACTATTTGTCATTTCACTTAGATTTATGTCCAGCGCTACACTGATTATTATCCATACTATCTTTGCCTTATATCGGGGTTATAGTGTTTAGCAGCAGGACTCCCATCACGGTATTTTTTCTCATTATTGATTTTTCATTTTTTTCACTGTTTATGCACCTAGAGCAGTTCTTTATTTATATTTAAAATACCCACCATACCTCTCAGCAAATAGCTTGGGGTGTCTACTTTTCAAAATGGGGTCATTTGGGGGGGGGTTGTGCCAACTGGGCATTCCATGGCCTCCAAAACTGTGATAGGCAGTGAGGAGTGAAATAAAAAATTTACACCCTTAGAAACCCTGAAGGCGGTGCTTGGTTTTTGGGGTCCCGTATGCGGCTAGGCTCCCAAAAAGTCTCACACATGTGGTATCCCCGTACTCAGGAGAAGCAACAGAATGTATTTTGGGGTGTAATTTCACATATTCCCATGGCATGCTTGAGCAATATATCATTTAGTGACAACTTTGTGCAAAAAAAAAAATGTGTCTTTTTCCCGCAACTTGTGTCACAATATAAAATATTCCATGGACTCGACATGCCTCTCAGCAAATAGCTTGGGGTGTCTCCAAAATGGGGTCATTTGGGGGGGTTTGAACTGTCCTGGCATTTTATGCACAACATTTAGAAGCTTATGTCACACATCACCCACTCTTCTAACCACTTGAAGTCAAAGCCCTGTCTGACACTATTTGTTTACATGAAAAAATAATTTTTTTTTGCAAGAAAATGACTTTGAACCCCCAAACATTATATATTTTTTTAAAGCAAAGGCCCTACAGATTAACATGGTGGGTGTTTCATTTTTTTTTACACAGTATTTGCGCAGCGATTTTTCAAAGGCATGTTTTGGGGAAAAAACACAATTTTGTAATTTTATTTCCAAATAACATTTTATTGTAATATTTGTATTACAAGCATACATAATATGTAGAGAATGACAAGAGAAAAGAAGGAACATATAACGGTGTACATGTATACAATAAATCCCTTCACTTTTCCCTGTTAAATTGCTCGAAACTACGCGAGTCATTAGAACACTCGGGGTGTAGAGAAAGAGAGAGAAAGGAAAGAAAATGGAAGAAGAGGAGGGGGGAGGGGGGGAGGGGAGGGTTGTTAATGGGAGAGACTTATGTACTTGTCATGGTGGGTCCTCTCGAAGATGCCACAGCTCCCATACTTTGTTATGTGCTTCCAGCCTGTCCTGAATCCTGGCCGTCATCTTCTCCATCAACTCCACATCCTTGATTCTGGCGTATAAAGCTTCTGAGGTGGGGGGGAGGGTTTTTTTCCAGTGCAAGGCGATAAGACATCGTGCCGCTGTGAGTATGTGGCGTAGCAATTTTTTGCTGGGTGTGGGGATTTTTAGTCGCAAGACTCCTAAAAGGAATGACTTGGGGGTCATGGGGATCTGTACCTCCAGGAGACCTGTCAGCAACTGCTGAACCTCAGCCCAGAAGGGGGCAATCAGTGGACAGCTCCAAAAAAGGTGAAGGAGGGTCCCTCTTTCTTTTTGACATCGCCAACAGCAATCAGAGCTAGAGGGGTATATGGTGTGGAGGATGTCTGGGGTCATATACCAGTAGAGGAGGATCTTATAGGTGTTTTCCCTATATAGAGTACATAGGGAACTTTTGGCTGCCTGGGTCCATATCGTCTGCCATTGCTCCAAAGGGAGTTCCTCATTGAGGGCTTTTTCCCATTTGATCATATAGGCATGTTTACCTTTGGCTTCCAGTGGGTAGGCATTTATTATTTTGTACATATCAGAGATTAAGCCCTTCTGGGCCGTGCCCCCCAGGATCAGGTCCTCAAAAGACGTTGGAGTGGAGAATTGTAGGTCAGGCGATATGGACAAGGCGTAATGGCGTATCTGCAGGTAGCTGTAGAAAACTTGATGTGGCAGGCCATGTTTAGTCTGAAGATCTGAGAAGGACAGTAGCCTGCGGGATCTAGGATCTACTAGGTGTCCATAGTGAAAGAGGTTTCGTGACGACCATGGGTGAGACATCTGGTGTGTGAGACTATCTGGGATTTTGGGGTTGCAGACAAAGGACGTTAGGACTGATTTTTCTGAGGACAGCTCATGTAAACGGGATAGTTTGATCCACAATTGACGAAGCTGGGACATAGTTCCCAGTAAGCGTTCATGGGGGACCTCTGCCCTCGTGTTCCATAGTAGACTATTTGGGTGGATGGGGGCTAGCCATATCTTTTCAATTTCTGTCCATCTATTGTAGGACTTTTGAGTGAACCACGAGGTTATTGCTCGTAGTTGGGTGGCTTGGTAATATTTAATGAGATTGGGGAAGGCAAGGCCTCCATCTGAGCGCGCCGACATCATTACCGACTGGGGAATTCTGTGTCGTTTATAATTCCAGGTAAATTTAAAAAGGTCCGATTGAAGTTTATTCAGATGTTTGTGGGGGACTGGGATGGGTAATGTTTGGAAGAGGTAAAGTAATTTCGGGAGGATTGTCATCTTAATCGATGCGATCCGGCCTAATAGGGAGATATGATGTCTCTTCCAGGATGTAAGCAGGGCTCTGACGGAGCGGAAGAGGGGAGGAAAGTTTTCCTGGTATAGAGTGTTGAAGTGTGTGGTGATGTGAACCCCCAGGTACTTCAGTGATGTGGTTTTCCAATGGTATGTGAAATTTGCCTTTAGGTGAGCTGTTTCCGTTTCCGAGATATTAATTGGAAGGGCCTCTGACTTAGAGGTATTAATTTTATAGCCCGATAGGGCTCCGTATTTGTCGAGTTCTGCGTGTAGATTTGGAAGGGAGATTCTGGGTTGGGTTAAAGTGAGAATCACGTCGTCAGCGAATAATGAAATCTTAAACTCCCGTCCCCTAACTGGGATTCCTCGAATATCCTGGTTGCCTCGAATAGAGGCCACCAGGGGTTCGACACAGAGTGCGAATAGTAGGGGTGATAGTGGGCATCCCTGACGGGTTCCGTTCGTTATGGGGAAGGTGGGGGAGAGGGCATAAGGAGTCCTAACCTGTGATGAGGGATTGGAATAGAGATGTTTTATGGCTCTTAGGAATGGTCCCTGAAATCCTACGTGTTGTAACGTGGCGAACAGGAAGGGCCACCCAAGTCGGTCAAAGGCCTTTTCGGCATCTAGACTAAGTAGCAAAGACGCCGTTTTCTCCCTGTTCGCCACATCAACCAGGTCGATCACCTTCCTGGTATTATCCCCTGCCTGTCTAAGGGGGACAAAGCCCACCTGGTCTTTATGAATAAGAGATGGTAGGATCATGTTCAGTCGGATTGATAATAGTTTAGTAAAGATTTTTAGGTCTGAGTTCAGTAGGGCGATGGGTCTATAGTTAGCACATAGGGTAGGGTCTTTGTCTGGTTTGGGGATCAGGGTGATAAACGATCGTTGCATGTCTAATGGTATGGGAGAGTCTCGATAAAAGGCGTTAAAGAGTCTACACATATGTGGCAGGAGAATGGGAAGGAAGGCCTTATAATATTCGTAAGGTAATCCGTCCGGACCTGGGGCTTTGTGGGACGGGAGGGACTTAATGGTCTGTTCTATTTCCTGCTCGGTGATCGGCATGTTTAAGGTTGTCAGGTCAGAGGCTTGGAGCTGTGAGACCCCACTCTGTGTAAGGTAACGTTGCATGCGCTGGAGAAGGTCTGGGGGAGAGGGGTTACTGGGAATATTAGGATTATTGTAAAGGTCCTGGTAGTAGTCTGCGAAGGCATCGGCAATGTCTTTGGGGTGGGTTAACAAGGACCCTAGTTTGTTCTTGATTTGGTGTGGTGTGGACATGTGAGTATTGTCTCTTAGTTTCCTCGCTAATAAGGAGTGTGCCTTATTACCCTTGTCATAGTACATTTGTCTTAGTCTAAGGATGGCTTTTTCTACCCGCCCCATAGCTAAGTCGCTCAGAGTTGTTCGCAGGTGTATGATTTTTTTGAGGAGGGTTAAGGAAGGGGACCTTTGCAGTTGGCTTTCTAGGGCTCTAAGCTCTTTTTCGGTTTGAAGTTTAGTGGCTAGGGCGTCTTTTTTCATAGCAGAAGAAAGTGCCATGCATCTGCCTCGGATTACGGCCTTGTGGGCTTCCCACAGTGTGGGAGGGGACACATCAGGGGTATTATTTTCGGCAAAGTAGTATTTTAGAGTATTTGTTAATTCCGTTGTCGATGGGAGGTGCTGGAGGAGAAATGTGTTCAATTTCCAGTTATAGGGCTTACGATTGACGGAACCTAGTTCCAACTTAAGTAAAATGGGTGCATGGTCAGACCATGAGATTGGTAGTATCCGTGCCTCTCGTGTAATTCTAAGTGTGGAGTTATTTACAAAGAAATAATCGATGCGCGAGTGTGTTTGGTGGGGAGATGAATAAAACGTGTACTGCCGATCGCCAGGGTGGAGCGCCCTCCAGGCATCGAAGAGAGCGCAGCGTCTAGAGAGCTTACGAAAAAGCTTCGAGTCTCGCAGGGCTCGAGCAGGTATCGCCCTGGGGCCCACCACCTGACGATCTACAGTTGTTGAGTGGGTTAGATTAAAGTCGCCCCCCACCACCAAGATCTCGTGCTCAGATTTAAAGAGGCGAGTAAGTACTTTAGATAGGAAGTTATATTGTCTAACGTTGGGAGCATAGAGGGTGCAGAGGGTAAGTACTTGTTTTTGCCACTGTCCGCGGAGGATGACAAAGTGACCGTGTGGGTCGCTGTATTGGGCCGTACACTTAAAGGGAGACCCATTTTTAATGAGAATGGCAACCCCTGCTCATGTATGTGGGCCTGAAGAGTGATATATTTGGGGGAAGTATTTAGAAGCGAATGTAAATGAGCCCCCTTTGTCAAAGTGTGTCTCTTGGACAAAAATAATGTCTGCTCCAGATTGTCTAAACTCCTTTAGTGCCAGATGCCTCTTTTTATTGGAGTTTAGGCCGTGAACGTTTAGTGATAGGATCTTCCATCAAGCCATGGTGTTAAATTAGGGGGGAAAAACGCCTTACCTGATGTGGAGAAGATTTTCTGGAGATTATGGGGTAGCTGTGTGCATGCATCGAGAGGACAGCCAGGTAGGTTCTGCGGAATACGCGTTGGGTTCCTTGGTGATGGGTAGGCAGGAGGGGGGAGGAGAGATGAGAGGGGGGATAAAAGAAGAAGAGGAAGGAAAAGACAGTAGTTAGTGCATATTAAACATATATTAAATCGAACAACTGTTATCATATGACCTTGAGAGGCTAAAAGGCCTAGGTCGGAACGGGATTCCCGGGATCCCCCCAACAAAGGTCCGAGAGGGCCGGTCGGGTGGGTGCAGGGGAGCCCTAGTTTGGTCATATAGAACATAAATTGTAAAATGGTTATAACTGCTATCATTTAACCAGGGGGGGTGAGTAGGCGTGATGCCTCTTACTCTCTCTAGTCTCCTCAGAGACGTGCCCATATAGTAAACTAGAATGTAAAAATGGGGCGCAAGATGGGGGGGACTAAATATACTATACTGTCCAGGGCTGAGTCACCAGCGATGTCTGGTGATCGAGTAAACCTTCCACAGGTGTCTTGAGAGCTTCGTCAATGTAACTGAGGTCAGCCATTTCTGTGTTTGGTGCTCTTGCGGGGTGCTTCTTTGTTTCGGGTTCTGTTAGATGAAGAAACCTTTTGCCAGGTTGTGGGTGGTGTGGGTGGGGTGGTGACTAGATCCCATTCTGGAAGACGGGGGACGGGTATTCCCACTGTGTTGCAGAAGGCTTGCAGGTCTTCCGGATATCTCAGAATGGCAGTTTTGCCTTGATTTTTAGCTGTGAGGCTGAAGGGGAATCCCCAGCGGTAGGGGATATTTTCCTCTTGTAGGGTGCGTAGTAGTGGTTGAAGGAGTCTACGTTTTTGAAGTGTGATCCATGATAGATCCAGATACAGCTGTACCTGAGCATCTTTGTAGGTCACTTTGCGCGCTATGCGCGCCTGCCGCATAATGTCCTCTTTCAGGGGGTAGGAATTAATCCTACATATAATATCTCTCGGTTGTGAAGTAGCATTTTTAGGGCGTAGGGCTCGGTGGGCTCTGTCCATTTCTATGAACTTGGTGATGGGTTCGCCCAAGAGGTTGTTGAACACATCCTGTAGGGTATGTTGTATGTCTTCTGGTCCTTCCACTTCTGGGATTCCCCTCACTCGTATGTTATTTCTACGTCCTCTATTGTCTAGGTCTTCCACATGTCAATGCATATCTCTTAACATAGTATGGTGGTCTGCTCCCTGGAGTTGTGTTCTGTGGACCGCTAGCTTGGTCTCTTGTATTTCTTCTTCAGCCATTTCCACTCTATCGGCTAGGTGTTTAAGGCCTGATTGGAGCACTTGTATTTCCGAGCGGCACGTGGACTTCACATCTTCTATCAGTTGTCTAAAGTCCTCTTTAGTGGGAATCGCCTGCAAGTATGATTGCCACTGTGGGGGTACTTGTTGGGGGTACTCTGGCGCTGCTGGCCGATGAGCTGGAGGTGTGCGGGGAGGTAGGGGTTGGGGGCCAGGGATACTGAGGCCTAGGGTCTGATGTGCCGTTCCCGGTGGAAAGTCCCAGGGTTCACTCCAAGATGGGGTCTGAACAATTGGGGTGGTCCCTGTTGTAGCCCTTTTCTGGGCATGGGGGTCAGGTAGGCTCACTTTTTGAGCGTAAGTGGCCTGTGGTGCTGACCGTTCTCTGGGTGGGCTGGATGCCTGTGAAAAGGCCATCCTTTGGGCCTTCAATGGTGGTGAGTTAAGCCCTGTGTGGTTGAAGGGTGCTGGTCTCACTGCATGGTCTGGCGGGGTCAGGATAGCTGGATGCACGGGCTCCGGCAGGGCCGGGAAGTCCATAGAAGAGACTGAGGAGGTTGGGGAGTCTGGCTCAGTGTCATGGATGCAGGGATCCGACGCCGTTCTCAGCAAGCAGGGGAACGCTTCTGAGCACTGTGTGTACTGCTAAGGAGTAGGGCCCATCATGGCGCCCTGTGGGCCTTGTGATGCTGCCTCCTGAGTGGGGGATCTGGAGGGAGGACTCACCGCTCCTGGAGTGGAGGAACCGGCATTACTGCTCCTCGGAGCCGGTCCGACATCCGCGGGCTTTCGTTGCGGTGGATAGGGCGATGGAGGGGTCCGAGCGGGACTCCGGGAGTAGGCCGCGGAAGTGTCCGGCGCCATTTTGGCCGCTCCTGTCTGTGGCATGTCCGTCGGCGGGAAGTAGGACCGGAGGTCTGTGGAGGATCCTGGCGGGGGTAAGGATGATCCCCTGGCTGCTGTGGATCTGGTGGTTCGAGATCTGCCCATGTGGAAGCAGTGTAATGTTCCCTTTGCGCTGTATAATCACGGGCTTAGAGAGAGCAGACGGATCAGGCTGCCATCCAGAGCGGCTTCCGGTCACGCCCCCCAATTTTGTAATTTTAATGCACTAAAACACACTATATTGCCCAAATGTTTGATGAAATAAAAAAGATGATCTTAGGCCGAGTACATGGATACCAAACATGACATGCTTTAAAATTGCGCACAAATGTGCAGTGGCGACAAACTACATATATTTTTAATATTATATTATATATATATATTATATATATATATTATATATATAATATTATCTTTTATCATCATTCATGCTGATTATATACATTTTATTATTTTATTCCATTTATATAATTTTTATTTTTCATCCTTTTTCACCCCAACTCCCATCATTGGCCCAATATATTCACCCACATGCCTCATATAAAGTCCCGCTTCTGTCCCCCCATTTTGCATATATATTTGGGATGGAGGCATGTTGGTGCTCCTCCACTAAAACAGTGTGGATTGGTCACAACCCCTCTTGACGTATGATAATCAGGGTGGCAAACACCCGCTTCTTGTGACCAAAATATTCCACCTATCCAAGTCCACACATTTTTATACAATTCATCTGCCAATTGTGCTTCGTTATCCTGTTCCTTTGATCATCCCACTCCTCTTTTGACACACCGTTACCCCTTGGTCCCTTTCCCTTTTCTCTTCTCATTTTCTTCGTTTTTCCCCCATCTCCTCTTTTTTACCCACCATCTGTGAAGTACCGTATTGAGACCTTCGGTCCTCCCCCTGTCCATTAACTGATTGTTTTGCTAGAGTCATCCTTACATCACTTCTCGCCCTCACACTTTTACTTTCTGTAAACTGTATCCTCATACTAATTTTATATGGCATTAAACAACAGTTTATTCCTTGCTTTACTCATTGTCCCACCAATTTTCTTTTCTCTGTTCTACTATTTACTGTCTCAATACAGTACATTATTTATTGGTTTTGACTCGCCCCCCATTGTTCTATAGCCATCTACACCGTCACATTTAGGTCTATTCCCTGCAACTATTTCCCTCCTTCTCCCATTCTGCCATCTTCACCTAGCTCAATCAACACTCATCTTTTTGTGGACGGAAACTATTTTCGCCTTCTCTTACCTCTCATTATCTCACTCCTTGTTTTATTTGTTTATTTTGTTTTTCTTTAGTCAAACAAACACTGATTTAATTCAGGGCTAAAGTTTTCTCTTCGCTTTATTTATATTTATTTTTGTTTATCTCTTTAGCTAAGCAATTTACTGATTCAATTCAGGGCTAAAGTTTTTATTTCCTTGTTTATTTTTGTTTTTGTTTATTTCTTTAGCTAAGCAAACCACTGATTTAATTCAGGGCTAAAGTTTTTCATTTTTTACCTTTGATCACTCCTTTTTCTTTCTTTTTTACATTTTTCATTTTTGTTTTTCTTTAGCCAGATAAATACTGATTCAATTCAGGGCTAAAGTTCTTTATCTCTTATACTTCCTTGCACAGAGAAAGATTCCTGCGCAAGGTTTTAAAAAAATACATGATGTTCTATACTCCCTTGCACAGAGAGATTCCTGCGCGGGGAAAAAAAATATATTATTGTGTTCTTTGCTATACAAATACGGCAAAGACACGCTTGTTTTTGCTTTTGTTATTGTTTTTGTACTCAACATTGTGTCGCCCTGGCTGCTTTTCCTTTTTTCACACATCTGTCATCCTTTTGATTTTTGCACACCTGTGATGCTGGGATCCGTTCTGTCCAATCCCCGGGGTTGCGACGCGCCCAGCCCAGGACCCATCACCCTCTTGTCACTGACGTGGGCGGGCCCTGGCCTTAGCGCATCGGCGTCATGCCTCCTACACCCCACTTGCGGCGTCTATGCCGCCGCATATGGGATGTCTAGTGTTTTCCCTTCTCCGGGCTCAAGCGCTGTACGGTCGGTTAGGTGGCCGCACCCATTGGCCTCCCTTCCCCTCACCGCGTCATCACGCCCGCGCGTGACGTTGGCGTGAGCGCGCCGCATGTTTGCGGCTATATGAGGCTCCATTTGGCCGGGTATCCCACGATTCCGCCATGCACGCTAGACGTCTGGCTCGGCTGGGCATTTATCACTCAGGTAATTTTCTCACACACTGTCACCTTCCTTCACCCACTTCAGTATATATGCTTTTTCGCACATGTTTTCTATCTTTCCCATCACTCCCACTTCTGCTGTTTCTATTTCCCTTCCACACACTCAGGGTCACGCCATATCGCTCCCATCCCACTTATTCTCAACACCATTGATCTACCATCTCACACATCTCTCATATTTCTACTTTTTTCACCTTTTTTCCCCAGCTCATTTACACTCCCTGTCCTCGCTGGACGTCCCTACCTGCCGGTTTTGTGGGTGCTTGTGTCAGTTGGGCCACTGTGGCCGGCATCATTGGGGTGCGCTCTCTGCCTCAACCCCGGGGGAGACTCTATGGACCCAGACCAACATCACATTGCAACACACAGGTCATCATAAATCAATCATTGCATAAATTTGTGAGTATGCAGAAAATTACATTTTCAGCATATGTTCTCTACAAATATTTATTTATACAATAATAGATACTCCATTGTTTTTGATATAGTTCAATCGCATCGGACTCCTGACGATTGGTTTAAAGCCAAGAAACGCGTTGAGTTTAGATCTATTGATGCATTCATCGACTGTACAATACATGTGTGTTCCTGTCAATGTACTACCAATTCATGAATCTTGCTCGCCCATACATTGCTGTTAATATGTTTTAGAGTCCAGATCCATTGATGTATACACTGACTGTACAATGTATATACGTTCTTGTAACTGTATAACTATTTATGAACCCTGCTTGTCCATACATTGCTGCTAACATGTCTTATTTTGGTCTCAAATGTGCTCTTTTTCCCCCTTTTACTCTATCTGGTCCGAATATCAATGTCAATAAACTTTTTTACCATTATTATCTTTTATCATCATTCATGCTGATTATATACATTTTATTATTTTATTCCATTTATATAATTTTTATTTTTCATCCTTTTTCACCCCAACTCCCATCATTGGCCCAATATATTCACCCACATGCCTCATATAAAGTCCCGCTTCTGTCCCCCCATTTTGCATATATATTTGGGATGGAGGCATGTTGGTGCTCCTCCACTAAAACAGTGTGGATTGGTCACAACCCCTCTTGACGTATGATAATCAGGGTGGCAAACACCCGCTTCTTGTGACCAAAATATTCCACCTATCCAAGTCCACACATTTTTATACAATTCATCTGCCAATTGTGCTTCGTTATCCTGTTCCTTTGATCATCCCACTCCTCTTTTGACACACCGTTACCCCTTGGTCCCTTTCCCTTTTCTCTTCTCATTTTCTTCGTTTTTCCCCCATCTCCTCTTTTTTACCCACCATCTGTGAAGTACCGTATTGAGACCTTCGGTCCTCCCCCTGTCCATTAACTGATTGTTTTGCTAGAGTCATCCTTACATCACTTCTCGCCCTCACACTTTTACTTTCTGTAAACTGTATCCTCATACTAATTTTATATGGCATTAAACAACAGTTTATTCCTTGCTTTACTCATTGTCCCACCAATTTTCTTTTCTCTGTTCTACTATTTACTGTCTCAATACAGTACATTATTTATTGGTTTTGACTCGCCCCCCATTGTTCTATAGCCATCTACACCGTCACATTTAGGTCTATTCCCTGCAACTATTTCCCTCCTTCTCCCATTCTGCCATCTTCACCTAGCTCAATCAACACTCATCTTTTTGTGGACGGAAACTATTTTCGCCTTCTCTTACCTCTCATTATCTCACTCCTTGTTTTATTTGTTTATTTTGTTTTTCTTTAGTCAAACAAACACTGATTTAATTCAGGGCTAAAGTTTTCTCTTCGCTTTATTTATATTTATTTTTGTTTATCTCTTTAGCTAAGCAATTTACTGATTCAATTCAGGGCTAAAGTTTTTATTTCCTTGTTTATTTTTGTTTTTGTTTATTTCTTTAGCTAAGCAAACCACTGATTTAATTCAGGGCTAAAGTTTTTCATTTTTTACCTTTGATCACTCCTTTTTCTTTCTTTTTTACATTTTTCATTTTTGTTTTTCTTTAGCCAGATAAATACTGATTCAATTCAGGGCTAAAGTTCTTTATCTCTTATACTTCCTTGCACAGAGAAAGATTCCTGCGCAAGGTTTTAAAAAAATACATGATGTTCTATACTCCCTTGCACAGAGAGATTCCTGCGCGGGGAAAAAAAATATATTATTGTGTTCTTTGCTATACAAATACGGCAAAGACACGCTTGTTTTTGCTTTTGTTATTGTTTTTGTACTCAACATTGTGTCGCCCTGGCTGCTTTTCCTTTTTTCACACATCTGTCATCCTTTTGATTTTTGCACACCTGTGATACTGGGATCCGTTCTGTCCAATCCCCGGGGTTGCGACGCGCCCAGCCCAGGACCCATCACCCTCTTGTCACTGACGTGGGCGGGCCCTGGCCTTAGCGCATCGGCGTCATGCCTCCTACACCCCACTTGCGGCGTCTATGCCGCCGCATATGGGATGTCTAGTGTTTTCCCTTCTCCGGGCTCAAGCGCTGTACGGTCGGTTAGGTGGCCGCACCCATTGGCCTCCCTTCCCCTCACCGCGTCATCACGCCCGCGCGTGACGTTAGCGTGAGCGCGCCGCATGTTTGCGGCTATATGAGGCTCCATTTGGCCGGGCATCCCACGATTCCGCCATGCACGCTAGATGTCTGGCTCGGCTGGGCATTTATCACTCAGGTAATTTTCTCACACACTGTCACCTTCCTTCACCCACTTCAGTATATATGCTTTTTCGCACATGTTTTCTATCTTTCCCATCACTCCCACTTCTGCTGTTTCTATTTCCCTTCCACACACTCAGGGTCACGCCATATCGCTCCCATCCCACTTATTCTCAACACCATTGATCTACCATCTCACACATCTCTCATATTTCTACTTTTTTCACCTTTTTTCCCCAGCTCATTTACACTCCCTGTCCTCGCTGGACGTCCCTACCTGCCGGTTTTGTGGGTGCTTGTGTCAGTTGGGCCACTGTGGCCGGCATCATTGGGGTGCGCTCTCTGCCTCAACCCCGGGGGAGACTCTATGGACCCAGACCAACATCACATTGCAACACACAGGTCATCATAAATCAATCATTGCATAAATTTGTGAGTATGCAGAAAATTACATTTTCAGCATATGTTCTCTACAAATATTTATTTATACAATAATAGATACTCCATTGTTTTTGATATAGTTCAATCGCATCGGACTCCTGACGATTGGTTTAAAGCCAAGAAACGCGTTGAGTTTAGATCTATTGATGCATTCATCGACTGTACAATACATGTGTGTTCCTGTCAATGTACTACCAATTCATGAATCTTGCTCGCCCATACATTGCTGTTAATATGTTTTAGAGTCCAGATCCATTGATGTATACACTGACTGTACAATGTATATACGTTCTTGTAACTGTATAACTATTTATGAACCCTGCTTGTCCATACATTGCTGCTAACATGTCTTATTTTGGTCTCAAATGTGCTCTTTTTCCCCCTTTTACTCTATCTGGTCCGAATATCAATGTCAATAAACTTTTTTACCATTATTATCTTTTATCATCATTCATGCTGATTATATACATTTTATTATTTTATTCCATTTATATAATTTTTATTTTTCATCCTTTTTCACCCCAACTCCCATCATTGGCCCAATATATTCACCCACATGCCTCATATAAAGTCCCGCTTCTGTCCCCCCATTTTGCATATATATTTGGGATGGAGGCATGTTGGTGCTCCTCCACTAAAACAGTGTGGATTGGTCACAACCCCTCTTGACGTATGATAATCAGGGTGGCAAACACCCGCTTCTTGTGACCAAAATATTCCACCTATCCAAGTCCACACATTTTTATACAATTCATCTGCCAATTGTGCTTCGTTATCCTGTTCCTTTGATCATCCCACTCCTCTTTTGACACACCGTTACCCCTTGGTCCCTTTCCCTTTTCTCTTCTCATTTTCTTCGTTTTTCCCCCATCTCCTCTTTTTTACCCACCATCTGTGAAGTACCGTATTGAGACCTTCGGTCCTCCCCCTGTCCATTAACTGATTGTTTTGCTAGAGTCATCCTTACATCACTTCTCGCCCTCACACTTTTACTTTCTGTAAACTGTATCCTCATACTAATTTTATATGGCATTAAACAACAGTTTATTCCTTGCTTTACTCATTGTCCCACCAATTTTCTTTTCTCTGTTCTACTATTTACTGTCTCAATACAGTACATTATTTATTGGTTTTGACTCGCCCCCCATTGTTCTATAGCCATCTACACCGTCACATTTAGGTCTATTCCCTGCAACTATTTCCCTCCTTCTCCCATTCTGCCATCTTCACCTAGCTCAATCAACACTCATCTTTTTGTGGACGGAAACTATTTTCGCCTTCTCTTACCTCTCATTATCTCACTCCCTGTTTTATTTGTTTATTTTGTTTTTCTTTAGTCAAACAAACACTGATTTAATTCAGGGCTAAAGTTTTCTCTTCGCTTTATTTATATTTATTTTTGTTTATCTCTTTAGCTAAGCAATTTACTGATTCAATTCAGGGCTAAAGTTTTTATTTCCTTGTTTATTTTTGTTTTTGTTTATTTCTTTAGCTAAGCAAACCACTGATTTAATTCAGGGCTAAAGTTTTTCATTTTTTACCTTTGATCACTCCTTTTTCTTTCTTTTTTACATTTTTCATTTTTGTTTTTCTTTAGCCAGATAAATACTGATTCAATTCAGGGCTAAAGTTCTTTATCTCTTATACTTCCTTGCACAGAGAAAGATTCCTGCGCAAGGTTTTAAAAAAATACATGATGTTCTATACTCCCTTGCACAGAGAGATTCCTGCGCGGGGAAAAAAAATATATTATTGTGTTCTTTGCTATACAAATACGGCAAAGACACGCTTGTTTTTGCTTTTGTTATTGTTTTTGTACTCAACATTGTGTCGCCCTGGCTGCTTTTCCTTTTTTCACACATCTGTCATCCTTTTGATTTTTGCACACCTGTGATGCTGGGATCCGTTCTGTCCAATCCCCGGGGTTGCGACGCGCCCAGCCCAGGACCCATCACCCTCTTGTCACTGACGTGGGCGGGCCCTGGCCTTAGCGCATCGGCGTCATGCCTCCTACACCCCACTTGCGGCGTCTATGCCGCCGCATATGGGATGTCTAGTGTTTTCCCTTCTCTGGGCTCAAGCGCTGTACGGTCGGTTAGGTGGCCGCACCCATTGGCCTCCCTTCCCCTCACCGCGTCATCACGCCCGCGCGTGACGTTGGCGTGAGCGCGCCGCATGTTTGCGGCTATATGAGGCTCCATTTGGCCGGGCATCCCACGATTCCGCCATGCACGCTAGACGTCTGGCTCGGCTGGGCATTTATCACTCAGGTAATTTTCTCACACATTGTCACCTTCCTTCACCCACTTCAGTATATATGCTTTTTCGCACATGTTTTCTATCTTTCCCATCACTCCCACTTCTGCTGTTTCTATTTCCCTTCCACACACTCAGGGTCACGCCATATCGCTCCCATCCCACTTATTCTCAACACCATTGATCTACCATCTCACACATCTCTCATATTTCTACTTTTTTCACCTTTTTTCCCCAGCTCATTTACACTCCCTGTCCTCGCTGGACGTCCCTACCTGCCGGTTTTGTGGGTGCTTGTGTCAGTTGGGCCACTGTGGCCGGCATCATTGGGGTGCGCTCTCTGCCTCAACCCCGGGGGAGACTCTATGGACCCAGACCAACATCACATTGCAACACACAGGTCATCATAAATCAATCATTGCATAAATTTGTGAGTATGCAGAAAATTACATTTTCAGCATATGTTCTCTACAAATATTTATTTATACAATAATAGATACTCCATTGTTTTTGATATAGTTCAATCGCATCGGACTCCTGACGATTGGTTTAAAGCCAAGAAACGCGTTGAGTTTAGATCTATTGATGCATTCATCGACTGTACAATACATGTGTGTTCCTGTCAATGTACTACCAATTCATGAATCTTGCTCGCCCATACATTGCTGTTAATATGTTTTAGAGTCCAGATCCATTGATGTATACACTGACTGTACAATGTATATACGTTCTTGTAACTGTATAACTATTTATGAACCCTGCTTGTCCATACATTGCTGCTAACATGTCTTATTTTGGTCTCAAATGTGCTCTTTTTCCCCCTTTTACTCTATCTGGTCCGAATATCAATGTCAATAAACTTTTTTACCATTATTATCTTTTATCATCATTCATGCTGATTATATACATTTTATTATTTTATTCCATTTATATAATTTTTATTTTTCATCCTTTTTCACCCCAACTCCCATCATTGGCCCAATATATTCACCCACATGCCTCATATAAAGTCCCGCTTCTGTCCCCCCATTTTGCATATATATTTGGGATGGAGGCATGTTGGTGCTCCTCCACTAAAACAGTGTGGATTGGTCACAACCCCTCTTGACATATTTTTAAAGCCTTTAAAAGCCTTTACAGGTTACCACTTTAGATTTACAGAGGAGGTCTACTGCTAAAATTACTGCCCTCGATCTGATCTTCACGGTGATACCTCACATGCATGGTGCAATTGCTGTTTACATTTGACGCCAGACCAACGCTTGCGTTCGCCTTTGCGCGAGAGCAGGGGGGGACAGGGGTGCTTTTTTTTTTTTTCTTTATTTTTTTTTGCTTTTTTATCTTATTTTTAAACTGTTCCTTTCATTTTTTTTTTTTTATCATTTTTTATTGTTATGTCAGGGAATGTAAATATCCCCTATGACAGCAATAGGTAGTGACAGGTACTCTTTTCTGAAAAAAATGGGGTTTATTAGACCCTAGATCTCTCCTCTGCCCTCAAAGCATCTGACCACACCAAGATCAGTGTGATAAAATGCTTTCCCAATTTCCCAATGGCGCTGTTTACATCTGGCGAAATCTAAGTCATGAAATGCTTGTAGCTTCCGGTTTCTTTGGTCATAGAGATGATTGGAGCCATTCTGGTCTCTGATCAGCTCTATGGTCAGCTGGCCGAATCACCGGCTCCATTCTCAGGTTCCCTGTTGGGACAGGAGAGCCAGAGAAAAACATGGAAGACGGTAGGGGGGGGACATTTCCTCCCACTGCTTGTAAAAGCAGTCTAGAGGCTAATTAGCTGCTAGGATTGCTTTTACATGAAAGCCGACCGCTGGCTGAAAAGAATAATACCAAGATGATACCTAAACCTGCAGGCATCATTCTGGTATAACCACTCAAAGTCCAGCAACATACCAGTACGTTGCTGGCCCTTGTTGGGCATATATTGTAATCTTTTTTTTCATGCAGCCTGTGGGCTGAACGAAAAAAAGAGATTGATTGCCCACCATTAGAATACCTCCCTTCATCCACCCACTTCTAATGATGGGCATACATGCACCATTTATATATGCCGAAGCATGGGGGCATCCGCCCCAAAAGTTAGAAGCAAATCGCTCCTCCGCCCCTGCTGTCCCCCATGCTTCGGCATATATCACCTCCAACAGCGCTGGAGTCACGGCTTTATGTATCGTGGGAGCAAACGCTGTTGCTGTCAAGATAAATAAATCCGCACTGCAGCTGAATGGCGTACCTGAAGACAAAAAAATGGTTAACAATAAAACACAGTAAAGTATAAAAAATTGCATACCTGAAAAGCAAACATGATAAAACATAATAACAATAAAACATTGAAGAATAGAATACAGTAAAAAAGAGCAGAGCAATAGAGAGAGAATAGAGAGAGAGAGAACAATAAAACGACAACTGTTTTTGTTTTTATTTATTTTTTTTGTGTTTTTTGTTTTTTTTTACACTTTTTTTGTAACTGTAACTTTTATAACTGTAACCAGTTCCAGGTTCGGGTCTCTCAAAATGCCATGGTATTCGTTGGGAGCGATCACGAGGGGGTGGCCACGAATGAGTGGTCTCCCCCTCAGCCTCGATCGCTCCCTTAACGATGCTGACTGCCTCGGGCCCCCGGGGGGCGCAAAGCGCCCCCACCTGTGGGAGGCAGATCATTACCAAGTACGTGATTTTGCCTGCCTGTCACTAATCGTACTCACCGAGGCCGAGATGCCGAGAGCGGTTCCGCCTTTGCGACTAAGCGCAGCTCGCCCCCTGGAGTTGGTACAGGGAGAGAGCGGCACGAAGAGGCACAGGCTCCCCAATGGACTGCGGATGACTTGCTTGTGGAGTCTTGACAGAGAAGAGCCGCTGTGCAGGTACTAGTAGGTAAGGTGCAGCTAAAGACCACAGGCGGGGGGTCCAGAACCAGGCTGGGGATCAAACACCGGGGTGGTGCTATGGCACTGCAGGATCTGCAAGGTAGGAAGACAAGATAAGAGAGTCCAGGTACAAGCAATAGGGTCGGGCTAGGAGACAGGAGACAGTCCAGGTAACAGGCCGAGGGTCAAACACAGGAGATAGGTGGGAATCCGATAAACAGGCCGAGGTCAAGTCCAGGAGAGAGGCAAGAGAATTCCAAGGGCAAATCCGGGTCACAACGGGTAATCAAGCAGAGATACAGGACACAAGTTCAGGTAACACAGGAAGCTGAGACAAACCAGCAACTTGTGTGATTCTCTGAGCGCCTTTTATAGGCCGCCCAGGGAATCACGTTGGGTGTGCACCAATGCGCGTGCGTGAGCGCCGTAGCGGAACGTCTTTCCGCAGGGAATGCGTGAGAAACAACCGGACCGGAACGAGGGCTTCTTCTGACAGTGCCCCCCTGAGGGGTGGCCTCTGGACACCCAAGGCTGACATTAGTTCTGGATGTTCCCCGTGAAATGCCTGGAGAAGCTGTGGAGCATGTAGATTCCTGGCTGGTTCCCAGGAGTTATCCTCAGGAGGATACCCCTTCCATTTAATCAAGTACTGAAGTTGTCTACCATCTTTTCTGCAATTTAGAATTTTTTCCACCTCAAACTCGTCTTCTCCGTCGATTAGGACCGGTGGTGGTGGAGGTCTCTCTCTGTCAGAAAAGGGGCTGGGAACAATAGGTTTTAAGAGAGATGCATGGAAGACTGGATGCACCTTGTACGCATCAGGTAGAGCTAGTTCAAAGGCCACTGGGTTGATTACCCTTTTTATTTTGAAAGGACCTATAAACTTTGGCCCCAGTTTCCGGGAGGGAATTGGCAGTCTGAGATGGATAGTTGATAGCCATATCTCCTCGCCTACTTTAAAAGCCGGTTTCTCCTTCCTTCCCCTGTTGTAGTATTTTTGGTAGTCATCCTGAGCCTTTTGCATTGCTGCTTTGATCCTTTGGAAATTTGACTGGATGGAACTTACTCGGTCCTGCACGGCAGGGACCAATAATTCAGGAACGGAAACTGGAATAAAGGAAGGGTGGAATCCAAAAATAGACCAGAAAGGTGTCTGGTTGGTAGCGGAATGGATGGAGTTGTTATATGCAAATTCTGCATATGGCAAGAGGGAGGACCATTCATCCTGGGAATCGGAACAGAAGCATCAGAGGTATTGCTCCAGGGTTTGATTTGTCCTCTCCGTCTGGCCGTTACTTTGAGGATGATTGGCGGAGGACAGACAAATCTTTATTTCCAAGGTCTTGCATAATTCTTTCCAGAATTTTGAAGTGAATTGAGCCCCTCTGTCAGAGGTGATGCTCACCGGGGTTCCATGAAGCCTGGTAATTTCCTTAAAAAACATGTTGGCAGTAGCAGAGGCAGAGGGAGTACCCACCATGGGCAAGAAGTTTGCCATCTTTGAAAGTCGATCAATTACGACAAAGATAGTCGTGAACCCCCTGATGGAGGCAAATCTACAATAAAGTCCATGGAGATTTCTGCCCACGGGCGTTCAGGGATGGACAAGGGTTTAAGCAGGCCCCACGACTTCATATTTGAGCCTTTGCTGCGCTGGCAGGGAATGCAGGATGACACATAGTTCTTGCAGTCCTGTCTCCAGCCTGGCCACCAGAAGAAATGTGAGATCAGTTCCATGGTTTTTTGTGACCCAAAATGGCCTGCTAGCTTGTGGTCATGAAAGGACTGTAAGGTTAGGAGCCTAGATTCCAGCGGAACGAAGATTTTTCAATAGACCAAAATAGATCATTGTGTTTTTCTATAGAAGATACGTGGTGTTTAGGGCATTGAGCGGATGCAGATTTGATTGCGGACATTAGGTCCCCTTGAGTAACTAGGAGGAAATTTTGCGGAGACAGGATGGTGCTTGGCTCTGTTACCTGAGAAGTTTCATGGAACATTCTTGAAAGTGCGTCCGCTTTTCCGTTCTTTGATCCTGGTCTATAAGAAATATGGAAGTTAAATCGGGAAAAGAAGAGGGCCCATCGGGCTTGCCTGGGTCTTAGCCGTTTAGCTGTTCGCAGGTATTCCAGGTTTTTGTGGTCAGTAAATATCAAGATAGGATTGGACGCCCCTTCAAGCAGATACCTCCACTCCTCCAAGGCGAATTTGATGGCCAATAACTCTCTATCGCCTACATCATAATTTCTTTCAGGGCTGCTTAGTTTCCGGGACGCAAAAGCCACGGGATGCAGTAGAGCCTTGGGCCCTTGTCTTTGTGAAAGGATGGCACCAGTAGCTGTCTCTGAGGCATCGACTTCCAGAATGAAGGGCAAGGCTGGATCCGGGTGTCGTAAGACTGGTGCAGAGGAGAACAGTGCTTTTAATTTTAAGAATGCTTCCTGAGCCTCCAGAGACCAATGAAAATGATTATGCTGACGTGTAAGTTGAGTGATGGGGGCTACGATGGCCGAGAATCCTACAATAAATCTTCGGTAAAAGTTTGAAAAACCTAAGAACCGTTGTACCCCTTTTCTATCTACAGGAGCTGACCACTCTTGGATTGCTTTGACCTTCTGGGGGTCCATTGCAATGCCATCAATTGAGATTATGAATCCTAGAAACTGCACTGTAGTCTTTTCAAATTCGCATTTCTCCACCTTAAGGTATAGTTTGTGTTTTCTGAGGATTGAGAGAACCAATCTGACATGTGCCCGATGAAGTTCTATGGTAGCTGAGAAGATGAGAATGTCATCTAGGTAGACTACTAGGAAGTTGTCAAGATATTCGCAAAAGATATCGTTCACAAGGTGTTGGAACGTGGCTGGGGCATTGCAAAGTCCAAATGGCATTACCAGGTATTCATAGTGTCCAAACCTGGATCTAAAGGCGGTCTTCCATTCATCGCCCGCTTGGATTCGGATAAGATTGTATCCGCCACGCAAATCTAGTTTGGAAAAGATGCGGGCGGATCTGAAACGTTGGAATAGTTCCGGGATGAGAGGAACCGGGTACCGATTCTTGATGGTGATTTTATTTAATTCCCTGTAATCAATGCAAGGTTGGAGAGATCCATCTTTTTTCTCTACAAAGAAAATACCAGCTCCGGCTGGTGATGAGGAGGAGCGAATTAACCCTTTCTCAAGATTTTCATCAATGTATGTGAGAGTCTTTAATTCTGTTTCAGACAAAGGAAAAATGCGACCAAAAGGGATTTCAGCGCCCGGCAAAAGATCTATGGGGCAGTCATAAGGCCGATGGGGTGGTAGACAGTCAGCCTGTTGTTTATCAAATACATCCTTGAATTCCAGATAGCTTGTGGGTACATGTGGAAGATTTTTGGATACGGTTGCAATGGTAGAAACAGAGGCTGGAGCCGGGAGAAGGCAGTGTCTGGAGCAGTATTGAGAAGAAAAAGAGACTTCTTTCTTGTTCCAATTGATCTGTGGTTCATGGGCTTGGAGCTATGGGAGTCCCAAGATAATGGGGAACATCGAAGAGATGATATCAAAGCGCAGGTATTCTTGGTGGCCTGTATTAGTGGTGGTGAGGATGGGTCTGGTTTCCTGAGTGACAGGTCCAGAACGAGGCAGGGACCCATCGGCTAGATGGATCTGTAGACTTTGGTTCTTAGTGGTTAAAGGAACGTGCAAGCTTGCGGCTAGTGAGGCATCCAAAAAACAGCTACACACTCCGGAGTCAACTATAGCGGGTAGGTGAACCTCCTTTTCCGGAAGCTGTAAAGAAACAAAAAGAGTAACATAAGGCTGAGAAGACCCGGAAACTTGTTGGTTAATAGCAGACCGTAGATAGGACTTACTGGGTCTCACGGGACAGGAACGGAGGAAATGTCCAGAACCCCCACAATAAAGGCACAGATTGCCCTGGCGCCTACGTAGTCTCTCCTCTGAAGTGAGTGGGGCACGGACTAGACCAAGCTGCATAGGCTCAGCTTCAGGAGTGGTAGGGACTGGTGGAGCCGTGTAAGGTGGATGGATAGGAGTCGGTTTAGGCATCATCCAGGTAGGGCGAGGAGTCTGGAAGCGCTCCGCACGTCGCTCACGCATGTGTCGATCCAGTTTAGTGGTGAATTGGATGAGGTCTTCCAGGGAATCAGGGGTCTCGATCCTGGCCAGCTCATCCTTCAATGCTTCAGACAGGCCTTGACGGAACTGGTATTTAAGGGCAGGTTCATTCCAGCCAGTATCAGCTGAGCACTTACGAAACTCTACGATGTAGTCCTCTACTAGTCTTCATCCTTGGCTTAGATTATGCAATAAGGCTTCGGCCGTGGCCGTGCGCTGGGGGTCGTCATAAAGTTGTGCCATACCTTTGAAGAAGGTGTCTACAGAATTCAGTATGGGGTTCCTCTGTTCCATTAGGCTATGGGCCCAAGCTTGTGGTTCATCTGCCAAGAGAGAAATGATGAAGCCAACTTTTACCACATCCGATGAAAAGGTCCTGGGTTGCAGAGCCAAATACAGGGAGCAAGCATTTTTAAAAGCCCTGAACTTTTTATGATTGCCGGAGAATCGCTCTGGTGTAGGAACCCTGGGTTCTGGAGCGGCCATGACCACGGTGGGATTGGTCAGTAACTGAGAAGAGGAACCTCCACTGGGAGATACAGAAGCAGCGGCAGAAGCTGGATATGGTCCGGAAAGTTGTTGGAGACGACCGTCGATTTGGGCGTAGCCGTCTTGCAATTTCTGGACAGCCTCAGTGAGGGCCGAGACCTGCTGACACAGGATCTCCAGTGGGGAACGCACTCTGTCGGCCTCTGACATGGCTGGTTTGTACTGTCACTAATCGTACTCACCGAGGCCGAGATGCCGAGAGCGGTTCCGCCTTTGCGACTAAGCGCAGCTCGCCCCCTGGAGTTGGTACAGGGAGAGAGCGGCACGAAGAGGCACAGCTCCCCAATGGACTGCGGATGACTTGCTTGTGGAGTCTTGACAGAGAAGAGCCGCTGTGCAGGTACTAGTAGGTAAGGTGCAGCTGAAGACCACAGGTGGGGAGTCCAGAACCAGGCTGGGGATCAAACACCGGGGTGGTGCTATGGCACTGCAAGGTCTGCAAGGTAGGAAGACAAGATAAGAGAGTCCAGGTACAAGCAATAGGGTCAGGCTAGGAGACAGGAGACAGTCCAGGAAACAGGCCGAGGTCAAGTCCAGGAGAGAGGCAAGAGAAGTCCAAGGGCAAATCCGGGTCACAACGGGTAATCAAGCAGAGATACAGGACACAAGTTCAGGTAACACAGGAAGCTGAGACAAACCAGCAACTTGTGTGATTCTCTGAGCGCCTTTTATAGGCCGCCCAGGGAATCACGTTGGGTGTGCACCAATGCGCGTGCGCGAGCGCCGTAGCGCCGAGCCGCGAACGCGCATGCGCCGGTACGTCGTTCCGCAGGGAATGCGTGAGAAATGAACGGACCGGAACGAGGGCTTCTTCTGACACTGCCTGTGCCATTCTGCCGCAGTATATCTGCGTTAGGCGGTCGGCAAGTGGTTAAAAGGGCCGGGGGTGCGATTTTAGACATTTCTCAGCTAAAAGGGCCAGCAGTGCGATTTTGCTAATTTTGGACCAATTTCAGTCTAAAACGGCCGGCAGTGTGATTTTGGTAATTTAGACCATTTTTGGGCTATAAGGGCTGGGAGTGTGATTTTGGTAATTTTGGACCATTTGCAAGTTAAAAGGGCGGGCAGTGTGATTTTAGTCATTTTGGACCATTTTCAGGCTAAAAGGGCCGGGGGTGCGATTTTTGGTAATTTTGGACCATTTTTGGGGCTATAATGGCCGGGGGTGCGATTTTGGTAATTTTGCACCATATTCAGGCTAAAAGGACCGGCAGTGTGATTTTGGTAATTTTGGACCATTTTGGAGTTAAAAGGGCTGGCAGTGTGATTTTGGTAATTTTGGACCCATTTCGGCTAAAAGGGCCGGCAGTGCGATTTTGGTCATTTTGGACCAATTTCGGGCTAAAAAAGCCTGGGCTGTGCTTTTGGTCATTTAGGACCATTTTCAAGTTAAATGGGCCGGGGGGTGCAATTTTGGTCATTTTGAACCACATTCAGGCTAAAAGGGCCAGGGTTGTGACTTTTGTCATTTTGGACCATTTTTGAGATAAAGGGGCCAGGCGTGCAATTTTGGTCATTTTGGACTGCTTTCAGGCTAAAAGGGCCGGAGGTGCGATTTTGGTTATTTAGGACCATTTTTTAGTTAAATGGGCCAAGGGTGCGATTTTTGACCCTTTCCGGGCTAAAAAGGTCGGCAGTGCGATTTTGGTCACTTTGAACCAATTTCTGGCTAAAAGGGCCGGGGATGCCATTTTTGGTCATTTTGGACCATTTTATGGGCTAAAATGGCCGAGGGTGTGATTTTGGTCATTTTGGACAAATTTCGGGCTAAAAGGGCTGGCAGTGCGATTTTGGTAATTTTGGACCATTTTCGAGTTAAAAGGGCCGGCGGTGCAATTTTGGTCACTTTGGACCAATTTCTGGCTAAAAGGGCCGGGGGTGCCATTTTTGGTCATATTGGACCATTTTCGGGGTAAAATGGCTGGCAGTGCGGTTTTGGTAATTTTGTACCAATTTCAGGCTAAAAGAGCCTGGGGTGCGATTTTGGTCATTTTGGACCGCTTTCGGGCTAAAAGGGCAGAGTGTGCGATTTTGGTCATTTTGGACCATTTTCGAGATAAAGGGGCCGGGTGTGCGATTTTGGTCATTTTGGACCGCTTTCAGGTTGGGGGTGCGGTTTTTGTCATTTAGGACCAATTTTGGGCTAAAAGGGCCTGGGCTGTGATTTTGGTCATTTAGGACCATTTTCGAGTTAAATGGGCCGGGGGTTCGATTTTGGAGCACTTCCGAGCTAAAAGGTGGGGGGGTGCGATTTTGGTCATTTTGGACCGCATTCAGGCTAAAAGGGCCAGGGGTATGATTTTTGTCATTTTGGACCATTTTTGAGATAAAGGAGCCGGGCGTGCAATTTTGGTCATTTTGGACTGCTTTCAGGCTAAAAGGGCCGGAGGTGCAGTTTTGGTTATTTAGGATCATTTTTGAGTTAAATGGGCCAAGGGTGCGATTTTGGACCCTTTCCGGGCTAAAAGAGTCGGCAGTGCGATTTTGGTCATTTTGGACCAATTTTGTGCTAAAAGGGCGGCAGTTCGATTTTGGTAATTTTGGTCCATTTTCGAGTTAAAAGGGCCGGCGGTGCGATTTTGGTCACTTTGGACCAATTTCTGGCTAAAAGGGCGGGGGTGCCATTTTTGCTCATTTTGGACCATTTTCGGGCTAAAATGGCCGGGGTGTGATTTTGGTCATTTTGGACAAATTTCGGGCTAAAAGGGTCGGCAGTGCGATTTTGGTAATTTTGGACTATTTTTGGGCTAAAAGGGCCGGCACTGCGATTTTGGTAACTTTGGACCATTTTTGAGGTAAAAGGGGGCGGCGGTGCAATTTTGGTCACTTTGGACCAATTTTTGGCTAAAAGGGCCGGGGGTGCCATTTTTTAGTCATATTGGACCATTTTTGGGTAAAATGGCCAGCAGTGCGATTTTGGTAATTTTGTACCAATTTCGGGCTAAAAGAGCCTGGGGTGCGATTTTGGTAATTTTGGACCGCTTTCGGGCTAAAAGGGCAGAGTGTGCAATTTTGGTGATTTTGGACCATTTTCGAGATAAAGGGGCCGGGCATGCGATTTTGGTCATTTTGGCAAGCTTTCAGGTCAGGGGTGTGGTTTTTGTCATTTGGGACCAATTTAGGGCTAAAAGGGCCAGCAGTGCAATTTTGGTAATTTTGGAACATTTTTGAGTTAAAAGGGCGGGGTGCGATTTTGGACCATTTCCATGCTAAAAGGGCCAGCAGTGCAATTTTGGTCATTTAGGACCAATTTTGGGCTAAAAGGGCCAGCAGTGCGATTTTGGTAATTTTGTACCATTTTTGGGTTAAAAGGGCTGGGAGTGCGATTTTGGTCATTTTGGACCAATTTTAAGCTAAATGGGCCGGGAGTATGATTTTTGTAATTTTTGACCCATTTTGGGCTAATTGGACTGGCAGTGCGATTTTGGTCATTTTGGACCATTTTCGGGCTAAAAGGGCCAGGAGTGTGATTTTGATAATTTTAGACCAATTTTGAGCTAAAAGAACCCGGGGTGCGACTTTGGACATTTTGGACTTCCTTCAGGCTAAAAGGGCCAGGGGGGTGAATTTGGTCATTTTGGACCGCTTTCAGGCTAAAAAGGCCGGGGAAGCAATTTTTTTCATTTTGGACCATTTTCGAGATAAAGGGGCCGGGGGTGCGATTTTGCTTATTTTGGACCGCTTTCAGGCTAAACAGGCCGGGGGTGCGATTCTGGTCATTTTGGACCGCTTTCAGGCTAAAAGGGCCGGGGTGCGATTTTGGTCATTTTGGACCGCTTTCAGGCTAAAAGGGCCGGGGGTGCGATTTTTGGTAATTTTGGACCATTTTTGGGGCTATAATGGCCGGGGGTGCGATTTTGGTAATTTTGCACCATATTCAGGCTAAAAGGACCGGCAGTGTGATTTTGGTAATTTTGGACCCTTTTGGAGTTAAAAGGGCTGGCAGTGTGATTTTGGTAATTTTGGACCCATTTCGGCTAAAAGGGCCGGCAGTGCGATTTTGGTCATTTTGGACCAATTTCGGGCTAAAAAAGCCTGGGCTGTGCTTTTGGTCATTTAGGACCATTTTCAAGTTAAATGGGCCGGGGGGTGCAATTTTGGTCATTTTGGACCACATTCAGGCTAAAAGGGCCAGGGTTGTGACTTTTGTCATTTTGGACCATTTTTGAGATAAAGGGGCCAGGCGTGCAATTTTGGTCATTTTGGACTGCTTTCAGGCTAAAAGGGCCGGAGGTGCGATTTTGGTTATTTAGGACCATTTTTTAGTTAAATGGGCCAAGGGTGCGATTTTTGACCCTTTCCGGGCTAAAAAGGTCGGCAGTGCGATTTTGGTCACTTTGAACCAATTTCTGGCTAAAAGGGCCGGGGATGCCATTTTTGGTCATTTTGGACCATTTTATGGGCTAAAATGGCCGAGGGTGTGATTTTGGTCATTTTGGACAAATTTCGGGCTAAAAGGGCTGGCAGTGCGATTTTGGTAATTTTGGACCATTTTCGAGTTAAAAGGGCCGGCGGTGCAATTTTGGTCACTTTGGACCAATTTCTGGCTAAAAGGGCCGGGGGTGCCATTTTTGGTCATATTGGACCATTTTCGGGGTAAAATGGCTGGCAGTGCGGTTTTGGTAATTTTGTACCAATTTCAGGCTAAAAGAGCCTGGGGTGCGATTTTGGTCATTTTGGACCGCTTTCGGGCTAAAAGGGCAGAGTGTGCGATTTTGGTCATTTTGGACCATTTTCGAGATAAAGGGGCCGGGTGTGCGATTTTGGTCATTTTGGACCGCTTTCAGGTTGGGGGTGCGGTTTTTGTCATTTAGGACCAATTTTGGGCTAAAAGGGCCTGGGCTGTGATTTTGGTCATTTAGGACCATTTTCGAGTTAAATGGGCCGGGGGTTCGATTTTGGAGCACTTCCGAGCTAAAAGGTGGGGGGGTGCGATTTTGGTCATTTTGGACCGCATTCAGGCTAAAAGGGCCAGGGGTATGATTTTTGTCATTTTGGACCATTTTTGAGATAAAGGAGCCGGGCGTGCAATTTTGGTCATTTTGGACTGCTTTCAGGCTAAAAGGGCCGGAGGTGCAGTTTTGGTTATTTAGGATCATTTTTGAGTTAAATGGGCCAAGGGTGCGATTTTGGACTGCTTTCAGGCTAAAAGGGCCGGAGGTGCAGTTTTGGTTATTTAGGATCATTTTTGAGTTAAATGGGCCAAGGGTGCGATTTTGGACCCTTTCCGGGCTAAAAGAGTCGGCAGTGCGATTTTGGTCATTTTGGACCAATTTTGTGCTAAAAGGGCGGCAGTTCGATTTTGGTAATTTTGGTCCATTTTCGAGTTAAAAGGGCCGGCGGTGCGATTTTGGTCACTTTGGACCAATTTCTGGCTAAAAGGGCGGGGGTGCCATTTTTGCTCATTTTGGACCATTTTCGGGCTAAAATGGCCGGGGTGTGATTTTGGTCATTTTGGACAAATTTCGGGCTAAAAGGGTCGGCAGTGCGATTTTGGTAATTTTGGACTATTTTTGGGCTAAAAGGGCCGGCACTGCGATTTTGGTAACTTTGGACCATTTTTGAGGTAAAAGGGGGCGGCGGTGCAATTTTGGTCACTTTGGACCAATTTTTGGCTAAAAGGGCCGGGGGTGCCATTTTTTAGTCATATTGGACCATTTTTGGGTAAAATGGCCAGCAGTGCGATTTTGGTAATTTTGTACCAATTTCGGGCTAAAAGAGCCTGGGGTGCGATTTTGGTAATTTTGGACCGCTTTCGGGCTAAAAGGGCAGAGTGTGCAATTTTGGTGATTTTGGACCATTTTCGAGATAAAGGGGCCGGGCATGCGATTTTGGTCATTTTGGCAAGCTTTCAGGTCAGGGGTGTGGTTTTTGTCATTTGGGACCAATTTAGGGCTAAAAGGGCCAGCAGTGCAATTTTGGTAATTTTGGAACATTTTTGAGTTAAAAGGGCGGGGTGCGATTTTGGACCATTTCCATGCTAAAAGGGCCAGCAGTGCAATTTTGGTCATTTAGGACCAATTTTGGGCTAAAAGGGCCAGCAGTGCGATTTTGGTAATTTTGTACCATTTTTGGGTTAAAAGGGCTGGGAGTGCGATTTTGGTCATTTTGGACCAATTTTAAGCTAAATGGGCCGGGAGTATGATTTTTGTAATTTTTGACCCATTTTGGGCTAATTGGACTGGCAGTGCGATTTTGGTCATTTTGGACCATTTTCGGGCTAAAAGGGCCAGGAGTGTGATTTTGATAATTTTAGACCAATTTTGAGCTAAAAGAACCCGGGGTGCGACTTTGGACATTTTGGACTTCCTTCAGGCTAAAAGGGCCAGGGGGGTGAATTTGGTCATTTTGGACCGCTTTCAGGCTAAAAAGGCCGGGGAAGCAATTTTTTTCATTTTGGACCATTTTCGAGATAAAGGGGCCGGGGGTGCGATTTTGCTTATTTTGGACCGCTTTCAGGCTAAACAGGCCGGGGGTGCAATTCTGGTCATTTTGGACCGCTTTCAGGCTAAAAGGGCCGGGGTGCGATTTTGGTCATTTAGGACCATGTTCAAGTTAAATAGGCCGGGGTGCGATTTTGGAACACTTTCAAGAAAAAGTGCGATTTTGGTCATTTTGGGGGGTGCGATTTTGGTAATTTTGGACCGTTTTCAGGCTAAAGGGGTGAGATTTTGGTTATTTTGGACCGCATTCGGGCTAAAAGGGCCTGTAGTGCCATTTTGTTCCTTTTGGACCATTTTCAAGATAAAAGGGCCAGAGGTGCGATTTTTTTGATTTTGGACCATAGACCCACGAATGGTGTTGTTGGGAATTATGGAAGATATTGAAGCTACTAGCTATATGAAGGTATTCTTGTTTTTTGCACTTTATTATGCACACAGGGAGCTCCTTCTGAGATGGAAGCAGCCCACTTCACATACGCTGAATAGTTGGAAATCTTTGGTGAATGCAGTTTTACCATTGTGCAGGTTAACCTATAAGAGTAGAAACTGTCAAAAGACGTTCGATAAATAATGGTCTACCTGGATTGATGCATATGGTTCAGATGAGGTGATACATACTTTCTAGATCACAAATGAGACTTCCTATGCCCTCAGTCTGCCTCAACCATACTCATTAAAATAAAACTAAAGTCAATTTTTTTTGGATAGAGCAGCGGCTGGATTAAAATACTTATTTTGCCATCTGTGTCTCATTGTGGGGATTTACCTTCACTTAAGCTGGCCATACATTAAACAATTTTCTTATTCAATTTCCTTTAGATTTAAATTTAAAGCGGTTGTATACCCCACTTTCACATTTTTACCTACAGGTAAACCTATAATAAGACTTACCGGTAGGTAAAATAAATATCTCCTAAACCTATACGGTTTAGGAGATATTCACCTTGCATGCAGCCACTGACGTCAGCGGTGCATGCGCTCTGAAGGTCCGGCAGATGCTGCCAGAAAATCAGAGCTCCTTGCTGGAAAGAGGGCTCCCGCGGGCATGCGCGGGTGTGACATTTATCGCAGCTTTGGCCATTCACAGCCCCGGAGCCGCGAACCCGGAAGAAATGCAGAGGGACACATGGCAGCTCCCTCAGCGGTGACTAGGACGCAATGCCGGCTCTTCATTCTAAGGTAAGTATTTCATTTCAATATACGGTGCATACTAGCTCGTTATGCCTTTGTCTTACAGATTTTTTATTTTTTTTTATTTTTCCGTGTATAAAACTGCTTTAACTATGTAGTACAAGGGCTTACCTGTCTGCATACAATTCAAATGTGTTTAGGTGTGACCTCATAATATATGGTTTTGGTAAATCTAAATGACAATTGCAAAAGAAGTTTGTATAATGTATGACCAGCCTTACTGTCATGTTGACTCAACCGAAAGTAATATTATTCCAATGTGAAGAATAACCTTCTATTTCTAGTACTGGCGGCAAATTAAAAATGTATATTTACCCTCGCTTTCATTACTTTACAAGGCATAGACAGCAATAAAGACTTGACAAGGGTTCTAACACCTCGCCACTAGAAATCTAAAAAAAAAATTGTCTTTGGATAGATTTTAAACAAATAATAGTACAAATTTGGACTATTTGATGATTTAGCTGATTAATGAATCAATTCAGTTATATTTATACAAATACTTGTTTAATTCAAAGATAAAAAAACACAGTTTAAAAAAAAATCATAAAAAATAACAACACACGATTCTGTAAAAAATACCACATTATTGAAATTAAATTCGTATTTCTTGAAATCCGTCAGTCTTGAGGGTCTTGGGGTTTTTAAGAAGTTCTTTCTATGCCAGATTTCACAGATCTTTTCATGCTTTATACTGCAAGAGGAAGGGTTTGTTTAAAGTAGATGTAAACTTATTCACTTAAATCTCATATAATCATATAATGTTAATGGAATTTCCAAGGGATCTTTACTATTTTTAAAACAACATATTTCATTAAAACCTGGTGATCCCGCCATGAAAGTCCTTCTTCAGGCACTTTTTGTTATAAGGTAACAATGTTCTGTACCTTTCTCCAAATTGTGTTCCTGCATTGTACATCTTGCCACAAAGGCTTCTGATGATGGGGATATGATACACAGTGCTTTAGCACACTAAATGGCATTCAATTGTAGTTTACCTCTACAATAATTCTGTGTTGCAGATATAAACCCTTTTATATCTGCTGTCCTCTACACTCTTGTGTCAGCCGAGTCAACTACCACCGAACAATTGTGGTCAAAGGGATACGTACAAGAGACAATCAGAATGGCACCTACTGTTCATTGACATGACAAAGGTTTTCTTTTTCAGATTTTATAGGTTGGGTCTGGGGCAGCCCTGTGGAACCGGTGTTTTTTGGATCACATGCAGCCCATTTGCATCTTTCTTAGGCCCTCGATGGGTGAAGAATTTAAACTGAATTAGGCCCTGGCTGTTCCCTATTTTATAAAGACTTAATTTCCCTATGTAAGTTTGTAGCTCAATACTTCAGGAAATGGTTAATTAACTCTTTCTCTTGGCTAAAATGTTGTAGTTATTAATATAATGTTAATTACCAAACGGCTATATATATATATATATATATATATATATATATATATATATATATATATTGCAAATAGACCCTGTCCTGTTACCCACACAGGGCAAAGTGATAGTGTCTTTGGAATGGGCATCCTAACAACCCCCATATACTCACCTGCAGTCCTTCACATCTCACTGCTGCTCCGCACAGGAACATCCCCGTCATTTCTAGTTTTGAATAAACTCCTCTGTGATACTCCTTGGGTCTAACAGCCAATTGCTAAGCCCATACATTTTCTGTCACTTGACCAGAGTAGTAGTGTCACTGCTAACCCACGTCGCCAACATAGCATGGAGCTGCAGGAGGGCACAGGTAATGTTAGTATAAATTAGTTAAAATAGAAGTATGGGAAATATTATTTTATTGTTAATCATACTTACCTAGCTGGACGCAGCATCGGTCCAATGCCGCAACTTTCCCCCATCGGCTCTAAGACTGAGAACCAAGCTATCAAACGCCGCTGATTGCTTGGTTCTCACAGCTCCGTGAGCTGAGGGCTGGTGACTATCGGCTCTCTGTTCTGCCCCCCCTCCACGCTCACTAGAGCTCTGGGCTGTGGAGGGGGTGGGAGGGGCTGGCTCAGGCTCTCAGTGGCTCACTGAGAGGCTGAACCAGGTGCCAGTCAAGGCAGGTGGGTAGATCCTGACCATATGGTCGCAATACTTCCCCAGCCTGGACTGGCTCTGTGACCTCAGCCAACAGGGGGCTTCAGCTTTCTGTCTGCTGAAAATGGGTCACAGGAGTGCAGAACTAACTGCACTCCTGAGATCCACAGGAAAAGTACAGCCAAATTAGCTTTAAAGTATGTCCTTTGCATAGACACTGCTACCCTATCCTGCATGGTCAAGGTGACAGTAGGGTTGATTTACCAAGACCGGAGAGTGCAAAATCTGGTTCAGCTCTGCATAGAAACCTTCCAGATTCCAGTTTTGTGTGTCAAAGCTTAATTGAACAAGCTGAAGTGTGAAGCTGATTGGCTACCACGCACAGCTGCTCCAGATTTTGCACTCTACTGTTTTAGTAAATCTACCCCAGTATCCCTTAAATGTAGGTGTGAACCTCAGTGGGGAATACTGTAAGGTGCACCCTTAAAGATTTAGTTCACATCATTTGTCCAACAGTTGTAATTAGGTTTTCTATGCGTTGCATAGAAATGAGTTTAGGAACTACAATTAGAATATTTTCGAATTAAGCTTAGGACCAGTATTGGGGTTTTAGGCTTGAAGTTCAGAGGAAATAGTTTGGTTTGGTAAGAAATTGTCAGCAAGGCAGGAAATGAGGGAGAGCCAGGGAGCAATAAAAGCCTAAAGGAGATTGATTCTTTTCTCACTCCATCCAAAGCTAAGAAAAAAAAGGGTTGGCTTGGCAAACATTTTATGCCTTGTCCTTGAATCATGGCTTAAAACATGACTATTGAAGCTGGGATTATTGTACCAAAACTGGGAAAACAGAGAACAATGAAATAGGCTGCTTTAGGCAAAGACCTAAAGTGATAAAAATGAGAACAGAAAATGGGGACTGAGCTTACCTGGTTGATATATGAGCCTGAATCCTCTCCTATTGAGACCTGAATCAGACCTGAAAACAATCCGCATGAAGTTCCCGGTAGATATAATGGGATCTGGTAACATCTGTCCACACCATTGTCGCGGGAAACTTCCACCGTAGACCCAAATCCAGTCAAAGACACACAAGTACATGTAGCCTTCCATGTCAAAATTTGTGGGGGTGAGTTTAATCTGGAATGAAACAGATGTACATTTCATATGTTAGGTATCTTGTATGATGAGATAGAAGAAAAGAGAGGGGAGTGCTCAGAAGAAAAATATTTTTTTCCACAGAAAGAGAAAAATATAGCAAAAAAAAGTCATTTAAAAAATGTATAACGTTGGTACTCCAGTAGCAATCAAATACACGCAAAAAAAAAACAAATACAAAGAGAACTAATTCAATTAAACTAAACTACGCTACAGTGTTAATTGTGACATCAAATTTCAAATTCATTTTAGTCATAGTCTTTTGACTAAAATGCCATTTTAGTTTTAGCCGTATTTTAGCCTTTTGACAAAGCCTCCCGTTCACACCTGTGAGACTTGTCATGCAATTTGACAGGTTAAGTCTCATGACAAGTCGCATCCTATCATTGGCAATGGAGCTGTTCAAATCACTGCAAAGCCGATTTTGTTGTGCCGCACTGATTTAAAAAAGTATTTCCTGCACTACTTTTGGCAATTTCAGGTGTAACTTGCATAGACATTTGTGCATGCAGTCCCACAGATGTCAGTAAAGTCGCACCGACATTCGGCTTTGAAATCGCTGATTTCAAGTGAAGTTGCATGATTTCAAAGCAGCATTCAATGTGAATGAGAGCTAAAATGCCATTTTGATTTGAGTCATATTTTAGGCATCTGAATTGTTTTAGTCGTATTTTAGTCAACCAAAATCTCCAGTAAATTTTAGTCGACTAAAATCTAATGGGTTTAGTTAAATTGTAATGCATTATTTAAAGTGGTTTTGAAGGCAGGTGTTTTTTATCTTAATGCATTCTATGCATTAAAATAAAAAACCTTCTGTGTGTAGAAGCCGACCCAGCACCCCCTAATACTTTCCTAAGCCCCCTCTCTGTCCAGCGATGTCCACAAATCCCTCGGCAGTCCAGGATTCCCCCTCAAGATTGGCTAAGACACATCAGCGGTGCCATTTGCTCCCGCAGCTGTCTATTAAAGTAATTTTGCCAATCAGGGGAGAGAGGGGGTGGGGCCGAATGGCAGCTCTGTGTCTGAATGGACACACGGAGCTGCAGCTCGGCTCGGGTGCCCCCATAGCAAGCAGCTTGCTGTGGGGCACTTGACAGGAGGGAGGGGCTAGGAGCGCCGGTTTGGGACCCAAGAAGATGAGGATCAGGGCTGTGCAAACCCACTGTTTGTTATTTTTGTTTTTTAAAAAACAAGACTTTACAATCACTTTAAGCATTTCCCAAGAATTGGCAAACTCATTATATACTCATGGAGTAAAAATCTAATAACATGTTATTATTTATGGTATTAAGGTTTGAACATGCACTACAGACACAGATTTAGCCATTGTGATATATAACATCTTTATAAATAAACCAAGTTTCATAAACAAACAAAAATATTGATCTTTAAAACAGAAGTGCAACTTTAAAATATAAAAAAATAAACTCTATTGGCTGTAATGCCTTGCTCATATTACCTGAATATATTACCAACAATAACCACTTGCCAACTGGGAACTTCTACCCCCTTCCTGCCCAGGCCAATTTTAAGCTTTCAGCGCTGTCACAATTTTGTATGGTCATCAACACTGTACCCATATGAAACTTTTAGCAATTTTTCCCCACAAACAGAGCTTTCTTTTGGTAGTGTTTAATCACCACTGGGTTTTTTATTTTTTGCTAAACAAACAAAAAAGATCAAAAATGTTTAAAAAAAAATGTTTTCCCAGTTTGTTATACAATTTTGCAAACACATCATTTTTCTCCTTCACTAATGTGTGTAGAAGATGCTGTACTGATAGGCTGCACTGATGGGCACTGATGAGTCAGCACTGGTGGGCACTAATAAGGATGTACTGATAGGCAGCATTGATGGGCACTGATAGGCACCACTGATGGGCACTGATAGGCAGCGGCACTGATGGGCACTGAGAGGTGGCACTGCTAGGCAGCACTGGTGGGCACTGATAGGTGGCATTGATGGGCACTGATAGGCGGCACTGATGGGCACTGATAGGCGGCACTGGTAGGTGACACTGATGAGGAGGCACTGATGGGTACTGATTGGCAGCACTGATGGGCACTGATTGGCAGCACTAGTGGTCACTGATTAGCAACACTGGTGGGACTGCACTGATAATAAGGACACTAATAATCAGTGCCCTGATTATCAGGGCCGATGTCCCTTTAACATAAGCTGGTTATCGGCTTTCTTCTCTCTGGCTTAACCGACTTGTGTTTAAATCCTGTGATCAGTTGTCATTGGCAGACAGCTGATCACATGGTAAAGGGCTGCTGTGATTGGCCCTTTTCCTCAATCTGTGAACAGCGGAATCCAAAGGATTCAGCGATCCCAGAGCGTGTGCGTGCGGGCAGCGTGATCACGGGAGGACATCCATGGACACCCTCCTGGCAAGCTATGCCCACGCTGTAGCCGTCTTTCGGCCATAGCGCGGGCAAAAAGTATTTTTCTTATTTTTTTTTCTTTCAGCAGCTCAGGAAATGCCCCCTACTTATTCTTTTGCCAATGGCAAAATCAGCTATTTCATTGTGACATACATTTCTGCTAAATGACTCCCTTAAATAGATAGATCGATCTATACATTATTTGGATATATTGCACATCCTTACCCTAGAGGTGGTGGTGATGTTCCATTCACAGTAGACATTATCAGGGTAATTGTTTGGAAAGTTGGGTGAATAGATAACTCCCTCTGGGGCTGTCAGCACACCACCACAATCTGGAAGAGATACAAAACATCTCATTATAACAGCTGTACATGTATTTGGCTCTATATTCAACTGCCATGGCATAGCTTTATAGATTTGGTATATATTATTTACCAGCAGGCTTTTATCAAAACATTATACCTGCACTATAGTAAAAGCCTATAAAACAAGGATGCTGCTGGATAGCAGACACACTGAAGTAGCATATCACATCTTTGTAGTTGCAGTAAAGAACTCCTAGTACTGTCAGAACTCCCTAAAGTACCTATGCAAGAAGTGGCTTTCCAAATGTCAAAAAAATAAATAAACCAATGGGTTATAACCCTCCCTTGCTCTATTCAAAATGAAAAAAAAAGTTTCCCTATACTTCTACTTTAAAGTGATTGTAAAGTCTCTTTTTTTTTTAAATAATAAACATGTCATACTTACCTCCTCTGGGCAGTTGGTTTTACACAGAGCAGCCTGGATCCTCCTCTTCTTGGGTCCCTCTTCGCTCCCTCCCTCCTATCGAGTGCCCCTACAGCCAGCAGCTTGCTATGGGGGCACCCGAGCCGAGCTTCTATTATGCCTCACTCCCTCTCTCTCCTGATTGGCTAAATTACTTTAAATTGAATTGAGAATTTATTAAGATAAAAACCTGCCTTTACAACCACTTTAAGGCTCGGTTCACACTAGAGATCGCAGTGGCTCACAGCTGGAGTCCGGTGCGTCTCCATTCACCGTTTCAGGTCTGATTTCAGCCCGAATTCTGGGCTGAATTGGGACCTGAAACGGATCAAAAGACACAAAGGGCTCCTGTGCAATTCGCCCCGGAGCCCCTGCGGAGATGTGTGAACCGGCTCCATAGAGAGCCGGCCAAAATCTCCTGCTATGCCAATTGGATGCAGGAAACCCCCATCCAATTTGCAACAGTGTGACCCCAGCCTAGGGCGTAAAGAGTATCTAGTAATGTTGTGTCCTTGTAACTTCCTGTTTACAGAACTGATATGATATATCTCAAACAATGCTAAGTACTGTCCTGACTTCCACTGTGAACTATAAAACACTCTCTTTCCCTATGCACTAAAGATAAGATGAGGGGGTGGTGTTCTGTAGGCCTAGCACAGTTCCTGCCCTGGGATGACAATAGATATAGTACAGTAAGTGAGTGTTGTCACCCTAAGTTGTTAGCAGGATCACTAGGTGAAAATAAAGATAAAACAGGCCCGGAAAAAATAAATGCAGCCACCATATTAAAGACTGATTAGCTGCAAAACTACAATTTGTTGTTTTTCTTATCATCTTGGGCTAAAGTTTATGTTTTTCCTTTTGGACAGAATAGGTAAGGTAAAGCCCTTTGTCGGCTTTATATTGCGGTTTGCGTCCTTGGTGGTAAGATTCATCTTTCTATTTGTCATGGTGGCCACTGTCACTGGGACAGAAAGTAATAGGAAATCCAAAATGTTAAAATAGTCACCACAGCAAGAAGTGGGGACATATTCTCCACTGGGCACATCTTTTCTTAAGACATCTCTCTAGGGAGGAGATTCTTTTCATTTTAGCGAGACTTCCTCTAATTTTCTGTTGTGTCTCCAGAACAGGGAATGAAAAACAATGTCCCAGTACATGGGCACCAAAAAATAACCCTATATGTGATTTAACCATTCACTGCTCTATCCAAAAATGTTTTGGCCTCGCATACACTTTAAAAAGCCAAAGTCTGATGTTTCAGTTTTTGGTGCAGGATAGTGAGTTGATGTAGGAAACATTGCCGAGCCTAATATTTCCTTACCAAATCAGTTAATAAAAAAACATTTCCTTACTCTTGTATATGACCCTGGTTCTTGTAGTAGTGGGTGTAGTAGTATTAGCAGTAGTAGTGGTAGTGGTTATTGTAGTCGTCGGTGTCGTTCTGGTTGTAGTTGTAGGGGTGGTTCTTGTAGTTGTTGGTGTTGTTCCGGAGGTAGTTTTAGTAGTGGTTCTTGTAGTTGTTGGAGTTGTTGTGATTGTGGTAGGAGCAGCAGAATCTGTAGAAAAGCAAAAGACACATTTCAGAATCAGACATTTCTGCCTATCCAGAGTTTTAGACAGCTCTGTCATACAGCACAGCCCTGTCTGGAAGGGACAGATGCCTGATCTTACTCTGGACAGTAAAGAGACAAGCAGAAGCCTGATGAGTTAATCTCTCTATCACTCTGCTCTTTCCTCCCATCAGCATGCTCCCTGCACTGCAACACACCAGACTGCCTCCTTGTGCTGCTTCTTCCTGTTTGAGCTTTGCTGTTCAGGAAATTACCAAGTCCAGTTCAGGTACTCACACTACTTGTAAAGTACGTTTATTGATGCTTTATAAAAAACAGAACTACAATAATTTGTGTCATTTATATCTACCTGGAGTTCACCTTAAAGAGAAAAGTATGAACCTGGAATTTTGCCAGTATGCATTTTACAATCTACAAGTATATGTTACCAGTAGGGATGAGCTTGTGTTCCGTCCAAACACAAAAAACAGCTTTCTTTGTTGGTCGATTGAGCTGAGGAAGAAGATTCTCCGCCTTGGCTGCATGTTTATATTGCCTATTTTAGGTGAATGATGTAATGAGCCTCCCTACCTCTATGTGTATGTTAGCTGCAGAGAGTAGAATATCCCGCTCACAGCTCATTGGCCCAGCACTGTCACATGACTGGTGAATTGATATCACCACTCCCCAGGTCGCCAACAGACAATCTCTGTGATGACTGCAAAACAGCAAGGAGCTGTGAGGGATAGCAGGTAGAGGAAATATATGGGGGGTCAATAGATGCCCTCTCCAAAGACACTTTTAACCATTCCTGCACAGGCAAGGCGATGGTGTCTCTTTAAAGTGGAACTGCACTCTCTGAATCAACATTGACTAATTTTAATCCTTATTTTGCTGGCATTAGTAATAGATAGGAAAGTATATCACATGTACTTGTTTTCTACCTTCTTTCACATTTCTTTAGCTACTTCCTGCTTTCCATGCCCAGGCAAATGATGTCATAATATAAAGAGAGATACGAGCGCACAGGCTCAGGGTGCAAATAATGTTTGCTTATTTAATAGAAAGAAATAAAATCAATAATTTTACAAGTGTAGATGAAACTTAAGCATCTAAAGTCCTCCTGTATGGAGCCCTGAACAGAGTCACATCCGAGCACCAGAGTAGATGGATTGTCCACAGGATGAATGGATGAATGCCTCCACAAGCACTGGCTACCAAGCAGCTGCTGACAGGCTGCGAGCAAGCCGCTCACTGACACGGGGTGCTGGCCGGTCAGGGAGAGGCTGTGGAAGCCTCCACCACGTAATCCAGGGGGAGCTGCTGGTGGAACAGACTGACAGGGGACGCTATGCGGTTGCCAGGACTTAATATCATACATCCCAGGAATCTTCAGGAAGGAAGAAGGGGTTTTCTCAGATAAGCACACTCTCCTGCCTGCCAGCCTGGGCAAGGGCAGGTGGATTCCAGGAAGTAACTGCTACATGAATCATCTGCCCTTACTCAAGATGGCCAAAGCCAGAAAAGCTAGGGGTGTTTTTCTAAACGATTTATCAGCAAAATAAACCATGGAGACATAGATGGATGGGTGAATTTGCTTTGAGTATTAAAAATTTATGAAATAGCGTTTTTTGGTTTGTGGTGCTCAGATACAGTGTAGTTCCACTTTAAATAGATGTGTCCCTCGTGGGCATATTGTGCCCCCTTGATGATCTATTCGACACAATGTGGCCCACAGCTACACACAGCTTACACACAAGGCCTAGAGATAGGACTGGGGACTACATTTAGCCTATTTTTAGAGTATGTTTAGGACCAGTATTTGGGTTGAGGCTACAAATTTGGGGAAAATAGTTTGGTGTGGTAAAACATTTTTAGCAAGACAAGAAATGGCAAAGTCCCAGATAACAGTAAAAACAGGAATTTTAATCTTTTCTCTTTCTCTTTTCTTCTCTAGAGAAGAAAAAAAGCATTGCCCTGACAAAAACTTCATGCCTTGCCTTTGATTCATGGGAACCCCACATAAAATATTGAAGCTATGATTATACCAATGCTGGGACAACAAAGAACTATAAAACTTGCTGTTTTAGGTGAAGACTTGAATGGATAAAAATCAGGGCAGAGATTATATAGTTAGTCTGGTTGAAAAAAGACACAAGTCCAACTAGTTCAACCAATAAAAGGGGAAAAAATACATTTACAATCCTATATACACAATCCCATACCCACAGGTTTTTTTTAGAAAAATTATTTGCGTGAAAAAAACTTGTGATGACTAAACTTACCTGGCTCATATATTAGCCTGAATCCTGTCCCAGCGACCATGTCATCAGCGGTAAAGATGATCTTCACGGTGTTCTGTGAAGCTATAATGGGTGGTGGCGGCACCTGTCCACACAATTCTTGCGGGGAATTTCCAGCAATGATCTGAAGCTTGTCTAAACAGAGGTACCTGTAGCTTTCTATGTCAAAATTTGTAAAGGTGATCTTAATCTGAAATGAAAAAGATGCAAATTTCATATGTTAAAGCCTGGTACACACTACTAGTGGGTTAAATTAAAAAAAACTGTCAGCTCCGTTTGGAGCCTCTGTACTAAGTATGCAAAGTTAGTGCAGCGATCTCCCCTGCTGAGCTGTTGTGTTCTGACAGGGGGACAGCCCCTCCCGCCAGAACACTCTGATCAGCGCTTTCCATCATTGGCTGAGAGCGCTGATTGAGAGTCAGGCGGCTGCTGGTTTTCCAGCATGCTGGTCCAACAGAAGCCAGCTGGCTTCTGTCGGATAGGGTGGCATACACATGGGCCGAATATAGCGCGTTTTTTTTTTTTTAACTGGCCGATGTCTACCGACATTCAGCCTGTATGTATGGGGCTTAACAGACTGTCAACAGACAGTGAAAAAAGTAGCATAACAAGTTGATGGTGGTACTACACAAGTAACAAGTATAAAAAAATAAAGATTACAACAACAACAAAAAAAAATCCACAACTTAAAAAAAAGTCAAAGTTGCCTGAGCAGCCCATCAAGCAACAAAATAAAAAATAATTTCCCTTTTGGCATAATTTTGCAGATGACAAAATCCAAAATTTCACTGCAACATCACTTTCAACAAAATCACTCCAGTCATCCCATAAAATAGCTAGATCATATGATAGATAGATAGATAGATAGATAGATAGATAGATAGATAGATAGATAGATAGATAGATAGATAGATAGATAGATAGATAGATAGATAGATAGATAGATAGATAGATAGCTTAATTATCTATCTTCTTGTATCATATACCAATATATTTGTATATGTTACATACAGTAATGCACATCCTTACCTTAGAGGTTGTGGTGATAATCCAGGAACAGTTGGCTTTATGGGGGTAACTGTTCGGGAAGTTGGGTGAAGTGATAACTCCCCGTGGGGCTGTCAGCACACCACCACAATCTGGAAGAGATACAAAACATCTCATTATAACACGTGTATATGTATTTGGCCTTATAATTGATTTCCATCTGCATAAATTTATAGACTTGGTAAAGGTGCATTACTTTCTGGGGGAAGGAGGATGTAATCATCTGCACAGGCTTTTACCTTAATGCAGAGAATTCATCAAGGTTACAAAAAAAACTTAAGGCTTTAGAACCACTTTAAACCTGCAGTATAGTACAGCCTCCAAACTTAGGATGCATCTGGATAGAAGGCACCTTAATGTGCCATATCACACCTGTGTGGTTGCAGTAATTTACTGCTTTACTGTAAAGCCCTCATAGTACTGATGGAACTCCCCAAAGTTCCAATGCAAAAAAGTGACTTTCCTAAAGTCATAGACTCCACCCTCCCTCTGGATCCCTTTGGATGCTTGGGAGCATTAATTATTGCTTGTGACCCAGACCTGACATCTTTTAATTTTCACAAATAGTGCTTCTATTCATGCATTACTTCCATGTATCATGCTATGCGTGGCCAAAAATGGCTGATAACACTGTTGTAGTGCAACTTAGGAGGTCTTAAAGCGACTCTTTCAGCACATAATCACATATTTCCAATAGAAGAGTCTCTATACTTATCTTTCTGGTGGCCTGTTTGTTGTAACATCACTTATTTGCACTCAAGCTGTGCAAATATTCCACACTTTCAGGTGTTTGAAATACCTGCCTTGACTACAGGATGAAAAAGTCAGTGGGAGGAACTATTGCCCGCAGAGAGGCGATCTATAAACAAACTGGCCACTAGAAAGATAGGACTACTTTAAAGGTACTGAACAGATAATTCCATTTTCAATTGCTCTCCAATTTTGTTTATCCAACACCTTATGTAATTTACTTTGCAAAGCTGAAAGTTTCAAATAAGAGTATAAAGAATCTGTCACTTTGCCTATTCCTTATTGATAGGGAGAAGCATGTGAATGCCTCTGAAAATGTAGTGCTCTGGTCTGAGCAACCAAATACCAAGCCTGAACATTGTCACCTGAGGAGGAGGAAGAAAAATTTAACCCTGTGTAAGCTGACATTGGATTTTTTTTTTTAGAAAAAGTATATGTGAGAAAAAAAATGTGATAAAAAAAATACTCAGGTGTCTCATCATCATTTTTTGCACAATTCTTCCTTGTCCACATACCTGGGGTCATGGCAGGGGGTATTCTGTTTGATAACATATTGTGGGCTAAAAGGTGTCCCTTACATCTCAGAAAGTTTGGAGGAATAGCTTTCATCTTTCTGTGTTTCTGTCTACCTAACTAGCTAAAAGTCAATCAGCCATGTAAGGTTGCCTGTCGATTGTAGAAGACTTGTCTTTTGACTGGTTATGACAGAAATGTAAGTGCTTGGATCCTCTGAGAGTACATCTTTAGGTAAATGGAAAAGTGAGAAAGGCCAGGCACGAATGGGTAAAGTTATGTTTTAATTTAACAAATGTTTTAAATACTTTGTAGTTAAAGTTTTTATTAACTATTTTTTCCCAAATTTTAAAAGAGTCAATAGGTGGTGCCCAGAGTTTCGTTTTTTAGATCAGTCACAGTTGTCTTGTCAAGTCTGTGGTCAGCTTTTTGGTTATTCATTTCTGTAGTTTGCCTGGAAAGTTAGACCAACATTTGGCAACATACACTTTGGCTGTTTAAGCATTCTTCTATCTCTGCATACAGATATTTATGACATATAGGGGTTGATTTACCAAAACTCGAGAGTGCAGAATGTGATGCTCTGCAGAGAAACCAATCAGCTTGCTTTTTTTGTCAAAGCTTAGTTGAACAAGCTGAAGTTAGAAGCTGATTGGCTACCATGCCCAGCTGCACCTGTTTTAACACTCTCCAGTTTTAGTAAATCAATGCCATAGTTTCATAACTGGACATAAACCATTTACCAATCAAGTCTGACAGCTAATGTTTATTCTTAACTTTAGCCATCCACTCAGATTTACCTTGTGTCCCTGTTATATCTCTCTTCTTCCTTTGCTTTAAGTTCTGTTAAAACAAAAATACAATTCCATTAACAAGGCAGATATAGAGACAATTGGTAACATATATAATCTTAATTTTCTTTTAAATGTTCCTATACATTTCTCCAAATGTGACCTTTATCAGCATTACTGTATAATAAGCTTGTTTTCTGTTCATGTTGGCATGACCAAGAAAATTTCCCATCCATTATGGTACATTTTACCTGCCCAATATGATGGGTATTTTGAATAGATCCCTAAATTCTGATGGGTTTGGATGGTTCCAGCAGGATAACAGAATAAATAATTCAATTATTCCTGACTAGTTAGTAGACATCACAAACAACAACAAGGAGGACTGCAGAAACCCAAAGAAAATGCTGAAGAGTTTAAATAAGCTATTTAGACTTTGAGTAATATTCTTTTACTTGTTAAATGTCTTGACATCCTGTGGATGCTACCTTCACCTTTTGACCAAACATTTTGAAATATTTAGCCAAAACAGGAAAATTAAACATTGTGAAGGGCATATCCATACATCACATAAATTATAAATAATAAAGGAAATTAACAAAAGACTAGATCCCAACTCGCGTGATCCTGTTGGTCAAAAACACTTCTAAGACAATAACAAATCAGGGCATAGATACCTTGAATTAAAGAAATACATCATTATGCCATAACGTTAGTTGTCAGGGAATAGATGTTATAAGTCCTACCCCCTGAACATTTATGGCAATGTTTTGGGAAGTCAGGGCATATATATAACAAATACTTAAAGACAAGATATTGACTGCCATACTTGTGAACAATCTTTTGTAGAAAAGATTGTTTCATATGTAGAACTAGCCAGAAATCATACATTTAGGAATACGCATACAGTGCCAGATAATGGCAAGCTAAGGTTTACCATAAGATGGATAATTATACATGTAAAGTGTTAGTTTACCTTTAGAGAAAAAAATTTAAAGGGGAAATAACACCTTACCCCTGCCCACCACCCTGGTGTATTTATCTCTTGGTTACAGAGCTGTCAGCACCCATGCAGCTGCTCGAGCGGTCCGAGGATTTGAAATCCCCACTCTTCTCTGTAAAGCACTTCCAGGATGGACCAGATGGATTCTAATTGGCCAGAGCCATCACAGTGAATCCATCTGGTCCATCCCAGTTGACAGTGCGACATCCCAGGAGGTAAGTACAATGAGGACCAGGGGGAGGGTGGGTGGAGGGGGTTTCTGGTGTTAGTTCCTATTTTACCTTTTATTTCTGTAAAGATAAACTAACCACTTATGTATAATTTTATAACATAAAATTGTTTAATAATTCTTACCTCTGTAGATCAGTTCAATGGTAACACACATAGCAATAAACCTTGACAGAGCTTCTAACCTTTCCCCTGCTTCTCTGTAGTCAAAGTTTAAAGCTGTTATGTGACCTGGCCTGGGGTTCAAGTTGCTAATACAGGTTTGAATAATATCAGGCAGGAATACAAAAGATTTCCAGTTAGCTAATAAAAACCAGCAACCCACAGCATGGACAAAGATACAATTCTATGGTTCTAAAACTCAAAGAGATAGGTTGGCAAACTTGCCTGTGGCCACTCCATTGCATTAGCTCAGGGGATCCTTGCCACACTAGCTATTCTGTTACTAATGACAATTTGCCAGTGGCAGAATTACTAAGACTCAGATCAACTTTTTTATCCTTCTCTCCTTGTCTGAGCACTTATTTCTGCTGCATTGTAGGCACTAGGCAGTAGTAAAAATAGCTTCCAGTTACATTTCATTCATTGTGTTACTCGCTAGTAAGTCAAAGCAATGGCTGCCTATGCTGTAGGCTACACAAGAAGCACATATTAGCAACAAGTGGTAGTAGCAATCCCATACATCTGCAGTATTGTGTGACCATGTGCAGTGATTATCACATCATAGGCAGCCATTAATTCTATTTGTTAAAGGTCAACTTGTCTGTAAATGAGTTAATACTGTAGACTTTAGTTATATACTGCTAAAAATGGCATATGTACATTAGGCATTATTGTTACTGTCCATAGAAAAAAAATTGTGTAATCCTATAATTTAAAGATCTGAATGAGTTTTATACTCACCTGAGAAGGTAAGGCCAAGCACACGCAGCACATAGCCACAAGAAGCAGTAGGGTCTTCATTATCTCTCAGGTGAAGATCTTGATCTGAAGAGGCTCCTTTAGCAAGATGTTTGTATGACTTGACACCTTGCATTGACTCTAGCCCCTGCTGCCCTATATATACCCTTAACCAGTCCTTCTTGGCACACCCCTTATGATAATTTGATGCTTTGTGTCTGTAGAAACCTGTTACATGCGAGCAGGTAGATATTGCTTTGATCTATTGTTTCAAATGCAAAACCAGCCCATTTTAGTGATTCTCACAGGGGGTGCTACATGTCAGAGGATTTTAAACCTAAACATTATATCTGCATACCAGATATCATTGGCCAAGTTTTCTGGATGAAGTTAAAACATTTTTATAAACAGAATAAAATATATCTTAAAAGCATATTTTAAAAAATATATGCCTATATATGCATTAAGGTCTATTTATGCTTATGCATATACATTTTTTAAGCTTTTTCCATTGTATTAGTTTATGTATTTTATATGTACCTTTTTTGTCTATTTCTCATGCAACTTTAGGCAGAAAGCTTACTGTTCATTTCAGTGGGCCTCTCAATGCACAGAAATGCAGCATATCTACTATTAAAAAAACAAAAAACTTTTAATTGAAATGAATGTTTCCTTAGGCTAAATGCATGTGTTATACTGCAGGAAAATTAGAAGTATAAACAGGTTCTTATTTAGACTGCACACAGCATTGCATTGCAACCAATGTACTATTCATTTCAGAGGGCCTTCTTAATGCTATTTTTGTAGTGATCTGCACTACAAAAATGTGAACTAGCCCAAAAAAAAAAAATACATTGGAATCTTGGAATGTTTCATTAGGCAAAATGCATGTGTTATACTGCAGGAAAATTAGAAGTTTAAACAGGTTCTTATTTATTAAAGACTGCACATAGCATTACATTGCAACCAAGCAGAATACATCTTGCAATGGAGTAAATTCTGATTGGTTTTCATGGGTGGCTGCATTTAAGAGTTAGCAATAGTGAAACTAAACCTTAAATAAATTGCTTGTGATAGAAATGTGTTCCCTTCTAGTAAGGATGCACCCATACCAAGTATGAGTACAGATACTTTTTCACAAGTACTTGCTGATATCAATTACCGATACCAAAAAGAGTCTGGTACGATTTTCAAATGCGATTTCCAATGTCTGTACTAAGTAGAAACTGTACTAAGTAGAAACTGTTTTGCTAAAAAAAAAACAAAGGTCTTTGTTGTATACACTTGCAAATGTATGTGAAGCCGTAGCTGCAGCTGCTTAGCTATATACAAGTGATTTTCAAAAAGTATTCCGCACTTTGTTTAACTCTATTAAATATATAAAAAGTGCAGAAACTTTTTGAAAACTCCTCGTATATATAGTACCCCGATATAGTTTTGAGTTAGGTACCCGCAACAAACAAACAAAAAAAATAATCAGTATTCTAAATGTTGGAAACAGATTACAATAAGGTAAATATCTTTGGCTAGCTTGGTGAGGTGCTGGAGGGTTTCTGTTACTGTCTACATTAACCCTTTTCAACCTTTTTACCGCTGTGGAACCCTTGAATTAATTTCTAAGATCTTGGCTAAAATATATTACACCTACAGCTCATGCTACTTAATCAGTAGGTTGTACAATAATTTAAATGAAATAATAAATAATGGGGCATGCCTAAAGTATTTTACACCTACGGCAAATAATTTTTAACACTAAACTTTGGTGTATGCAAAAATTATTTTCACAAATAAAATGTGAGCAAGTGTTGTCACCAGGGCGGGGACAAGGGGTGGGTAGAAGGGGTGGCTGCCCTGGGCTCAGTGGTATCATGTGAGGTGATGGGGGGAATTTGGGGGGCAGCAGGGCAAAAGAATTGTTCTAGGAGGGGATTTGGGGGTTTGTGATAGAAGGAGCTTTTTTTTGGGGTGGGGGTATGGGGGAGATTTGAGCTAGTAGGGATGATTGGGGGTATTTGTACTAAGAGGGGGGGTGATGTTGGGGGATTTGTGCTAGGATGGGGGATTTTTTTGTTTTTTTGGGGGTGGGCATTTGTGCTGGGGGAATTTGGGTGATGGAGAGGGCAAAGATTAGTGCTGGGAGGGGGGGTTTCAGCAGGGGAGCTGATTTATGTTGGGATTAGGGAGAATTTATGCTTAGGAGATAATCGTGCAGTTTAGTGCCCAATTTATTTTTGTAGGGGGGGTTGCTGACACATAATGCTTATACTTCTTGGGGGGGCACAGATTGGCATGTTCGCCCTGGGCTCTAGGTGACCTTGTTCCAGCACTGGTTGTTAACCTGCCGTGGTGAGCAAAAAGAAAACACCTAAGTGTACAAAAAGTACATATGAAAAACACACAAAGACAAAGTGCAGTTAAGGGTGTGTCTCTTGTCCACCCCAAAGCAGTAGGGCCTTGCCCTGACCACCAGGGGAGCAAGGTTCCTGACGGGACAAGGCTCAACTTGGTCCACCTAATCAAAAGGCCTGGTGGACCCCTCTCCTCATGGTCAGCTGTCCAACAAGTACTAGGTAAAGAGCTCTCCCAAAGAGAGACCCCCCTATTACCAGTTCAGGGGAGGAAGGAACCTAATGGTCACACATCCTCCCCTAAGACTTCAGGGTAGGCCCGAGAACCCACACCCTCCATCCTAGCGAGAAAAAGAAACAAAGACAAAAGTGCACTGACAAACATGAAGACAAAATTAAATACATAAGTGCTGGTACTATCGCATAGACTAGACCCTGATTATTGGTAACAAAAATTGCCAAAAGGTCTGGCCCAATGAGATGCAGTGCAGAAAAAGCATTATTGCCATGACTATAAGCTTATTCTCACTGTAGCATTCCCACGCTCAAGTGATACTAAGAGATCCCCTGGGGGGGACCAACTCCCAGGGGGCACAGCACCGTGGATTCTCTGCCTTCCCAGCCCATGGCCAGACAAGGTTGACCCAGTCTTACCTGGGGGAAATACCCCTGTGCCCAATGTCCCATGGGCGCCCCTGTTTCTGTCCCAACTGTTAATAGCTTCCAGAGCCCCCATTATACCAGCAGGGGCACTAAAGAGCCAGCCATTCCTGGCAAAAGGCCACAATACCAGTGCAACACAGCTACTGGACACTGATTATACAGATACTACACATAGCTAAAAGGCAGAATGGTAAGCTAAAAATATACATTTTTGTTTTTGGGTTTAGATACACTTTAAGGTTCAGTTGTTTTTCTTCTGCTGAATCCAATTTAAGGCAAACCTTTCACGGAGACTGCCATTTCCAAATCTTTATTGTTTTGCAATAGAAAGAGTGGATTTACAATAATACATGCAGATAGTAAATGTAAGAGTTTCAGGAAGGATTTGTTTCCCCTGCTGTAGCAAATTGGAGAATGCTTTGCTGGGGTTTTTTTGTCTTTCTCTGGATCAACTGTGGGTGAAGGATTGTGTATATGGGATTGTATTATTATTATTTTTTTGGTTGAACTAGATGTTTTTTTTTTCAACCTGACTAACTATGTAACTATGAATTACAACTAGTAAACAGGAATATCCAGAAAAACAGTTTAACAGTTGTCCAGTTTGCATTATAGAAGGTAAGGACTGATGGACCAACCTTTAGATATGTATAAGACAAGAACAACTAGACTTGTTCTGCGTCACAATAGAGAAGGGAACAAGTATTTCCAAACTGATACTGAGGGGTAAGTGGAGATCAATAGTTGGAGGTTGACCAATATGGAGGGTAAAAGTGAAGAACAAAGGCAAAGATAGAGCAACGTGGAGCCGAGGAATGAGAGCAAGAGAAAAAAAAACAAAAACAGGAGGGGGTTTTCCCATACTCAGTGAGCAACATTACCAATTAATAAATTAATTAAAAACAAAATAAAGTTTTGGTTATTTGAGCAAAATTTATTTAAGCTGCCCATACATTATACAATTTTCTTATTCAATTTCCTTTAGATTTATCTTCAATGATGTAGTGCAAGGGCCTGCCTGATTGCATACAAATTGAAAGTGTTTAGGTGTGACCTCATATTATATGGTTTTGATCAATATTACGGAAAATTGTGCAAGCAAATAGTATAATGTATGGCCAGCCTAAACCAAGTCCTCCATACAGTTATAGACCAGAAGGTGAAAAATACACACTTTGGCAATTTATACCATTTTGCAGCTAGGATGTGCTTTTCAAGTTTACATTCCTTCTGGGGAAATCATGAACCTATCAATTTCAAGTGTATGTCAAACAAATTTTTTAGTTTTGGATTGATTGGAGAAGGATTAGAAGTCCTAATGCACTAAAATCTGCCATACACTAGTAAAATTGTGTTCAAAGTTTTTCCTTTTAAGGCCCATTTCACACGGATGCCTCCGCTAAGCAGAACCCCCTTGCTCAGTGGGGATCTCTCCACTGATCCCCGCTGAGCAGGCAGATGACAGGTCCGTGTCCACTACGCTATGCAGAGCAGACACGGACACAGTCCCGCTCTCCTCTATAAGGCAATTGGATGGAAACAGACCGCCTCCATTTCCATCCAATGCCATCCGATCCCCGGATGGACGGGGAATAGGACCACCATCTGTCTGTTTTTGGCGGACAGGATTAGATCAGATGGCGGCGGTTGTCAGCGGACATGTGTTCACTGTCATCCACCACTCCATAGAGGAGACTGGAGAGTCCGATCAGGTCCGCATGAAAAGCTGACAGACAAACCTGATCAGACAGCCCATGTGAAAGAGACCCAAGAACATTTGTTCAATTTTCTAATCATAGGTGGGGACTAGTGTATGGCCAGCTTTAGCCCTAACCCCTCTTGGCACTAATCCCCACTCTTAGCCATTGAACAGTCCAATGCCAGAAGAGTCTCTGGTGAAATGTTAGTTGTGAGGCTTAGGCAGGTTATAGATGGTGCAAATGTATTTCCTGCAAGCATGGGTTAAAAAAAACAGCATTTTTGCTTGCACATGATTGGATGATGCAAGTCAGCAGAGCTTCTGCTCATTTACTAAGCTCTGAAGCAACTGCACTTTGAAAAGTGCACAGTCTCTTTGCCTTAAGTAAATCAACCCCATTGTGTTGGCCCTAGTACGTGTATGTATGAATGCGTGTTAGGGACCTTAGATTGTAAGCTCCTTGAGGGAAGAGACTGATGTGAATGTACAATGTATATGTGAAGCGCTGCGTTAATTGGCATATATGCTACATAAGTACCTGCAATAAAATAAAAAAATAAATAAAAATAAAATATGCACTTATTTATACAGTGACTCCTATAAATCTTTTTTAAAAATCCCCAGAAGATAGTAGGTTCACCACTATACTTAAGGAAAGGAGAAAACTGATTTCTTACATACTTCTATTCACCAGAATAACTATGTGAGATGTTGGTCATCCCTTTAGAATTAGTCAAGAAGCGGAAATAAACCCATCAATTTAACAGTTTCTCAAAACCGTTACATTCACAGCATTCGATGAACGATAACTGTTACAATTTCTTGTGTTCTCAACCAAATTGTCAGCCATCATGGCTGATGTTATAACCACTCACATGTGCAGTACCATGGCAACTACATGTCAAACATAGGCCAAGATGGCAGCTTCCTTTACCGTAAAAGAGGGTTTAGTTCCATTTTAACTTGATCTTGGTTAATGGCAGGTTAAAGTGCTTGTAAACCCTTACAGACCACTTTTGACTACAGATAAGCCTATAATAAGGCTTACCTGTAGCTACCCCGGATATCTCCAAAACCCGCATGGACTAGGAGATATCCCCTGTATAAGCATGTGCCGACGTCATCGGCACATGCGCACTGAAGCAATGGCAAGTTCATGCTGTTGCTTCAGTTAGTGTGCCGTTACCGGCGGCTCCCGCACGCATGCGCGGGAGTGACGTCATCGTGGCTCTGGCCAATCATATCGCCGGAGCCCGTGATACCCGGAAGTAACTCTGGCAGCGATGTCGTCGGCCGGAGCTGTGTACGGGGACCGCTGCGGGGGCTTGGATCTAAGGTGAGTATTTCATAATGAGCTAGTATGCTTTTTTTTTTTTTGTGGGTTTACAACCAACAAGCATATTTAATCATTTGCAAACTAAAGCTAGCTGAATGAATGAAAATAAAGGGATTCCTCTATCCACACAAATGAGGTGGATGAAGGAATCCCCCCAGTAGAAGTCTATCAAAGGACAACAGGGACAGCCACACACTAATAGAAATGTATTGGTCCCTGCTGAACCAGCTGAATTTCAATCAGTGTAGGGCCAACTTAAAGTAGAACTATAGGCAAAACTTTTTTTTACATTTTATCTAGAGCCAGGGAGGGTTATAACCCCTGTCAGATTTTTTTTTGTCCCATTTCAGAGATTTCTCTTTACTTCCTGTCCTATAGCCAAATGAAGTGAGGGGAAATCCCTACAAATTAAATGAATCCCTTGGGGACCCCCAGGTTCCCAGAACCAGTGTCCACATTGGAAGATTTCCCGTCTATTTCTTTTCTGGGGAAAACACAAAATTTGGGATTTTATTTTACTTCTACTATGATAATAGTAAATTGGACAAATATAGAAGGTGAATTGCCTTAATGGGGACACAGACAGCAATAAAAACCGACAAGGGTTGTAATCCCTCTCCACTCCTCTCCAAAACTAAAGAAAAAAAAAAAGTTTTGCTTTTAATGATACTTTACATTTGAAGTGATATGGGTTCCTTGGATCCAAAGTATTTCACGTTGCTAGATCTGCCATGAAGTCCACATCATCCCTTTTGTTTTCCTTGTCTTTCCTTTTCTCTATTCCTTGCTTTTCTCTTCCTTTCCTTTCTGATATTGAGCACTTTATTGTTTAGGAAATACGCTTACAATCTAAATGATAACTATTTTTTAGGTGATACCCTCAGTGTCACTTCACCCTTTTCTTCGGGCCTAACAGAGACTTATAAGAGCAAATGGAAATCTAGTTGGAGGAGTGGATGAGGTTGCAAGGTATGAGATGCAAACTCCCCATTTGGGGATGTTCATGTTGACTTTTGATGTTTGAGAACGACTAAAGCCTGATACACACTTTAAGTTTTTTTTGTCCACCCCAGTGGGCTGGACTTGGGAGAAGCTTGCTGTACTAACTATCTGATGTTGGTATAGCGCACCCCCTTGTGGGCCGCAGGTGAACTGGGTTCCCCCATCCTGCACATCCAGGCACACCGAATTTCCACAGTCTGTGACCTTGTTTTTTAATAACTTGGATAGGGAATTAACTTGGATATGGATGGGAGATTATGGGATGCCCATTTGACTTCAAACAAACTTCAGGGACAACTTTTCCTATATACTGTCTCTATATACAGCTCCTTTTTTTCCTCCAGCACTCACTTGCTTGCAGAACCCAGCTATGTCACCTTGTTGTAATTTGGTAGCAAAGGCCCATTGCAGGCAGGCACTCACAGCCCCTATACTTGAAGCACAGATTGGGTGAAACAGCTTACACTTTCCCAGGACTTTCTCTCTGTGGTCACTGATCCCAGTACTACCTCTTCAGGCACTGCCAACCCACCTGGCTGCAGCTGCCCATCTCACTAGCCCTCCAGGCTAACTCTCCACAGTCCTCCAGACTGACACTCACCAGCCCACCCGGTTGACTCTCAGGAGATCTCCTGGATGTGCTGTCCTGCTTCCACTGTCCTCTATCCTTGCTTCCGTGCCTCCAGGAAGGATTCCACTGTGTGTTGTAGAGGAAAGCTTCCAGCACCTGCATAGTTGCCAACATTGCAAAAAAAAAATGTGGGACACTTTTTTGGCTGTAGGTGGAGCCGTACAATAATTAGGGGGCGGGGCAGTGATTTGTAGGTGTGGCCTAGCAAAAATACAAGTGCGGTGTACGAAGTGCGGCGCAGCAAAAAAATGGGCGTGGTTTACACAAAATAGTGGGCGTGGCTTAAATGGGCGTGGCTCAAGAGGGTGTGGTTAGATTCTGAGATGAATGAGGGATGGAGAGGGAAAGGGGGAGAGGGGGAGAGGGAAAGTGGGAGAGGAAAAGGGGGAAAGGGGGAGAGGGGAATGAGGGGACAGCAGCCCCAGATCCTACACAATAAAAATATGTGTATTCTAGAAAGTTTAACAATCAGCAGATAAAGATACTCCAAACACCTGGTGTTAGCACTTCAATCATCCCGGCACCATGGTTGTTATGGTGTCAGGATGATTGAATCGCATTATTTCTATTATTACATTGTAATATAAAATGAAATCATTCAACTCACCATAATGCAGAATCAGTGGGACCACTGAGCGTGTCACCTGCTACGTCGCCTGCCACAAGATGCCATCAGGTTCCCCCAGCAGAGTCTGTCCTTGCATCAGGTGCCCCCAGCAGAGTCTGTCCTTGCATCAGGTGCCCCAGCAGAGTGCCTCCTTCCATCAGGCATTCCCAGTAGAGTACCTCTTACGTCAGGTGTCCCCAGCAGAGTGTTGGCTGCAGATGGAGTGTTGGCTACAGTCTAGCTACATCTCCTCAAGAGTGGTGACAAGGGGAGAGAGGTGTGTGGGTGGAGGCATGGTGACTTGGGGTGTTACAGGCTGACTTGGGGAAGGGTGGAGACAGGGTGGTGATTTGGGGGTGCAGGCATGATGGTGACCTGGGGGGTGCAGGCATGGTGGTGACTAGGTCGGAGGGGGTGCAGGCATGGTGGTGACTTGGCCGGAGGGGGTGCAGGCATGGTGGTGACTAGGCCGGAGGGGGTGCAGGCATGGTGGTGACTAGGCCGGAGGGGGTGCAGGCATGGGGGGAGGGGGATGCAGGCATGGTGTTGTCATGGAGGGAGGTGGGTGCAGGTATGGTGGTGATATGGGGGGAGGGGGGCAGGTATGGTGGTGATATGGGGGAGGGGGCCAGGGCTGGACTGGGACAAAAATGTGGCCCTGGACTTCATCCAGACAAGCCCAGGGCACAACACATCAGGGTATGGTACATCAGGCCACATCAGGGCACAAGGCACATCAGGATACAAGGCACATCAGTGCACAGCATATCAGGGTACAGCACACCAGGCCACATCAGGGTACAGGGCACAGCACATCAGGGTACAGAGCCCAGCACATCAGCGTATAGGGCATAGCACATCAGGACACAGCACATCAGGGCACACGACATTGAGGCACAGGACATCGTGGCACATCAGGGCACAGGGCACCGGGCCACAAGGCACATCAGGTCACGGGGCACATCAGGGCATAGGAGATCGGGGCACAGCACATCAGGGCACGGAGCACATAGCACATCAGGGCACATCAGGGCATATAGCACATCAAGGCACATAGCACATTAGGGCATATAGCACATCAGGGCACATCAGGGCATATAGCACATCAGGGCACATCAGGGCATATAGCACATCAGGGCATATAGTACATCAGGGCACGGGGCACATCAGGGCACATAGCACATCAGGGCACATTATGGCACATCAGGGCACATGGCACATTATGGGGCACATCAGGGCACATAGCACATCAGGGGACGGGGCACATCAGGGCATGGGGCACATCAGGGCACATGGCACATTAGGGCATGGGGTACATCAGGGCACATGGCACATTATGGGGCACATCAGGGCACATGGCACATCAGGGCACGGGGCACATGGCACATCAGGGCATGGGGCACATAGCACATCAGGGCACGGGGCACATCAGGGCACATTATGGAAAAATCAGGGCACATGGCACATTATGGGGCACATCAGGGCACATGGCACATCAGGGCACATGGCACATTATGGGGCACATCAGGGCACATGACACATCAGAGCACGGGGCACATCATGGCACATGGCACATTATGCGGCACGTAGCACATCAGGGCATGGGGCACATCAGGGCACATTATGGAAAAATAAGTGCACATGGCACATTATGGGGCACATCAGGGCACATTATGGCACATCAGGGCACATTATGGGGCACAGGGCACATCAGGGCATATAGCACATCAGGGCACGCGGCACGTCAGGGAACATGGCACATTATGGGGCACATCAGGGCACATTAAGGGGCACATAGCACATCAGGGCACAGGGCACGTAAGGGCACATAGCACATCAGGGCACATAGCACGTCAGGGCACATAGCACGTCAGGGCACGTCAGAGCACATAGCACATCACGGCACATAGCACGTCAGGGCACATAGCACATCAGGGCACATAACACGTCAGGGCACATAGCACATCAGGGCACATAGCACGTCAGGGCACATGGCACATTATGGGGCACATCAGGGCACATGGCACATTATGGGGCACATAGCACATCAGAGCACGTCAGGGCACATAGCACATCAGGGCATATAGCACATCAGGGCACATCAGGGCATGTAGCACATCAGGGCACATAGCACGTCAGGGCACATAGCACATCAAGGCACATAGCACATCAGGGCATATAGCACATCAGGGCACATCAGGGCATATAGCACATCAGGGCACATAGCACATCAGGGCACATGGTACATTATGGGGCACATCAGGGCACATGGCACATTATGGGGCACATAGCACGTCAGGGCACATAGCACATCAGGGCACATAGCACATCAGGGCACATGGCACATCAGGGCACATAGCACATCAGGGCACATAGCACGTCAGGGCACATGGCACATTATGGGGCACATCAGGGCACATTATGGGGCACATAGCACATCAAGGCATGGGGCACGTCAGGGCACATAGCACATCAGGGCACATTATGGCACATGGCACATTATGGGGCTCATCGGGGTACATAGCACATGGCACATTAGGGCATGGGGCACCTCAGGGGGCACATTACCAACTAGCCAGTATGTAGAATAGCGCAGGAAGCGTGTCTGTAGTAAGTTCTCTCTCTGTCACAGTGACTCATGAGCAGCTGCTCCCCGGCGGCCCCCCCTCTCTTCTCATCAAAGACGAGACACTGTCACACACAGAGCGGAGGGAGGATTTCCTTGTGTTCAGTGGAGATTGGTCACCAATCACTGTAGCCAATAGGCTTCAGTGCACAATAGAATTTTCTATTTGTACATTGAAGAGAGAAGCCGATTGGCTGCCCCTCTCCCCTGCACTGAACACAAGGGGAAACAACTCATTGACTCACTCGTGGGGTGACGGCGGCCATTTTTGTGGAGCCATTGACATTTTTTTACAAAAACACTCACGATTTTCTCGGGACAATCCCAATAATTCGGGAAAACACCCAGGACAAGATTAAATCGGGACAAGGGTCCCAAAATCGGGAATGTCCCGGGAAAATCGGGACTGTTGGCAACTATGCACCTGAGCCCCAGGCCCGAGGTCACAACCCTCCCAGACTAGAGGTGTACCCTCATGGGCCACTGCCAGCCTCCTCAGCACTCCATCTCTATCTTCCCCCTGACTGCCCCTGCTGGCATGACTCATACCTATTTATGAGAAGGCCTGTCCCCTGCCTGCCCTCTACTGGGAATTGGCTGAGTTCCTCCTAAATATTCCTAACAGCATCTCCTAGCTTCCACCCACTATGTCTACAACATTCTCCAATGTTCCAGAGAACAGGGGGAGGCACCAGAAGAGCTGTCAAGATGAGTCATCTAGCCCCTGAGTCACTAATCCCTGACACAGATTCACAACCCAGGCCTGGCTCTCAGCCAAGAAAATTTACCTGCACTAACAACTAAACCTATATACATTTATCACACTAGCTAGAGGGCGCTACATTAGTATAGCAATCTCCCTGATGAGCTAATGTGTTCTGACAAGGGAATGGTACCCACCAGAACACACCAGTCAGCGCTCGCAGACATTGACTGCCAGCTCTGATTGGATGCTGGTTTTCACACATGCCCATTTGACAGAAGCTGGACAGGCTTATGTACACAGGGTCGAATGCCGGCATGGCATGATACCAAACCTCCTGGGCATCAGTGTGCCACCTGATCCAACTATAGCACTCCTCAATAAACACCCACCCAACATTGCTAATGCAAGGTTTACCTTCGTGCTACAAATTGTTATCGCAACCAAACAATAGCCAAAGCCTGGAAGATCCCTAGACTCTAAATAACTGAAACTAGAAATAGAACAAGTCATAATCCACACAAAATTGAAGCCACGCCAAAAGATACAATTGATAAGCACACCAAAGCGTAGCAGCCCTGGTTTGATGAGGAGACGCTAATATGTAGAATTGATAGGCACTGATAGGTGGCACTGATATGCAGCACTGATGGGCACTGATAGGCTACACTGATATGCAGCATTGATGGGCACTAATAGGCGGCACTAATGGGCACTAATAGGCGGAACTGATAGGCGGCACTGATGGGCACTGATAGGTGGCACTGATAGGCACTGATAGGCGGCACTGATGGGCACTAATAGATGGCACTGATAGGCAGCACTGATGAGGAAGTACTGACAGACATTACTGATTGGCACTGATTAGCATCTGTGAAGGGCACTGACAAGCTTTACTGATGGACTCTGATTGGCACTTTGATGGGCAATGGTTGGCACTTTGATGGGCACTGATTTTCAATTTTGGTGGGTACCCATTGGGATTTGAGTGGGCACTGATTGGCATTGTGGTGGGCACCTCTGATGGGGGCTTTGCTGATAATAAATGTGCTGATTATCAGTGCACACACCCCCTCTAACAGGAGAGCCGATCGCCGGTCAGTGCGAACCGAGGAAAGCCGATTACCAGTGTTATGCCCCTCACTACACGTGACTGAGGTGTATTCGGGCACACTGTTAACTCCTCTCATACCAATGCATTCCAGTAGGCGCAGAATCCTTTTGAACTTTTATTGATACAAGATAGAGTAAAACTGTAACAGATACAGACAAAATGCAATTAACAAAGATCATATAATTAGTGCCATCCTATCTATCTAGCTGAAGATACAATTAGTAAACATACCGAAGATGGATCCGGATGGCTAACGTAGAGCTTAGCAGCAGATGTGTATGCTTCCATGGTAGGAAAAGATGAAAATGGTGGAGGAAGCTGATGCAAGGCCTGATGGGATTGAAAGTACGGAGGCTTTGATGTACCAAATCTAGCCAGCTATACTAAATGACTACATGAAATAGATATAGCGCAGTTATGCAAAATGGTCGCTAGATGGCAGCATAGAGCAATCTAATTAAATCAAAAGGGTAAATAGGAAAATCTCAAGCCTTATTAAAGAAGGCATGACACTCCCCGCTTGGTTTCCCATGGATACCACACATCATGGCACTCTGGAGGAGAGTAACAAAATAAGTTCAGAAACAGGTCTGAGGAAAAGTTTAGGCTGGCCTTGCCTAATGACTTTGAGCTCAGCTTTCCTGACGTTTCCATCTTCACTGGGAAACACTTGAGTTATCAGACCCAAAGGCCACTCGTTTCTCCTGGATTGAGAGTCTTTCATGAGAACGATGGCACCAGGCTGTAAGTTGGGTTTGCTGTCTTGCCACTTGTTCCTGGTCTGTAGATTAGACAAGTATTGTTTCTTCCACTTGTTCCAAAAGGTGTCAGCTAACACTTGTACTCTTTTCCATTGACATCTGTATAAGTCCTTTGTGTCTAGATTGACTGGAGGAGCTGTGATCGCCTCAACTTTCTGAGTGAGCAAAGTGGAAGGTGTAAGCAAGAAAGGATCTTCAGGATCATTAGGTATAGATGTCAAAGGTCTGGCATTCATTACAGCTGATACTTCAGCCATGAAGGTTGTCAGAGTCTCATGTGTGAGTTTTGAAGCAGTAGCTCTTTGTAAGGACTTCCAAGTGGAGAATTTGTGGAAGCGCTTGGATCCCAACAGTTGGTTAGAAATTGTTGTATGTAATGTGGAAACCTGAGGACGGATATCTGAGTCAGATTCAGGTTCTAGCAGTACATATGTCTCCCTTACTGGAGTGGTAGGCGCTGACTTGTACAGGAAGGGTGGTCCTGTGAGCCATGTAGTGTCTTTGAGACGGGATGCTGGTACAGACCTTGTAGCATGATCTGCTGGGTTATGATCAGTTGAGACATAATGCCACTGGGTGGGCTGTGTCGACTTCCTGATTCTTAGGACTCTGTTGTGTACATAGACATAGAATCTCCTACTTTCGTTGTAAATGTAACCCAACACTACCTTGCTGTCTGTGTAAAACTCTGTGTCCTCGAGTTCTAGATCCATCTCAGATGTAATAAGTTCTGCTAGTTCTACTGCTAGTACAGCAGCACACAGCTCCAATCTTGGAATGGTGGTTTCAGGACATGGTGCTAGCTTGGCTTTGCCCATAACAAACCCAATTTGAACTTGGCCCTCGATGTCTATTGACTTGAGGTAGGTTACTGCTCCTATTGCTTTAACTGAAGCATCGCAGAATACACATAACTTTGTAGACTGAATCCTTGTGGGAGGAAAGTGGGTGTATGGTCTATGTATGTGTAGGTTGGATAAAGTCTTTAAAGAGTCTCTCCATGTTACCCATAATGTCTCTTTCTCAGGAGGTAGTGGAGAATCCCAATCACATGTGTCTGCAGTAAGCTCTCTAAGCAGAATCTTACCTTGGATGGTAATTGGTGCTGCAAACCCGAGTGGATCATACAGGCTGTTGATGGTGGATAAGACACCTCGCCGTGTGAAGGGCTTTGTCTCTTGGTCAACCTGAAAGGTAAGGGTGTCAGACTTGAGGTCCCAGTTGAGTCCTAGGCTGCGTTGCATAGGAAGGGAGTCTGTAGCTAAGTCCAGATCTTTGAAGTCACTGGCATAATCTTGGGAAGGGAAGGCCTCCATGACGACCTTGCTGTTTGATGCTATCTTATGCAGTCTGAGATTTGAAGAGGCAAGCGTGCTTTGAGTCCTCTTGAGTAGACTTATTGCAGCTTCAGGTGAAGAAAGTGATTTCGGACCATCATCTACATAAAAGTCTCTTTCAATAAACTGTGTAACGTCTTTCTCACCTTCTTGGGCAGATAGCTTAAGTCCATAGATGGCAACAGCAGGAGATGGACTGTTACCAAAAACGTGCACTTTCATGCGGTATTCTGTAATGTTTTTAGTAGGGTCATTGTCTTTGAACCATAGGAATCTCAAGAAGTTCCTGTGTTCTTCCTTGACTTGGAAGCTGTGGAACATTTGCTGAATGTCTGCAACTATGGCAACTGCTTCTTTGCGGAATCTGATGAGAACGCCAAGAAGTGTATTGTTGAGATCTGGTCCCTTTAGGAGGACATCATTTAATGAGACCCCTTGATGCCGTGAGCTGGAGTCAAACACTACCCGGATTTTACCTGGCTTCTTGGGGTGGTAGACACCGAAGATTGGTAGGTACCAGCACTCTTCATTGTCTTTTAGAGGTGGGGCTATCTCAGCATGGTCATCCTCAAACATCTTACTCATGAATGAGAAGAAATGCTCTTTCATTTCTGTTTTTCTTTGAAAATTGGATCTGAGGGAAGAAAAGCGTTTCAAAGCTTGTTCTCTGTTGTTAGCAAGACGGGGTCTCTGCGCTTTGAAAGGCAGGGGTGCCACCCAGCTGTTTTCGTTGGTTTTGTAGAATCCCTGTCTCATTATCTCCAAGAAGATATGATCTTCAATAGATGGGCCAATTTTGTGATCTTCTTTAGTCCTTTGGAAAACTGAGCACCCTAAATGACCTCTGTCTTCATGACAAAGAAGATTAGCGGTGTAAGGGTTGGAATGAGTTACACTGGCAGGCTTCTCTCTTACAAGGAATCTGTTGGTGCAAGGCTGAAATAGGGATGGACGCCCACCTTCTAGTGTCTTTGTAAAGAGAGAGTTCACGCTGGTTGGTTTGTGAACGCTCCCTAGGCATACGTTGCCTATGATGACCCATCCCAGATCCAGTTTCTGGGCATAAGGGGAATTGTGAGGACCATTGATTTGTTTTCTCACCTTGTGAACTCTGATGATGTCCCTCCCAAGGAGAAGCGCTATCTCGGCCTGGGGATCCAGTTCAGGGATGAGATGTGCTATGCCCTTCAGATGTCCGTGATGAAGTGCCACCTCTGGTGTAGGGATCTCCTCTCTATCAGTTGGGAACTGATTGCACTCGATTAGAGTTGGCAGAGGCAGGGTTGTCTGACCGTCAAAGGATTCAATTTGGTAACCAATGGCTCTTCTCCCAGTTTCTTCACTTACCCCTGTACAAGTCTTAAGTAAGTATGAAGAGCCTGCTTCCTTGATTTTGAAAGTGTCAAAGAAGGCTGAGCTGGCGAGTGATCTGTTGCTTTGATCGTCCAGGATCACGTATAGCTTCACTGCCTTTTCTCTGCGACCCGTGAGGTAAACTGTGACAAGACAAATCTTAGAGCAGGATTTGTTAGACAGACCTTCTCCACAGACTTGGGTGCACCGGGGTGTAACTACAGGAGGTACTGTGTCTTGTTGCTCCCCGCCGTGCTCGTCCACTGTGGGTGAGGGGGTAAGAGTCCATGGCGCTGGCCCTGGATGTAGAGCTGTGTTGTGCTCTGAGCTGTTGCACTCAGAGCAGTTGATGCTCACCTTACAGTCTTTCCCAAGGTGAGAAGTTGATGCGCAGCACCTGTAACAAAGTCTGTTTTCCTTGAGGAAGGTTCTGCGATCTTGGAGAGTCTTTTCTCTAAAACCTCTGCACTTTGACAACGAATGAGGCTTCTTGTGAAGAGGACACTCTCTGCTTGGATCCTGTGTTGGAGATACACTTGTTTTGCGTACTGCAACAGGTGCGTCTTTGAAGTTGCGGGTTAGAGCAGGCTTACTTGACCTAGGGTAAGCAGAGTCAGATGATGAGATGTCAAAACTAGGATCATTTTTAACCTTTGCTTGATAGCGAATAAAGTCCACAAAATAAGAGAATGGTGGGAAGGGGACGTTGTGCTTTTGCTTGTACTTGGAGCCTCGTGAAATCCAGGTTTCTTGAAGGCTGTAAGGTAGCTTTTGCACTATAGAGTTAACGCCACGGGCTGTGTCCAGAAAGGCAAGGCCTGGCAAGTCTCCTTCTGCTTTGGCTATTTGGAGTTCTGTCACTAGGTCACTCAGTTCTCTCAGCTTCTGGTAGCCTTTGTTAGGAATCCTGGGAAAGTCATCTATTCTTTTAAAAAGAGAGTTTTCTATAACTTCTGGGGAACCGTAACATTCATCAACCCTTTCCCATATCATGCTCAGCCCTCGGCTTGGGTAATTAATGTTAATGTCTCTGATTCTCCTTGCATGCTCTGACGATTCATTCCCCAGCCAATTGACTAAGAGGTCGGCTTCTTCACTTGCATTTAGCTCAAGGTCTCTAGTTGCATTTCTGAAGGACGAACGCCATGCTCTATAACTTTCAGGGCGATCGTTAAACTTTGCAAGTCCCTTTGCTAACAGTTCACGTCGTGCTAAGAACTTGAAGAAATCTGACATACCTTGATTGTTGTGTGAGTAGCCAGGGGGTGCTCTGTTGTGCCAGGAACTTGGTGGGTATTTGCGGTCATCAGAGATACAGTCGCTGTGTCTTTTAACCCGTCGTTCTTCATTTTCGATTTGGTCAACTGTGACGTAGTGTTTTGATAGCCTGGCTGCAGAATGTGCTGAAAACTGACTGAGTGCGGGTTTACTTTCTTGCTTGACGTAAGGCCTGTGAATGGCAGGGGTTGATTCCGCTCTCGGTGCTGTAAGTGGGCAGTTGCCTGGTTCGGCGTGTCGCCGCACATATTCTGAGGTACGCTCTGTACCGTCGTCAGGAACGGATTTTCTTTCAAGTACGTTGCTGAGCCGCTCACTGGTGGGCTTTGCAAGTTCTTCTAAGATGTCTGCCTCGGCCGCAGCAGCCGCTGACTCCTTCTCTGCAGCTAGTTCCTCCAATGCAGTTTCCATACGTAACTTTTCTAATTTAAGTTGCATCTCGGCTGCAGCTTTTATTTCTTTTTCGGCGAATGCAGCTTTTATTTTGGCCTCCTTTGCCGCAAAGTGAGCTTTTATTTTTGCAGATTCCGCCTTTGCGCGGGCAATGGCAATTGTTTCGCTTTTCACTGACCTCCTTGTGCTTCTGGAGTAAACTTCTGACCTTGTTGTGAAGTGTTCTGACTTTGTCTGTGACATGGTGTCCGGCTATATGGAAGCTGATAACACTGCTGTATTACTGGCGTTCTGTATGATAGCCGTGCTTAGAAGCCTTTGCTTTGCTGCTGTTCTGTATGCCAGCCGTGCTTAGAAGCCTTCGTTTTACTGTTATGCCCCTCACTACACGTGACTGAGGTGTATTCGGGCACACTGTTAACTCCTCTCATACCAATGCATTCCAGTAGGCGCAGAATCCTTTTGAACTTTTATTGATACAAGATAGAGTAAAACTGTAACAGATACAGACAAAATGCAATTAACAAAGATCATATAATTAGTGCCATCCTATCTATCTAGCTGAAGATACAATTAGTAAACATACCGAAGATGGATCCGGATGGCTAACGTAGAGCTTAGCAGCAGATGTGTATGCTTCCATGGTAGGAAAAGATGAAAATGGTGGAGGAAGCTGATGCAAGGCCTGATGGGATTGAAAGTACGGAGGCTTTGATGTACCAAATCTAGCCAGCTATACTAAATGACTACATGAAATAGATATAGCGCAGTTATGCAAAATGGTCGCTAGATGGCAGCATAGAGCAATCTAATTAAATCAAAAGGGTAAATAGGAAAATCTCAAGCCTTATTAAAGAAGGCATGACAACCAGCACTTCCTGGTTCAGGCTCTGATTGCTGCACACCCCCCCCAGGCGCGCGATTGCGGCTTATCCTGCTGGACGTCATATGACACCCAGTCAGGATTACTGAACCACTTCCCGGCCATCATTCTGCTATAGGCCTGGTGGGAAGTGGTCGGGTCCGCTCTCCTCTGTGCTATGGAGCTGAGTGAGGGGAAGATGGCCCCCACCTGTCTCCACACCATTGCAGGGTTTGAAGGAACGTCAAAACGTCACTTCCACTCATAGCTCTTAAAGTGAAATTTATTTTTTTTCAAACGACATTTTTTTTAATTGCATTTTTATGTAAATATGAGATCTTTTTGACCCCAGATCTCATATTTAAGAGGTCATGTCATGCTTTTTTTATATTACAAATTTCCCCGCATCTATTACCTTTTGTACCACCACCCCCTCCCTTTAGAATGTAAGCTCTATGAGCAGGGCCCTCTTGTCCCTTCTGTATTGAACTGTACTGTAATTGTGCTGTCCCCCCTCTACATTGTAAAGTGCTGCGTAAACTGTTGGCTAGGGATGAGCTTCGTGTTCGAGTCGAACCCATGTTCGACTCGAACATCGGCTGTTCGATCGTTCGCCAAATTGCGAACGTTATGGGCCGTTCGCGCTAAATTCGTGTGGCGCGTCACGGCCCATAATTCACTGCGGCATCGCAGTGCATTGCTGGCTGATGATTGGCCAAGCATGCACTATGACCCGCATGCTTGGCCAATCACAGCGCCGTCAGTAGAGAGAGCTGTAATTGGCCAAAGCCAGGGTGGCTTTGGCCAATTATGGCTCAGGGGATTTAGTACACACCCCACACTATATAAGGCCGCCTGCACGGCGGCCCTGTGTAGTGTGTGTTCCGGTGTGCTGAGAGATAGAGAGAGAGAGAGACAGTGTCATTTGATTTGAGTTAGATAGATTAGGCAGAACAGTCAGTCAGTTAGCTGCACTTACAGTGTATTGTGTATATATATGCATCCCAGGTGTTGCATATATATATATACACTGTATTCAGTTTAGCTAGATCCGTTCCTGTTATCTTCTATCTAGACTATTTACATTTAATGCAGTGCGTCCTGCTCACAGTGTTCAGCTAGATCCGTTCCTGTTATCTTCTAGACTATTTACATTTAGTGCAGTGCGTCCTGCTCACAGTGTTCAGCTAGATCCGTTCCTGTTATCTTCTAGACTATTTACATTTAGTGCAGTGCGTCCTGCTCACAGTGTTCAGCTAGATCCGTTCCTGTTAAATTCCTACTGACAGGCAGGCTTGTCTGGTTACAGTATATAAAGCTACCTGAAGAAAATTACAGGTGTTCTATTTGATCCTATTAGTACCACGGTCAGGCAGCTAGACTATTTACATTTAGTACAGTGCGTCCTGCTCACAGTGTTCAGCTAGATCCGTTCCTGTTATCTTCCTACTGACAGGCAGGCTTGTCTGGTTACAGTATATAAAGCTACCTGAAGAAAATTACAGGTGTTCTATTTGATCCTATTAGTACCACGGTCAGGCAGCTAGACTATTTACATTTAGTACAGTGCGTCCTGCTCACAGTGTACAGCTAGATCCGTTCCTGTTATCTTCCTACTGACAGGCAGGCTTGTCTGGTTACAGTATATAAAGCTACCTGAAGAAAATTACAGGTGTTCTATTTGATCCTATTAGTACCACGGTCAGGCAGCTAGACTATTTACATTTAGTACAGTGCGTCCTGCTCACAGTGTTCAGCTAGATCCGTTCCTGTTATCTTCCTACTGACAGGCAGGCTTGTCTGGTTACAGTATATAAAGCTACTTGAAGAAAATTACAGGTGTTCTATTTGATCCTATTAGTACCACGGTCAGGCAGCTAGACTATTTACATTTAGTACAGTGCGTCCTGCTCACAGTGTTCAGCTAGATCCGTTCCTGTTATCTTCCTACTGACAGGCAGGCTTGTCTGGTTACAGTATATAAAGCTACCTGAAGAAAATTACAGGTGTTCTATTTGATCCTATTAGTACCACGGTCAGGCAGCTAGACTATTTACATTTAGTACAGTGCGTCCTGCTCACAGTGTTCAGCTAGATCCGTTCCTGTTATCTTCCTACTGACAGGCAGGCTTGTCTGGTTACAGTATATAAAGCTACCTGAAGAAAATTACAGGTGTTCTATTTGATCCTATTAGTACCACGGTCAGGCAGCTAGACTATTTACATTTAGTACAGTGCGTCCTGCTCACAGTGTACAGCTAGATCCGTTCCTGTTATCTTCCTACTGACAGGCAGGCTTGTCTGGTTACAGTATATAAAGCTACCTGAAGAAAATTACAGGTGTTCTATTTGATCCTATTAGTACCACGGTCAGGCAGCTAGACTATTTACATTTAGTACAGTGCGTCCTGCTCACAGTGTTCAGCTAGATCCGTTCCTGTTATCTTCCTACTGACAGGCAGGCTTGTCTGGTTACAGTATATAAAGCTACCTGAAGAAAATTACAGGTGTTCTATTTGATCCTATTAGTACCACGGTCAGGCAGCTAGACTATTTACATTTAGTACAGTGCGTCCTGCTCACAGTGTTCAGCTAGATCCGTTCCTGTTATCTTCCTACTGACAGGCAGGCTTGTCTGGTTACAGTATATAAAGCTACCTGAAGAAAATTACAGGTGTTCTATTTGATCCTATTAGTACCACGGTCAGGCAGCTAGACTATTTACATTTAGTACAGTGCGTCCTGCTCACAGTGTTCAGCTAGATCCGTTCCTGTTATCTTCCTACTGACAGGCAGGCTTGTCTGGTTACAGTATATAAAGCTACTTGAAGAAAATTACAGGTGTTCTATCCCAGCTTAGTGCAGCTACAGGCCATTAGTATGTCTGGAAGGCCAAGAAGGAGAGGCAGACAGTCACAAGCCAATAAGAGAGGGCAAGCAGGCTCTGTGTCTAGTGCTGGTCGTGGAGACGGTGCATCCTCATCAGCACGTGGCCATGGGACACGCTTGGCCTTTTTTTCGGCAGCTGGCCGTGTTGAGCCGCAACATGCGGAAGACTTGGTCGAGTGGATGACCAAGCCGTCCTCATCCTCCTCATCCTCTCTCACCCATGCCCAGGGTGCTTTGTCTGGCAAAGCAGCGGCCTCTTCCCTCAGCTCAATGTCATCAGTGACTCCTTCCCTAGCTCCACCATGTCCTCATGAGGATTCCCTCGAACTGTTTGACCACAGTGTTGGGTACATGCTCCAGGAGGATGCCCAGCGTTTGGAAGGCTCTGATGACGATACTGAGCTCGATGAAGGCAGTAACATGAGCACGGACAGAGGGGGTGCCCAAGAAGGACAGCAATCTGGCAGTCATGCTCCCCCTGCTGCAGCATACTGCCAGGTTTGCTCCAGTGATGAGGAGGGAGGGGATGATGAGGTCACTGACTCAACGTGGGTGCCTGATAGGAGAGAGGAGGAGGAGGAGGAGGAGAAGGAGGAGGAGGAGGAGGAGGCGGCGGCACATCACCAACGAGGCAGGATGCCCTCCAGGGGCCAGCCTAAGGGCAGCACATTGACTGCATCACACCCCAAAGCTCCACATGTGCAGGGCGCTGCAGTCTCTGCGCGTTATTCAAAAAGTTCTTTGGTGTGGGCCTTTTTTGAGACGAGTGCATCAGATCGCACCGCTGCTATTTGCAACATATGTCTCAAGCGTATCTCGCGTGGCCAAAACATCTCCCGCTTGGGTACCACATGCTTGACCAGACATATGTTGACCTGCCATGCAGTTCGTTGGCAAGCGTATCTAAAAGACCCACACCAAAGAACAAAGAGGATCTCTCCTTGCTCCTCATCAGCTGAGATTTCCAACCCCACTAGACCTTCAGTCCTCTCTGAGACCTGCAGTGAGAGGAATGAAGGTGTAGAATTAGGTGTGTCACAGCCAAGTACTTGTGGGCAATCTGCTTTTGGTACACCGACGTCAGATTGTACCAGGCAAATTTCCCTGCCCCAGCTGCTGCACCGCCGAAAGAAGTTTGCTCCCAGCCATCCACATGCCCAGCGGTTGAATGCTAGCTTGGCAAAATTGCTAGCACTTCAACTGCTGCCTTTTCAGTTGGTAGACTCTGCCCCCTTCCGTGAGTTTGTGGAATGTGCGGTTCCTCAGTGGCAGGTACCCAAACGCCACTTTTTCTCACGGAAGGCGATTCCGGCTCTCTACCGGCATGTGGAAGGCAATGTCCATGCCTCGCTGGACAGGGCGGTCAGCGGTAAGGTGCATATTACCGCTGACTCATGGTCCAGCAGGCATGGACAGGGACGTTACCTAAGTTTCACGGCGCATTGGGTGACTCTGCTGGCAGCTGGGAAGGATGCAGGACAAGGTGCAGTAGTGTTGGAGGTTGTTCCGCCACCACGCCTCCAAAATGCTGATTGTGACACACCTCTCTCCTCCACCCCCTCCTCTTCTTCTTCCTCCATGGCCTCTTCCTCGGAACCAGCGGTGCTCCGTAAGCGTTCAAGGGGCTACGCAAGTACGCAGGCCAAAAGATGCCATGCGGTGCTTGAGCTGGTGTGCTTGGGGGACAGGAGCCACACTGGGGCAGAGGTTTTGTCAGCTCTGCAGGGGCAGGTTCAAAGGTGGTTGACGCCACGCCAACTTAAGGCAGGAATGGTGGTTTGCGACAATGGCACCAACCTCCTCTCTGCCCTCCGACAGGGACAAATGACCCATGTGCCCTGTTTGGCTCACGTCCTTAACTTGGTGGTGCAGCGGTTCTTGGGCAGGTACCCGGGCTTACAGGATGTCCTGAGGCAGGCCAGGAAAGTCTGTGTGCATTTCCGCCGGTCATATAATGCCAGTGCTCGGCTGACGGACCTCCAAAAGGAGTTTAACCTGCCCAAGAACCGCCTAATCTGTGACATGCCCACCAGGTGGAACTCAACGTTGGCCATGCTGCAGCGGCTGCACACGCAGCAGAGGGCCATCAATGAGTACCTGTGCGACTATGGCACCAGGACAGGGTCAGGGGAGCTTGGTTTTTTTTCCCCACGCCAGTGGGCCATGATCAGGGATGCATGCACTGTCCTGTCACCATTCGAGGAGGCCACGAGGATGGTGAGCAGTGACAGTGCATGCATCAGTGACACTGTCCCCCTTGTCCACCTGTTGGAGCACACGCTGCGTGGAATAATGGACAGGGCACTTGAGGCAGAACAGAGGCAGGAAGAGGAGGACTTCCTTAGCTCTCAAGGCCCCCTTTATCCAGACAGTGTTCCTGCGTGCCCGCCGATCACACAGGAAGAGGACGAGGAGGAAGAGGAGGAGGAGGAAGATTGTGTCAGTATGGAGGTGGAGCCTGGCACTCAGCATCAGCAGCAGTCTTTAAGGGATCAGTCCCAAGAAACACATGGACTTGTACGTGGCTGGGAGGAGGTGGCTGCGGACCATGTCGTTCTTAGTGACCCAGAGGACTCCGGACCGAATGCCTCAGCAAACCTACGCTGCATGGCCTCCCTGATCCTGCAAAGCCTGCGTAAGGATCCTCGTATTCGTGGTATCAAGGAGAAGGACCAATACTGGCTGGCAACCCTCCTTGATCCACGTTACAAGGGTAAGGTTGCGGACCTTATCTTGCCATCGCAGAGGGAGCAGAGGATGAAACATCTTCGGGAGGCCTTGCAGAAAGGTCTGTGCAACGCGTTCCCAGAGACTGGGAGGTTACAAACTCCTGTTTCTGGACAACGTGTTGCTGAGGCTTCGGTCAGTCAAAGAAGGAGCGGTGGAGAAGGTGGCCGTCTGACCGATGCGTTCAGACAATTTTTTGGTCCGCAGCCCCAAGGTATGATCGGTTCCAGCAACCATCGCCAGCGTCTGTTTTACATGGTGCAGGAATACCTAGGGGCAAGATCAGACTTGGACACCTTTCCCACCGAAAATCCTCTGGGTTACTGGGTCTTGAGGATGGATCACTGGCCAGAGCTTGCACAGTATGCAATTGAGCTACTGGCCTGTCCTGCATCCAGCGTTCTTTCGGAACGCACATTCAGTGCTGCTGGAGGCGTGGTAACCGATCACAGGGTGCGTCTGTCCACCGACTCGGTCGATCGGCTGACCTTCATAAAAATGAATGAGTCTTGGATCACCACCAGCTACCAAGCACCTGATGCTGATGTAACCGAATAATTTTTTTTGAAATCTCAGATCCCTTCAAAGACTGCCTATGCTGATGCTGAGTGACTATCCCTGAGTAATTATCCTCTTCCTCCTCAATCATCACGCTGATAGCTTGTAAGAACATTTTTGGTTCTGGGCGCCACCACCAGTGCCTAAGGCACAATTTTTCAGCCCCTGTTTAACAGGGGCGTGTAATTACAATTTTTGATGTAATACTTTGCAGCAGGGCTCGTTCCTGCATTCCAACTAGAGTGTCTGTGAGGGGTTGCAGTGTTGTGGCACCAGCACCAGTGCCTAAGGCCCAATTTTTCTGCCCCTGTCTAACAGGGGCGTGTAATTACAATTTTTGATGCAATACTTTGCAGCAGGGCTCGTTCCTGCGTTCCAACTAGAGTGTCTGTGAGGGGTTGCAGTGTTGTGGCACCAGCACCAGTGCCTAAGGCCCAATTTTTCTGCCCCTGTCTAACAGGGGCGTGTAATTACAATTTTTGATGCAATACTTTGCAGCAGGGCTCGTTCCTGCGTTCCAACTAGAGTGTCTGTGAGGGGTTGCAGTGTTGTGGCACCAGCACCAGTGCCTAAGGCCCAATTTTTCTGCCCCTGTCTAACAGGGGCGTGTAATTACAATTTTTGATGCAATACTTTGCAGCAGGGCTCGTTCCTGCGTTCCAACTAGAGTGTCTGTGAGGGGTTGCAGTGTTGTGGCACCAGCACCAGTGCCTAAGGCCCAATTTTTCTGCCCCTGTCTAACAGGGGCGTGTAATTACAATTTTTGAAGCAATACTTTGCAGCAGGGCTCGTTCCTGCGTTCCAACTAGAGTGTCTGTGAGGGGTTGCAGTGTTGTGGCACCAGCACCAGTGCCTAAGGCCTAATTTTTCAGCTCCTGTTCAACAGGGGCATGTAATTACAATTCTTGATCTAATATTTCACAGCAGGGCCCTGTGAGGGCTTACAGTGTTGTGGCCACAGCAACACCTAAGGCCCAAATTTCTGCTGAGTATATAGGGCAGGACCCTACTTTCAAACATCTAACTTACAAACGACTCCTACTTGCAAACGGAAGGAGACAACAGGAAGTGAGATGAAATCTACCCCTAGGAAGGGAAATTCTTTCCTGTAAGAGTTAATATGGGAAAACAATTTCTCCTTTCCACTGATGCTTTCCAATCCTTGTTCCACAAAAAAACCCAAATTTTCAAAACACATTTTTCATTGGGACAAAAAAGTGAGGTGAAATCTTCTGAAGAGGAGGAAAGACAGCAAAACAAATGTCACAGGGGTGATAACCCTTCCCTATGTTTTCCAAAAAGCTTAGAAAAGATTTTTTGGCTGGAGCTAAACACGTTAAAAATGTTCAAAATTACAAACAGATTCTACTTAACAACAAACCTGTATACTGCTGTTCAGAGTATATAGGGCCTGGTGGCCCCACACCTTTCCTTATTTTAATTTGGGTGCGGGGTTCCCCTTAATATCCATACAAGACCCAAAGGGCCTGGTAATGGACTGGGGGGTACCCATGCCGTTTGTCTCACTGATTTTCATCCATATTGCCATGACCCGACATGACATTAAACCCGCAAGCAGTTTTAAATGAGATTTTTTCCTTTAAAAATGACATTTGGTGCAGGGACTGTTCTAAACATGGGAAACACGCGTCACTTTACAGGCATACTATAGACACCCCCCAGGTACGATATTTAAAGGAATATTTCACTTTTTTTTTTTTTACTTTAAGCATCATTAAAATCACTGCTCCCGAAAAAACGGCCGTTTTTAAAAGTTTTTTTTGCATTGATACATGTCCCCTGGGGTAGGACCCGGGTCCCCAAACCCTTTTTAGGACAATACCATGCAAATTAGCCTTTAAAATGAGCACTTTTGATTTCGAACGTTCGAGTCCCATAGACGTCAATGGGGTTCTAACGTTCGTGCGAACTTTCGGTCCGTTCGCGGGTTCTGGTGCGAACCGAACCGGGGGGTGTTCGGCTCATCCCTACTGTTGGCGCTATATAAATTGTGTATAGTAATAACAATTACAAAGGATGCTTACATTCCTTATAATAGGAATAAAAGTGACACAATTTATTTTTTTAAAAGGACAGTGTAAAAAGAAAAAATAAATAAGAAAATAAAAAATTCATGCGCTCCATCCCGCTGAGCTCGCTTGCAGAAGCAAACGCATATGTGAATAGTGCCCGCATATGAAAAGGGTGTTCAAACCACACATGTGAGGTATCACCGCGATCGTTAGAGCGAGAGCAATAATTCTAGTCCTAGAGCTCCTCTGTAACTCAAAACATGCAACCTGTAGAACTTATTAAACGTCGCATATGGAAATTTTTAAGGATAAAAGTTTGTCACCATTCCACAAGCAGGCGCAATTTTGAAGCGTTGGGTATCAATTTGCTCTGCGTAACATTATCTTTCACATTATAAAAAAATGGGCTAACTTTACTGTTGTCTTATTTTTATTTCAAAAAAGTGTATTAAAAAAAAAAAAAGTGCACTTGTAAGACCGCTGCGCAAATACAGTGTGATTAAAATAATACCTGCTAATCCTGCCATGAGGTTCCTTATTCAGACACTTTCTGTTATTGGGTGACAATCTTTGGTCCCTGTCTCTCATTTGTGCTCCTACATTGTCATCCGGTCACATAAGCTTCCAATGGAGACTGCAAGTTGCCGTTTCAACACACTGCACAGGCATAGATCGCTGTTATCATCATCATCAAACCTGCTCTGAAAAATCCCTTGTAGCCATGACTGAAATGCATGTAGACAGGAAGTGGCTGCAAAGAGGCTGTTGAAGATTAGCAGCACTGTGATTAAACAAGAGATTAACATAAATGTGAAACAGGTACGGTAATTTGTTTAACCACTTGACTTGACTTGACAATTGTGCAGTCATGCAACACTGTACCCAAATTAAATTTATACCATTTTTTATCATGCAAATAGAGCTTTCTTTTAGTGGTATTTGGTCACCACTGTTTTTTTTTATTATTATATAAATGAAAAATACTGACATTTTTAAGAAGATAAAAAATAATATTTTCTACTTTCTGTTATAAAACATATCCAATAAAAAAATCTAATTTCTTCATAAATGTATTCTGATACATGTCTTCGGTAAAACAAAAACAAAAATCCCAATAAGAATATATTAATTGGTTTGTGTGTAAGTTATAGCGTCTGCAAACAATGGTATATATACTGGAATTTACACAGCTATAGACGCTATACTGGTAATGGTGGTGATCAGCAACTTATAGTGGGACTGTGATAATGTGACGGGCAATCTAGCACTGACAGACTCTTGTTGGGAGGTACACTGACATTAATGGTGACACTAATACAGTGAACAGTGACATACCTCCCAAAATTTTGAGATGGGAATGAGGGACACCTCCTACCAAACGTATGTAGTCATAGGACACGCCCCCTGCCACACCCCCTTAGAGGTGAATTAACAAAAAAAGGTTAATTAAATCCAAAAGGGCTTTTTTTTTTACCACGACTATTCCTTTATATTGGCTTTTAAAATTTACAAATGCAGCAATTTAGAATTTGGATGAAAGGTTTAGCACTGGGAAACAGTTTTTGAAAGATAAAAAGTGCATTTTATATACAACTATATAGATCAGACCAAAATGAGGGACAAACAAGGAGGAAAGAGGGACAGAGGGACATTGCTCCAAATCAGGGAGAGTCCCTCCAAATCAGGGACAGTTGGGAGCTATTCAGTGATAATAGTGTACACTATCACTGTATTAATGACATTGGCTGGGAAGGGGTTAACATCTTGGGGGAATCATCAGGTTAACCATTTCAGGAGCACACACCACACTTATACTGCGACAGGTTGGCCCTGCAGCCCCAAATCACATACATGTACATGATTTAGTATTTCCGGGTGGGGGGCATACGCCCCAGCTGTGCTGTCATTTGCTACAGCACAAGCCAATTAGCGGGTCCTGGCCAATGATTTATGGATGGAACCCACTGATTGGCTGAGTGAATGACAGGAGAGAGCCCTGTGTAGGTAAACAACACAGGACTTTCTACAGACTGCAATGATGTGTCAGTTTTTTCTCCCTGCAAAGTGTTTGTACACGCAGGACTGTGATTGGACACAGCCGATCAGCAGGTCTCAGCCATAAATTATTGGCCAGGACCTGCTCACAGCGTGGATCAGCAGATGCGCATGTTGACGAGCCTGCAGCTGCCGCTCGGTCACAGTAATCCTCTATGACCGAGCGGCAAGTAGTTAACTACTTCAGGTCCGCCCCATAACAGTTTTACTAGGCTCTTCCCGGGTGGGGAGCGTGCATGTTCACCACCGATGTCTCGCTCCCACTGTGATCACACACAGCGGAAGCCCAGTGGAGGGTACCGTCAGCTCGATGTCCGCCGGCACCCGCTGATAATCGAGCAGAGAGGCAGAATGGTGGTCTGCCTATATAAACAAGGCAGATCACCATTCTGTCAGTAGGGAAGGCATTGATCCTGTATTCCTGCAAAGCAGGGACTAGGATTTATGTTTTCCCCTAGTAAAAGCACCTCCCACTGTTTAGAAAATCACTGGCTAGGCACACATTTAACCCTGATATTTAACCCCTTCCCAGCTTGTGTCCTTAGTACAGTTGCAGTGCATATTTTTTAGCACTGATCATTATAATAATGTCCCCGGTCCCCAAAAAGTGCCAAAAGTGTCAGTTAGTGTACAAATGTCTGCCGCAATATCGCAGTCCCACTATAAGTTGCTTATCGCCGTCATTACTAGTTAAAAAATAAATAAAGAAATAAAAATAAATACAAATATTCCATAGTTTGCTATAACTTTTGTGCAAACCAATCAATATATACGCTTTTTGGGATACATATTGGCCTAAATCTATGAATACATGTGATTTTTTAAAAATATTTTTATTAGATATGTTTTATGGCAGGAAGTAAAAAATATTGTTTTTTTTTTCCAAAATTGATTTTTGTTAATAGTACAAAAAATAAAAAACATAGAGGTGATCAAATAGCACCAAAAGAAAGTTTTATTTGTGTAAAAAAAAAGGACGTAAGTTTTATTTGGGAACAGAGTCGCATGACTGCGCAATTGTCAGTTAAAGTAACGCAGTGCAGTATCGCAAAAATGGGGGTAAATCTTCCGGAGATCAAGTGGTTAATAGAATGATAAAATGGCAACTGTGGCAATACACAGTTATTTATAAATTGAAATGCCACCCACACATGCAAGTACAAGTTTGGTTTGTGTGTCTTGTAATTGGGGTTATTAATTGTGAATAAAGTTTCAACGATGTTCACTTTATATGGAGTAGCTTAATATTTTGTGTCATTTTAATCATAGTTTTATTGCTTATGGCTCAACATTTATTATGTGTTATTGGGTAAATACTAGTTTAAACTCTTGCTGACTATGGAACGCTTATATGTGGTGGCAAGAAAAAAAAGCTCAGCCATCGCACCTCTGCGTCCATTGCAGCATGAGGCTGCGTCAGCTCTGGGTCAAGGCTTCTGATTTGGAGGTGGTACGTCATGTGACTGCTGTGGGTGTAAATCAACAAGTAACGCATGATACAAAAGCCATGCTGCCTCTGGGGCATTAAAGCCCACTTAAAGGTGGGAAGCAGCATCAAGGATTTACCTTTGGGCTATCTCTGTCTTGTCCAGTAATCATGTATTTACAGAAACAGGCTTAATTTACAAGAGATTACACAGGTTGGATCTAACCTCTTCCATATGAATATGAAGGCTGTTGTGTCACGCAGGTTTCTCGCCCGTAGAATGGAATTAATACACAATCATCAGATAAAGTCTTTACATTTCAAAAGGAAGACCACCAGAAGTCACAGATTGTTTTGGATATTTGCATAAATTGTTACAGGAGGGAGTAGGAAGATGCAGACGAACCAGATAGGGACAAATTACAAAATGTCAGCTGGAGTTATTTGAAACAGTTGAATGCAAGTAAGGTGCAGAGTTCCCAGGCATGACCAAATTACACTTCACAAAAGTGGTCGTTATTTAGAGACAACTAGGGATGAGCCGAACACCCCCTGGTTCGGTTTGCACCAGAACCTGTGAACGGACCAAAAGTTTGCGCAAACTTTAGAACCCCATTAAAGTCTATGGGACTCGAACGTTCAAAATCAAAAGTGCTAATTTTAAAGGCTAATATGCAAGTTATTGTCCTAAAAAGGGTTTGGGGACCCGGGTCCTGCCCCAGGGGACGTGTATCAATGAAAAAAAGTTTTAAAAATGGCCGTTTTTTCGGGAGCAGTGATTTTAATGATGCTTAAAGTAAAAAATATATATATATTCCTTTAAATATCGTACCTGGGGGTGTCTATAGTATGCCTGTAAAGTGCCGCGTGTTTCCAGTGCTTAGAACAGTCCCTGCACAAAATGACATTTTTAAAGGAATAAAAGTCATTTAAAACTGCTTGCAGCTTTAATGTAATGTCGGGACCCAGCAATATGGATGAAAATCGGTGAGCCAAACGGCATGGGTACCCCCCCAGTCCATTACCAGGCCCTTTGGGTCTTATATGGATATTACGGGGAACCCCGCACCCAAATTAAAAAAAGGAAAGGCGTGGGGCCCCCAGGCCCTATATACTCTGAACAGCAGTAAACAGGAGGTGCAAAAAAGACAGGGACTGTAGGTTTGTTGTTAAGTAGAATCTGTTTGTAATTTTAAACTGGTACATTTTTAAAGTGTAGCTCCAGCCAAAAAATCTATTTTTAAGCTTTTGGAAAACATAGGAAAGGGTTATCACCCCTGTAACATTTGTTTTGCTGTCTGTGCACCTCTTCAGAAGATTTCACCTCACTTTCTATTCCAATGACAAATGTTTTTTGAAAATTTAGGGTTTTTAGTGAAACAAGGATTGGTAATAAAACATCAGTGAAGAGGAGACACGTTTTTCCCATATTAACTCTTACAGGAGAGAATCTCACTTCCTGTTGTCTCCTTCCGTTTGCAAGTAGGAGTCATCTGTAAGTTGGATGTTTGAAAGTAGGGGCCTGCCCTATATACTCTGCAGAAATTGGGGCCTTAGGTGTTGGTGTTGCCACAACACTGTAAGCCCTCACAGTTACTCTTGGTGGGCGCAGGAACGGGCCCTGCTGTGAAATATTAGATCAAAAATTGTAATTACATGCCATTGTTGAACAGTGGTAGAAAAATTGGGCCTTTGATGGTGGTGGTGCTGGTGCCACAACACTGTAAGTCCTCACAGTTACTCTTGGTGGGTGCTGGAACGGGCCCTGCTGTGAAATATTATATCAAGAATTGTAATTACATGCACCTATTCAACAGGGGCAGAAAATTTGGACCTTTGGTGGTGGTGGTGGTGGTGGTGGTGGTGTTGCCACAACACTGTAATCCCTCACAGTTACTCTTGGTGGGCGCAGGAATGGGCCCTGCTGTGAAATATTAGATCAAGAATTGTAACTACATGTCCCTGTTGAACAGGGTCAGAAAAATTGGGCCCTAGGCACTGGTGCCACAACACTGCAACCCCTCACAGATGCTATAGTTGGAGCGCAGGAAAGAGCCCTGCTGCAAAGTATTGCAGCAAAAATTGTAATTATACGCCCCTGTTAAACAGGGGCAGAAATATTGGGCCTTGGCCACTGGTTACGGTGCCCAGAACCAAAAATGTTCTTACTAGCTATCAGCATGAAAATTGAGGAGGAAGAGGATTTTCACTCAGCATAACAGGATAGTCACTCAGCATCAGCATAGACAGTCTTGAAGGGATCTCACATTAAAAAAAAATCAATCGGTTACATCAGCATTAGGTGCTTGGTAACTGGTGATCCAAGACTGATTCATTTTTATGAAGGTCAGCTGATCGACCGATTCGGTGGACAGGTGCACCCTATGATCAGTTACAAAGCACTGACTGTGCATTCCAAAAGAACGCTGGATGCAGGACAGGCCAGTAGCTCAATTGCATACTGTGCAAGCTCTGGCCAGTGATCCATCCTCAAGGCACAGTAACCCAGAGGATTTTCGGTGGGAAAGGTGTCCAAATCTGATCTTGCCCCTAGGTAATCCTGCACCATGTGAATCAGACAATGGCGATGGTTGCTGGAACCGATCAAACCATGGGGCTGTGGACTAAAAAATTGTCTGAACGCATCGGTCAGACAGCCACCTTCTCCACCGCTCCTTTTGTGACTGACTGAAGCCTCAGCAACACATTGTCCCGGAGGACCAGGAAATTGTAACCTCCCAGGCTCTGGAAACGCATTGCACAAACCTTTCTGCAAGGCCTCCCGAAGATGTTTCATCCTCTGCTCCCTCTGCGACGGCAAGATAAGGTCTGCAACCTTACCCTTGTAACGTGGATCAAGGAGGGTTGCCAGCCAGTAATCATCCCTCCCCTTGATACCACGAATATGAGGATCCTTCCGCAGGCTTTGCAGGATCAGGGAGGCCATGCAGCATAGGTTTGCTGAGGCATTCGGTCCAGGGTCCTCTGGGTCACTAAGGACATGATCCGCAGCCACCTCCTCCCAGCCATGTACAAGTTCATAGGTTTCTTTGGACTGTAAATGATCCCTTAAAGACTGCTGCTGAGGCTGAGTGCCAGGCTCCACCTCCATGCTGATACAATCCTCCTCCTCCTCCTCTTCCTGTGTGATCGGCGGGCACTCAGGAACACTGTCTGGATAAAGGAGGCCTTGAGAGGTAAGGAAGTCTTCCTCTTAGTCCCTCTGTTCTGCCTCAAGTGCCCTGTCCATTATTCCACGCATCATGTGCTTCAACAGGTGGACAAGAGGGACATTGTCACTGATGCATGCACTGTCACTGCTCACCATCCTCATGGCCTCCTCAAATGGTGACAGGACAAAGCCCACTGGCATGGGGAAAAAAAACAAGCTCTCCTGACCCTGGCCTGGTGCCATAGTCGCATAGGTACTCATTGACGGCTCTCTGCTGCGTGTGCAGCAGCATCAGCATGGCCAACGTTGAGTTCCACCTGGTGGGCATGTCACAGATTAGGCGGTTCTTGGGCAGGTTAAATTCCTTTTGGAGGTCAGCCAGACGAGCACTGGCATTGTATGACCTGCGGAAATGCATATAGACTTTCCTGGCCTGCCCCAGGACATCCTGTAAGCCCAGGTACCTGCCCAAGAACCGCTGCACCACCAAGTTAAGGACGTGAGCCAAACAGGACACATGGGTCAGTTGTCCCTGTCGGAGGGTGGAGAGGGGGTTGGTGCCATTGTCGCAAACCACCATACCTGCCTTAAGCTGGCGTGGAGTCAACCACCTCTGAACCTGCCCCTGCAGAGCTGACAGAATCTCTGCCCCAGTGTGGCTCCTGTCCCCCAAGCACACCAGCTCAAGCACCTCATGGCATCTTTTTGCCTGCGTGCTCGCGTAGCCCCTTGAACGCCTACGGAGCACCGCTGGTTCCGAGGACAAATCAGCCCAGGAAGAGGCCATGGAGGAAGAAGAAGAGGAGGGGGTGGAGGAAAGAGGTGTGGCAGAATCACCACTAGTAGAATTTTGGAGGCAGGTGGCAGAACAACCTCCAACACTACTGCACCCTGTCCTGCATCCTTCCCAGCCTCCAGAAGACTCACCCAGTGTGCTGTGAAAGATAGATAACGTCCCTGTCCATACCTGCTGGACCATGAGTCAGCGGTAATATGCACCTTACCGCTGACCGCCCTGTCCAGCGAGGCCAAGAGATTGCCTTCCACATAACGGTAGAGAGCCGGAATCGCCTTCTGTGAGAAAAAGTGGCATTTGGGAACCTGCCACTGAGGAACCGCACATTCCACAAACTCACGGAAGGGGGCAGAGTCTACCAACTGAAAAGGCAGCAGTTGAAGTGCTAGCAATTTAGCCAAGCTAGCATTCAACCGCTGGGCATGTGGATTGCTGGGAGCGAACTTCTTTTGGCGGTGCAGCAACTGGGGCAGGAAAATTTGCCTGGTACAATCTGACGTCGGTGTACCGATAGCAGATTGCCCGCAAATACTTGGCTGTGACACACCTATTTCTACACCTTCATTCCTCTCAGTGCAGGTTTCAGAGAGGACTTAAGGTATAGTGGGGTTGGAGAAACCAGCTGATGAGGAGCAAGGAGAGGTCCGCTTTGTTCTTTGGTGTGGGTCTTTTAGGTACGCTTGCCAATGAACTGCATGGCAGGTCGACATATGTCTGGTCAAGCATGTGGTGCCCAAGCGGGTGATGTTTTAGCCACGCGAGATATGCTTGAGACATATGTTTCAAATAGCAGCGGTGGGATCTGATGCACTCGTCTCACAAAAGGCCCACACCAAAGAACTTTTGGAATAACGTGCAGAGACAGCAGCGCCCTACACATGCGGAGCTCTGTGGTGTGATGCAGTCGGTGTGCTGCGCTTAAGCTGGCCCCTGGAGGACATCCTTCCTCGTTGGAGAGTTGCCTCCTCCTCCTCTCTCCTATCAGGCACCCACATGGAGTCAGTGACCTCATCATCCCCTCCCTCCTCATCCCTGGAGCAAACCTGGCAGTATGCTGCAGCTGGGGGAACATGACTGCCAGATTGCTGTCCTTCTTGGGCACCCCCTCTCTCTGGGCTCACGTTACTGCCTTCCTCTAGCTGGGTACCATCATCGGAGCCTTCAAAACGCTGGGCATCCTCCTGAAGCATGTACCCAACACTGTGGTCAAACAGTTCGAGGACTCCTCAGGAGGACATGGTGGGGCTAGGGAAAAAAATGACTGATGCCATTGAGCCGAGGGAAGAGGCCGCGTTGGCAGCTGCTTTGCCAGACAAAGTACCCTGAGCCTGGATGAGAGAGGATGAGGAGGATGAGGACGGCTTGGTCATCCACTCTACCAAGTCTTCCGCATCTTGCAGCTCAACACGGCCAGCTGCTGAATAAAAGGACAAGCGTGTCCCATGGCCACATGCTGATGAGGGTGCAACGTCTCCATGACCAGCACTGTTGCCTCTAGACACAGAGCCTGCTTGCCCTCTTTTATTGGCTTGTGACTGTCTGCTTCTCCTTGATGGCCTTCCAGACATACTAATGGCCTGCAGCCTGCAGTGAGATGTAGCTGCACAAAGCTGGGATGTATATATATATATATATATATATATATATATATATATATATATATATATATATATATTGATACTGCAGCTAGCTGTCTGTAGTATTATTAGTATGAGAACACCAGCAATTGTCTTCAGATAGCTTTAGGTGCACACTGTGCAGAGGACACAGTACACTAATTGTAAATACTGCAGCTGCCTACCTGTGGTATTAATATGATCAGAACAACAGCAATTGTCTTCAGGTAGCTTTAGGTGCACACTGTGCAGAGGACACCGTACACTAACTGTAAATACTGCAGCTGCCTGCCTGTAGTGCTAATAGGATCAGAAGAACACCACCAATTTTCTTCAGGTAGCTTTAGGTGCACACTGTGCAGAGGACACCGTACACTAATTGTAAATACTGCAGCTGCCTGCCTGTAGTGCTAATAGGATCAGAAGAACACCACCAATTTTTTTCAGGTAGCTTTAGGTGCACACTGTGCAGAGGACACAGTACACTAACTGTAAATACTGCAGCTGCCTGCCTGTGGTATTAATATGATCAGAACAACAGCAATTGTCTTCAGGTAGCTTTAGGTGCACACTGTGCAGAGGACACAGTACACTAACTGTAAATATTGTAGCTGCCTGCCTGTGGTGCTAATAGGATGAGAAGAACACCAGCAATTTTCTTCAGGTAGCTTTAGGTGCACACTGTGCAGAGGACACCGTACACTAATTGTAAATACTGCAGCTGCCTGCCTGTAGTGCTAATAGGATCAGAAGAACACCACCGATTTTCTTCAGGTAGCTTTAGGTGCACACTGTGCAGAGGACACAGTACACTAACTGTAAATACTGCAGCTGCCTGCCTGTGGTACTAATAGGATCAGAAGAACACCACCAATTTTCTTCAGGTAGCTTTAAGTGCACACTGTGCAGAGGGCACAGTACATTAACTGTAAATACCGTAGCTGCCTGCCTGTGGTACTAATAGGATCAGAAGAACACCATCAATTTTCTTCAGGTAGATTTAGGTGCACATTGTGCAGAGGGCACAGTACACTAACTGTAAATACTGTAGCTGCCTGCCTGTGGTACTAATAGGATCAGAAGAACACCAATAATTTTCTTCAGGTAGCTTTAGGTGCACACTGTGCAGAGGACACAGTACACTAACTGTAAATACTGCAGCTGCCTGCCTGTGGTACTAATCGGATCAGAAGAACACCACCAATTTTCTTCAGGTAGCTTTAGGTGCACACTGTGCAGAGGACACAGTACACTAACTGTAAATACTATAGCTGCCTGCCTGTGGTACTAATAGGATCAGAAGAACACCAGCAATTTTCTTCAGGTAGCTTTAGCTGCACACTATGCAGAGGACACAGTACACTAACTGTAAATACTGCAGATAACTGCCTGTAGTACTAATAGGATCAGAAGAACACCACCAATTTTCTTCAGGTAGCTTTAGGTGCACACTGTTCAGAGGACACAGTACACTAACTGTAAATACTGCAGCTGCCTGCCTGTGGTATTAATAGGATCAGAACAACAGCAATTGTCTTCAGGTAGTTTTAGGTGCACACTGTGCAGAGGACACAGTACACTAACTGTAAATACTGCAGCTGCCTGCCTGTGGTACTAATAGGATCAGAACACCACCAATTTTCTTCAGGTAGCTTTAGGTGCACACTGTGCAGAGGACACAGTACACTAACTGTAAATACTGCAGCTGCCTGCCTGTGGTACTAATCGGATCAGAAGAACACCACCAATTTTCTTCAGGTAGCTTTAGGTGCACACTGTGCAGAGGACACAGTACACTAACTGTAAATACTATAGCTGCCTGCCTGTGGTACTAATAGGATCAGAAGAACACCAGCAATTTTCTTCAGGTAGCTTTAGCTGCACACTATGCAGAGGACACAGTACACTAACTGTAAATACTGCAGATAACTGCCTGTAGTACTAATAGCATCAGAAGAACACCACCAATTTTCTTCAGGTAGCTTTAGGTGCACACTGTTCAGAGGACACAGTACACTAACTGTAAATACTGCAGCTGCCTGCCTGTGGTACTAATAGGATCAGAAGAACACCAGCAATTGTCTTCAGGTAGTTTTAGGTGCACACTGTGCAGAGGACACAGTACACTAACTGTAAATACTGCAGCTGCCTGCCTGTGGTACTAATAGGATCAGAACACCACCAATTTTCTTCAGGTAGCTTTAGGTGCACACTGTGCAGAGGACACAGTACACTAACTGAAAATACTGTAGCTGCCTGCCTGTGGTACTAATAGGATCAGAAGAACACCAGCAATTTTCTTCAGGTAGCTTTAGATGCACACTGTGCAGAGGACACACTACACTAACTGTAAATACTGCAGCTGCCTGCCTGTGGTACTAATAGGATCAGAACACCACCAATTTTCTTCAGGTAGATTTAGGTGCACACTGTGCAGAGGACACAGTACACTAACTGTAAATACTGCAGCTGCCTGCCTGTGGTACTAATAGGATCAGAACACCACCAATTTTAATCAGGTACTTTTAGGTGCACACTGTGCAGAGGACACAGTACACTAACTGTAAATACTGCAGCTACCTGCCTGTGGTACTTCTAGGATCAGAACACCACCAATTTTCTTCAGGTAGCTTTAGATGCACACTGTGCAGAGGACACAGTACACTAACTGTAAATACTGTAGCTGCCTGCCTGTGGTATTAATAGGATCAGAAGAACACCAGCAATTTTCTTCAGGTAGCTTTAGATGCACACTGTGCAGAGGACACAGTATACTAACTGTAAATACTGTAGCTGCCTGCCTGCTATACTAATAGGATCAGAAGAACACCAGCAATTTTCTTCAGGTACTTTTAGGTGCACACTGTGCAGAGGACACAGTACACTAATTGTAAATACTGCACCTACCTGCCTGTGGTACTTCTAGGATCAGAAGAACACCAGCAATTTTCTTCAGGTAGCTTTAGATGCACACTGTGCAGAGGACACAGTACACTAACTGTAAATACTGCAGATGCCTGCCTGTAGTACTGATAGGATCAGAAGAACACCAACAATTTTCTTCAGGTAGCTTTAGGTGCACACTGTGCAGAGGGCACACTACACTAACTGCAAATACTGTAGCTGCCTGCCTGTGGTACTAATAGGATCAGAAGAACACCAACAATTTCCTTCAGGTAGCTTTAGGTGCACACTGTGCAGAGGACACAGTACACTAACTGTAAATACTGCAGCTGCCTGCCTGTGGTACTAATAGGATCAGAACACCACCAATTTTCTTCAGGTAGCTTTAGGTGCACACTGTGCAGAGGACACAGTACACTAACTGTAAATCCTGTAGCTGCCTGCCTGTGATACTAATAGGATCAGAAGAACACCAGCAATTTTCTTCAGGTAGCTTTAGATGCACACTGTGCAGAGGACACAGTACACTAACTGTAAATACTGCAGATGCCTGCCTGTAGTACTGATAGGATCAGAAGAACACCAACAATTTTCTTCAGGTAGCTTTAGGTGCACACTGTGCAGAGGGCACACTACACTAACTGCAAATACTGTAGCTGCCTGCCTGTGGTACTAATAGGATCAGAAGAACACCAACAATTTCCTTCAGGTAGCTTTAGGTGCACACTGTGCAGAGGACACAGTACACTAACTGTAAATACTGCAGCTGCCTGCCTGTGGTACTAATAGGATCAGAACACCACCAATTTTCTTCAGGTAGCTTTAGGTGCACACTGTGCAGAGGACACAGTACACTAACTGTAAATCCTGTAGCTGCCTGCCTGTGATACTAATAGGATCAGAAGAACACCAGCAATTTTCTTCAGGTAGCTTTTGGGGCACACTGTACAGAGGACACAGTACACTAACTGTAAATACTGCAGCTGCCTGTCGGTGGTACTAATTGGGTCAGAAGAACATCAGCAATTTTCTTCGGGTAGTTTAGGTGCACACTGTTCAGAGGACACAGTACGCTAACTGTAAATACTGTAGCTGGCTGCCTGTGGTACTAATAGGATCAGAAGAACACCACCTATTTTCTTCGGGTAGCTTTAGGTGCACACTGTACAGAGGACACAGTACACTAACTGTAAATACTGCAGATACCCGTCTGTGGTACTAATAGGATCAGATGAACACCAGAAATTTTCTTCAGGTAGCTTTAGGGGCACACTGTGCAGAGGACACAGTACACTAACTGTAAATACTGCAGCAGCCTGCCTGTGCTACTAATAGGATCAGAAGAACATCAGCAATTTTCTTCGGGTAGCTTTAGGTGCACACTGTTCAGAGGACACAGTACACTATCTGTAAATACTGTAGCTGCCTGCCTGTGGTACTAATAGGATCAGAAGAACATCAGCAATTTTCTTCGGGTAGCTTTAGGTGCACACTGTTCAGAGGACACAGTACACTAACTGTAAATACTGTCGCTGGCTGCCTGTGGTACTAATAGGATCAGAAGAACACCACCTATTTTCTTCAGGTAGCTTTAGGTGCACACTGTACAGAGGACACAGTACACTAACTGTAAATACTGCAGATACCTGCCTGTGGTACTAATAGGATCAGAAGAACACCAGCAATTTTCTTCAGGTAGCTTTAGATGCACACTGTGCAGAGGACACAGTACACTAACTGTAAATACTGTAGCTGCCTGCCTGTGGTACTAATAGAATCAGAAGAACACCAGCAATTTTCTTCAGGTACTTTTAGGTGCACACTGTGCAGAGGACACAGTACACTAACTGTAAATACCGTAGCTGCCTGCCTGTGGTACTAATAGGATCAGAAGAACATCACCAATTTTCTTCGGGTAGCTTTAGGTGCACACTGTTCAGAGGACACAGTACACTAACTGTAAATACTGTCGCTGGCTGCCTGTGGTACTAATCGGATCAGAAGAACACCACCTATTTTCTTCAGGTAGCTTTAGGTGCACACTGTACAGAGGACACAGTACACTAACTGTAAATACTGCAGATACCTGCCTGTGGTACTAATAGGATCAGAAGAACACCAGCAATTTTCTTCAGGTAGCTTTAGATGCACACTGTGCAGAGGACACAGTACACTAACTGTAAATACTGTAGCTGCCTGCCTGTGGTACTAATAGAATCAGAAGAACACCAGCAATTTTCTTCAGGTACTTTTAGGTGCACACTGTGCAGAGGACACAGTACACTAACTGTAAATACCGTAGCTGCCTGCCTGTGGTACTAATAGGATCAGAAGAACACCAGCAATTTTCTTCAGGTAGCTTTTGGGGCACACTGTGCAGAGGACACAGTACACTAACTGTAAATACTGCAGCTGCCTGTCGGTGGTACTAATTGGGTCAGAAGAACATCAGCAATTTTCTTCGGGTAGTTTAGGTGCACACTGTTCAGAGGACACAGTACACTAACTGTAAATACTGTAGCTGGCTGCCTGTGGTACTAATAGGATCAGAAGAACACCACCTATTTTCTTCGGGTAGCTTTAGGTGCACACTGTACAGAGGACACAGTACACTAACTGTAAATACTGCAGATACCCGTCTGTGGTACTAATAGGATCAGAAGAACACCAGCAATTTTCTTCAGGTAGCTTTAGATGCACACTGTGCAGAGGACACAGTACACTAACTGTAAATACTGTAGCTGCCTGCCTGTGGTACTAATAGGATCAAATGAACACCAGACATTTTCTTCAGGTAGCTTTAGGGGCACACTGTGCAGAGGACACAGTACACTAACTGTAAATACTGCAGCAGCCTGCCTGTGCTACTAATAGGATCAGAAGAACATCAGCAATTTTCTTCGGGTAGCTTTAGGTGCACACTGTTCAGAGGACACAGTACACTAACTGTAAATACTGTAGCTGGCTGCCTGTGGTACTAATAGGATCAGAAGAACATCAGCAATTTTCTTCAGTTAGCTTTAGGTGCACACTGTACAGAGGACACAGTACACTATCTGTAAATACTGTAGCTGCCTGCCTGAGGTAATAATAGGATCAGAAGAACACCACCTATTTTCTTCAGGTAGCTTTAGGTGCACACTGTACAGAGGACACAGAACACTATCTGTAAATACTGTAGCTGCCTGCCTGTGGTACTAATAGGATCAGAAGAACACCAGCAATTTTCTTCAGGTAGCTTTAGGTGCACACTGTGCAGAGGACACAGTACACTAACTGTAAATACTGTAGCTGTCTGCCTGTGGTACTAATAGGATCAGAAGAACATCAGCAATTTTCTTCAGGTAGCTTTAGATGCACACTGTGCAGAGGACACAGTACACTAACTGTAAATACTGTAGCTGCCTGCCTGTGGTACTAATAAGATCAGATGAACACCAGAAATTTTCTTCAGGTAGCTTTAGGGGCACACTGTGCAGAGGACACAGTACACTAACTGTAAATACTGCAGCAGCCTGCCTGTGCTACTAAGAGGATCAGAAGAACATCAGCAATTTTCTTCGGGTAGCTTTAGGTGCACACTGTTCAGAGGACACAGTACACTATCTGTAAATACTGTAGCTGCCTGCCTGTGGTACTAATAGGATCAGAAGAACATCAGCAATTTTCTTCGGGTAGCTTTAGGTGCACACTGTTCAGAGGACACAGTACACTAACTGTAAATACTGTCGCTGGCTGCCTGTGGTACTAATAGGATCAGAAGAACACCACCTATTTTTTTCAGGTAGCTTTAGGTGCACACTGTACAGAGGACACAGTACACTAACTGTAAATACTGCAGATACCTGCCTGTGGTACTAATAGGATCAGAAGAACACCAGCAATTTTCTTCAGGTAGCTTTAGATGCACACTGTGCAGAGGACACAGTTCACTAACTGTAAATACTGTAGCTGCCTGCCTGTGGTACTAATAGAATCAGAAGAACACCAGCAATTTTCTTCAGGTACTTTTAGGTGCACACTGTGCAGAGGACACAGTACACTAACTGTAAATACTGCAACAGCCTGCCTGTGCTACTAATAGGATCAGAAGAACATCAGCAATTTTCTTCGGGTAGCTTTAGGTGCACACTGTACAGAGGACACAGTACACTATCTGTAAATACTGTAGCTGCCTGCCTGAGGTAATAATAGGATCAGAAGAACACCACCTATTTTCTTCAGGTAGCTTTAGGTGCACACTGTACAGAGGACACAGAACACTATCTGTAAATACTGTAGCTGCCTGCCTGTGGTACTAATAGGATCAGAAGAACACCAGCAATTTTCTTCAGGTAGCTTTGGGTGCACACTGTGCAGAGGACACAGTACACTAACTGTAAATACTGTAGCTGTCTGCCTGTGGTACTAATAGGATCAGAAGAACATCAGCAATTTTCTTCAGGTAGCTTTAGGTGCACACTGTGCAAAGAACACAGTACACTAACTGTAAATATACTACTGTACTGTCGGATTTTCTGATGGAAAATGTCCAATCGGAGCGTGTTGTCGGAAATTCCGACCGTGTGTGGGCTCCATCGGACATTTTCCATCGGATTTTCCGACACACAAAGTTGGAGAGCAGGAGATAAAATTTTCCGACAACAAAATCCGTTGTCGGAAATTCCGATCGTGTGTACACAAATCCGAAGGACAAAGTGCCACGCATGCTCAGAATAAATAAAGAGATGAAAGCTATTGGCCACTGCCCCGTTTATAGTCCCGACGTACATGTTTTACGTCACCACGCTTAGAACGATTGGATTTTCCGACAACTTTGTGTGACCGTGTGTATGCAAGACAAGTTTGAGTCAACATCCGTCGGAAAAAATCCTAGGATTTTGTTGTCGGAATGTCCGAACAAAGTCCGACCGTGTGTACGGGGTATAAGTGCAGGCGGCCTTATATAGTGTGGGGCGTGTACTAAACCCCCTGAGCTATAATTGGCCAAAGCCACCCAGACTTTGGCCAATTATGGCTCTCTGTACAGACGGCGCTGTGATTGGCCAAGCATGCGGGTCATAGTGCATGCTTGGCCAATCATCAGTCAGCAATGCACTGCAATGCCGCAGTGAATTATGGGCTGTGACGCGCCACTCGAATTTGGCGCGAACAGCCCATAACGTTCGCAATTTGCCAAACGGCCGAACAGGCGATGTACGAGTAAAACATGGGTTCGACTCGAACTCGAAGCTCATCCCTAGATACAACCCCAAAACTGGAATTACTTGCAACCACCCGAAAACTTGCCTGTTTGCAAGAAGAAGGTTCAAATCAATAAGATAGATGAGTTACACTTTATGACCAAACATTGGTGGACCCCTGACCATCACACCTATTATACAAAGACATACCTTTGGTGAAGGCCCTTACTTGTATCAGCATGACTGTGCCCCTGTACACACAACCAGGTCAATATAGACATGGTTTCATGAGTTTAGTGTGTAAGTATTCAATAGGTCTGCTCTGAGCCCTAAACTCAAACCTACTGAACTCTTTTTGGATAGTTTATAATTCCAGTTGGGATCCAGGCCTTCTTGACCTACATCAGTATCTGATCTCACACATGATCTTTTAGCTGTATAGGCACAAATCCCCACAGACACGCTCCAAAATCTGATGGAAAGCCTTTCCAGATAGGTGAAGGTTGTCAAGGTTTCAAAGAGGGGACAACAACTCCATATTATTGCTCATGGTTTAAAAATGAGAAGTCCAAGAAACTCATATAGGCGTGATGTTCAGGTGAATGTTAACTCCATTCCTTATTTTATCTCATGAAATTTACTTAAAAAAAAAAATTTCAACCCAAAATCATAACTATGGTTTAGTTACGTAATCCTTTTTTTTAATCTGCAGATCCATTAAAAGTCTTATTTTATAATAAATCATCATTTTATTCCACAAAGTGATCTTTTACCACAACCTTACATGGCTCCTTTTTCCTCTTTCTCAAACTGAGCACAGTTATCATCAGCCTGAAGCTAGCAGTATTTTAATAGAATGTATCACTTTACACCACTGATGGTCAACTTTCTTAATGTGGGGGCTCTAAAGTGCGGCCCTCAACATAACCAAAAGGCTGCACATAAAATTCAGTGAATATTCAGTGTCAGAGATGGACATGTGCATGACTGAAAAATTCATTTTGTTTTGCATCTGTTTGTTAACCGCTTGCCGACCAGCCACTGTCATTATACTGTGGCAGTATATTAATGAGCTCTTACTGCTGGTGAAGACCATCAGATCTGCAATGGGGACATTACTGTCATTATTGCTACAAGGGCCCTTATACCATTGCCATTAAGTCTAAACTCTCATTAGGGTTAAAGGTTCATAGGCTAGCTGAGGATTCCCCTTTAGAAATTTGTCAGTATAACCATTTAACACTGTTTATCCTACCAGGTACAAGCAGAACTTCACTGTACTTGTGTATATACAGTCAGGTCCATAAATATTGGAACATCGACACAATTCTAATCTTTTTGGCTCTATACACCACCACAATGGATCTGAAATGAAACAAACAAGATGTGCTTTAACTGCAGACTTTCAGCTTTAATTTGAGGGTATTTACATCCAAATCAGGTAGGAATTACAACAGTTATTTATTATATATAATATATATATATATATTATATATGTGCCTCCCACTTTTTAAGGGACCAAAAGTAATGGGACAATTGGCTGGTCAACTGTTCCATGGCCAGGTGTGTGTTAGTCCCTCATTATCCCATTTACAAGGAGTAGATAAAAGGTACAGAGTTCATTTCAAGTGTGCTATTTGAATTTGGAATCTGTTGCTGTCAACTCTCAATATGAGATCTTTGGATCTGTCACTATCAGTAAAACAAGCCATCATTAGGATGAAAAAACAAAACAAACCCATCAGAGAGATAGCAAAAACATTAGGTGTGACCAAATCAACTGTTTGGAACATCCTTAAAAAGAAAGAATGCACCGGTGAGCTCAGCAACACCAAAAGACCCGGAAGACCATAGAAAACAACTGTGGTGCATGACCGAAGAATTATTTCCCTGGTGAGGAAAACATCTTTCACAACAGTTGGCCAGATCAAGAATACTCTCCAGGAGGTAGGTGTATGTGTGTCAAAGTCAACAATCAAGAGAAGACCTCACCAGAGTGAATACAGAGGGTTCACCACAAGATTTAAACCATTGGTAATCCTCAAAAATAGGAAGGCCAGATTAGAGTTTGCCAAACAACATCTAAAAAAGCCTTCACAGTTCTGGAACAACATCCTATGGACAGATGAGACCAAGATCAACTTGTACCAGAGTGATGGAAAGTGAAGAGTATGAAGAAGGAAAGGAACTGCTCATGATCCAAAGCATACCACCTCATCAGTGAAGCATGGTGGTGGTAGTATCATGGCGTGGGCATGTATGGCTGCCAATGGAACTGGTTCTCTTGTATTTATTGATGATGTGACTGCTGACAAAAGGAGCAGGATGAATTCTAAAGTGTTTCAGGCAATAATATCTGCTCATATTCAGCAAAATACTTCAGAACTCATTGGACGGTGCTTCACAGTGCAGATGGACAATTACCCAAAGCATACTGCGAAAGCACCCAAAGAGTTTTTTAAGGGAAAGTGGAATGTTATGCAATGGCCAAGTCAATCACCTGACCTGAATCCGATTGAGCATGCATTTCACTTGCTGAAGACAAAACTGAAGGGAAAATGCCCCAAGAACAAGCAGGAACTGAAGACAGTTGCAGTAGAGGCCTGGCAGAGCATCACCAAGGATAAAACACAGCGTCTGGTGATGTCTATGCATTCTAGCCTTTAGGCTGTAATTGACTGCAAAGGATTTGCAATCAAGTATAAAAAAGTGAAAGTTCGATGGATGATTGTTAATCTGTCCCATTACTTTTGGTCCCTTACAAAGTCGAAGTCACATATATGTAGCACTAACTCTCGGTGGAGCTACTGGTTTAAAGCGGGCTGTTACCTTGACTCTCGACACCTCTGTTTCACCGGCACCGGGTCTAGGGTCCCGTTGAGTTTACCTCTGGACGGTATAAGCACCTAACACTTGAGTATATTTTCCAATGCTTTAATGAACACGTAATAAAGGAAGTAGCAGGAAAGAGGCAGAAGGAAAGTTGCAGGGAAGCTCAAATACCTTTCCTTAGTATTCTTTAGAACATTCTTTGGAATTGAACACTTGTAGTTGAATGCACTCCCCTTATAGGATTCAGTCTTTGCCCGCCTGGATAGGCCTCTCTCACTTGCCTAGCAGCCAGTACGCAGCACGAACAAAAGTCTTTGCCACAGACTTGTTTGGTATAAAACCCGTACGATCCTCTGCCACAGGATGTATTGGTTTGCGATGAATGTCAGACACAGTACTTGAACCTTTAAGCAAACCCGGCAGTACTATGCAGTAAGATTACTTCAGGATACGTCCTCCAACCGAGGCACCAGGCCCCTCTCCAGACCAGCACTCTGCATGATCCTTCCATGATGGGTCCTCCCCTGGGATCACCTCGGTTGTCCAGCTTCTTCACTCAGGATAGACAGCTCAGGACCATTCCTCTGCTGCTGTGGTAGGCCCCAGACAGGCTTCTGGGCCCACCCACATGCCGCAGCAATGTGGGCCTCCAGGATGGAGGACCACGAGGTGGTACTCTTAAAGCATACATGTCAGCCAGGAGGGCCAGCAGGTGGCTGAAAACTAACCCCTAAACATGGCATCTGTCCCATAAATACCCTCTCCCAGAATGCAACTCGGAGAACCACCTCCACCGAGTTGTCCCCAGGACAGAGGAGCACTCATATGCTTCAACACGTTGCCTTTCCAACACCAGCCCATGGTGACAATGACACCCACCGGCACAGTGCAGAACTACACGCAACTCAGCCAAGCTGGAACAGAGGCAAATCTAACTTCACCTAACAAGTAACCCACAAGATTTAACTATCAGTGGTAGATTAAAAATCTACCAGCGCTACATATACAAACTGTTGTAATTCCCACACCGTTCACCTGATTTGGATGTAAATACCCTCAAATTAAAGCTGAAAGTCTGCAGTTAAAGAACATCTTGTTCATTTCATTTCAAATCCATTGTGGTGGTGTATAGAGCCAAAAAGATTACAATTGTGTCGATGTCCCAATATTTATGGACCTGACTGTATGCTTATTGGGATTTTTTACCAAAAATATGTAGCAGAATACATATTGGCCTAAATTGATGAATTAATTAGATTTTTTAATTTCTTTTTTTTTGGTATGTTTTATAGCAGAAAGTAAAAAATATTGTTTTTTTTTTCAAAATAGTCAGTCTTTCTTTGTTTATAGTGCAAAAATAAAAACCACAGATGTGATCGAATACCACCAAAAGAAAGCTCTATTTGTGGGAAAAAAGGACATAAACTGTATTTGGGTACAGTGTTGCACGACCGCGCAATTGTCAGTTAAAGTACCTGATGTAAGGAGGAAGTCCGCTCTGGGGACACCTGATGTAAGGAGGTACTCTGCTCTGGGGACACCTGATGTAAGGAAGGACTCTGCTCTGGGGACCCCTGATGTAAGGAGGAACTCCGCTCTGGGGGCACCTGATATAAGGAGGGACTCCGCTGGGGGCATCTGATGTAAGGAGGGACTCTGCTGGGAATGCCTGGTGTAAGGGGGGAATCTACTGGTGACACCTGGTGTAAGGAGGGACTCCGCTGGTGGCACCTGATGTAAGGAGGGACTTTGCTGGGAATGCCTGATGTAAAGATGGACTCTACTGTGGGCTCCTGATGTAAGAAGGGATTCTGCTTGGGAGACCTGATGTAAGGAGGGACTGTGTTGGGAATGCTTGATGTAAGGAGGGACTCTGCTGGGAATAAAGGTCAAAATTATGTGGCGCTAGTCTAAGTTTACCGCTTGATGTAAATCTCAAACTAAAAAATCTAAATGCTTCCTTACTGTTCAATACTCAAAACTCTCTTGATAAACAATACTCACTTCTCCCATTAGGGGGCAATCAAATCAACAAAAATATTGAATACTGGTAAATAAAACAAAATAAACTATATATCATCCAATAAATCAAGTGTTCCTCAATCAGACTAAGTGAAACTGTGACTGAAGGTGCTAATTAAAACACAGTCAAAATGATGGAAATAAACAATTCCTCAAAATGTGTCATACATTATGCATAATTTTCTTCAGCTTAATAAAATTTACTCCACAAAATAAATATTACTGATGGAAACTGTGATGCAATAATAAATATAAAATGCAACTCTATAACACATATAAATACAAAGTGATCAAGTGCAAAAAAATGACATAAGTGCAGAGCCGTACATAATATACAGATCTGACTCTGAAATAGACTCCCAAAATCCAACACCTCTCCCCCAAAAAAAGAGAAAAAGAAAAAAAACTGTGACAATAAACTGTGATCAAGTCCAAAATTATAATGCTTCATGCAATGTGATTCATAATGTCCATACAAATGGTTGATATTAGCATGCCAGTAGCGTGACTTTGTGCTGGATTCATACACTTGAAAAACTGGTGCAGCACACAGGTGTTTCCCCCAGCCTCTCACCTCTATCAGCGTCGGCACCTGGCTCCTCCTACCCTGACGCGTTGCGTCACACCCACGTGACTTTTTGATAAAGTCAGGGTAGGAGGAGCCAGGTGCCGACGCTTCCCGGGGACGGCCGTACCCGGAAGCCTTATTGTCTCTGCTACAATTTCGCTGACAGTTTTCAGTTTGTAATGTAAGTTACTACTTTTTTATCAATAAACTTGTATTGGAAGTACTTCACTATGGAAGCATCTCCTTCTTCATTGTCATTCTGGGGTCGGTGGGAGCGCTGGTGACTAGTTAAGGAGTTTGACCCAAGTACACCCTTTGGAAGAGGGGGACGGCTGTTGGAGCACCATACCTTACAGAGGAATATTAACTATTTGCCTGACTTGGCCCAGTGGGGGCCGCTGATAGGGGCGAGAGGCTGGGGGAAACACCTGTGTGCTGCACCAGTTTTTCAAGTGTATGACTCCAGCACAAAGTCACGCTACTGGCATGCTAATATCAACCATTTGTATGGACATTATGAATCACATTGCATGAAGCATTATAATTTTGGACTTGATCACAGTTTATTGTCACAGTTTTTTTTCTTTTTCTCTTTTTTTGGGGAGAGGTGTTGGATTTTGGGAGTCTATTTCAGAGTCAGATCTGTATATTATGCACGGCTCTGCACTTATGTCATTTTTTTGCACTTGATCACTTTGTATTTATATGTGTTATAGAGTTTCATTTTATATTTATTATTGCATCACAGTTTCCATCAGTAATATTTATTTTGTGGAGTAAATTTTATTAAGCTGAAGAAAATTATGCATAATGTATGACACATTTTGAGGAATTGTTTATTTCCATCATTTTGACTGTGTTTTAATTAGCACCTTCAGTCACAGTTTCACATAGTCTGATTGAGGAACACTTGATTTATTGGATGATATATAGTTTATTTTGTTTTATTTACCAGTATTCAATATTTTTGTTGATTTGATTGCCCCCTAATGGGAGAAGTGAGTATTGTTTATCAAGAGAGTTTTGAGTATTGAGCAGTAAGGAAGCATTTAGATTTTTTAGTTTGAGATTTACATCAAGCGGTAAACTTAGACTAGCGCCACATAATTTTGACCTTTATTACGCTACTTATTAGGGTGGGTGATGCCACCTCATATGTTGGCAGCTTCTCTAATCTTTGTTCTAGTGCCCTTGATTCTGTGAGAACTTGGTTGTGCGCATTAGTTCTGTATCACTTTACTCTGCTGGGAATGCCTGATGTAAGGAGGGACTCTGCTGGGGGCACCTGATGTAAGGAGGGACTTTGCTGGGAATGCTTGATGTAAGGATGGACTCTACTGGGGGCTCCTGATGTAAGAAGGGACTCTGCTTGGGACACCTGACGTAAGGAGGGACTGTGTTGGGAATGCTTGATGTAAGGAGGGACTCTACTGGGAATGCCTGATGTAAGGAGGGACTCTGCTGGGGGCACCTGATGTAAGAAGGGACTTCGCTGGGGACACCTAATGTAAGGAGGGACTCTGCTGGGAATGCCTGATGTAAGAAGGGACTCTACTGGGGGCACCTGATATAAGGATGGACTCTACTGGGGGCTCCTGATGTAAGAAGAGACTCTGCATGGGACACCTGATGTAAGGAGGGACTCTGTTGGGAGTGCCTGATGTAAGAAGGACTCTGCTGGGAATGCCTGGTGTAAGGAGGGACTCTGCTAGGGGGACCTGATGTAAGGAACGATTCTGCTGGGGGCACCAGATATAAGGAGGGACTCTACTGGGGGCACCTGATGTAAGAAGGGACTCTGTTGGGAATTCCTAATGTAAGAAGGGACTCTGCTGGTGACACCTGATGTAAGGAGGGACTCTGCTGGGAATGCCTGGTGTAAGGAGGGACTCTGCTGGGGGCACCTGATGTAAGGAGGGACTTCACTGGGGACACTTGATGTATGGAGGGAATCTGCTGGAGACATGCCTGACGTAAGCAGGGACTCTACTGGGAATGATGTTGTAAGGAGGGACTCTGCTGGGAATGCCTGATATAAGGAGGGACTCTTCTTGGAATGCCTGATGTAAGAAGGGACTCTACTGGGGGCACCTTATGTACAGAGGGAGCCACTCTGCTAGGGTGACCTGATGTAAGGAGGGATTCTGCTGGGGGCACCAGATATAAGGAGGGACTCTACTGGGGGCACCTGATGTAAGAAGGGACTCTGTTGGGAATTCCTAATGTAAGAAGGGACTCTGCTGGTGACACCTGATGTAAGAAGGGACTCTGCTGGGAATGCCTGGTGTAAGGAGGGACTCTGCTGGGGGCACCTGATGTAAGGAGGGACTTCACTGGGGACACTTGATGTATGGAGGGAATCTGCTGGAGACATGCCTGACGTAAGCCGGGACTCTACTGGGAATGATGTTGTAAGGAGGGATTCTGCTGGGAATTCCTGATATAAGGAGGGACTCTTCTTGGAATGCCTGATGTAAGAAGGGACTCTACTGGGGGCACCTTATGTACGGAGGGACTCTGCTGTGGCACCCATAGATCAACTTCAGTACAACCAGCCTGCCCATAGATAAATTGAAATTCATCCAGTTCCTGTTGAACCGGCCATATTTCGATTCATCTATTGCTGGTTTTAGACACCAAGGACTACCTTCCCAGTGACTGGAAGTTTGCTATAAAGACATAAGGAATTAGTTGTAATAGGCATAGATCAGTGGTGGCCTCTCCATTAGGGGCGCCGCCCCCTAATCCATGTGCACGGCCCCTAATCTACTTGCAGGGTGCCGGGCACATGGGTTTATATATGTTTTACATCAGAGCCCCCATCAGAGCCCCATTACATCAGAGTTCCCATCAGAGTCCCCCTTACAGCACAGTCGCCCTCATACCAGGGTCCCCATCAGAATCAGAATCCACCTTACATCAGAATCACTATCCAAGGTCCCCCTTATACCAGCGTCCCCATCAGATTTCCCCTTACATCAGAGTCCCCATCCAAGGCCTTCCTTATACCAGGATCCTCATCAGAATCCCCCTTACATCAGAGTCACCATCCAAGGTCCCCCTTAGGTCAAAGTCCCCCTTACATCAGGGTCCCTATCAGAATTCTCTTTACATCAAAGTCCCCATCAGAGATCACATCAGGAGGGTTAAAGGGGAGAAGCGGAAACTATAGGAAGCCTCTGCTGATCTTAAATTTTCAGCCTGCACTTCACTTAACCCCTTGGCGCCAGCCGCACGTAAATATGTGGCCTCTCGCCTGTGCTTGGCGCAGAGGGGTCGCATATTTGCATGAATTGCTGCCCAAATAGTTGTGCCAAGAGCGTGCACGCTGTGCGCTGTGCGCTCCTGACACAGTTACCGGCGCCTAACCAAAATCTCCCAATCGCTGCTTGCAATCGAATATTTTTGGATCACGTGACCGCTAGCGGCATCTGCAGATTAAATAAGGGGCATCTGCAGATTAAAACAAACGGTGCAGCTCTGACTAAAGTTGAATAATGCTTTTGCTGCAGGTGTAGCATAGTTGCCAACAGTCCAGATTTTCCCGGGACAATCCCGATTTTGGGACCCTCGTCCCGATTGGAGGCTGTCCGGAATTGGGATTTGCCCAGGGAAAATCGGGAATGTTTGTAATTTACATTTTTTGGAAGCTGGCTTCAGGAAAATGGCCGCTGGTGCCACTGCCGCCGCTAGATCGCTCCCCCTTGTGTTCAGTGGAGAGAGGAAGGGGGCTCGATCTGTGCAGCCAATGAATCGGCTTCTCCTCTCACACAGATCGGCCCCTCCCCTCTCCATTGAACACATAGCGCCGATGGCCGCTGTATGTGCTCATGCTGGGGCCTGGGGGGCATTATGGGAGGGGAGGGTCTGCACTGATGGAGGGGGGATCTGCTGAGGACGTCTGCACTGATGGAGGGGGGTCTGCTGAGGCCATCTGCACTGATGGAGGGGGGTCTGCTGAGGGGGTCTGCTCTGAGGGGGTCTGCACTGATGGAGGGGGGTCTGCTCTGAGGGGGTCTGCACTGATGGAGGGGGGTCTGCTCTGAGGGGGTCTGCACTGATGGAGGGGGTCTGAACTGATGGAGGGGGGTCTGCTCTGAGAGGGTCTGCACTGATGGAGGGGGGTCTGCACTGATGGAGGGGGGTCTGCTCTGAGGGGGTCTGCACTGATGGAAGGGGGTCTGCTCTGAGGGGGTCTGCACTGATGGAGGGGGGTCTGCTGAGGGGGTCTGCACTGATTAAGGGGGGTCTGCTGAGGGCATCTGCACTGATGGAGGGGGGTCTGCACTGAGGGGAGTCTGCTCTGAGGGGGTCTGCACTGATGGAGGGGGGTCTGATGACTGGGTCTGCACTGAGGGGGGTCTGCTCTGAGGGGGTCTGCACTGATGGAAGGGGGTCAGCTGAGGCCGTCTGCACTGATGGAGGGGGGTCTGCTCTGAGGAAGTCTGCACTGATGGAGGGGGGTCTGCTCTGAGGGGGTCGGCACTGATGGAGGGGGGTCTGCTTTGAGGGGGTCTGCACTGATGGAGGGGGTCTCCACTGATGGAGGGGGGTCTGCTCTGAGGGGGTCTGCACTGATGGAGGGGGGTCCGCTCTGAGGGGGTCTGCTCTGAGGGGGTCTGCACTGATGGAGGGGGGTCTGCTCTGAGGGGGTCTGCACTGATGGAGGGGGGGTCTGCACTGATGGAGGGGGGTCTGCTCTGAGGGGGTCTGCACTGATGGAGGGGGGTCTGCTCTGAGGGGGTCTGCACTGATAAAGGGGGGTCTGCTCTGAGAGGGTCTGCACAGATGGAGGGGGTCTGCACTGATGGAGGGGGGGTCTGCACTGATGGAGGGGGGGTCTGATCTGAGGGGGTCTGCACTGATGGAGGGGGGTCTGCACTGAGGGGGGTCTGCATTGATGGAGGGGGTCTGCACTGAGGGGGTCTGCACTGATAGAGGGGGGTCTGCTCTGAGGGGGTCTGCATTGATGGAGGGGAGTCTGCACTGATGGAGGGGGGTCTACATTTTTGGAAGCTGGCTTCAGGAAAATGGCCGCTGGTGCCGCCGCCGCCGCTAGATCGCTCCCCCTTGTGTTCAGTGGAGAGAGGAAGGGGGCTCGATCTGTGCAGCCAATGAATCGGCTTCTCCTCTCACACAGATCGGCCCCTCCCCTATCCACTGAACACATGGCGCCGGCGGCCGCTGTATGTGCTCATGCTGGGGCCTGGGAGGCATTATGGGAGGGGAGGGTCTGCACTGATGGAGGGGGGTCTGCTGAGGACGTCTGCACTGATGGAGGGGGGTCTGCTGAGGCCGTCTGCACTGATGGAGGGGGGTCTGCTGAGGGGATCTGCTCTGAGGGGGCCTGCACTGATGGAGGGGGGTCTGCACTGATGGAGGGGGTCTGCTCTGAGGGGGTCTGCACTGATGGAGGGGGTCTGTACTGATGGAGGGGGGTCTGCTCTGAGGGGGTCTGCACTGATGGACTGGGGTCTGCACTGATGGAGGGGGGTCTGCTCTGAGGGGGTCTGCACTGATGGAGGGGGGTCTGCTGAGGGGGTCTGCACTGATGAAGGGGGGTCTGCTGAGGGCATCTGCACTGATGGAGGAGGGTCTGCACTGAGGGGAGTCTGCTCTGAGGGGGTCTGCACTGATGGAGGGGGTCTGCTGACTGGGTCTGCACTGATGGAGGGGGGTCTGCTCTGAGGGGGTCTGCACTGATGGAAGGGGGTCAGCTGAGGCCGTCTGCACTGATGGAGGGGGGTCTGCTCTGAGGGGGTCTGCACTGATGGAGGGGGGTCTGCTTTGAGGGGGTCTGCACTGATGGAGGGGGTCTCCACTGATGGAGGGGGGTCTGCTCTGAGGGGGTCTGCACTGATGGAGGGGGGTCCGCTCTGAGGGGGTCTGCACTGATGGAGGGGGTCTGCTCTGAGGGGGCTGCACTGATGGAGGGGGGTCTGCACTGATGGAAGGGGGTCTGCTCTGAGGGGGTCTGCACTGATGGAGGGGGTCTGCTCTGAGGGGGTCTGCACTGATGGAGGGGGGTCTGCTCTGAGAGGGTCTGCACTGATGGAGGGGGGGTCTGCACTGATGGAGGGGGGTCTGCTCTGAGGGGGTCTGCACTGATGGAGGGGGGTCTGCACTGAGGGGGGTCTGCATTGATGGAGGGGGTCTGCACTGAGGGGGTCTGCACTGATGGAGGGGGGTCTGCTCTGAGGGGGTCTGCATTGATGGAGGGGAGTCTGCACTGATGGAGGGGGGTCTGCACTGAGAGCATCTGCACTGATGGAGGGGGGTTTGCACTGAGGGGGTCTGCCCTGAGGGGGGGTCTGCACTGAGGCAGTCTATACTGACTCTGCTGGGGACACCTGATACGAGGACAGACTCTGCTGGGGACACCTGATGCAAGGACAGACTCTGCTGGGGACACCTGATGCAAGGACAGACTCTGCTGGGGGCACCTGATGCAAGGACAGACTCTGCTGGTGGCACCTGATGCAAGGATGGACTCTGCTGGTGGCAGGCGATGTGGCAGGTGACACGCTCAGGGATCCCACTGATTCGGCATTATGGTGAGTTGAATGATTTAATTTTATATTACAATGTAATAATAGAAATAATGCGCTTCAATCATCCTGACACCAAAACAATCATAGTGCCGGGATGATTGAAGCGCTAACACCAGGTGTTTGGAGTATCTTTATTTGCTGATTGTTAAACTTTCTAGAATACACATATTTCTATTGTTGTGTAGGATCTGGGGCTGCTGTCCCTTCATTCCTCTCTTCCCCTTTCCCTCTCCATCCCTTATTCATCTCAGACTCTAACCACATCCCCTTTGAGCCACGCCTATTTAAGCACTGCCCACTATTTAACGTAAAAGACGCCCACTTTTCACCGCGGCGCGGTTCGCACTCCGCAGTTTTATTTTTTGTTGCTAAGCCACGCCTACAAACGCATGCCCACCCCCTAATTATTATACGGCTCTGCCAACAGCCTAAAAAGTGTCCCACATTTTTTTTTTGCAATGTTGGCAACTATGGTGTAGACCATTTACATACCTCCCGAAGCTTGACTGGAATACTCCCTGGACTTTGCTAGGATGTTGCAGAGTGAGGCCTAGCTGCTATGCTCACCTCCTCCATCACAGGAGTGAGCTCTCAAATGCTGAGCTCAGAGCTACTGCATCAGTGGGATAAAGAGTATGTGAGGGGATTTAAATCAGAAAAGAAAAAGATGGTGGAGATGAGCCGTAACAACAAGGCCTCGCTTAGCAATGTCCTAGCAATGTACAGTCAGGCTTTGGGGGATATGTAAATGGCCCACACCTATAGCAAGGGCAATATTCAACATTAGTCAGAGGTGAGCAGTTTGTTTTTATCTACAGTGCCTTGAAAAAGTATTCATACCCCTTGAAATTTTCAACATTTTGTCATGTTACAACAAAAAACGTAAATGTATTTTATTGGGATTTTATGTGATAGACCAACACAAAGTGGCACATAAATGTGAAGTGGAAGGAAAATGACAAATGGTTTTCAATATTTTTTACAAATAATATGTGAAAAGTGTGTTGTGTGCATTTGTATTCAGCCCTCCCGAGTCAATATTTTGTAGAACCACCTTTCGCTGCAATTACAGTTGCAAGTCTTTTTGGGAATGTCTCTACCAGCTTTGCACATCTAGAGAGTGACATTTTTGCCCATTCTTCTTTGAAAAATAGCTCAAGCTCTGTCAGATTGGATGGAGAGCATCTGTGTAGGGCCAAAACAACTAATCGATTAATCGACAACTAATCGATTATGAAATTAATCAATTACTATTTTCATAATAGATTAATCGGCCAGTAACATAATGGGGTTAAAAAAGCTAAAATCAACCCTATATAGTACAAAAAGAGCAAAAAATCTCTACTGTAAATATTACTTTCAATGTTGCACAGTAAAAAAACGAAGGGCTAATTTTTTTTTTAACTCCATTATGTTACTAAATGTCTTAGGCCTGGTTCCCACCCATGTGTTTTTTGGTGCTTTTTGCAGAAATGCACTACAGTTCATTTAACGTTCATATTTATGCTTTTTTCAGCTGCAGTGTATTTGGAAAGGGTGCTTTTTTGATTCAATATACTTCAATGGAGAAGCTGCAGAAAAGCATGTAATATTACAGTTCTGTTTGAAAATCTGCAAAACAGTCTAGAATTGTTTTTTTCTTTAAATACAAAAATTTGATCTGAGTCTGATATTTACCAGATTCAACCTCTAATAGTATATAGAGTATATCTCTTCTGTCTGTTAAGCCCCATACACACGATCCGAATATCGGACGAATGATCGTCCGTTTTTGTTTGCATGCTAATCTCACATCGAATCTGATGAGTTTACTAAAGTCCCGAAAATTCCCGTACGACAGAATAAAAATTCGGAAGCGATGTCATGTGTTGCAATGCATTTGTATTGCATTTTCGAACGATAGCTGTACCGATTAAACGAAAATCGTACGATCTGGCATCGTACGGAAAAAATTTCCGTGCATGCCCGATAGAATAATATCGGATGAACTGTCCTGATCGGCTCTCGAAAGCTCTGTACTAACGATCCGATTATCGTACGATCGTTTCGAATGCGGCATTTTACGTACGATTTTCGGATCGTGTGTACGGGGCATTATTCTCAGAGAGGATTAAAGATTTTACTCCCTAACCATATAGTTGGTTATTTATATTTACCACTGCATAGAGATATTTAAGAATAAATTGCCTTTTTTTAAAACTTTACATATTAACTAAATTATACACCACACTTTTCTTTAAGGTTATTAACCGATTAATCGATTAATCGAAACAATAATCGGCCAACTAATCGATTATGAAAATAATCGTTAGTTGCAGCCCTACATCTGTGAACAGCAATTTTTAAGTCCTGCCACAGATTCTCAATTAGATTTGTGTCTGTACTTTGACTGGGCCATTCTAACACATGAATATGCTTTGATCTAAACTATTCCATTGTAGCTCTGGCTGTATGTTTAGGGTCGTTGTCCTGCTGGATGGTGAACCTCCGTCCCAGTCTCAAATCTTTTGCAGACTCTTATGCCGCTATGATGGTTTTTCCAACGGAATTCCACTCAAGCTTGTCTTGCATACACACGGTCACACCAAATTCCGACTGCCAAGAACGCGGTGACGTACAATACGTACGAAGGGACTAGAAAAGGGGAGTTCAATAGGCAGTGTGCCACCCTTTGGGCTCCTTTTGCTAATCTCTAGACATGTGCGATTAGTTTTGTACAAATCGAAAATTCGTACGTATTTGCGTAAATTCGTACATTCGGGAGGATCCGAAATACGAATTGCTATGCTTCCGAATTTTGTACGAAATATGAAATTTAGTTACGAATTTCGGATCCTAGTTCCGTTACAACGGAAACGAGAATGTTCGTTAATTACAATTATTCGTTATGATGAAGTTAAAAAACCCAGGAAGTTAGCATAGCACACGGATGGTGTGAGCCCCTTCATAATAAATTCATCATAACGAACATTCGTAATTGTTACGAAAAGTTAAAAAACCTAAAAGTTAAAACCCCAGGAAGTCAGCACAGCACAGGGATGGTGGGAGCCCCTCATAATGATAAATTCATCATAATGAACATTTGTAATTGTTACGAAAAGTTAACAAACCTAAAAGTTAAAAACCCAGGAAGTCAGCACAGCACAGGGATGGTGGGAGCCCTTCATAATGATAAATTCATCATAACGAACATTCGTAATTGTTACGAAAAGTTAACAAACCTAACAAAAATTAGTATTTTGTACGAATCCAAATTGAATTTTGGACACGAATTACAAAATACGAATTAATTCTAATACGAAACAGAATGGAACGAAACAAAACAAATTTATTGACGGTGCACATGTCTCATGTTAGTAGAAGTTTGGTGAGAGACAATTCGCGCTTTTCAGATTGCTTTTTCAGATCCTTTTACTGCTGTTCAGTTTGTGCTTGTGGGTTTGTATCTCGTTTTCAGTGCATGTAGTCAGTTCGTATGTTTTTCAGTGCGTTCTTGTTCGCTCGTTACTGATTTTCAGCTCGCTCTTCACAGGCCTTGCTGTTCTTCAGTGCGTTCTGTTTAGTTAGTTTTAACCAGCCGACCATTTTGAAGCCATGTACGTGCTCATTGAAGAGTTTGTGCTGTGCGGGTTTTGACATAAGCCCAGTCCATGAACAGGGTGAGGAGGAGTTCATGTACCAAGAATTGGTTGCTCCAGCATGACCAATTCTCTCACATGCCTTTGTTGCGGGAGATCCAGGAAAATAACCCTGATGATTTCAGAATCTTCTCCAGATGACAGACCCTATTTTTCACCATTTGTTGACTTTGCTGTCCCCTTATATCAGCAGGCAGGACACATGCATGCAGCAAGCCATCACTCCTGAGCAGAGGCTAGTCCCCACGTTGTGGTACTTGGTGACTGGGAGAAGATTACAGGACCTCAAGTTCTCTATAGGCAACTCCCCCCAGGCTCTGGGGATCATTATTCCAGAGACCTGTTCTGCCATCATTCAGGTCCTGCAGAAGGACTATATTAAGGTAAGATTTTACCTTTAACATCACATTATATGTATTTAATAGGGATGGGCCGAACAACCCCCCGGTTCGGTTCGCACCAGAACTTGCGAACAGGCAAAAAATTTGTGCGAACACCGTTAGAGTCTATGGGACACGAACATGAAAAATCAAAAGTGCTAATTTTAAAGGTTTATATGCATGGTATTGTCTTAAAAAGTGTTTGGGGACCCGGGTCCTGCCCCAGGGGACATGTATCAATGCAAAAAAAGATTTAAAAACGGCAGTTTTTTTTCAAGAGCAGTGATTTTAATAATGCTTAAAATGAAACAATAAAAGTGTAATATTGCTTTAAATTTCGTATCTGGGGGGTGTCTATAGTATGCCTGTAAAGTGGCGCATGTTTCCCGTGTTTACAACAGTCCGAGAGCAAAATGACATTTCTTTTACAAAGGGTTTTATTGATAATCATAGCAATTTCACAGTTTAACAGTGTAGATAATGCATCATGAATAAACATAACAAAAAGTTTAGCATCTTATAAATAAAATAAGTATGCTAGTAAATCAGAGAAAAACAAAACAATAAGAATATAACAGAGGCTGAAAACATTTTTGAAAGGGAGGTTAAAGAAGAGCTAGGGGCAGAGATTAGTTGAGAAGGGAGGAGTAAAGAATAGAGGGAAAGGAGAAAAGAGGAAGAAAGGGGGGAGGGTGGGTCCCCGCGGTGGTGAGCAAGAGTGCATTAAATCCGAAGAAGGGTGGTATCTCAAAATGACATTTCTAAAGGAAAAAAGTAATTCAAAAGTACTCGCGGCTATAATGAATTGTCGGTCCCGGCAATACACAAAAGTTCATTGATAAAAATGGCATGGGATTCCCCCACAGGGGAACCCTAAACCAAAATTTAAAAAAAATGCATGGGGGTCCCCCAAATTCCATACCAGGCCCTTCAGGTCTGGTATCGATATTAAGGGGAACCCCGTGCCAAAATTACAAAAAAAATGGCGTGGGGGTCCCACTCAAAATCCATACCAGACCCTTCAGGTCTGGTATGGATTTTAAGGGGAACCCCGCGCCAAAATTTTTAAAAATGGTGTGGGGGTCCCCCCAAAAATCCATACCAGACCGTTATCCGAGCACGCAACCTGGCAGGCTGCAGAAAAAGAGGGGGGCGAGAGAGCAGCCCCCCTCCTGAACTGTACCAGGCCACATGCCCTCAACATTGGGAGGGTGCTTTGGGGTAGCGGCCCCCCAAAGCACCTTGTCCCCATGTTGATGGGGAGAAGAACCTCATCCCCACAACCCTTGCCTGGTGGTCGTGGGGGTCTGCGGGCAGGGGGCTTATCAGAATCTGGAAGCCCCCTTTAACAAGGAGACCCCCAGATCTGGGCCCCCCCTGTGTGAAATGGTAATGGGGTACAAATGTACCCCTATCATTTCACAAAAAATGTGTGAAAATGGTAAAAAAAACACAATACACTCCTTGGGCAAGTCCTTTATTAAAAAAATTAAAAAATAAAACTGTCCCACGGAGTCTTTTTCTTCTCGCGCTCCGATGGACTGAAAAAAAGAAAAAAAAAGCCGCACGTCGCCTACGATATGCCTCCATTGGAGACACCCGCCGTAATGACCGGCCGCTCTCAGGTGACAGCTCTTTTGTAACTAAGGGCGGAGCCACACAATGATGTAACTGGGTGACCCCGCCCCCTCTGATGCACGGGGACATCCCTATGGCTTTCCTGTAGCATCAGAGAGGGTGGGGACACCTGGTCCGCCCCCCTCTGATGCACGGGGACATCCCTATGGCTTCCCCATAGCGTCAGAGGGGGGCGGGGCTACCCGGTAATGTAACCGAGTGACCCGCCCTCCTCTTACGCTACGGGGAAACCATATGGATGTCCCCGTGCCTCAGAGGGGGCAGGGTCACACAGCAACATCATGGTGTGGCCCCGCCCTCAGTTATAAAAGAGCTGTTACCTGAGAGCGGCCAGTCATTACGGCGGGTGCCTCCCATGGAGGCAGATCGTAGGCAGCGTGCGGCTTTTTTTTTTTCGGTCCATTGGAGCGCGAGAAGAAGAAGACTCCGTGGGACAGTTTTATTTTTTTAATAAAGGACTTGTCCCAAGGTGTGTATTGTGTGCATGCACGAGCGCGGTCTCTATTAGACTATGGGGGATGTGATTGAGGTTGAGACGCACAGTTGCGGCCTCGCCCTTCATTGATGTCACCGCACTGAACTACGCCGCGCGCATGCGCGAGCGTGGTTTTTTATCGTAATATACGTTAGGGGGATGTCACTGATGTGGTGATGCAGAGTCACGGCCTCCCCCTCCATACACCCACTAAGAGGTCATAAGGGGTAGTAACAAGTGGAAGTGGGAGGTTCTGGATGCCAGGACTCTGCATCATGTCTCCTCCTGAAGCACATGACACCATTAGACCTATGGGAATGGAATCATTTGAAAGAGAGGCTTGGAAGGCACTCAGCATCATGTCTCCTTCTGAAGCACATGACACCATTAGACCTATGGGAATGGAATCATTTGAAAGAGAGACTTGGAAGGCACTCAGCATCATATCTTCTCCTGAAGCACATGACACCATTAGACCTATGGGAATGGACTTTGCATCATGTCTCCTCCTGAAGCACATGACACCATTAGACCTATGGGAATGGAATCATTTGAAAGAGAGGTTTGGAAGGCATTCAGCATCATGTCTCCTCCTGAAGCACATGACACCATTAGACCTATGGGAATGGAATCATTTGAAAGAGAGGTTTGGAAGGCATTCAGCATTATGTCTCCTCCTGAAGCACATGACACCATTAGACCTATGGGAATGGAATCATGTGAAAGAGAGGCTTGGAAGGCACTCAGCACCACGTCTTCTCTTGAAACACATGACACCATTAGACCTATGGGAATGGAATCATTTGAAAGAGAGGCTTGGAGGGCACTCAGCATCATGTCTCCTCCTGAAGCACATGACACCATTAGACCTATGGGAATGGAATCATTTGAAAGAGAGACTTGGAAGGCACTCAGCATCATGTCTTCTCCTGAAGCACATGACACCATTAGACCTATGGGAATGGAATCTTTTCAAAGAGAGGTTTGGAAGGCATTCAGCATCATGTCTCCTCCTGAAGCACATGACACCATTAGACCTATGGGAACGGAATCATGTGAAAGAGAGGCTTGGAAGGCACTCAGCACCACGTCTTCTCTTGAAACACATGATACCATTAGACCTATGGGAATTGAATTACATGAAAGAGAGGCTTGGATAGCACTCGGGTCCGCCATTTTGGATGACCCCGGAAGTGCCAATGCAAACAAGCCTGGGAGCTGGATTCTCATCAGAGGGGTCTTTGTCCCTATATAAAGGAGTCTGGCTGCAGTGGGCAAGTACCCCAGACGAAGTCTTGTATGACGAAACGCGTCGGGAGGACTCCACTGCCGCCATTTTACTTGCAAGCGCTTTTTATTCTGAAATGTAAGTGTTTTTCCTTTTAATAAATTTTTTATGGTTTACGCAATTACGCTATGAGCCCCTTCTTCATTACATGTGGGTAATGTCCGTTGGTGTCCGAGCTTCCATATGAAGAAGACCTCTTTGGGATAGCAACGTTACAACTTCACCATTCACCAGCCCTTGGTTCCCTACCTTCATTGCCAGTGAGCAATCCAAGCCTGTTTGACCCATATAGCGTATGCTAGGTGGGTCCCAACTTTCTGGTAAGCCTCCAGTCATCCTAGGTGGCGGTTTCGCACAAGGGTCTGTCAGCACATGTTGGATTACATACAGAAATCTCTCACGAGTATATGTTTTGGAATTTATCACCATTGCAAAATTTATGTTCACCGTATCTGCACATTCAGTTTTGGACTTTATTGCCATTTTTACATCCTGTTATCACTTTTGGTGACCCTAAGGCTTTATAACATAAGTGTTCTATATGTATGAATGTTCACAAAGTATACAAAACACTATCTTTTCACAATTCATTTTGCTATTATATGTGGTATAGCAATATTTTCTTTCTCATTTTTTAGCGCTACACTTGGTTATATATGATTTATTACAAATTTTCTATTTGTTGTGTTAGCTGCTTACATCTATGACTTTTTTGGAGTAAGCGCATGGTTTATAGGTTTTTTATATACATGTCTCCTGGGGCAGGACCCAGGTCCCCAAACACTTTTTATGACAATACCATGCATATAAGCCTTTAAAATTAGCACTTTTGATTTCTCCCATAGACTTTTAAAGGGTGGTCCACGGCTTTCGAATTTGCCGCGAACACCCCAAATTGTTCGCTATTCGGCGAACAGGCGAACACCCGATGTTTGAGTCGAACGTAATCAGGACCATCCCTAGTATTTAATGTTTGCTAATATATTGTATTTCTTTCATTATTCCCTAATTACCATGATTGTAATATTCTGTGAATGTCCCCTTTGTCCTCATGCATGCTGGAATTTTTAAAAGTTTGTTTTTTGTCCTTCATGCATATTTGCCTAACCTCCCCAGCATACTATCCTGGGCCCACATAAACCTAGCCTAGTCACTTAACAATGTATTTTTTCAGTTCCATTGTAGTACTTTACCCTAAACACGCCCTAAAATGCATCCAAATGTTATTTGTGTCCTTAAATTCATGCATAGTGGAAGAGGCTTTTTTTGGGGGGCCCAAAATCATTTGGAACCCTACCTCCCCCCCCAACGGCTAAGTCAACCGATACCAATCCTCTATCTGTTGACTTTGCCAAACCCATACACACCATACCTACCTCTTTTGTGGTCATATTTATGGATGAATTCACCAAAGCATGTAGTGAAAGGACCTGCCTGAATACTTTCAAATGGTACTGTATAAAGTTTTTTTCTCCTATTACCTTGATAGGTAATTGCAGAATGTAAAAATGTGCTTCCATTTGTACAGCGTGTATTCATATTTTTGTATTATGACACTTCTTACATGTCCAGTGGGCTGCCAATAGTGTAAGTAAAGAGGGGCTGGCCAAAGTAACACACATTATTTATGCATTCAGCTCTTAATGAAGTGGAGAGGGTTACCTGTCCAAAACATCCCCCCCTAAATTTTTTACAATGGGCCATCAGAGGGGGTGAGGAATCTGATCAGTGTGCCTTATATTTTTGCCTTTAAATACTCCTTAAAATAAATGTTATACTGATGTTGGCCAAGAATGTTTGTGTCTAATCTGCTTGCAATGTTTATGTGCAAAATGACAAATTTTTTCTTGTTTGACTCAACAGTTTCTTTTAACGCCACAGGAATGGCAGACTGTGGCTTCCAAATTTGCCCAGTGGTGGGACTTTACTAACTGCGGAGGGGCAATCGATGGGATACTATTATAATTACAAGGGGTTTAATAGTATTGTGTTGATAGCGGTGGTGTCGGCGACATATGAGTTTCTGTATGTGGACGTGGGGAGGAATGGCCGGATGTCGGATGGTGGAGTCTTTGCCCGGACCAAATTCTATCCCGAGAGTGGTGGCTTGGGATTGCCACCTCCAGAGGAGAACGTGGAAGCACTGCCATTTGTCTTCATTGCAGATGAGGCATTCGGTCTGGGTGACCACGTGATGAGGCCATTCCCCCAGAGGACCCTCACCCTGGAGAAGAGGGTTTTTAATTACCGGCTGGCCAGAGCCAGAAGAGTCGTGCAGAATGCATTTGGGATACTGGCCAGCTGGTTCCGCCTATTTCAAACAGCCATAAATATGGCCGAGTACAAACTAAATCACATAATTTTATGTTGCTGCATCCTGCATAACTTTTTCAAACACAATAATCCTAATTATGTTGCCTCAGTTGGGCCTGAGGCCGTACTTCAGGAAACAATGAAGGCCCTGGAAGCTGGCCGTCCTGGCTTGCCCCCCCAAAGCGCCCATGAAGTGCGAGAAAACTATGTAGAATATTTCATGGGTGGGGGGCCATTGCAACCACTTCCTAACACCTACTTGAGTTTCGAGGAAGGGGTTGAAACCACAAAACGTGTACATTATTATCCCCTGATGGCGGGTAGCACATGTTGACACACAGTTTGGCTTTTAAAATGTGCAAAGAATTTGTCCGCAAATATCAAAAATGCAATTTTTTGGGTATTTATGTTCTTCCTAGTACATCAATCATGTTCTCCAGTTTTTGTTCTATCTCATTTGTTTTTTGCTTTATAAAGTCTAAATCCCGACTACAAAACATAATGTCCTGGATTAGCCTTTGGGAACTGTCACTGGTGAAATGATGTGATTGTTCTTCCACAACCTGCACATCACCTAAAATAAAAAATACACACCATGTATTAAAAATATGCTGGCATACATCTATTACCTGAATCTGTGGTGTCAGACACTCACCTGTTGTGGTGACAATCTCCACCACCTCTCCTTCCTCCACATCCTCAGGTTGTGACCTCTGTTCCCCTTCTTCAGGAGGCGGGGGGTCCCTGGTGTCCTCTGATGTCCTGAGTCTTTTCTCCCCTATGAGAATGAAACATAAGGTATACTTAGCACACCGATATTTGAGGCCAGAAATATGAATATGAAACATTGCTTGGAAGTGGGATACAATTGTCTGTTTTGGCAGAGTTCAAAGCTGAAGACATAATTTTTTCCCTTACCAAAGCTGGAATACTTACCTTTTTTGGACACGTTTCACACATGGAGACACCCCTAGTACCCACTGGAGCACCTGTGTGGGACACCCTAAAAAGTTTGTTCTTGTGTCTCACACTAGTGCTCCTGAGTCCAGATGTGTAAACAGCTGCTGAGTGTCCTCTCCTTACATTACACTGAATCAAGTCTGCAATTCATTCTAGTTTCAAACATATCTAGACAATAGGGATGAGCTTCGCGTTCGAATCGAACCCATGTTCGACTCGAACATCGGCTGTTCGATCGTTCGCCAAATTGCGAACATTATGGGCCATTCGCGCCAAATTCCCTATGACCCGCATGCTTGGCCAATCACAGCGCCGTCAGTAGAGAGAGCTGTAATTGGCTCAGGAGGTTTAGAACACGCCCCACACTATATAAGGCCGCCTGCACAGTGGCCCTGTGTAGTGTGTTCCAGCGTGCTTAGATAGACAGAGAGACAGTGTCATTTCATTTGAGTTAGCTAGATTAGGCAGGACAGTCAGTGAGTTAGCTGCGCTTACAGTGTATTATGTATATATATGCATCCCAGGTGTTGTGTGTGTGTGTATATATATATATATATATATATTTATATATATATATACACTGTATTCAGTTTAGCTAGATCCGTTCCTGTTATCTTCCTACTGACAGGCAGGCTTGTCTTGTTACAGTATTTACAGCTAAAGAAAATTGCTGGTGTTCTTTTGATCCTATTAGTACCACAATCAGGCAGCTAGACTATTTAGAGTTAGTGTAATGCGTCCTCCTCACAGTGTTCAGTTAAAGCTACAAGTTAGGGTAATGCTTCCTCCTCACAGTGTTCAGCTAAAGCTACAAGTTGGTGTAGTGCGTCCTCCTCACAGTGTTCAGCTAAAACTACAAGTTAGTGTAGTGCGACCTCTGCACAGTGTTCAGCTAAAGCTACAAGTTAGTGTAGTGCGTCCTCCTCACAGAGTTCAGCTAAAACTACAAGTTAGTGTAGTGTGACCTCTGCACAGTGTTCAGCTAAAGCTACAAGTTAGTGTAGTGCATCCTCCTCACAGTGTTCAGCTAAAGCTACAAGTTAGTTTAGTGTGACCTCTGCACAGTGTTCAGCTAACGCTACAAGTTAGGGTAGGGAGTCCTCCTCACAGTGTTCAGCTAAAGCTACAAGTTAGTTTAGTGTGACCTCTGCATAGTGTTCAGCTAAAGCTTTTACAAGTTAGGATAGTGCGTCCTCCTCACAGTGTTCAGCTAAAACTACAAGTTAGTGTAGTGCGACCTCTGCACAGTGTTCAGCTAAAGCTACAAGTTAGCGTAGTGCGTCCTCCTCACAGTGTTCAGCTAAAACTACAAGTTAGTGTAGTGCGACCTCTGCACAGTGTTCAGCTAAAGCTACAAGTTAGTGTAGTGCGTCCTCTGAACAATGTTCAGCTAAAGCTACAAGTTAGTGTAGTGAGTCCTCCTCACAGTGTTCAGCTAAAACTACAAGTTAGTGTAGTGCGAGCTCTGCACAGTGTTCAGCTAAAGCTACCTGTAGAAGGTTGGTGGTGTTTTCCTGATCCTATCACTACCGCAGGCAGCTAAATAAGCTACAAGTTAGTTTTTTGCAAGCTCTGCACAGTGTTCACCTAAAGCTACCTGTCAAAGGTTGGTGGTGTTTTCCTGATCCTATCACTACCGCAGGCAGCTAAATAAGCTACAAGTTAGTTTTTTGCAAGCTCTGCAGTGTTCACCTAAAGCTACCTGTAGAAGGTTGGTAGTGTTCTCATACTACAGGCAGGCAGTTGATTTTGCTACCTGCAGTATCAGTATATGTATAATATATATCCCAGCTAGTGCAGCTACAGTCCATTAGTATGTCTGGAAAGCCAACAAGGAGAGGCAGACAGACACAAGCCAATAAAAGAGGGCAAGCAGACTCTGTGTCTAGAGGCAACAGTGCTGGTCGTGGAGACGGTGAATCCTCATCAGCACGTGGCCGTGGGACACGCTTGGCCTTTTTTTCGGCAGCTGGCCGTGTTGAACCGCAACATGCGGAAGACTTGGTCCTCCTCATCCTCTCTCACCCATGCTCAGGGTACTTTGTCTGGCAAAGCAGCTGCCAACACGGCCTCTTCCCTCGGCTCATTGGCATCAGTGACTGCTTCCCTAGCCCCACAATGTTCTCCTGAGGAGTCCCTCAAACTGCTTGACCACAGTGTTGGGTACATGCTCCAGGAGGATGCCCAGCGTTTAGAAGGCTCTGATGATGATACTAAGCTAGATGAAGGCAGTAACGTGTGCACAGACAGAGGGGGTGCCCAAGAAGGACAGCAATCTGGCAGTCATGCTCCCCCTGCTGCAGCATACTGCCAGGTTTGCTCCAGTGATGAGGAGGGAGGGGATGATGAGGTCACTGACTCAACATGGGTGCCTGATAGGAGAGAGGAGGAGGAGGAGGCACATCACCAATGATGCAGGATGCCCTCCAGGGGCCAGCCTAAGGGCAGCACACTGACTGCATCACACCCCAAAGCTCCGCATGTGCAGGGCGCTGCTGTCTCTGTGCATTATTTCAAAAGTTCTTTGGTGTGGGCCTTTTTTGAGATGAGTGCATCAGATCGCACCGCTGCTATTTGCAACATATGTCTCAAGCGTATCTCGCGTGGCCAACACATCTCCCGCTTGGGCACCACATGCTTGACCAAACATATGTTGCCCTGCCATGCAGTTTGTTGGCAAGCGTATCTAAAAGACCCTCACCAAAGAACAAAGAGGACCTCTCCTTGCTCCTCATCAGCTGAGATCTCCAACTCCACTATACCTTCAGTCCTCTCTGAGACCTGCACTGAGAGGAATGAAGGTGTAGAATTAGGTGTGTCACAGCCAAGTACTTGTGGACAATCTGCTTTCGGTACACCAACATCAGATTGTACCAGGCAAATTTCCCTGCCCCAGCTGCTGCACCGCTGAAAGAAGTTTGCTCCCAGCCATCCACATGCCCAGCGGTTGAATGCTAGCTTGAAAAAATTGCTAGCACTTCAACTGCTGCCTTTTCAGTTGGTAGACTCTGCCCCCTTCCGTGAGTTTGTGGAATGTGCGGTTCCTCAGTGGCAGGTACCCAAACGCCACTTTTTCTCACGGAAGGCAATTCTGGCTCTCTACCGGCATGTGGAAGCCAATGTCTTGGACTCGCTGGACAGGGCGGTCAGCGGTAAGGTGCATATTACCGCTGACTCATGGTCCAGCAGGCATGGACAGGGACGTTACCTAAGTTTCATTGCGCATTGGGTGACTCTGCTGGCAGCTGGGAAGGATGCAGGACAAGGTGCAGTAGTGTTGGAGGTTGTTCCGCCACCATGCCTCCAAAATGCCACTACTAATGATTGTGACATACCTCTCTCCTCCACCCCCTCCTCTTCTTCTTCCTCCGTGGCCTCTTTGTGCTTTGTCCTCGGAATCAGCGGTGCTCTGTAGCTGTTCAAGGGGCTACGCAAGTATGCAGGCCAATAGATGCCATGCGGTGCTTGAGCTGGTGTGCTTGGGGGACAGGAGCCACACTGGGGCAGAGGTTCTGTCAGCTCTGCAGGGGCAGGTTCAGAGGTGGTTGACGCCACGCCAACTTAAGGCAGGAATGGTGGTTTGCGACAATGGCATCAACCTCCTCTCTGCCCTCCAACAGGGACAAATGACCCATGTGCCCTGTTTGGCTCACGTCCTTAACTTGGTGGTGCAGCGGTTCTTGGGCAGGTACCCAGGCTTACAGGATGTCCTGAGGCAGGCCAGGAAAGTCTGTGTGCATTTCCGCCGGTCATATAATGCCAGTGCTCGGCTGACGGACCTCCAAAAGGGTCAGGGGAGCTTGTTTTTTTTTCCCCACGCCAGTGGGCCATGATCAGGGATGCATGCACTATCCTGTCACCATTTGAGGAGGCCACGAGGATGGTGAGCAGTGACAGTGCATGCATCAGTGACACTATCCCCCCTGTCCACCTGTTGGAGCATACGCTGCATGGAATAATGAACAGGGCACTTGAGGCAGAACAGAGGCAGGAAGAGGAGGACTTTCTTAGCTCTCAAGGCCCCCTTTATGCAGACAGTGTTCCTGCGTGCCTGCCGATCACACAGGAAGAGGATGAGAACGAGGAGGAGGAGGATTGTGTCAGTATGGAGGTGGAGCCTGGCACTCAGCATCAGCAGCAGTCTTTAAGGGATCAGTCCCAAGAAACACATGGACTTGTAAGTGGCTGAGAGGAGGTGGCTGCGGACCATGTCGTCCTTAGTGACCCAGAGGACTCCGGACCGAATGCCTCAGCAAACCTACGCTGCATGGCCTCCCTGATCCTGCAAAGCCTGCGTAAGGATCCTCGTATTCATGGTATCAAGGAGAAGGACCAATACTGGCTGGCAACCCTCCTTGATCCACGTTACAGGGGTAAGGTTGCGGACCTTATCTTGCCATCGCAGAGGGAGCAGAGGATGAAACATCTTCGGGAGGCCTTGCAGAAAGGTCTGTGCATTGCGTTCCCAGAGACTGGGAGGTTACAAACTCCTGTTTCTGGACAACGTGTTGCTGAGGCTTCGGTCAGTCAAAGAAAGAGCGGTGGAGAAGGTGGCCGTCTGACCGATGCGTTCAGACAATTTTTTGGTCCGCAGCCCCAAGGTATGATCGGTACAAGCAACCATCGCCAGCGTCTGTTTTACATGGTGCAGGAATACCTAGGGGCAAGATCTGACTTGGACACCTTTCCCACCGAAAATCCTCTGGGTTACTGGGTCTTGAGCTTGCACAGTATGCAATTGAGCTACTGGCCTGTCCTGCATCCAGCGTTCTTTTGGAATGCACATTCAGTGCTGCTGGAGAATTGTAACCGATCACAGGGTGCGTCTGTCCACCGACTCGGTCGATCGACTGACCTTCATAAAAATGAATCAGTCTTGGATCACCACCAGCTAGCAAGCACCTGATGCTAATGTAACCGAATAATTTTTTTTGAAATCTCAGATCCCTTCAAAGACTGCCTATGCTGATACTGAGTGACTATCCTAAGTAATTATCCTCTTCCTCCTCAATGATCACGCTGATAGCTTGTAAGAACATTTTTGGTTCTGGGCGCCACCACCAGTGCCTAAGGCCCAATTTTTCAGCCCCTGTTTAACAGGGGCAGGTAATTACAATTTTTGATGCAATACTTTGCAGCAGGGCTTGTTCCTGCGTTCCAACTAGAGTATCTGTGAGGGGTTGCAGTGTTGTGGCACCAGCACCAGTGCCTAAGGCCCAATTTTTCAGCCCCTGTTTAACAGGGGTGTGTAATTACAATTTTTGCTGCAATACTTTGCAGCAGGGCTTGTTTCTGCGTTCCAACTAGAGTATCTGTGAAGGGTTGCAGTGTTGTGGCACCAGCACCAGTGGCTAAGGCCCAATTTTTCAGCCCCTGTTTAACAGGGGCTTGTAATTACAATTTTTGATGCAATACTTTGCAGCAGGGCTCATTTCTGCGTTCCAACTAGAGTATCTGTGTGGGGTTGCAGTGTTGTGGCACCAGCACCTGTGCCTAAGGCTTAATTTTTCAGCCCCTGTTCAACAGGGGCATGTAATTACAATTCTTGGTCTAATATTTCACAGCAGGGCCCTGTGAGGGCTTACAGTGTTGTGGCCACAACAACACCTAAGGCCCAAATTTCTGATGAGTATATAGGGCAGGCCCCTACTTTCAAACATCCAACTTCCAAACGACTCCTACTTGCAAACGGAAGGAGACAACAGGAAGTGAGATGAAATCTACCCCTAGGAAGGGAAATTCTCTCCTGTAAGAGTTAATATGGGAAAAACGTTTCTCCTTTCCACTGATGCTTTATCACCAATCCTTGTTTCACAAAAAAACCCCAAATTTTCAAAAAACTTTTGTCATTGGGACAAAAAGTGAGGTGAAATCTTCTGAAGAGGAGCACAGACAGCAAAACAAATGTCACAGGGGTGATAACCCTTCCCTATGTTTTCCAAAAAGCTTAAAATAGATTTTTTGGCTGGAGCTAAACACGTTAAAAATGTACCAGTTCAAAATTACAAACAGATTCTACTTAACAACAAACCTACAGTCCCTGTCTTGTTTGCACCGCCTGTATACTGCTGTTCAGAGTATATAGGGCCTGGTGGCCCCACGCCTTTCCTTTTTTTAATTTAGGTGCGGGGATCCCCTTAATATCCATACAAGACCCAAAGGGCCTGGTAATGGACTGGGGGGTACCCATGCTGTTTGTCTCACTGATTTTCATCCATATTGCCAGGACCCGACATTACAATAAAGCCGCAAGCAGTTTTAAATGACTTTTTTCCTTTAAAAATGACATTTTGTGCATGGACTGTTCTAAGCACGGGAAACACGCGCCACTTTACAGGCATACTATAGACACCCCCCAGGTACGATATTTAAAGGAATAATTCACTTTTTTTTTTTAACTTTAAGCATCATTAAAATCACTGCTCCCGAAAAAACGGACGTTTTTAAAAGTTTCTTTTCAATTGATACATGTCCCCTGGGGCAGGACCCGGGTCCCCAAACCCTTTTTAGGACATTACCATGCAAATTAGCCTTTAAAATGAGCACTTTTGATTTCGAACGTTCGAGTCCAATAGACGTCAATGGGGTTCTAACGTTCGTGCGAATTTTCGCAGGGTCTGGTGCGAACCGAACCGGGGGGTGTTCGGCTCATCCCTACTAGACAACAATGTCCCAAATGTAGTTAACCCTGTATCTGGAAAAAACAATTGTATTTAGTTGGCAAACGAACAATGTTTACTGTGACTGATTACTGTGCCCACGAACATAAAAGTAGTCATTTTAAACTGTCCAACAGTAAAGAAAAGCACATGGAGCAGCATGCAAGTAATAATAAGAATAGGAACACACAACAATTACTTACTTTTTAGAAGCACTTTCTTGATCTTTCTGTACTGATGCTGCTCCCTCAATTTCAGGTCTGACCAGCGTTTCCTCAATTGCTCTTTGAATCGTCATACCCCAAAATTCCAGTGCAGACTCTTCACAACTTTAGTCATGATCTTGGCCTTTCTCTCATTAGGGTTGGTGTATGGTCCATATTTCCTATCATAGTCGGCCCTCTTCAGTATGTCCACCATCTCCACCATCTCAACAAAGCACATATTTGAGGCCTTAAATCTCCTACTGGATCGGGATGTTTCTGACTCCGGGCTTTCCTCCTCATTGTTACTGCTATTATGCACCTGCTGTGTCTCCGCCATGTTACTCTCCCCCACTGCGACGAAAGAGACAGGGCAGGGAATATTCTAGAAAGAACATCAGGGGCGGGCGACACGGGCAGAGTTTCACGCATGTGCGGTGTATATCAAGTAAACATGCGTGTGTCGTACGTATGATCTGTGTGCAGAGGAAGGAGGAACGGAAGCAACGGACGTAATAACGAAGGTAACATCTTAACTTGGGACATGATTAGCCTATACTGATTCTAGATTGAGGTCTATATTGGGATAAGATTAGGAGAGTTTAGCCTGATATTAGTGTTTTTGTATTTCGTTTGGTCTTGCAGCAAAAATGAAACAATTTAAAGACCCAGACTTCCTTGGCGAATTCATAGACAGATACAGGGATATGCGCAATTTGTGGGAAGTGAAAAATCCCTTATATCGCAACAAACCAGCAAGGAAGGCATCGCTGGAGAAACTGCTGGAATTTGTGAAGACTCGGGTCCCCGACGCAGACATCGAGTTTGTGGATAAGAAAATTGGTAGCTTGAGAAGCAGCTTCAGAAGGTCCAGAAGTCCCTGAGATCAGGAGCAGCAGCAGAAAACGTGTATGTATCCAGTCTGTGGTACTACAACAGGATGCGTTTTCTAGAAGACCAGATTGAAGCCAGGGAATTACTTTCGACTCTTCCAGCCCCCCTTCCATCTACCCTTCCCTCAACCCCAGCTGAGGCTTCCGAGGACCAACCTGGGCCTTCCATCCTGGAAGAAATTGAGGAGCCCAGATGGAGCCAGGTATAGTATTTTTAAACATATTTTTTGTGGGAAAATTATTGTTAACTAGATGTTATTAATGCTAACAAATGAATGATTTAACAAAAAGTGTTTTACAGATCAATAGACAGTAGGGGCCAAAAATGATTGTGACAAGAATGAAAAATGCTGGGGTCCGAATGATAGTCTTTTATATTTATTAACATTCAATTTGCAACAGTCATGAGCTGAAAATTATGTGTGATTGATGAACCAAAAACTAAAACTATGTCCCTTTTTCATACACAGGAAGACCTCAGCCAGGACGAGGCTCTGGAATGTGGCACACAGGAGGAGGAAGGGGTTAGTGTCAGCCAGGGGGTGGCGGGGCCCAGCCTCACCCAATGCCAGGTCCCTCCCCTCCACCTTCCAACCAAAAGGCCCAGGAAGGGGAGGAACATGGAGGAGGCAGCACTTGTCCTCATTAAGGAGGCTAATGACGCCCTGAAAGCCCCCCACGATGCTGTAGAGGCCTATGGCATCTATATAGCCTCAAATTTGCAGCAAATGGAAGAGGGCCAACACCGCAAATGCAAGAAAATCATTTTGAGGCCATCCATAGGGGTTGAGTGGCCAAATGACGGATGACGTCCACTTATGTACACTTGCACATCCTCCTCCTCCTGCCACAAGTCCACCTCCAGAGCCGCAACCTGCAGGAAAGGCTGCAGGGAAGGCTGCAGGGCAGCATGGAGGAAAGGTTGCATGGAAGACAAGAAAGTGATTGCCTGGGTTCAGTCTGGTCTGACAGAACACGCAGCCTGTTGTAATACCACAGCCTGGGGACTCACATGTCATCTGTTGCTGTTCCTGATCTCTGGGAGTCCTGGACCAGATTGTGCTCCCTTCTATATGGACTTCTCAAGCTACCAGTTTTTTTATCCACCGAGTTGATGTCTTCCCTGAGGGCCAAAGGCTTCGCCAATTCCAGCTGCTTCTCCAGCATTGTCTTCCCTCTTTATTTTGTTATTATGAGCCAGAATAAATGGCGATTTTTGGTTATGAAAATACTTGCCGATGTGTTTTTCTTCAAATAGGACAGTTTTTTGTGAGTAGGCAGGTACATTTCAAAAATACAATGTCTAATTAACAAGGGACACCAACCAACCTCCTTGAGGTTTACAAATACAAGATAATAATAGTGTTGTGGAAACGTGACATACAAAAAAAAATATGGAGATGACTATAAAATAATTTAAAAACAAAAAATACAACAGGAGATCTTGATTAAAAAAATGACTATAAAAATTAATTCTAAACATTATTATGGAGATCTGGCTTGAAAAACAAAAAAGATTGTTCAGGAGATCACGAGAAATAATAAAGAAATCAGTTTGTGTGAATATGAGCAGCAAAACAACTTCATTCTTCTAGCATTATAAAGAAGAAGAAAATGCGCTGCATTGAAAGATTTAAAAATTTGCAGTGTGACAAATGTGCCATCTCCATTATGAACAGTCATTTTACCAGACTGAGCGGCTCCGTACTTGATTCTGAGCATGCGGTTTTTTTTGCGCGTCGGAATTGCATATACACAAACGGAATTTCCGGTCGGAAAAATTGAGAACATGCTCTCAGTCTTTTGCTTGCGAAAATTCAGCCAGCAAAAGTCCGATGGAGCATACACACGGTGGCATTTTCTGACCAAAAGCTCTCATCGGTCTTTTGCTGGCCGAATTTCCGATCGTGTGTATGCGGTATTACAGGTTTTCTTCTAAGATTGCCCTGTATTTGGCTCTATCCATCTTCTCATCAACTCTGACCAGCTTCCCGGTCCCTGCTGAAGAAAAGAATCCCCACAACATGATCCTGCCACCACCATGTTTCACGGTGGGGATGGTGTGTTTAGGGTGATGTGCAGTGTTAGTCTTCTGCCACACATAGCATTTTGCTTTTAGGCCAAAAAGTTCAATTTTGGTCTCATCTAACCAGAGCACCTTCTTCCACATGTTTTCTGTGTCCCCCACATGGCTTCTCGCAAACTGCAAACGGGACTTCGTATGGCTTCTTTTTCAACAATGGCTTTCTTCTTGCCACTCTTCCAGAAAGGCCAGATTTGTGGAGTGCACGACTAATAGTTGTCCTGAGGACAGATTCTCCCTCCTGAGCTGTGGATCTCTGCAGCTCCTCCAGAGTTACCATGGGCCTCTTGGCTGCTTCTCTGATTAATGGTCTCCTTACCCGGCCTGTCAGCTTAGGTGGAGAGCAGGGGCCGGCTGGGCCGGGGGGCAGGGTGGCAATTTCCCGCCAGGCCGTTCCAACTTATATGCAAAACGGCCGGCGGCCACCCGCTGCCCACTGATAATTTTTTTTTCTCTGAGGAAGTTGGAGGCCGCATCCACCGATGCCCAGTGTGCTGTTGCCGCCACTGCTGCCCACAGCCAATGAGGTGCCTGACCAGAGGCAGAGTGATCTGCTGTCTCATGTGCTGCGCCGGGGTTTGGGAGCCAGGATGTGTCTTCAGACAAGGGGAAATCCCACCCACTCCCCCACCATGCAGCACGACATGCCGCCCAGACTCCAGAGAGTGGCAGCCAAGGAGTGAGTGTCGGGGGGTGGAAGGCTGTGTAGTCTCCTCATGCTGTGTGTGGAGGACTGGTGGCAGCCCAATCTGCTGGGACTTGTAGTGCCCTGTGTGGGGGGCTGAGATATGGAAGCCTCCTATGCTGGGACTTGTAGTGCCCTAGACTGTGGGGGGACTGAAGAATCCTCAGCCCCCCACAGAGGGCACTAAAAGTCCCAGCAGAGTGGGCTGCCATTCTTCAGTCCCCTGTAGTCTAGGGCACTACAAGTCCCAGCATATCAGGCTGCTCTTACAGAGGGGGGTTGTACTGGGAGGGGAGAGAAGGAAGCACAGGTTTGAGATGGGTAGGATTTTTGCTGGGAGGGGGAGATGGGGGAGGATTTTTGCTAAGAGGGGGAATTTATTCTTGGAGAGGGAGATGGGAGAGGATTTGTGATGAGAGGGGGGATCTATGCTGGGAGGGGAATATGGGGGAGGATTTTTTTCTAAGGGGGGATTTATGCTGGGAGGGGGAGATGGGGGAGGATTTTTGCTAAGAGGGGGAATGTATGCTGGGAAGGGAGATGGGAGAAGATTTATGCTGGGAGGGAGAGATGGGGAGGATTTCTGCTAAGAGGGGGGATTTATGCTGGGAAAGGAGGGGGAGGCAAGGGTTTGTACTGAGAAGGGGGATTTGTACTGGAAGGGGTTATATGAGGGTGAGAATTTGTGCTGAAAGGGGGACTTTTGCTGCTAGGGGGGAGATGGAGGGGGCAGGGTTCTATGCTGAGAGGGAGGATTGGGAGTAAGAGAATTTGTGAATGGAGGGGTTTTAGGGGGATTTATTTTGTAAGGGGGATGTGGGGAGTGAGGATTTGTGCTGAGAGGGGGGATTTGTGCTAGAAGGGGGTATATGGGGGTGAGGAGTTTGCCCTGGGCACTGGATGATCTTGTCCTGGGATTGGCACACTCTCAATTTTGGCACACTCAAATTACAAGGACGGAGCTGTGAAGAGCTGTGAAGAGAGAGAGGCAGGTGCCGACGTGAGGACTGGATTGGAAGCTGCTCCAGCCTGTACTGACGCTGTGGCGACTGTGGTGGCCAGGAACAGCAGACTCATGAGTACCTGGTGGCCCTGCTGAGTGGAGTGGCACACACACACATGTTTCTTTGGTAATAGAGCCCTCCCAGCTAGTTCAGGTGTATAGAGTGGCAGTGGGAGTACCTGGGTCTTGGCCCTGCTGAGTGGAGTAGCGCACATGTTTCTTTGGTAAGGGAGACCCCCCGGCACAGGTGTACATAGTGGCAGTGGGAGTACCTGGGTCCTGGTCCTGATGATTGGAGTCACTCAGCATGGCCAGGACCCAGGTACTCCCTATTTACCATTACCACATTCTGAAATATGTAAGTCATCTCAGACTCTATTTAACCACACCCCGTTAAGCCACGCCCAAAATTTATTGCAACTTAAACCATGCCCACTTTTTGCAACAGCTCACTTCGACTTTCACACTGCATAGGGGGCCCACTTTGGATCTCACACATGGGCCCATTGATTTCATGATACGCCCCTGGTTGTAGTCCACACGCGCTCAAGCTCCAGGTGGGTGGAGAACTGAGAGCAGCGCTATGCAGCCAGTAAACTACAACTCCCAGATCTTGGAGGCAGGCAAAGGCAGCAGGGTGCGCCAGGGAGTCGGGACCCACATGACTGGCTCAGGCTGCAAGTTTACTTGACCCCAGGACAGGAGCATCACACCCCCAGGACCGGAGGAGGCCATGCAAGGACCTGCTGAGCTGGCACGGGCAGCTGCCATTGCTGAGGTGAGAGACCCTGACACCCACAGCTTAACCCCACACCCCATCTACCCCCCATACACCCTATTTACCCTGCCCCAGGCCAGTGCCCACCCAGTAACCTCAAAATAGCCCTCAACACTGTGGGCCTTCTGGGAGCTGGCCATGGCCTGTTGATCATGCTGGAAGCTGGCCATGGCCAGCAGGACCCACAGCCCATGGCCAGCTCCCAGCAGGACCCACAGGTCAGTGGCCAGTAGAACCTACAAGCCAGCGGCCTGCAGGACCAACATGCCATGGCCAGCAGGACCCACAGGTCAGTGGCCATATCCTGCGTGGCCTGCTGGCCACTAGCCTAGGTTGACCAGATGTCCCTGATTCCCGGGGACAGTCCCCGGACTGAGGATACTGTCCCTGGATTAATTCCGTCCCGGTTTTGTTCCTGCTTTGCAGGGCCGATCCAGGGCGGATGCACTGCGAGCTGGTGCAGTGGTTTCCGTGGACAGTCCCCGGACTGAGGACACTGTCCCTGGATTAAGTCTGTCCCTGGTTTTGTCTCCGTTTTGCAGGGCCGATCCAGGGCAGGTGCACTGCGAGCTGGGGCAGTGGGAGGGCGCCCAGGCCCAACCCTACCATGGGTCCCATTGGGCCCATTGGGCTGCCTCAGAGGGAGGGCAAGCACCGCCAGATTACACAGAGTGGGGATCTCCCAATTACCTGGTGGCCGCTTTCATACGGAGTACCGCCTCCTCGACTGGGTCCTATGATAAACAGCACACTGATGACATCTATCATAGGGGCCAGTCCAGGAGGTGGGACTTTGTATGACAGCGGCCACGCTGTGTAATCCAGCGGCTCTCCTCTCACTAATCTCCATGCACTGAACAGACTGCATTGATGGGCACTGAACAGACTGCATTGATGGGCACTTGTGAGGCTGCATTAATGGGCACAGATGAGGCTACATTGATGGGCACTGAACAGATTGCATTGATGGGCACTGGTGAGGCTGCATTGATGGACACTGGTGAGGCTACATTGATGGGCATTGGTGAGGCTGTGCTAATAGGCACTGGTAAGGCTGTGCTGATGGGCACTGGTTATGGTGAGCTGATTCGGTAGTTCAATGGGACATTTGACTGGCCTTTCCCCAGGCCTAAGGCTGCCAGCCCTCCCCTGGCCCTGGTGGAGGGTCATATCTTGGTAGGTGTGCAGTTGTGCCATACTCTTTCCATTTTTCAATAATGGATTGAACAGTGCTCTGTGAGATGTTCAAAGCTTGGGATATTTTTTATAACCTATTTTTTTTATAACCTTTAAACTTCTCTACAACTTTATCCCTGACCTGTCTGGTGTATTCCCTGGCCTTCATGATGCTGTTTGTTCACTAAGGTTCTCTAACAAACCTCTGAGGGCTTCACAGAACAGCTGTATTTATACTGAGATTAAACTACACACAGGTGGACTCTATTTACTAATTAGGTGACTTCTGAAGGCAATTAGTTCCCCTAGATTTTAGTTAGGTGTATTAGAGTAAAGGGGGCATATACAATCGCACACCGCACTTTTTGAATATTTATTTGTAAACAAATTTGAAAAACATTTATCATTTTCCTTCCACTTCACATATATGTGCCACTTTGTGTTGGTCTATCACATAAAATCCCAATAACATACATTTACATTTTTGGATTTAATATGACAAAATGTGGAAAATTTCAAGGGGTATGAATCAAGGCAATTCAAGGCACTGTATAGATTCCCTTTATCTGCATAGATACATTTATGCAAAGGTGAACTAACCCTTTAAGTTGGGTTATTACACTGACAGCAGTCTGGTTTCTGATGGCAACTACATTTAGAGACCTATGTTCCATAAAGCCCATTAACCCCCATCTGTCAATGTGCCTGAAAGAAGAATAAATGAATTTCAATCTGTGTTGCCCATAGCAACCAATCACACTTTCCCTGTGTCACCCTTTATTACAGCAATGGACAGTTTAGAAAGAGAATCCGACTGGTTGCTAAGGACAATGCAGGGGGTGCTTCCCTTCAGTATACAAGGCCTGTAGTGGCTGACCATGTCAACCTGTCAGATCCTAGCAGAGGGCAGAAAGTGAAAGCGAACTCGTGCTCCCTTTTCTCAGGTTTTTATACAAGGCACAGTGCGTGCCATAAAGCACCAAGCGAAATCATCTGGCTAATAGGCATTTAATGGTACAAGTTGTGAAGCTCTAACAGGAAATGCATGACATTCCTGTGTGCTCCGAGTACAGTTATTGCTCTGCATGGAGCCAGTCCCTGTGTACATGGCTGTACAACAAGGAGACTAAAGACTACTGCTTCTTAGACTGCGTACACACGATCAAAATTTCCAATGGGAAATGTTTGATGTGAGCTTGTTGTCGGAAAGTCCGACCATGTGTATGCGCTATCGAACATTTGCTGTCGGACTTTCCACCAACAAATGTTTGCTAGCAGGTTCTCAAATTTTCCACCCACAAAACTTTGTTGTCGGAATTTCTGATCGTGTGTACACAAGTCCGTCGCACAAAAGTTCACGCATGTTCAGAATCAAGCAGAAGGCACCACACTGGCTATTGAACTTCCTTTTTCTCGGCTCGTCGTATATGTTGTACGTCACCGCGTTCTCACGTTTGTAATTGTTGGCCAACATTTGTGTGACCGTGTGTATCCAAGACAAGTTTGAGCCAACAACCTTTGAACAAAAATCCACGGTTTTGTTGGCGGAAAGTCTGATCATGTGTATGGGGCAATAGACTTACTATGGGGCTTCTGTTGTCGGCTGTGTCTTCTGCACCCCCCTCCACAGTGAAGCTACAATTGACAGCTCAGCATGGGATCGGTAAAGATCGGTGGAGCGTCCTCCTGCCAGAACACAACAGCTCAGCGGGGGAGATCGCTGAAATAACCTTGCATGGTTAGTACAGCAGCTCCGAACGAAAAATGAAACTGTTATGCCGCGTACACACGGTCGGACTTTTCGGCTACAAAATTTCGACAGCCCGTCCGACAGACTTTCGACGGACTTTTGGTGGACTTGCGGCAGACTTTCTAACGAACGGACTTGCCTGCATACAATCACACAAAAGTCAGACGGATTCGTACGTGATGACGTACACTGGACTAAAATAAGGAAGTTGATAGCCAGTAGCCAATAGCTGCCCTAGCGTGGGTTTTTGTCCGTCGGACTAGCATACAGACGAGCGGATTTCTGGGTCCGGCGGAGTTACGACGTAAAGATTTAAAGCATGTTTCAAATCTACAGTCCGTCAGATTTGGGACTGAAAAAGTCTGCTGAAAGTCCGGGGAAGCCCACACACGATCGGATTGTCAGCCAGCTTTGGTCCATCGGCGTCCGTCGGACTTTTGTAGACGAAAAGTCCGACCATGTGTACGCGGCATTAGTGTGTACCCGGCTTTACAAACATATCTTACAACTATTGTTTGAATTCCATTTCCCAATGTATTTTGTATACATTAATCAATTGCATTTTCGACTAGCAATTGAATATTTATTTTTTGAGTGTAGCACCCTTTACCATAAGGTAGGTGCTAGAATAGGATTTTCTGGGTTTAAAGCTTTCAGTGTAGCATAGTTGCCAACATTGCAAAAAAAAATGTGGGACACTTTTTTGGCTGTAGGCGTACAATAATTAGGGGGCGGGGCATTCATTTATAGGTGTGGCTTAGCAAAAAATATAAAATGAGCGGTGAAAATGGGCGTGGCCTACGTGAAATGTGGGCATGGGTTAAATGGGCGTGGCTCAAGAGGGTGTGGTTAGAGTCTGAGATGAATGAGGGATGGAGAGGGAAAGGGGGAGAAGAAAAGGGGGAGAGGGGAATGACGGGACAGCAGCCCCAGATCCTGCACAATAGAAATATGTGTATTCTAGAAAGTTTAACAATCAGCAGGTAAAGATACTCCAAACACCTGGTGTTAACGCTTCAATCATCCCGGCACCATGGTTGTTATGGTGTCAGGATTATTGAAGCGCATTATTTCTATTATTACATTGTAATATAAAATTAAATCATTCAACTCACCATAATGCCGAATCAGTGGGATCCCTGAGCGTGTCACTAGCCATGTCGCCTGCCACCAGCAGTCTGTCCTTGCATCAGGTGCCCCCGGCAGAGTCTGTCCTTGCATCAGGTGCCCCCGGCAGAGTCTGTATAGACCCCTTCAGTGCAGACCCCCCTCCATCAGTGCAGACCCCCTCAGTTCAGACCCCCTCAGTGCAGACCCCCTCCATCAGTGCAGACCCCCTCAGTGCAGACCCCTCCATCAGTGCAGACCCCCTCCATCAGTGCAGACCCCCCTCTATTAGTGCAGACCCCCCTCAGTGCAGCCCCCCTCTATTAGTGCAGCCCCCCTCAGTGCAGCCCCCCTCAATTAGTGCAGCCCCCCTCAATTAGTGCAGCCCCCTCAATTAGTGCAGCCCCCCTCAATTAGTGCAGCCCCCTCAATTAGTGCAGCCCCCCTCAGTGCAGCCCCCCTCTATTAGTGCAGACCCCCCTCAGTGCAGCCCCCCTCTATTAGTGCAGACCCCTCTCTATTAGTGCAGACCCCCCTCAATGCAGCCCCCCCTCAGTGCAGCCCCCCCGCTCAGTGCAGGAGCAGCCGGTGTTCTGCCGAGAAAGTTCCCCTCGTCAATTAAGGCAGCGCTTGCACAGTACGAGCTGGGGAACTTTTCGGCAAGACACGGCGACGGCGATGCCGTGTCTTCTGCTTCAGTGGAGAGGGGAGGGGCCGTGCAGCTAAAGAAGCCAATTCATTGGCTGCACGGATCGAGCCCCCTTCCTCTCTCCACTTATTCAACACAAGGGGGAAGATCGAGCGGCGGCTCCGGCCACCATTTTGCTGGAGCCAGCTGCTCCAAAAATAAAAAAAACAACATTCCCGGGCCTGGTTGTTTTGATTTGGGACTGGGAGTGTTTAGTGTAGTAGTGGGTGTGGCCACCTGTGCTCTGACTCAGAGGTGCCTCCCCTGCTTTCAGGAAGATTATTCTGGAACAGGGGTTAGACCTGAGGTTTGAGTAGCAGGCAGCTCATGTGTGGAGCTCTGACCAATTACCAGTCGGTATTGGCGGGGGGCAGGCCTCCCATATAAGCTGAGGTCACATGCTTCTAGGGAGGAGTTCTGAAGGAGCAGGAAAAGAAGAATGGAGCTATAGGTAGCTGCCGCAGGGCATCCCCACATGGGGGGCACGCCGAGCGTGGAGGAGGGATGGAGGAGCTGTTAGGATGTGTTCCTGGATAAGGATCTTCACCATGGCGTTGGTGTCAGGCTGCTGTGACCGGGTAACACAGGACTTGCACACAGGAGGAGATCGGTGAAGGAGAAGCAACAGTAGGATCGAGGAGAGTAGATCAATGCTCTGTAACCAGGGAACACAGAACTTGCCCTTTTTAGAGAAGTTCAGTGTGAAAGAAGCAAAAGGAGAATTGTTGAGAGTAGTGCAGAATGCTGTGGCCGGGGAATGCAGCGTTTGCAGTTATGGACTGTCTGGGAACAGTAGTCCACCTATTACCATGTGCTAGGCCGCCGGGGAGAGGTACAGAGTGTAGCTACCAAATTCACTGAGCCACCAGGGAGAGGTATTGCATGCCTCTGGCTTATTGATTTGCTAAAGCGTCACCATTTAGAGACTTTACTACCTTAACAAAGTACAGCCAGCAAGCTGGGGTTATTCAGAGTGATCCCTTCTTGTTTTATTGGAAGTGAAGCAACAGTATTCTAACAATTTTGCAGTGGAGGATTTGTAAAAGAGGAGAGGAATTTAGAGGAGTGATATTCTGCAGGAGTCAGTGCAGAGGAGGAGGAGCAATAGTCTGCAGAGGAGATATGCAGAGGAAAAAGACTGTGAATGTTAGAGGTGCATCATTTCAAGGCTAAAGCTGATAACCAATGTCTTACCAATGTGATGACAATTCACTAAGTGCTATGGGCATCCCATATCTTCCTTTACCCCAACCAAGTTTTATCCCGCAATAAACGCAACAAAACTACGCAAATGACTGCTCTTTTTCTCAAGTGATATATGGGGGTCTGGCAGCAGGATGATTTGGTGGATTGTTTGTCAGTAGTTCTCACACCATAGCTACATGAGAGTGATGTAGAACATCATGTGAATATCCCAATCTGTTTGGAGGGGGAGCTAAAAACATGGCTTAACTGCTAATTTTTAATGCCCCAAACGTCTAAAGATCCAATGGTTGTCTTCTGTCTACGAACAGATAAGGAATCAATGTGCTCTGTAAAGCTCTGTGGACAATGCTTTATAATGTATAAAATAAATAATCTGATGTCACATTCTTTCAAGCTTACAACAGCTTTTTCTTTTTGCTATTTTTGGTGGATGTTTCTCCTTATTTGAGAACCCTGAAAAATGTCTATATTGTTTCCTCCTATATCCTCCTCATCCTGTGTATGGAACAATCTGAGGAAGAGTGGTCAGGAGACACTTTGAAAGAGAACGCAAATGCAAAGAGGTCATTGTAGACCATTTTCGAGATAAAGGGGTCGGGGGGGGTGATTTTGGTCATTTTGGACCGCTTTCGGGCTAATAGGGCTGGAAGTGCCATTTTGGACCGCTTTCAAGATAAAGGGGCCGGGGGTGCATTTTGGTAATTTTGGACAGCTTTCGGGCTAAAAGGGTCGGGGTGCGATTTTGGTCATTTTGGATCATTTTCGAGATAAAGGGGCCGGGGGTGTGATTTTGGTCATTTTGGACCGCTTTTGGGCTAAAAGGGCCAGGGGGTGCGATTTTGGTAATTTTGGACAGCTTTCGGGCCAAAAAGGGCCGGGGTGCGATTTTGGTCATTTTGGACAGCTTTCAGGCTAAAAGGACCGGGGGAGCGATTTTGGACCACTTTTGAGATAAAGGGGCCGGGGGTGCGATTTTGGTCATTTTGGACCGCTTTTGGACTAAAAGGGCAGGGGGTGCGATTTTGGTCATTTAGGACCAATTTCAGGCTAAAATTGTACCATTTTAAAGTTAAAGGGCCGGCAGTGTGATTTTGATAATTTTAGACTATTTGCGAGTTAACCACTTCAGCCCCGGAAGGAGTTACCCCATTCCTGACCAGAGTAATCTTTACAATTTGGCACTGCGTCGCTTTAACTGCTAATTGCGCGGTCATGCAATGCTGTACCCAAACGAAATTTGCGTCCCTTTGTTCCCACAAATAGAGCTTTCTTTTGATGGTATTTGATCACCTCTGCGGTTTTTATTTTTTGCGCTATAAACGGAAAAAGACCGAAAATTCAGAAAAAAAACGATATTTTCTACTTTTTGTTATAAAAAAATCCAATAAACTCAATTTTAGTCATACATTTAGTCCAAAATGTATTCAGCCATATGTCTTTGGTAAAAAAAATGTCAATAAGCATATATTTATTGGTTTGCGCACAAGTTATAGCGTCTACAAACTAGGGTACATTTTCTGGAATTTACACAGCTTTTAGTTTATGACTGCCTATCTCATTTCTTGAGGTGCTAAAATGGCAGGGCAGTACAAACCCCCCTAAATGACCCCATTTTGTAAAGTAGATACCCCAAGAAAATTGCTTAAAGGCATGTTGAGCCCATTAAATATTATTTTTTTGTCCCAAGTGATTGAATAATGACAAAAAAAATTTACAAAAAGTTCTCACTAAATAATATATTGCTCACACAGGCCATTGCATGTGTGGAATTGCACCCCAAAATACATTTAGCTGCTTCTCCTGAGTATGGGGATACCACATGTGTGAAACTTTTTGGGAGCCTAACCACGTACGGGGCCCCGAAAACCAATCACCGCCTTCAGGATTTCTAAGGGCGTAAATTTTTTATTTCATTCCTCACTACCTATCACAGTTTTGAAGGCCATAAAATGCCAGGACAGTTCAACCCCCCAAATGACCCCCCAAGCTATTTGCTGAGAGGCATGTTGAGTTCATGGAATATTTTATATTTTGCCACAAGTTGCGGGAAAATTACAAACTTTTTTCTTTTTTTTTTTTTGCACAAAGTTGTCACTAAATGATATATTGCTCACACAGGCCATGGGCATATGTGGAATTACACCCCAAAATACATTTTGCTGCTTCTCCTGAGTACACGGATACCACATGGGTGGGACTTTTTGGGAGCCTAGTTGCATACGGGCCCCAAAAACCAATCACCACCTTCAGGATTTCTAAGGGCGTAAATTTTTGATTTCACTCCTCACTACCTATCACAGTTTTGAAGGCCATAAAATGCAAAGATGGCACAAACCCCCCAAATGACCCCATTTTGGAAAGTAGACACCCCAAGCTATTTGCTGAGAGGCATGGTGAGTATTTTGCAGCTCTCATTTGTTTTTGAAAATGAAGAAAGAAAAGAAAAATTTATTTTTTTTTCTTTTTTCAATTTTCAAAACCTTGTGACAAAAAGCGAGGTCTGCAAAATACTCACCATGGATAATAATCAGTGTAGCGCTGGACATAAATCTAAGTGAAATGACAAATAGTGATGATAATAATATCAAAAAAAAATTGACAACAAAAGAAGGTATGGAAATGAGATACTATAAGCAATCAATAATAATAATGAACCACCAGTGTGTAAACTTTCATCAGTAAAAATCGTCCTCAAAAAGCTTAAAATATAATCCAAGCAATAATAACAAATAAATAGTGAAAAAAAAATAGTCCAAAAAAATAATATGAAAGTGCAGAATTACACTCCAATGATCCAATCGATAGTGCCGCCCACCACCGGAGAAAATGGAGGCTTACCAGAAAGCCTGCGACCGCCCTTATTCAGGGGGGTCAAAACAGGCTCAGCAGGTCACCGTTGATATCCTGTTGGAACCGCAACCAATGTCCCTCTGATCACCTTTGATGTTAGCTTCTCAGCAGCAGCAGCAAACACTCAGGGCAAAACAATTGGAAGGATAAGCCATAAAAAAGAAAAAGGGGACTCCAATAGTGCAGAGAGCCAAAAACGTTTATTAAAAATTACAAATACACTGCACAGGATTATGTATAAAGTGCCAGTATACAGTAGCAGTGAGACTGTTGCAGAACAGCAAATAAAGACTCCACCGCCGTTTAAATTAAAAGCGCGCATGCGCGATGCAAGTTCACGTTGTGAGCCTACGGCCGTTTCGTCACAACTGACGTCATCAGGGGTACGTGATCGCGCACGCGCATGCGCATTAATTAGCTAGACAGCGCTACAGGGAACAGCGTCATTGGCTACCTGGGTCCGAGCTGGATACCATGATTGATTTACCGGAGAATCTCATTCAAGAGACACAATAGAAGACACCCGGCACATCTATGATAAACAGCTGGGACGCTTGCTAGATATATAAATAATAAAGACAAACTAACCTAAATAATGCCATCTAGTGGACATTAATAAAATCCCCAAAATTGTGAAGATCAAAGGGAATTCTTTAATAAAATTATTTGGCTACAAAGATACTGGTGGGCCGGGGGTTCGATTTTGGACCATTTCCAAGCTAAAAGGTCCGGGGGTGCGATTTTGGTCATTTTGGATCTAATTCAGGCTAAAAGGGCCAGGGGTGTGATTTTTGTCATTTTGGACCATTTTTGAGATAAAGGGGCCGGGCATGCAATTTTGGTAATTTTGGACTGCTTTCAGGCTAAAAGGGCCGAGGGGTGATTTTGGTTATTTAGGACCATTTTTGAGTTAAATGGGCCAAGGGTGCGATTTTGGACCCTTTCCGGGCTAAAAGGGTCGGCAGTGCGATTTTGGTCATTTTGGACCAATTTCGGGCTAAAAGGGCCGGCAGTTCGATTTTGGTAATTTTGGTCCATTTTCGAGTTAAAAGGGCCGGCGGTGCGATTTTGGTCACTTTGGACCAATTTCTGGCTAAAAGGGCGGGGGTGCCATTTTTGGTCATTTTGGACCATTTTCAGGCTAAAATGGCCGGGGGTGTGATTTTGGTCATTTTGGACAAATTTCGGGCTAAAAGGGTCGGCAGTGCGATTTTGGTAATTTTGGACTATATTTGGGCTAAAAGGGCAGGCACTGTGATTTTTGTAACTTTGGACCATTTTCGATTTAAAAGGGGCGGCGGTGCGATTTTGGTCACTTTGGACCAATTTCTGGCTAAAAGGGCCGGGGGTGCCATATTTTGATCATATTGGACCATTTTAGGGTAAAATGGACAGCAGTGCGATTTTAGTAATTTTGTACCAATTTCGGGCTAAAAGAGCCTGGGGTGCGATTTTGGTCATTTTGGACCATTTTCGAGATAAAGGAGCCGGGCGTGCGATTTTGGTCATTTTGGCAAGCTTTCAGGTCAGGGGTGCGGTTTTTGTCATTTGGGACCAATTTCGGGCTAAAAGGGCCAGCAGTGCAATTTTGGTAATTTTGGAACATTTTTGAGTTAAAAGGGCTGGGAGTGCGATTTTGGTCATTTTGGACCAATTTTAAGCTAAATGGGCAGGGAGTATGATTTTTGTAATTTTTGACCCATTTCGGGCTAAATGGGCTGACAGTGCGATTTTGTTCATTTTGGACCATTTTCGGGCTAAAAGGTCCGGGAGTGCGATTTTGATAATTTTGGACCAATTTCGGGCTAAAATAGCCTGGGGTGCGATTTTGGACATTTTGCACTTCTTTCGGGATAAAAGGGCTGAGTGTGCAATTTTGGTAATTTTGGACCATTTTCGAGATAAAGGGGCCGGGCATGCGATTTTGGTCATTTTGGACCGCTTTCAGGTCGGGGGTGCGGTTTTTGTCATTTAGGACCAATTTTGGGATAAAAGGGCCAGCAGTGCAATTTTGGTAATTTTGGACCATTTTCAAGTTAAAAGGGCCCAGCAGTGCGATTTTGGTCATTTTGGACCAATTTCGGGCTAAAAGGGCCGGCAGTGTGATTTTTGTAATTTTGGAACGTTTTTGAGTTAAAAGAGCCGGGGGTGTGATTTTGGACCATTTCCATGCTAAAAGGGCCAGCAGTGCGATTTTGGTCATTTAGGACCAATTTTGGGCTAAAAGGGTCGGCAGTGCGATTTTGGTAATTTTATACCATTTTTGGGTCAAAAGGGCTGGGAGTGCGATTTTGGTCATTTTGGATCAATTTTAAGCTAAATGGGCCAGGAGTATGATTTTTGTAATTTTTGACCCATTTCAGGCTAAATGGGCTGGCAGTGCGATTTTGGTCATTTTGGACCATTTTCGGGCTAAAAGGTCCGGGAGTGCGATTTTGAGAATTTTGAACCAATTTTGAGCTAAAAGAGCCTGGGGTGCGATTTTGGACATTTTGCACTTCTTTCGGGCTAAAAGGGCCGGGGGGTGAATTTGGTCATTTTGGACCACTTTCTGGCTAAAAGGGCCGGGGGGTGCAATTTTTGTCATTTTGGACCATTTTCGAGATAAAGGGGCCGGGGGGTGCGATTTTGGTTATTTTGGACCGCTTTCAGGCTAAACAGGCCGGGGGTGCGATTTTGGTCATTTTGGACCATTATTGAGATAAAGGGGCCAGGCATGCAATTTTGGTAATTTTGGACTGCTTTCAGGCTAAAAGGGCCGGAGGTGCGATTTTGGACCATTTTTGAGTTAAATGGGCCAAGGGTGCGATTTTGGACCCTTTCCGGGCTAAAAGGGTCGGCAGTGCGATTTTGGTCATTTTGGACCAATTTTGGGCTAAAAGGGCCGGCAGTTCGATTTTGGTAATTTTGGTCCATTTTCAAGTTAAAAGGGCCGGCGGTGCGATTTTGGTCACTTTGGACCAATTTCTGACTAAAAGGGCCGGGGGTGCCATTGTTTGGTCATATTGGACCATTTTCGGGTAAAATGGCCAGCAGTGCGATTTTGGTAATTTTGTACTAATTTCAGGCTAAAAGAGCCTGGGGTGCGATTTTGGTCATTTTGGACCGCTTTCGGGCTAAAAGGGCAGAGTGTGCGATTTTGGTCATTTTGGACCATTTACGAGATAAAGGGGCCGGGCGTGCGATTTTGGTCATTTTGGCAAGCTTTCAGGTCAGGGGTGTGGTTTTGGTCATTTGGGACCAATTTCGGGCTAAAAGGGCCAACAGTGCAATTTTGATAATTTTGGAACATTTTTGAGTTAAAAGGGCCGGGGTGCGATTTTGGACCATTTCCATGCTAAAAGGGCCAGCAGTGCAATTTTGGTAATTTTGTACCATTTTTGGGTTAAAAGGGCTGGGAGTGCGATTTTGGTCATTTTGGACCAATTTTAAGCTAAATGGGCCGGGAGTATGATTTTTGTCATTTTTGACCCATTTCGGGCTAAATGGGCTGGCAGTGCGATTTTGATCATTTTGGACCAATTTCGGGCTAAAAGAGCCTGGGGTGCGATTTTGGACATTTTGCACTTCTTTCGGGCTAAAAGGTCCAGGGTGCAATTTTGGTCATTTTGGACCGCTTTCGGCTAAAAGGGCTGAGTGTGCGATTTTGGTCATTTTGGACCATTTTCGAGATAAAGGGGCCGGGCGTGCGATTTTGGTAATTTTGGACCGCTTTCAGGTCGGGGGTGCGGCTTTTGTCATTTAGGACCAATTTCGGGCTAAAAGGGCCGACATTGTGATTTTGGTAATTTTGGAACATTTTTGAGTTAAAAGGGCCGGCAGTGTGATTTTGGTAATTTTGGAACATTTTTGAGTTAAAAGGGCCGGGGGTGCGATTTTGGACCATTTCCGTGCTAAAAGGGCCAGCAGTGCGATTTTGGTCATTTAGGACCAATTTTGGGCTAAAAGGGCCAGGAGTATGATTTTTGTAATTTTTGACCCATTTCAGGCTAAATGGGCTGGCAGTGCGATTTTGGTCATTTTGGACCATTTTCGGGCTTAAAGGTCCGGGAGTGCGATTTTGATAATTTTGGACCAATTTCGAGCTAAAAGAGCCTGGGGTGCGATTTTGGACATTTTGCACTTCTTTCGGGCTAAAAGGGCCGGGGGGTGCAATTTTTGTCATTTTGGACCATTTTCGAGATAGAGGGGCCGGGGTGCGATTTTGGTTATTTTGGACCGCTTTCAGGCTAAACAGGCCGGGGGTGCGATTTTGGTCATTTTGGACTGCTTTCAGGGTAGAAGGGTCAGGGTGCGAGTTTGGTAATTTAGGACCATTTTCGAGTTAAATGGGCCGGGGGTATGATTTTGGATCATTTCCGGGCTAAAAGGGCCGGGAGTGTTATTTTGATAATTTTGGACCAATTTTGAGGTAAAAGAGCCTGGGGTGCGACTTTGGACATTTTGGACTTTTTTCGATCTAAAAGGGCCGGGGGGGTGAATTTGGTCATTTAGGACCGCTTTCAGGCTAAAAAGGCCGGGGAAGCAATTTTTTTCATTTTGGACCATTTTCGAGATAAAGGGGCCGGGGGGTGAATTTGGTCATTTAGGACCGCTTTCAGGCTAAAAAGGCCGGGGAAGCAATTTTTTTCATTTTGGACCATTTTCGAGATAAAGGGGCCGGGGGGTGCGATTTTGGTTATTTTGGACCGCTTTCAGGCTAAACAGGCCGGGGGTGCGATTCTGGTTGTTTTGGACCGCTTTCAGGCTAAAAGGGTCGGGGTGCGATTTTGTTCATTTAGAACCATTTTCAAGTTAAATGGGCCAGGGTGCGAGGGGCGTGGCCGGATGTGATCGAGGCAGCAAGTGTTTCTCAGAGGCTCCGTTTATCCTGCCATAATCAGTGAAATTGGAGCATTACATTTACCACCCCAACTTAATGATCAGGTGGGGGAAGCAGTCAGGAGCAAAATGATGCATTCCGCGTCCTCAAAGAAGCAGCAGAAAGCCGCGAACGAACAGCGCCATACCCGCTCTATGAAGGACGGAACGAAAGACTCCGCCCCCGCCATCTTGCCAGCACGGACATCAGCAAAGCGCGCCATGCTGACTTCTGGGAAGATGGCGACGGAAAGTGAAACTGCTGAGATGGAGTTAGCAGAGGATCAAGCAGAGGAGTCTCAGGGAGCTGTGGACACAGATGCCATAATTCGTCCGATCCTAGAAGCCATAAACGCCAGTAAGTCGGAACTTATGGGTAGAATCGATCATCTGAATGTACCTTGATAAGGCATGATCTAGACAAGATCCGGGGGCGGCTTACCACGGTGGAAACGAGGGTCTCGGATGCGGAAGATATTACGCATTCTCAGGGGGCAAATATAGCTGAACTGAAAGATATGGTGCTCGCCCTGCAGCGTAGAGCCATAGATGCGGAAGACCGTCAGAGGAGAAATAACATCAGAGTGGTGGGCCTACCTGAAGGGGCAGAGGGGGACAAGCCTGTTCTATTTGCTGAAGGTTTTTTCAAACAACTCCTATCGCTGAAAGATTTGCCCCCAACATATGTTGTTGAAAGAGCCCACAGAGTACCAACAGGACGCAGACCGCCGGGAGCGTTCCCTAGACCCCTATTGGTCAGGTTTCTGAATTATAGAGACCGTGATATGATTTTGGCTAAGGCCAGACTAGTTCCGGAGCTGAAATATGAAAATGCAAGAGTAATGTTTTTTCCTGATTTTTCGGCAGCCACACAGCAGCAACGCAGGTCCTTTAATGACATACGCAAAAGATTGAGAGACAAAGAGATCCAATACAGCATGCTTTACCCGAGCAAGCTCAGGATTCAACACAAGGGCAGCGTAAAGTTCTTTGAAGATCCTGGAGAGGCCAGTGATTGGCTAGACAAGGAACTTTCCTAAAAATACATGGGACTAAATTCAATCGTAACTGAACTGCAAGTTGCACCTGTTGTGCGTTGTTGTGTGGTGCAAGTTTAGATCCTCAACACTCAGGAAATCGAGAAATACAGAGCGAGTAGAATTGCAATCATTCCGGCCAGCACGAAATTGGATCTCAAAGGAATCCTCTATACTCCAGAGAATCTCTACATAGAGCCAGGATCCAGCTACACAGGGAACCTGAGGGACAAAGTATCATGAGGTGAGCAAAGATCACACGCCAATACGACAGAGAAAATCTGGTGATACAGACGGAGTTAACAACCACTAACTCCAGACGGAGGACGACTTCAAGGAAGTTATCTACATTTTCGCAAGCAAGGAAGGCTCTTCCCCGCCATGAGCAGAGGTACTTTTGTCTATGCTAAATATTATTATTTTTATTTTACGTTTTTTTTGGATGCTCCATAACAACAAATTTTTGAAAAGGAGTGAAGAGGAAACAGAACGAGTAGACATCGAGCTGCAGAACTGTTGATCACAACGACCAGATTCCACAAGAAGTTTTTTTTTTTGTTGTTGTTGTTTTTTGGGATGAAGCTACCTACCAGAACTGTTTTTGAGTTTAGCTGGGGACTTTTCTCTTGTATAATAGCAGGGGGGAAGGTATAATTGTCACAGCCCAAAAATCTAAATTTTTTGAATGGTATGGAGATCTGTTAATGTATGCGGATGTAGGAAGCACTGCTGGGAAGAGAAGATTGGGTCCCCTGATGTTCCTCATTAATGGACATTTAAACAGGAAAAATTATGACGGATAAAATTAATATAGTGTCCTGGAATGTCAGGGGACTCAACAACAAGTTCAAGAGGGCCTCAGTCTTTCATTACTTAAAACATTACAAACCTCACCTGGTGGTACTGCAAGAGACCCATCTAGAGGGTAGCAAGGTGTTGGCCCTACGTAAAAGGTGGATACAAAGAGCTGTTCACTCCACATACTCCACGTTTGCAAGAGGAGTGTCCATTCTCATTAGTAGATCTGTTTCTTGCACTATTCACCACGTAGTTACTGATCCAGAGGGCAGGTATGCTGCAGTGATAGTGGACATTCTTTGATAGTCAAATGTTGATAATAACCGTATATGTACCTCCACCTTTCCAGGTTCAAATTCTTTATGACATGGTAACAAGACTGGCACAATTTTTACACTTGCCCCTGGTGGTGTTGGGGGACTTCAATGCTGTGCTACATGCGGCCTTGGACTCCTCCAACCCAGGCAGGGCAAGCTCTGAAGACCTAAAGAGTTGGTCCACCACGGTTGGAGTAGAGGAGATATGGCGATGGAAACATCCAGCTGATAAATGTTTTTCTCACATATCGACAGCACATGGCTCCTCAGCGAGAATAGACTTGGCTTTTGGTAATAACATCATGTTACAGTATGTGTCTAGTATAGAGTACCTAGCTGGGGGTCTGTCGGATCATAATCCCCTCCTCCTCACCTTGGCCGTAAGACAGAGGGGGGAGAGGAGGAGTTGGCGCCTATCTCCTGAATGGTTGCAACACGAACAGGTTGCTGCCCAGCTGGAAGAGGCGACAAAAAACTACTGGCAGTGCAATGTTGATACGGCAGAGCCACCAATGGTCTGGGACGCCTATAAGGTGGTAGTCAGAGGGGAATCCATATCGGCTATTAAGACTGCCAGGGTAAATGAAAATGAGGAATATAAAAATATCCAACAGGAAGAGAATGAACGGGCCAGGGCATATGCAGAAGCCCCATCGAGGGAATTGTTTGAATCCCTTCTAGAGGTCAGAAGACGTCTGTCACTGCAGGTTAAAGGACAGACAAAAATAGAGGTATCCCAGAGGGCACACAAAATTTTCGCAGAGGGAGACAAAAATGGGAAGCTCCTGGCCATGTTGGTGGCGGATCACCCTCCAGTGGCTCACATCCCGGTTATTAAAAATAGGAATGGGACTCTGGTCAGTGATCCGGTACTTATCATGCAGGAATTTGTGGACTTCTTCTCGTCGTTGTATTCTCCCATTCCTCCATATGACAGGGAGGAATTGGACAATGTAATGCGAAATCTACAGATACCTAGATTATCGGAGGAGGATTGCAACATTCTGGAGGCAAAAATAACAAAAAAAGAAATAGAGGCCGCAATATGTGCATTCCCGCCCAATAAGGCCCCGGGGCCAGACGGTATACCCGCGGACTTTTACGGGGCCAACATTGAACAACTAGCTGGTAGAT